>NC_088099.1:117162701-117814747 GCF_036370855.1 Dromaius novaehollandiae | reverse complement strand
TCCCACACGTCTAATTGGCTCCCAGTTTGTCAAGGTGAACTTTTACAATGTCAAGGTAATTTCTGAAATTGTGCATTGTTTCCTTGAACAGTCTGCAGCCTGAAGAGACTGAGAAGAATTGTGTATCAGCTGCCAGGTTTATTCTGAATTAAAGAGTAATCAACACATTCAATAGTTAGAATGGATTGGTTTCCTGGCTACATTAACTTGCCATATGGCTTGAAGCCAGTAAAGCATTTAAGTGTGGATATAAATTTAAACATATAAGAAGACTAATCACATACTTAAACATTTTGCCTTTATGCCTTTAATGCCTTTAATTATGCTCCATGAGCAAAGAAGTCTAGGATTCAAAGTAACCAAATGCATGGGAGACCAAAAACATAATCAAACAAATGCTGTACAGAGTTTTTAAGTGTTTTTGTTATCAGCTGTAGGCAGTGTTCCCTAATTTTCTTTAAGCACATCTCTAGGAAGACTGAAATATTCTCTAGTAGCATATCATGTCTGAAACATTAATTTCAGTGTCAACCTCAATTATAGGATGTTACCTAGAGTGTTTTGCTATCACTATTCATGCTCTAATTAGGTCTCTCAATCCTCCTTCTTGTTTTTATGTAATAATTTATAAAAAGCTATTCTTAATGGATTTTCAATGGCTTTATCATGGATTTCTTGGAAAACATTACATCCAAAATCAATCCATTAAGGAATTTCTTTCATGTCACTTTCAATCAGTTCCTTTTCACCCTCATTAGAGATCAAACCCACCTTGCTTGTACCTTATTTTACAGCAGCTATCACTGATGACATTTTTAGAGTTCTACAAGGAGCAGTCATAATCCCTTAGAGCTTTGTTTGTACTCTCAAAGAGTTTTCTCAGCTATAGTCTTTGTTATAAATGCCATTTCTACTTCCTCGTGGTGCTGATTCAAATATTGTGAAATAGAATTGCTCAAAATGAGCCCAGTCTAACATTTGCAGTCACAAGGAACTCGTCAGATCACGAAATAAACTGGTATAAGGGAAAAAATGCATTATGTTTCTGTAATAGTATTCTGTATTCTGATAGTTGGATCAGCCTCCTTTTTGCATGTCTGAAAGGACACGTGTGTGCGTGTGTGTGTGTGTGTGTAGAGAAGCAGAAAGACTGTGAGATTCAAAGACTTAACTTACTCTTTTTGCAACATAAGCATTTATGTCATCATTCAAAGTCTTTCACTAATTCAAAATTTTTAAAGTACAAGAAAGGCTTCAGTAAAAATCTTTACAGAATTCAAAACTTCCTATGGATTTAAATATGGACAGAATTTTATCTCAAGCATAGAATTATATTTTACACAAAATATACAAACTTCTTATCAAAAACAGCATTGCCTGGCTGGAACTACATACAATCTAAACAGACATCAAAAAGGTCAAAGAACATTAGGAGAGGGCATGGACAAGCTTGTAGGACAGGCATTTTTCCCTCTCCTGAGTAAAAGAAAATTAGCAATATTTCCCAGAAATAATCTTTCACTGCTCCCAGTACCAACCTTGGTAGCAACCATCCAAAAATTATGTCCTGCGTTATCAAAATGGTAATGCTGTCTCTTTAGAAGTTTGCATTTATAATGTAAAAATCCTTGCTGAGAAAAAGAAGCAATATATTAAATATTCAGTAATATTGACAAACCTTGACAATAAATTTGATTGTCTCCGGCAGAACCTAGCGTGTTTGATACAGCAAGGTTTCCACAGCGTGAGTTCAGTCATGTCTAGCAAATAGAACTAGATTTTTGAAACACCTTCTTTTCCATTACTCTGCTTTAGCTTATGTAGCATAATGTAGATGAAACATGTTTTCCTTGTGCCTTTGAGACAAAACCAATCTCTGTTTTTGCTGTTGCAGAAGTGTGATGCTAAAATACAGCAAGCGAGCTCAGGTGAGGTATCTCAAAACTACCTGCCCAAGGAGTTCACATATTAGATACTACTAGTATTATAATTGGTATTATTAGGTCCTTGATGCTTTATAAAAATGAAGGGAGGTGTATCTCCAGCCTTACACATCAAATAATCTCAAAGAACCCAAGTGCTTTATACATATCAAAACGCTCTCATATCAGGATGCCCTGCTTTGCCTCTAACTGCAAAGTAGAGTAAACTTGCAGGACAGAGGATGCTTTCCTGGGATGCGGTGTCTCTCAGTCCCTTGGTGACTGTATAACAGACATGCAGGAGAAACAAGCTCCCAGTGAGATTCTCTGGCCGAAAGAGAGAATTTGATAAACAACAGAGTATGAAGTATAATTAGAGATTATATAAGCTCTGTGTTTGGCATTGGTGCAGATACTACTGCAAAACTGTGACTTGTTTCTACATTTGAAAAAGTATATTGACAAAAATAGAGAGCATTCAGAGAACAGACCTGGCACTGAATAAAACAGAAGTCCAGAATCACCGTTTATTTATATTTTGAAGAGAATGATTAGGTTATCTCTCAGACTCGCCAACAATGGCAAGATTCAAAATCAGAAGTTTAAAGGTAAAAGGTTCAAGGCAGGATGTGTCATACTGATAAAAATGTCTAGCTGCTGGATTTGAGGATATCTGGTAGATCAGGGTTCAAAAGGATAGATGACACAGTTCTGTAGATAACTCAAACGGTAGTACTAATTGCAGTATTAAGACGGAGCTTTTTCCATTAAGCCAGTTTTCAGAATAGTGCTGTATTGGACTGTATAGTACTGTATACTCATCAACAGCTATAATGTGCACATTTCACCTGTCAATTCTACTAATAGGTTGTGAGTATATGTTCTTTCCCCCTTCTTGCTCACTATGTGTATCATGTGATAATACTGGGAGCACAAAAAGGACTGGAAATTTATATATGATTTCCATTGTCAGAGCACTCTTTGCAAGTCTTTTCAACAGTAGGTATATATCATCTTCTGGAAGTCAAGATATCTATTTCTGTGCAACCCTACTTCTGTAACTGTTGAAATACATGTGTTTGTCAATTGACTGCTAGCTCTGCAGGCAATTAAAATTAGGAGCTGAAAAATATTTCTAGTATGATCACAAACAGCTAGGGATTCATGATATCAGAATGTGGCAGAGGAAGCTCTATTTAAGTTTTGCAGACACCTCAGCTGAAAAGGATGTGTACATGGGTGTTTACTTCAAGGCATGGATTGATCTGTTTTGTGGCAGCATAACAAACCAGCACCACTCTCAAGCTGTTATCTTGTTCTCTGATTTCTCAGCTTTTGATATTTTTTTTTCTTTCCTTCTCTTTTTTAATGTATGGCACTAGTAGTTGTTAAAGAAAATGTTCAAAATCTTGCCAGTGGAAAGATTTCTATGTGAGTTTTCAGGTAACTCAGAAGCGTAACTTTGGGCAAACCAAGTTCAAGGCGGCCAGGGGAACCGAGAGAGCCCACCCCACTGCTCTTTCACAATTAGTGCCATCTATTTTCAGGGATACCTTTCTGAGATAAAGTATATACTGTTTTCTGCTTTGAAGTTGAGACTACCTCTGTTTCCTCTTCCTTGACTTGGCTCCTGGTTTGCTGTGGATCATATTCAACCCTAACTATAGACTGACTGACTAGACTACATTGCACTAGATGCTAAAGTGTTTTCAAGGTTCCCTGTTAGGGGACCAAGCATCGGAAAGCAGCTGAAGCTGAACTTCAGAGCAAGTCCAGAACCAAGGAAACTCTGGAGTTACCAGTCTGCGACCATCTTACTGGCAAGGCAATCTCAGAGCCACTGAACTGAATGGACATCTCCCCAGACAGGTCTGGAACAAAACCAACAAGAATTTTCACCAAGTTTGTCAAAACCGATGGATTTCCTTGAAACGCTTCCTTCTTGATGAATCAGCACTTTCTAGAGGAAACTCCTGACCAGCTCTTACCTGTGTTAGTGCTTACAGGATCAATTTTAATGCCAAAAAATACCACTAGAAAAGGAATTTTCTCATGCCACTTCCAGCAGATTGTATGCTCCCATGGAAATTATCATTTAGCAGATATAGCAAAACATGCATTAGACATTCATGAACCCAAGCACTTCAGTAGACTCCTTACATAACAGGTATAATTCTTTCCAATTCTAAATTGCATTAGTTTCCGGTGTGAGCTCACAATGAATATTTATCTTGTACAGATGAAATATAAAAAGTGTCATCCATTCTTCTCGCCCAAAATTTGAGTTGTTTTATTCTAGCTGAAAAACATATATTTGCCCATTTCCAAGCATTTGCTTGTTCAAGTTGTGGATAATGCATAGAAACACATCATTTCTTTCATAGGGCGGCATTGTGCTAAGACATGGCTCCATAATACTTTGTAATTAAGATTTCTAATTCTCTTTTTTTAACCCTTCATGAAATGCTGAGTCCCAGCAATTGAGAAAACCAATTAAACTGAAGCTGAATGAATTTCCTCTTACTGAAGAGGAAAGACTGGTTGTCTTATTAACCTATAGACATGAAATTGTTAAATAGGCACCTGATTTTCAACTCTGAAAGTGAAGCATGAATTATTCTGCTCAGTGAATCATAGGCATTTGGTGCATTGGTAACCAAGGTCAACAGCTTGTTCTCAGGATGATCTAGTCATAAGACTTAAACATTAAAAATTCAGTATTTTCATATGAAGAGGAATTTAAGAGAGATGCTTACTTTCTAAGGATTGTTGTATTTTTCCTTGAATATTTAGAAATAACCACAAAGAGTAACTTCAGGTCTGAATAAGAATTGGAAGAGAAAAATCCCAGCTAAGGGTTTCCCTTCCCAGCTAGGCTTTTGCTATCACTGAACTGCAGGTGAAAGATGGAGCATTTTTAATGTAGATTCGACATTTCAAAATATGTCTTATATATAACCCGACATCCAGCGCAAACCAAAACTGTGTCCAGTGAGATTTTTTCTCTTTCTCACAACCTAACAGTAAGAAGTCATTTCCTAAAATGAAAGGTAATAAATACATATATGTTACAAAGAAACACTGCTGTTACAATGCGTGACTGGACTGTCAAACTCATTTATCACAAGATTTTACTTAGCTCAGGCTCAGCAGACTTCTAAAAGATTTAGAAGGCTTGGACTGTTTTGGTGACGTATACACCCATTGTTACAGTGAAAGAATAACAAATAATATAATGGAGGAAAACATTTTTGTTTTCAGTGCATAAAATGAGGAGTTTCAGGAAAGCTCCCTCTAATAACATGCCCTTGCAATACATTTTATATTGTCTTCTGAAAACCTTGGCACTCCTCACAGGCAGGAAGAAGCCACTGAATTAAAGACCACTCACTCAGATCAGGCTGGTGGTTTCTACGTTGCTGATATCTGTCTTTTATGTCTTTCTTGACAATTCACTCATCATTGTTAAAGGCACTTACACCTTACTTTGTGGTTTGCAGCCTGGAAGATGACTCCTGGGGTCCATGTATTGCCTCTGAGGGACCTCAGAAATTAACTACAGCAATGGGCATCCATTTGCTGTACAGCAGTCTGTGCCTCTCATGGAAAGTTCTTAAGAAGATACAAATAATAGTAATAAAGCTGAAAATTACTAATTGACATTAACAGAGCGCTATGATATGATCTAAAAGTACAACATCCATATGGATCTGCCAAGGGAACAGCACTCTACTTCATCATCTGTGAAATAAGATCACTTTCGTAGTGGTTAGGACACTAAATACCCTTATAATGTTGAAACATATTACCATGGCATTAAAAAGCCTAAGAGAAATGTTTAAGGATGTTCTATGAGCAAGGAAATGAGAATTGATATCTCCTCCTGCTTTTTTTTGCTCGTTGCTTTTTGGTTTATTTATATCACTGCTGAAAATATACATTTGACTACTTGACAGATGGTAACCAGTTCCAGAGCTGAGGAAGCCATGAAACTAGAAGCACCATTTATTTCAAGAAATAATATAATAACAAAAAGCCTGGCAGCCTTGGAACAGTAGAACTTGGTGAGGAAGGCCTATTCAGATAAAATTGGCCAAAGCAAGTGTATGTAGCAATAAAGCAGGAACTGTGGGTGTAAATCTTCTGAATTTGGCTCTTGCCATTTGCTGTGTTTGCGAAGATCTACTAGACTCTAAGGTCTTTGGATGAAAGAATATAATTCTTGTGAGGAAAATAAATAACTATTGTCAAGAAGGATGGGTGCAAATGGACTAGAAAGACATTTTGTCTGAATAATGACAGAATGTAATTTCTAACCCACTCACATCAAAGATAGACTGAATATTTATGTCAGCTGTGTGCAGCTGACGGCCTTAGATAGACACTTTGTACGTAGGAACATTATCCTAGTTTCACAGCGTGCATTATAAGGCCAAAAGAGAAAGGAATAAGAAGACCAGGCTGGATTTTAGCTAACCAGCTGCATGCAACATTCAGACTGCTATACACTTCCTCTGATTTTCCGAAGGAGAAAAGGTAATCTGTGTGTATCTGAAAAGGTAATCTGACAGTTATTGAAAAGTAGAAATATGGTGCTCCTTGGTGGGAAGGAACAGCGGCGTAAGCACATGAAGCTCATTTTTACCCCTTTTGGCATTGATAACCTCCTGTTATTACTGCACACAAAATATTTCTGATTTGCTCCACTGGCCATGAAAGCATAGTCAGGCCTATATGGTTCTGATACTCAAAGTTACTTCAGCAGATTTGATCACCTTATGAAAAATAATAATCATTGTCATAAAAGTCAGAGCTTTACTCAGTGTAACTCAGCAAGGCTCAGACGAAGTCACTGAATCCACTATACGAATTTACACCAGGAGATTTGGCTGCGTGATTATAGTTCTAATGTGCAAAGTTTTTAGATCTTTTTCTCTAACTGACTGAGTAAAGAAATTGTACATATATTAGATAACAGTATGCACTGCATGGCTGTTACTCTTAAATGATTCTCTGTATTATCCTCAGCTCCAGAGAGCCAGTTCCTTCCCAGTCAAGGAGACAAACCGGTGAAACTCCAAGCTTCAGGGGTCTTTCTCCTTTACTAGCAGGAGTGAGATACAATACTGAAAATGAATGGCAATTAAATATATCTATCTCTCCAGACATTGAGGATGTTAGGAAGAGGAAAATGAGATTTTACACAGAATTTTGAGGGTAAGGAAATTTTACATTTAGAAGGGAAATTATATGGCAGTGTTGTTCAGAAAGACTAGATTTAATGACAATGTGAGAGAACCTTCAGTTTTTTTGAGTACCTTTTTTTCCTAGGCTATAAGTATATACATACATATATATATATATGCATATATACTTCGCAGACAAGTGCATGAGCTTGAAAAATGCTTGAGACCTCTACTTACTTCTACTTTCTTCACTTTTGATGGATCTTCATCAGTATAATAAGAGGGAATTGATGAATATAAATCATGTGTATATAAACAGAGGTTGAAAAAAGTTAATCTTACAGACTCAGAAAAGCTTAACTCATTCACTCAGCTGTCAGAAAAGAAAGGAGGGCCGCATAAGTATAAATATTTTATTCTTCTAGTTCATCTGTAATTAAAATGCAGAAGTCTAATGTGTGCTTTAAATTACCATCATTCTGAAAAAATAAGCTGATTCCCTCTCCTCTCCTCTCCTCTCCTCTCCTCTCCTCTCCTCTTCTCTCCTCTCCTCTCCTCTCCTCTCCTCTCCTCTCCTTCCCTTTCCTTCCCTTTCCATTTTTTTTACATGAGGTTACTGGATTTGCTAGACCAGAAAGGAAGAAATTAGAATGCTAAGTAAATGAGATATTTTCCCACCAGGCTGAGACTTCAAGTGCAAAGGATCATGAACTCACAGAAGAAGCTCTAAACACAAGAAACAGTCACTGATAGGGAGAAAAAAAGAGAGCAAATAAACTTGTTAGCTTAGGGATCTCACTATGAGGTTCTCACATTAAGTTAGTGATGAGAGACCCAGGTTCAAGTGGCTGGTCTGAATCAGGTCCAGTGCTGAACTAGCTGCTTTACCTTAGAGGTTTTTTTCCCCAAATGAAAAATACAGTATCAAGATGTAGTAAACTTTACACCGTAGAAAATCAGTGGACTTCGATTCATTACCAGTAAGGTCCTCCCAATGGACCCAAGTGCCTGCAGAGTGTCTCGGGGGGTACCAAGGGGTCTGGGCAGGGTTCTGGGAGCCAGTACGTGGCAGTTCGTAGCACAGATCAGTAGGATTCATACCCCATATTATGAGGATGTGCCAACATTGCACGTAAGACATATTAACTGTGCCTACACCACACAGTGTGGAGGTTTGGATTTATTTTTCCTCACAAAGATCTGCACTCCCCGTGTGGTAGCAAGGGCTGGACAGTGTGCTCATCCTCGCACTCTCCATGTGCGAGCCTCCTCCCTGTCACCCCGCAGCGGGGACAGAAGGTGTGTGTCTATCACACCTCCCCCTCTGGTGACAAAACTGGTGATGAGCCTTTCCAGAGAGTCACCTCAGATGCAGTTTGATGCTCCCACTCTGCTGGCAACCAGATTCAGCAGAAAGCCCGGTCACATATGCCTCTCCTGCTTATGCATTTTTTGGAGCTGCACTTTTCCTTCAGCTCACCTGTATCTAGACATTTCTCTGTCTTAAACATCAAGAAATAATCAGTTCACAAGAAATTGTGCCAAAATTACAAAAGCAAGGGGAAAACACATAGCTTGTGTAACTGCCCCCTGCTAAATCACAGCTGTGGCACTGTGTGATTCTTTTCCTCCACAAGAGGAAAGCCATTGAGCTCCATCACTTACAGCAGGACTGATGCATAGAAAATGTTCAGAAATGCCACTTAGGGGGTGGTCATTGAAGTCACAGCCTGGCACAAGCCTAGGACTGAGAGTGAGCTTTCAGCACTCAGCTATTCATCATCTTCCTGTCTTACGTAAGTGCCCAGACTGGCCTCTCCAAATGCCCCAAGGTTGACCCTTCAAAAAAATCCCTATTGAACCTTTCTGAAGTCTTTGTCTGCCTGTAAAATATTATAGCCTGATGCATTAATGCCTGTGGAATGCTCTCTGATAGAAGGGATAAGAGAAATACATAAAGGTTCTTTTCCTTTATTAGCGGCTTTTACTCCCAGTCTTAAGAAGCACAATGCTCCCCGTGGTGAGCATTGTCAAAAGTTGGTCAGTACATAACTTGCAGTTAGGAATTTTTTACAAATTGCCATATCAAAATATTAGAGTGGGGACGGATAGGATTTTCCCCCCTTTCCTCACATTCTCAAACTGCACAGCTTTCAGAATCACAGACACCATGCTTGCTTGGACCATGGATCATCTTAGGTGAGGGGAGGAAAGGGAAGGGTCTGCAACAGCACAAACACCTGAGACATAAGGTCTGGCTGTATGTTTAATAAAACCAAGCAATCTTGGCAGCTTCATCAGCTCAGACTACAGAGGAGTCTGCCACTGAGCAAAGGAAACCAGCTACAGCAAGGACATGCATTTCCAGTTCAGCCAATACCAGCGTGTTTTTATCAGCTTGTATAATAATATTTTACAGTGACTGTTGTCCTCCCACCCTGTCTAAAGGCTCTTGAGCAGTGTTTCATCGGGGACATGCTGGAGACAAGGCTGGAGCAGCCGTGTATTCGTGCCTCGCCCCGGCCTGGCAAGCCGTGCTTTGACGTCAGCAGTGCTGAGGTAGTGGCTGTTGTGCAGCGTGAGTCAAATTCAGATATCCCCCCGCATCACTCTTCTAAACGAGGAGGATAAACCTCATCCCCACATATAAAAAATAAAATTAACTGCGTTCTCATAGCGCGTCTGAACTCAGAGCTGAATTAGCAGAGCAAAAACACAGACAAGAAGCAAGACTGCAGTGATAACTTTTCTAAAACGTAAAACAAACTCACGGGCATGGAAATTGCTTACCCCACTGCAACAGCACCAAAACTGGTGGATGTTTCCAGGCACAGCAAAAGCCCTGAGCGATGTAGGGAAATCTCATTCTCTATGCCTTCCCCTTGAAGTATCCACCAGAGTATCCTGAGCAAGTAGTCACTACCTCCAACCAAGTTCCTTGGCCCTCGCAGCTATCTGTAGTCATGAGCAGCTGGCCCAAGACAAAAGAGGCCAGATATCTATCAAGGAACTACAGCTAATGTATATTAGATAGGGGAGATCTGGCACCACATGACACAAGGTACGTTCCCACTGGTCAGTGATTTCTACAGTATTTCAGGAAAGGGTAATGATCCCAGACTAGGCCTCACTGGGAAGTCCCAGAAGAGAACACAAGCACTCCTCACCACAAAGCCTCACCAGTGAGTGTCTGCACTGCCCATATAATGGGCCGAAAGGTCTGGTCAATTAACTATGGATATTAGCCCACACTGCAGTCTGAACACTTATCACCCAAAACTTCATTTAAGACCATCAAATTAATTCCAGATGAACCACCAAACTACTCTTCATTCTTGTCCAAGTTTATCTCCTGCCTTGCCATAGATTTCAGTGGAACAGGACTAAAGAGAGTAATTAGAGGTTAGACTGGCTTTGAATTAATGGTCTAGCAGTGAAACAAATCTCCAAAGAGTTTTGTCTCCATTTCTGTATGTCAAGTTACCAAGGGATGTACTTTTCTTTGTCTCATTTCTTTGTATTAAAATTTTAGACTTAAACCACAAAGAAAAGCTGTGAAGGAATGCAGGAAGGTAAATTGAATGAGGAATAAAGAGCATAAAGAGGAAACAACTTACTGAGAATAACACAGAAGATTGCTTTAGGCTTTTTTCTTCAAGGTTTTTAGGAATCTGTAATTTTATGTTTTACTTGATATTACATTGTGACATTTTATGCTAGTACACTGTATCCTTTTAATGGCCTCAATATGGCTTGCTGTGACTTTTGCACTGCGATTTTGGTGTTAGGAATTTGTTATTCACACCTCAGCAGTAGTGACTTCTTTAATTATTTGCTCTAACATTTTCTGATTCACAGCTAAATGTTTGTAAAAGGAGGATTAAAACAGATGTGGCTACACTGTGCCAGCAGCATTTGAGACAAGAGAGGCCAAAACTCGCAGCACCACAGCCTGCTCTGCTGCAGCCGCATTGCACGGCACAGTATCCCAGGCAGCAAGCCCTGCAGAGACCCCGCTCAGCACTGCTGCAATGTGCTCAGATACAAGCCAACATTTCTATGGGATGTTGCATTTACCATGGGGCACTGCAGCATGGAAGAATACAGCCATGCCCAGGGGCTGCTTGAATCTGGCTCCACTTATCATACAAACCTCTCCAGGGCTGCCTTAATTAGAGGGTGCAGGCCTCATGAGACTGTTATTTTTAATGAAGACTCCTACAGCATTAACATTGACACTGTCAAAACATGCTCATTTCCTATTCCAACAGATAGTCTTGAACACATTTAGAAACAACGCAGAAAGCAGTGCAGGGAAGTGGCTGGCAATCTTTTTCATAGCATAATTCCAAGTTTCATAGGAAAGACAGCAGCTCTATTGCATTTAGTTGTAAAGAGCAGTAGTTGCCATATTCATGGACAGTGGTTGCAACCCCTGGGTTTCATATCTGTGCCCCAGAAATACATTAAACGTGCATAATGAGCACAGCATACACCATTCCCATCAGCTCTGTCACTTGGCATCATGAGCAAGATGAGACTCACTGTCACACTGAATAGAAAAGAAGCCCAAGGCCACTCCACCTTTTTGTCATACTAAAACCTTGAAAGAATAACAGTTCAGTCCGTATAACTCCCAGCAGCATGAGCTGCTTTTATCACAGGAGAAACACTAATTGCCAAAGCACAGACTGGCCAGGCATCTCCTGGTAAGAAGCTACCACTCCCCAATACCTGGCTCCTTAACAAACTTCACCTTTTGCTGGTGTCTTACCAAAGCTGAGCTTGTTAAGGCACAACTCTCCAAGGCTTGCTTGAGGTGACAGAGGAAATTATATTTTAATGGTATTGTACAGAATACTCCTAGGAAGATGAAATTTGGCAAGTTTCTAAGCCTTCATATGTACTTAGATGGATTAGCTAAGCGCAAAATCTTCTTTCCTCACCTTTCTTCCCTGCAGCTGGCTGAATTTGGTGCTATTTTAGTTTTAGCAAAATTATATATATTTTATGTAGGCAGAAAGATGAAGATGATGGAAAATACAGGATTTATAGCATTTGTGGTCTGATAGCACACAGGCACCCAAACATGGGTCATGAAACATGGTTGACCAAGACAAGCCCAGGTACAATTTGAGCTCTTTAATTTCAGATTGTCTTTTTTCTAAATGGGAACACTGCACGTCCTTCCCAGACACTAGCAGTGTTACTGAAACTATTTCAAAGTGGGAACCATGAAAATACCTAAAGAGCTGTGTTCAAAAAAAATTCCCAGTCTGGTTCTTTCTTCTAATTTATATACAGCAAGCATGGGAGAGACAATAAGTTAACTCTGTAAGTCTTCAGTCCCAGACAGTATGTCTCTCTCATCCTTAATTTCTTCACTGTATGCTACCATGTGGTATTTCCCAACAAGTACAGTTTTATTTCAGTATGACAAATTAATACCTGCCTCAAAATCTTTACCTCACATACAAGGGGTTTGCATCATGTTTGATTCAAAGAGCACAGAGGTGTGAAACATTCAGGTACAAGCCCAGCCTCATGGGCAGGGGTAAAATTTAGCCAGGCCTGAGCTGAAACAACGTTGGTGTTTGACTCATGTATTCCATACAAGCCTTCTCTTAACCAGAAGCTTCCTGCCCTTATGTTTGTCCCCTTGTACTTAATAATGTAGCAGCAGGAACATTTTAAACAGCTGCAGCTCTGTCTTTATTTGCATTTTGGGAATCATTAAGTGCTATAGAATGCAGAAACATAGCTGTCTCTCTAATTAACTCTTCAAGTGCACATTAGAAATGGAAAGGCTTTTATGGCAACCTAGACCACCACATGGAACAAACTTCCCACAGCGACGGGAGCAGCTCATCCCCATGCTAACTCATTAATGGTGTGCACCTCAGTAGGGGCTGTCAGCAGGACAACACTGTGTGTAGTGGTTTTACTTCTTTCTCCTGGTGAGTTAACAAGACCCCATTTCCCCGTTCAGTCAAGACCACAGCTTTCCGGGGTGACACAAAGGAGCAGTGACTCAGCCCATGCAAACAAACACGCCATTCCCTCTCCCTCCCACCCTCCATGTGCTCTGACAAATAACTCAGGGCATTTAGCTGTCAGTGTAGGTCCTGCTGACTCCAGGATTTGCACCTCAATGCAGAGTTCATAGGTTGCCTGTAATCTGTGCGCATTTTTCCCTGAAAAGGGTTTCGCAAAGTCTTTTCAAGTGCTTTGCTCTGCTATCCTGCATTTTCATACTGCTGATGGCCAGAAAAGCTTTAGCGTATGAACCCGTAAAACACAAAGGCAAACAAATAAAAGGAAACTCCATAAGTTGACAGAGTTACTTTTAAATTTGCATATCATAACATCCATGAATGCATGGATCCTGCATCCTGCATCCATGCATCCTGAAAGCAATAGCAAACCCAGAATCTCTGGACTTGTAAAAGATTGATTAATTGGTTATAGACTATTTCACTGTTAAAGTCCTTTTCATTAGGATTATCTCCCATCCAGCAGATCTTGTTATCCTTTATATTGGGACACAACTAATAATTTACCTTACATAATTTTGTTTTTTTGCATTGTATCCCCTCCTCTGTAAATGCAACATCAGCTATTACAAGGGGAAAATTTTGCTTCTTCTCACTTTTGAGCTCACAGGTCAAATTGTTTTGGGTTGCTTGTTTTTTTGGGAGTGTGGCTTTTTTAAATTTTTTTTAAGCATGCTATCTACCTGGCTCAGTATCCACAGGAACAAATCTCCTGTTAATGATTCTCTAGAAATTCACTGTGCAGGAGGTTTATTAGTTTTATTAGTTTTTCCAAGAACTTGTGCAAGAAGCTTCCTTAAAATAAAAAAGAGTCACCCTAAACTTATGAGCCAAGCAACCTAAAGATAGGTAACATCAAATAGAACTAAACTTTTTGAAGTGGGGGTTTGGGGTTGGTTTTGGCTTTGTTTTTGTTTTGTGGGAATGAGAAGTACTCAAAACTCCATGTAAAACTAAGAAATATCAATAGTTGTTGGAATCGGTTTGGAATTTGACTAGCAGACAGAAAGTAAAGAGTAAGAAAAAAGGACAATACATCATAAGAGGAAGAGAGGATGTCTCAAGATTAATATTGGTTTTATTTAATATATTTACAGTGGCCCAGAAAAAAGAGGAAGAGTTGTCACAGCAACACTACAGTCACACAAAATTATTTAGGTTAATCATGGCAAAGTTCTCCCTCTATCTACATTTTTTCCCAAGAACTGGCAGCTCCCCCCTACACAGCCTGAGGGAGGAGAGAGACTCTCTCATAAGACCACAAGAAAGACAGTCTGGTCTCTGCCACGATTAGCCATTCTCATTTTTTTCCCCCAGAAAGGTATAATTTGGCCAAATTTGAGAAATGCTGAACCAAAAAGAACTCCCCTCTGACAAAGTCTAATTATTGGTGCCAAAGCACAGGGACTCGAGAACTTTATGGGGAAAAGGTTGCTAAAAATTAAAGTAGAAAAAGAAGGTATTTTTTCCTCATCTCTTTCTCTCAGCAATAAACTTTTTGGCTGAAAATTTCCAAAACAAGCTTCCTCAGGTACATAACCATCATGAAGAAATCCAGTTCAAACAGTTGAAGTCTAGCTAAGTTAAAAATATCTGTACCTATTGTCTGATAATTGAAAGCATGATAATAGCAAATATTGCAAGTAATTATAGGACAGGTGCAACAAATTTTCATGATGTAGTGGTCATGTAAAACAGTTATATCAGAGGAAAGATTCCTTTTGCTGATACAAGCTGCTTCTCCTCTGGTTGGTGTTGACTGGAAAAACCAAAGCAATAGTTATACAAGCAAACTCCCTTAAGTTTCTGCAACTCAGTAGAAGTCCTTAATCCAGCAGGCAAACTTTACATCTCACCCTATGCATAGTGAGTGTCTTTAATAACCTCTTATGAAAGCCTTTGTCCAAAGATTTTTGAAAGCTTAATTCTCTGTTCTCCATTATTTTGCTCAGCAGTCCAAAGAATGCTAATGGGTTATAAGGGCATAAATTTCTGACATGGAAATCCTGCTGATGTCCTCCAAGATACCATGTTCTCTAGTTGTTTTATGATTCTATTCTTAATTATTATTTCTCTTTATTTACTTGACACTAGTGTAAGATTCACTGACATATTATTCCCAGGATACTTTTAAGGGAAAGATGACTTTTGATTCCCCTGCACTTTCTGCTAGTATTGACTCATATAATGACCGTTTCCTTGGCCACTAAGGCAGCCACACAGTCTGACAGAGCTCTACCTTCACAATATGTATTTGTATAAATGTATATATTTGTATATAAATATATTTGTATCAATATGTCCTCTGTATTTAAGTCAGAATTTTGACTGACTTATTCTAGACTTAATTTTTACTTCCATTCTAGAAGCTAGGGATATAGTTCTAAGCTTATTATAACTTATTAAAACTAATCACAGAAGCCTGTTTCCCCCTATTGCCAAACTAGCCCTCCATCTGGACTTCACCCCCCGCATCTTTCAGGGCCTCTCTAAGTCTGGCCACTGCAAAGCTCATTGTCGTTATTACCATCAGTTGAGTTTATTCCATTCATGTCTTCAATGAAGAACAAACACCACCGCGCTAGACACTAATCTATCACTAAAGTGATAGAACAACATAGGGCTCAGATAGATAGCTTAATGTTGATACAGGCTTCACGGACACAGGATGGTGAAATTAAAGCACCACCCAGAGTGAACTCTGTAGGCAAGCAGCAAACCGGGATGGTCAGCACTACCAGCTGCTGGAGTGCACGTGCCTAAAGCCAATGTTGGAAGGCGACTTGCTTTTATGGATCAGGTTCGGGCAATTACTGCACCCTGCATTACAGCTCCTGGAAGCTGCTCCTCCTTAGCTGGCTACATGAATACTCACAGGCCAATTCAGCACAGTGAAATTTAAACCACTACTGAGTAATACTCTTCTCAATATTCACAGCATACATCTGCAGTTCAGACCTCTTCCTGGTTTTATTTTTTATCTCTTGTTTACTACATATCGAAGTGAGATATTAGGAGCTTTGTTTTTGTACCTACATGACATTCTCCTTGTTGGTGCTCTTTAGGTGTGCACACACCATCATTATATTTTTCCTTGACAGCCACAGGCATCACACGGGTGTCTACAAATTAAAAATTAGCCTGACTATTTTTTCTGTTTCAACAACGTACATATTCAGGACAGTTTGAACTTGTTTTCTCCCAGACTCTGGTTTAGTAGTGCATCTTTCAGCTCTGCTGAGAATATGGTTATGTTCTGTGAAGATGCAGAAAACAGTAAACAAACCATTTTGCTTAGATTTTTATTTGTACAATGAATGTTATCTAGTTTGTAATTGCTTTACTTCACAGGAGCTGTCACTGAAGAAACTGTTAAAAAAATTGTCATTAATGTATCAAAGGAAAATAAAGGCTATCACTATCAATTTACTCTTTTAATGTTCTTATTGTTGTCTCTCTTACTTCAATGCCATATTTGTTTGGTTGCTTGGTGTGGTGAAAAATCTTATTGCTATTCTACAAGGAACACTGTAACAGCCATTATCCATTATCTAGTTATCCGCAAAGCTGAATATGTATTACAGGAGCCACAGCAAAAGAGAACTTTTTTTTTGCGTGGAATGAAGCAACCCAAAAAGTCTGGGCAGAAATCCAAGCCCAGCCAGGCTGGCCCACTCTGAGGCTCTCAAAGAACCCAAACTTGTGGTGGTTCGACGGGGCAGAAGGAAGTCTCGAGGAAGCCAACAGGTTTGTTTCCAAAACTGACACAGCCCCAGGGAGTCACTGCTGGATGGGAATGTGTAGGAGGATTACAGAGACTAGCTTTTCTCCACTGCAGTACAACCTCACCACACCTCCAGTTTGTCACAGTACCCTCCTCATCATGTTGGGATGTAACATACGTTCATGAACACAGAGCGATCAACGCCAGCTGGAGGCTGCTGGTGGCTGCCTGATAGAGCCACACTTCTAGAGTTTCATCAATATAATGTATGAAAATAACACAGATAGATAGATCTTTTATCAGCAGAACACAGTCATGCTCTCCCCTACCTATAAAATTCTGTTTCTCTTTATAGAGCTCTTTGAGAAAAAAAAAAGAATCTTTAATTCTATGCAACACAGAGCAGTTTTGGCAGCTGCAGCCCTGTCCGTAGCTGGTTTTAGGCTATTCATGCCAGAGTAAAGTTAATTACATTTCTTTGGACTTGGACGTAAAGTTATTCCAGCCCAACCTGACAGCAACTTCCACCCGAGTCATTCAGTTGCACCCAGCTTCACCTGGCAAGACTTGGCAGGAACCCACAAGCTTTCCCACTCTGCACACATCACGAGCAAAAATCCTCCAGCTGGAAGTCAGTTATAGCTAAAAAATAAGAGCCAGAAGTTCTCAGCTTGCCTTTTCACCATGCTGTTGATTCAACAGTGCTATTTCCTTACAAAGTAGTAAGAATTGTGATGTTGTGAGTAACATAATGAATCACAATGAGTACAGATAGCTGAGCTTCATCTGAAAAGGTATCACTTCTAGATAATCAGCTTTCTGATTATAATCACGCCTGAAGCTGCCTATTCTCTTTTCTCTTTGTGGAACTCAGATGCTTGGCCACCCAAAACAATCATTCACATTATGAGCAAAAATGTGAGAGGAGATGAAGATGCATGAAAGAGAAATGTGGAAGTCAACAAGTTATAACTTCCCAGATTAGTGATAGTGCTGCACATAAAAAAACTTGCATCAATTAGGCCCAAAACTCGCTGCAGCAGTTTGTCTCTCAGCACCCTGTCATAATTTTGTGCTGCAAAAAAATTTCAGGAAAACCTGTTTTCTCAGCATCTCACCTTCCATAATTAAAGCATATTTTTCCATCCTTTGTGCTCCAGAATGTTAACAGTCTTTCACCAGGTTATACAAAAATCTACAAATCCTTGTAAAGAACAAATAAATTAGAACTTCTATAAAGTTACAAAATTGTAGCTCCTCCAGTCCTCCTATAAAAGCCCTACACTTCCTCTAGTGAAGCCCTTAACAAAATAAGCAAGAACACACATAAAAAGTGGCCTGAAAAAAAATGTTTAAAATGTAACAGTGATCATGATATGTAAAGGAGAAAGCTCTGGGAATTCATGAGTTTGGAAGAGACAACTCAAGTGAAAAAAAGTTGGAGAAGTATGTTGGATTTTCATCCTAGAATTTGTATCTATATCTTGAAAGGTGAAGTATTGGATAATGAAGTTAAAATCTGTTAAAGGCCCCAGGGTACATGTTGTTCCATTTTCAGCTTAGCTCTAGCAGCTCTGCTGAACAATAACCTTTCTCCAGCAAATGGAAAGTTTAAAACAAAAGGCAGAGAACTTTTTCTCTTCATTATCTAGATGCCAGTTCCTAACTTTAAACAAACAATACTAGTGAAAGGGGGGATAGCCCATCAGGTGCTTTTCCTCCCTGGGCAGCCTTCTAATGTTAGACCTGGTTGCTGCAGTTTCTCAATACTATGGCTGCGGATATTAGCTTGACACATCCCCCACACTACAGCCTCCCCAGAAACAACATGTAAAAAAGTGAACACTGAATTTTTGTAGGGAAATAGGATTTCAGACACTTTCTCTTGAAAGCTTCCCATTCAAGACCAGAGCATGATCAGGCCTGGAAGAGCAGTATCCATTTTTAGTTTTATTTTCAGTTTTTAAGAATAAGAAGGAATCGTTAATAAGTGAGGTCACGATGTGGCCAAAATTCTGTGTCAGCCATTGCCTCCTCTGAACCATTTATCCCTCCCCACTCATCCTACATGTTTTCTTTCTCTCACACCAGTGTCATTTACAATAAGATAGCATAAGAGTTTGTTTCTTGTGCTTCATGAACTCTAGTATTAAATGATTTGGTCTAAGCAGTTCTTTTAAAACCTTTGCCTTCTGCTTTGAGCTTTCCCTCTTTTTCTTTCCTTAAGATATTGTCCTACATACGGTTTCAATCTCACATTCGAGCCTCCTTTAAAGTACATTTGATCAGGTCATTCAAATAGGTCTGCCTCTTAAACAAAATAGGAAAATACATGAATAACTGTACAACACAGTGTCATTTTACCTGCTACGTGAGCTTGCTCAGATTGATTTCCTGAGTTCACAAAATAGACCTTCAGAACTGACTCATAGCAAGGCCTGAGAGTCACTGAGGCACAAGCACAGCAGAAGAGTTGTGCTCGCTGGAGCCGTGACGTTAAGCGGCGCAGCAGTGAGCTGCTACGTCAGTGCGTGAGGCCCCTGCGCACAGCCCACGGTGCAGGGCAAAGGCAGCCCTCCTGCACCGGCAGTGCTGAGAGCTGCCTCCCTCCCTACGCTGCCTTTTCTGCCCTGAGACGCGAGGCACCTAACTTGGGCACCTGGGTGACACACTCAAATCTGGTACATATGCATCCTCCCCAAAATAACGGCACCTGCAAGAG
Organism: Dromaius novaehollandiae; assembly: GCF_036370855.1. Taxonomy (NCBI): domain Eukaryota; kingdom Metazoa; phylum Chordata; class Aves; order Casuariiformes; family Dromaiidae; genus Dromaius; species Dromaius novaehollandiae. Next base: position 117,795,140 of record NC_088099.1, on the reverse strand, counting down.
GATATCTGAAGGCTCATTTCTTGAGATCAAGCCAGAAAGATTACCCTTTGAGGAGTCTCTGTCTTCTATTTTCGGACTGTATTTATTGTGGGGTTTCTCTATCAGAAAGCTCTAAAAATGTAACTTCAATTTAGGTCACTTTTATTTTAAACCAAGGAAAATAACTTAGAAGCACAAGTACAAAAAAAAAGCCCTTCATGACAGGAAAAGTAGATCATGTGGGTCACTTTGTAAAAGCTCTCCTACCTGTTCCAGCAAAGGCCCTGCCCTTTATATCAGCCACAGAAAAGGATAAGTGAGCGTGATGTGTGTGAATCACAAAAATAGTTCTGAACAGCCCATTTCCAGTAGTATTTATGACATTTATATACATGCATGCCTTCATGTCAGAGAATAATCCTAGGCAAGTTTAACTTACCGACATAGGCTTAGGCAAAGAGAAGTTCCTTGTCCCAAAGGACTCAACATCCAAAGAGCCAAGCCCCACAACTTCCTGCAGGGAAGGAAGATATTAAATGGGAAGCTTAAATGGTGTCACAACATGGAAACACCACCTTAGCTCCAAATCTCTCTTGTTTTGAAACTATTTACATTAATAGTCTCCACTCCATGGCTCACAAGGTAGTGTCCACCCCCTAGCCATCTGGTATGGCTCATACCAAAGACCCCACACAGCTGCAGTCCAAGCAGGCAGAGTGAAGTATGAGACTACCAAAAGCAGTGTCCTCCAGGGGACAGCAGTGCTCAAGAACTGCAGAAAAGGATATGTACTTGTCTGCAGTTGCTCTAGTAGCTAAATGCCCAACAGCAGTAATGCCACATGAATAATGGTAACAGAGTGTGAAAACGATTCTATTGAAAAAAATACATATGATAAAACATATATCTCAGTTTTAAACCTCTCAGTCCTGCAGAAACGAGAGCAAAGAACTCTAGAGGACACTGTTTTGTGGATTACTTTCTGTGTCCTTAAATACATCTACTGCTGAAGAAAAAATAAGAAAGAAGCCTTTTTTTCTCTCTTTTCGCTTTCTACAGAAACTTTCACTTTTTTTCACTAACTCTTTTGTTGTGCAGGCTTAATAATTTCTTTAAAACTGCAGAACGAGTAACTACACCTTTACTTGCTGCAGCACATGATGCTACCACATTTTTCTACTAGACGTTCCATTTTTGGATGAATTTTATAACAAAGGGCAAATTTCTCTGACGCCTTGTCAATAAGAAATGTCATGTTAAATAACTCCATTTCAGATTCCTGAATGTTAATTATTTCCTTGGTTGAACATTTCAGGAGTTTCTTTCTACCTTTTTCGGTTTTGCAAACATAATAGCAATTTTCTTTCAGTCAAACATAAGGAAATCTCCTCTGCATCTGGCATCTCCTCTGCCCCACCATTTTCTGTTAGAATTTGCAGGCTTTGCAAGGGAAATAAACGAGAAACAATCCCGCTTTTACTCCGGCTTTCAGCAATACATCCTTTTCTCTGACTGATAGGAAATATTCTGTCTTGGGAGATGAGGGAGGGTGAGGGAGGAAGAAGAAAATAACTTTAGGTTGTTCCCTGTAGCAGCAACCACTGGCAATAGGGGAAAAGAGGGGAAAAAAGCTCCTCTGCTTTCTGTTATTTTGCTCTCCCCCTCTCTGCCCTGCTACAGAGCTGATGCATCTTCATCCAGCTCATCTTCTGTGTTACATTTTGTCCGAGTTTCTACCGTTATTAATTTCCCTTCTGAAGCAAGAGCTGAGCTGACCTGCATGAGGAACTTTCAGACAATTGCCCTCTGTCAAAACACTGCATATGTCTGACTGAAAGCTCATTGAGATCAATGAGACTCCTTCAAATAAAGTTAATAGCCTTTGCATCAGACTCAAAATGTTGCTCTAGTCCAAAAAATGACTGAAAATAGCCCCAAGAGGCTCTATGTTTATTGCCTCTCAATGATTTCCACATGAAATGTGTTCAAGTTATAAGTAAAACAATATACCTCTTCCTTACTTCCTGACTTAAAATCTCTGCCTGGAGTCTGAAGTCATCTTATATATTTTCTACAACCATTTTGAAAGTTCAGGAGGTTAAATTGGGTTGTGGTGGTAAAAAAAAACCTGAAATTTCATTGTCAGCATGGTATTTTTACAGTATTCAGCTCTTGAAGGAAGGAAAGAAAAAAGCACCTGTCACAGTTCTCCTTGTCATCTGTCGTCATGTCATGGTATTTACATGAATTCTGAGTATTCCTCTGTGTCTTCTGTACCATGAAGAAACCAGGAAAGTGTGTTATCAATGGAGCTGAGCAGTTTTACAGCAGGTCCAGCAAAGAGTGCTAATAAGGCTTGTATCCTGGCCTAGGAGCAATGGCACGAAATAAAACTATGCATCCTATCACTATGTTCATGTTTTCAAAGCGAAGGCCCTGCAAAATGCAGCAGGAACCTGTGAGGCACGGCCGGTATGCCCCTTTCAGCGAAGATTTATTGCAGCTCCGTAAATCAAGTGACTCAGGAAAATTAAAACTGGTGATGGCAAAGGAAAATTAAAGCAAAAAAAGGAGAGGGAAAGAAATATGATAAAAGAGAGGCGGTGTTCAAAGCAGAAACTAATCTGTGAGTAATAGGTAGTGCTGGTGTTAGTTGCCTGGATGTACTGCGCTCAAATCTCTCTTTAGCAAAGAATTATGAGCAAGGAAAACTGAAGTAATGTCATCTTTGACAGGCTGACAGCCCTGCTTCACTGCTCCCCTGGGCAATAGCATATATTAACAGAGAATTTCTTTTAGAGAGCCCTTCCAGTGACTTTTTTTTCTCCTACTATGTTTTAGGCAGACACACTCAAAGCTTTTCCCAGCATTGGAAACTTTTGCCTAATGGAGCTATATAAAAAGCTTGTGCCAGCCCACTTTCAGATATGACCAGCTTTCGTTGTCCAGTGGTTACACAGAAAATTCCAGTAAAATATCTGTGTAAAGACAGTGTTGATAAGTTGTTCGCCATGATCAGTTTTCACTTGCCTTTGATCTCACATGTAAATAGCTTATATTTACTCACGTGGGTTTCTGTAAAAGAAGAGCCAAATGTCATTATCACTTCCTTTGTAGGTGGATGATTGTTATACTAGAGATCTGATTTTGCAGTTAGTCTGTGTTACTAGTATTTACCATCTGGCCAGGCAGACAACCGGTGCATTCACCTCTCCCAGGGCTGAGCAGCAGGTTCCTCACCTGATGTTGCTGAAACACTGAAACAAAAGACAGCAAAGCAGATAACTCACTGAAGGAATGAAGAGAGTGTTGTGGAATTAAGCATATAGATTGAACTGGACAGTATTTTTGGTATCTGATAAACTTGGATCTTTGATAAATGCAGATATTTCTAATCCTGGAGCTCAAAACAGACCTAGAACTCCCATAGACTAAAGCTTTCGATTGAAATGAATTCACAGTATGTAATGTATTTCCCTTCACCTCAGATGAAAGATCTCAGCCTATCTTTTGTATAACACTCAGGGTTCTCCAGGGCCTTTGAAAGTTCTCCATCAATCTTCTCTGACAGGTCCCATGGCTGCCGGTGAATCATCCTTGTTAGATAAGAACAGAATCTTTATATGAATTTTAATTACTGCTTTTGGCATTTAGGCAGTGCACAAATACTTAAAACACGCATACAGATAGGCTACCTACCCGAAGGAGCACCAAACTCATCCTGTTAGGTCACCAATATTTTCATTTAACCTTCAAGGAAGGGATATTTCCATTTAAATTAAATTTCTATACCCTCTATACTTCCTGATCATTCACCCATCGCTCCCCTCTACTCCCTGCCTGACTGTCAAAGCTGCACTGAAGTTCTCCGAGGTAGGAATTCAGTGGCAAGTGCTATAGTGGTAAGAGAGGTAGTTTCCTCAGATGATCACACACAGTGCAATAGCATAATTTGTGCTGACTAAAAGGCAACTCATCAACTTCATCGTAAACTAATGCCATACTTTGGCTTGATATATCTGTTTATTTCTTTTGCTAGATTTCTGTCTGCAGAAAAATACTGTAAAAACAAAGAGAAGTTTTCATTTTGATGAATATCTCTAGCAAAAAAATGGAATCATTTGTCCCACTTTATATTATTTTCGGACTGACCTCCTAAGAAAGAGGGGCTTAAGCAGTCACACTTACTGTCCATCTGCCTGTCCATCTGTTAAGCTGCCTGTCAGTCCCTCCTCTTCAATAATTTTTTAAGCCCACTAACCACTTTTTGTTAAATTCGACAAATGTCATCATAAAATCGGTAGTGGGTACCAAATTAGAGCTCCCACCAAGGGAAAGGCAGCAGCCAGCTGGCCAACCAGCACGTGAAAGCTGCCTGGCCAGCCCATGTGCTCCCAGCCAGCACTGACCAAGCTACTGCTTGCACAAGCAACAGGTGGGAGAGCTGGGACATTGCACAGGTGATGTGTAAGGGATCTGTGATGCTTCTTCCACTAAGAGAATCAATGTTCATGCAACATATTAAATTGATAACTGGTTACTTGGTACTATGCTGCACACCAACATCTGAGTTGCTACAGACACAGGACTTTTGCTACTGAATAGGAAGGATGGTACTTTATGTCCTACATTCAATTAAGTTTGGGAGAGCATTTATTCTGTATCTGTTCTGCCAAAAATCTGTGCACAGGCAGCAGGGAGGAAAGCTGCCTCTGCCTTGCTGGAGAGGAGACTTTCATCTTTCACTGGAGGCAACTAAACTCCCTTTGGCAGAGAAACCTCCACCACCAAGCACCTCTTCTCCACAGTCCCCTTCTTTTTCTATTCTGATTCATCCTGAGTTTTCTTTAGTTTAAAAGGTCCAGTGTTCCAGTTCATGTGCCAATGAAGCTGTTTTCCTGATGTTCAAAGGTCCTCCACTGTTGTTCATATGCTTGTTTAAAATAAATTGTTTGGGCAGAGTCACCTCAAGACTCTGGCTGGCACTGGTTCCTATCACATTGGCCAACTTTTCCTGAAGTTGGTGCCTACCATCCATATGTACTGCCATGCCTGCTGATCAGGTTTTGAGATGTCAGATAAGATCCTTGTTTACCACTGGATGTAGTAGGAGATACTGGGACAGGAGAGACTGGAAGAAGTAATATTCAAGGATTTCTGGTAGAGATTTCTCTCAAATTTAAAGTCCTCTCCCCTTTTGAATTCCTCTTGAGCCCCAACTGATTTGCAAGTACAAAAATCCACATCAAAATCCACAACGATCCAACAAATAAAGCTAGTCCAGCTTGGTCATCAAAACTCCCAGAAATGTCTGAAAACATCTACAGAATATGTCCTTACTGTCAGCAAAAGTCTTTCTACCATACAGAATTTGGAAGATATAAAAAATCAAATTAATTCTTTTGTGGCAGAAATCACCTGTTGGCAAAACCATATACAGGTTTATAGGTTTTTTCTTTTCTTATCATGCCAGTATGTTTCTTCTTTTGGAGAAATCCTTTGTTTTTGCTACTTTTTTGACAGAACAATTCTTGAAAAGCTGTTGCAAGCAACAGGGAGGAGGTTGCTTTCTATCAAAAGACTAAATGTGGGAAGAAGCTAGAACAGCAAACTAAAATAATGGACTTCAAAAAAAGCAGACTCTGATAACTGACGGAAAAGGAAGAAATGGGAAGATAACCTGAGAGATATGACAGCTCAAGGAAACTGGCAAATTACCAGAACAAAAGACTATGATACATGCATAACAGTAAATTATTCCAATATGGAGAAAAGATGTGGAGAAATGGCTGCGTTAGGAGCTTTCTAAGTACCTGAAAACCTTAATGGAATCGTGCAAAAGGGGAAAAAAGAGTAAATAACTAAATGAAGAGCATAAGGGAACACAGATCCATGTTACATTGAATTGCAAATATGGCAAGATAAAATCAGAATGACTAATCTGAAAACTGAGATATTAGAAGGCAACAATAAAAAGCCCCACATAGGTCCATTACTTAACAAGAAAGGGTATACCAGATGACATAATGCCAACTGAAGCAGTCAACAACTTTACTGCTGTCTTCACAATAAAGGTAAATTGTGAATGCAGTTAGTTTTGATAAGGAATACAGGGCAAAATAGGGAAGAAATGTTTTCTAAGGTTTTCAGAAAAAACAGATGTGTTCAACTTGGCACAGGCTGTTAAAATTCACTCCTGAGTGTTTAAAATGCTAGCCAAACTGACATTAGCAAATATCATTAAGAGCTCGATTAGAGCAGGGACTAATCAAAGAACTGGAGACAGGCAAGCATAATACTCATGTAAAAAGAGGGGAAAACAAGTAATATGCTAGTAATACGCTAGTCAGCCTACCTCCACGTTACTAGACAGAAGATATTAGAACAAGCCTCTGGCCTGTAAGGCTCTAGAGGACAATAAGGTTACAGAAATCTGCCCGTCAGGGGTTGGCAAGAACTACTTGGGCTGGGCTGACTCAGTTTCTTCTTTTGATTTGATATCGGGATTAATGGTTAATGGAGAAAAATGTGATATATCTTGACATGAAGAGGCTTTTCACACTATCCCATACTACCTGCTCATAAGCCCAACAGAGATATAAGGCCTGGGTGAAATCACTGAAATACAGGTGCATTACTAGTAAAAAGAATGCACATTCACAGAGTGGTATCAATAATTTGCCGTTAAACTGAGAAGACATTTCATTGGTGGATTTGGCTTCTGGAAGAAACAATCCTGAGCCTGCTGCTGTTCAATAATTTTTATAACAACTTTGGATATTGAAATAAAGTTCTAAATTTTGTGAATGTCCCCAAGCCGGTAGGGTTTCCTGATCGCTCCAAAGAATTTGGAATAATTTTAATGCAGTTAAAAAGCAGAAATCAGTTGCCCAACCACAGAATATGATGTGTCCAAGAGGGCCTCAGATCTGCAGAGGAAGATATGGGAGCTGCAGTAAACAACAACCTGAGTGTTGTTCCATGTCATGGTGGTCCTATCAGAGACAAATTCCCAGTTGCGTTAACAGGGCTGCCATACCTGAGACAAGGCCAAAGTCATCATTTGCTTGTAGCTGGCACTATTTACATTCCGTCTGTAAGGCAGTGAACAGTTTTGAAATCCATTCTTTAAGAAAAGTCTGTACATTTAAAAGAGTCCCAAGGAGAGCAAGAAGAATGGTAACAGACTTGAAAAACATAGTGCAGGAGAAAAGGCTGAAGGAACTGGGCTTGCTCAGTCTAAGAAAGAGAAAGGGAAAGAAAACCCACTAATTGCCTGCCACGATTTGAAAAGCTTCTATGAAGAAAACTTGTATTTTTTCAAATTTACTGGGAAGGGGATGGGAAGAAACTGATTGAATTTAAAGAGAACTGAGGAATTTTCTCCTCTGGAGATTTTAAGAATGGTTAGACTGACATTTATCAGGGACAATCTGGGTATTTTTGATTTTGCCTTTTTAGGGAAGCATGGACTAGGTTATCTAGACCTTTCAGCCCCCTCATTTTATGATTTTTCTGTATAGTTAATGCTATGCTTTGGCACAGATTTCTTTCCTGAGATCCAAAGAGTGGCATTTGCACTGGGTTTATTTAAAGTGGGATTGACTTATACACTGTTTGACAGCCATACTTCAAGTATGGTTTGTACTTCACGACTGGTTTATGTGACAAAATTAAGCAGGTTGTGCTGACAAAACTTTACTCAGAATCACTGATTTTTCTCTTTCAACAAAGAATCAACCTGCAAGGTCTTGACACTTGCCAATACTCAGCAGAAAGAAAATAAAATCATTGAAGAAGACTGTCTTTAAGATGAGGTTTAGATATTGAGAAGTGCTGTGCACCTTCTTTTAGGTATATATCCCCTAGGAAATGAGTCCGTGGACTCAATTCACAAATTGTAAATTCTATAATAAGAGAGGACTCTCAGCACTGTTCTACAGCTCTGCTGTGACCATTACTTCTTTCAGGGAGTTCATTTATTCATTAGTCTTGATTTGGTTATACTGGCCGGGTGAAGATGGGTTTTAAAGCTGATGGTTCCTGGGGAAGAGGGGGAAAAAAAAAAACAGATAAAGAAGGGTAGCTCTAATACCATCTCTACAAACAGAGTAACTGGTTCTTCAGATTCAGCGTTCTTAATTTCTCCAGCTGCAGCATGTTATGCTTAATTGTATTAGTCACAAGGTACAAGACTTCCCAGTAGAACGTAACTTAATGTGACTGCTGTAAGCAACTTGGATGTACACACCCCTCGAACATCTCTCATTATTAGGCACTTCAGCCATTTTAGACCTAAGCTTCTTTCCATCCCACACAGTCCCCACATTATCTTACTGTTCAACACTATGAATTAAATTAGTGACAGCCTGATGCTCAGGTTGCAACAGCAAACACTCCCAAAAGGAACCAACCTCTCACTGCACTAGGATTTGTCTTTTGCTATTCTTGGTTGTATCTTCACTGTAACATTCCCTAGCAAGCTTTTGGGCTGCTAGTAAGCTGACAGTTACAAATAAACCTGAAGTGCAATGTTTTTTTTTCTTCCCAAACAATAAAACTGGGAAAGGGAGGAAATGGGGGATTTATTTAAAAAAGAAGAAGAAGAAGAAGAAAAAGAAAAAGAAGAAGAAGAAGAAGAAGAAGAGGTGAACAGTAAAGATGGGATCTGAGCTTCCTAAAATACCAAACTAGTCCTTAAATTTGCTCTAGTCCAATCTCCAAATGCCATAAGACATTTAAGAACTCTGAGAGAAATTAAATTAAAGTGATTATGTTTTCAGAAATATACAGGGTATTCATTTCAATATATCAGATGAGCCATCCAGCCAGGAGAAACTGAGTGAGCAGACAGAACATATTTCTAAACTGAAGTATGTGTTCCACTTTTGCTTATTTTTTGTGTATTTTTTCATTTGTCTTAAATTACTTGAGCTTTTTGTTCTTCACATTTTGCTTTCCTGGAAAATCATAGTTTAGATTAGAGCATGCATTTTCTTCAATGACTGAAGCATGCATTTTCAGCTTCAGTTTTGGTACATCAACCAGTACAACTCTTTCAGTGTTTTGTAATCATCACAATTAAATACAGTAAAGCCATGCACAGTGGTCCATAAAATATTGGATTGCATTCTCAACACAATGAAGCATAAACAGTCCCCAAGAGGACTGAATGAGTAACACAAGCAAGAGAAAAATAGTCCCTTTTAAGACACAAATTGCATGTTGTGATAATGTAAGAAAACTCTGCAACATGCTTCCGTCATCAATGTCACTGAGTCTTTAGTCAGCCATGCCATTTATGGGCTTAGTGTTCACTGAATTTTTAAAAGTTATACTAAAATATTTAATAAATAATGCACTAAACATCTGATGATCCGTCAAATGCAACTACACTGGAAAATTTAAAAAACAGGCAAATGCTTTTATCACAGATTGTGCTTTCCACCAGTTTGTTATTTGCACTGCATGAATAATTTGTGTTTCTAAAAGTAATATTAAAATCCATTTCCCAATGGCATCTACGTATATTGCAATATACTGCTAGGTCCTACAACATGAAATATTTAAATAATTTGAATATTTTTTGTTAGGCAGTAGAAGAGGCATTAGCAGTGGTGGAGAGGAAAGTGGAGGATGTGTAAAATATTTCATAAAACAAGCTTTCTCAGATTGTACAAAGTACAGCAAATAAACCCATGTAATATTAATAAAGACAGGGAAAGGAAACTTACTGAAAAGCCATTTCCTTGTGTTCTCAGTGGATTTGTTGGGGGTTTTTCTCTTTTTCAGATTTTGTTCCAGTTTTATTGTTTTAGATGCTTTCTTAACTACAGACCAAATTGTCTCAGATAATAGTCTGCACCCCTCAGAATGAAAATGTGTGCATTTTCATTTTATTTCAGACATGTCGCCACTGGTCTTATTGGAAATGCCATGTTTCACCTACTCGGCAGAAAGATTTACAAGGCCGGTTATCTTCCAGCAGCGCTAAGGGAGGGCACTTCTGTATGAAACAGGGATCAGCCAGAATTATGGTGAGCATTTCCTGACCTCCCATCTGGAACCCAAATGGCTTTTCATCTTTTTCTGTGTGAAAATTCCCACAAGATTCAAAACACATCTTTTGCTTAAATAACTTGCTTCTACAGCCCTGGACCACCAAAATTCTTGGCCCAGTCAATTTAAAGTTGGCGGTCACAAGGCCTCTTTAGCAGGTTTGATTGCTTCACACGGTAAATTCCAAGTAGAGTGATGAGACAGTTAGGGGAACCAACTGCAAATTCTGCATATTGGACTAGATCTGAGTCCTAATTGAAAAGATGCACATTGATTTCAATGAGCTTCAATGCAGCTATTAAAAAGAAGTTCCTTGCAACATTCAATGAGAAGGAAGCATTGTGCTTCGTTGACCACACAGCATCTTTAGGTGGGGTATGTTAAGAACAGTGCTTATCTCAAAGACTTTTAAATGCACTCTTGTGTTGCATCTACCTGTCTGTTAGACTTCCAGGAGATTATTACAAAACTTGCAGCATGACAGAATGTTACTGGGCATGCTCCAGTTACATTTTTTCAAGTGCTGCTAATTCAGCAAAATCAGGGCTAACACAGTGAAGGGCTTCTGTCTTCCAACAACCAGAAGCCAACTTACTGACCAGTCTTTCTGAGCACTGCATGTCAGAAATTCACCACACTGTACTGGAACATGCTTCCAAAAGGATAATCACCTCAAGACACAGCAAGAAAATTCATCTGAAAAATGAGAAGGACTGAGAAATTCATAAGCCACTCAGAGAAAGGGCTTAGAATGGAGAAATTTAGCAATATGGCTACTGCTAAAGTCCTGTAATGGGAGCAGGATTGTGAGATTTCTCCCTTTGCCTCAGTTTGCATGTCCTGCTTTTCTTTTTGAATGGTGAATATCCCTTTTCCAAACCTTTGGCTACATAGGCAGCAAAGCCTTCAGGGCAGAGTGGCAATTGTCTTTTATGAGACATGTTTGCAGTACTTCACACAATAAGACTCTAATCTCCTAATAAATGATACTTGAATGGTAAATCTGTCATCATTCTGAAAATACTTGGTTCATTAAAAATAGTAGAAAAAGTATATCCTGACACAAGTTGTAGGTGCTTGCCAGCTGAATTAAACTGCTGCTTGGATCTATTCCTAACATTTGAATGAAATGAAGGGATTTTACTCCTATTTCTCCTTCTTTTCTGTCACAAAAACAGGCAGATGCTGATCATGGTCACTCTTTCTCTCCTAGGCTCACATTCTGTGCTTTATCACACAGTCTATTGTGATTTTATTAATAAGCTATTGGGGGATACTTGCCAGGACTGTAAGTGTGTGCGTGCATGCACATATGCATACTCGTACAGATACACATTAAAAACGGTCGCTCCAGTGAATGATATGTTCTGACAGCTGCGTTGTCAAGTTACTGGGAAAATTAAAAGGAAAGATGTAAGCTGTAGTGAATGAATGAGATCCTGCTGTAAAACATCTCTAGCAGCTTTTAAAGAACACAGCTAGCAGAAAACATCAAAAGGCCTAATGAGCTAAAAAAAGAGAGAAGGAGGCTATAAGAAGCAGCAGCAACCTGCAGGGATTGAGGCCTTCCTGAAAGTCACTTGTCAAACAGTTTAGAGAGGAAACGGCCAGAAATGCCATTCTGCCTATGGGGCTGTGTGTGAAAGGCCAGATCTTCCACTCTCCTCTTCTGCCAAGTGAGTTTTCCCACTGAAAATGCATTTACCCAGTGATCATCATTTACTCCACATAAGGTCGAGTGAGGAGTCTTGCGCTCCTCTTACATTCTTCAGCCTGAGTTTTGCTCCTTGCAGAACATTACCAGGGACAATGGTAATAGGAGGAAAGATGTACAAACTCAGCAAGAGTAGAGAATTAAAGAGGAGTGGCAGATAAGATCTTACTATAATATATAAACATTCCTGGAGAAAAATCCAGTCTTCTATGAGACGAGCAAGAGCTCAGAGCTGTATAGTTTAAAGTTTCAGAGCTGAAGAACATACAGCTAGACACTCGTGGCCCTCCCTATCCCCATCATACTGCACAGGGAAGGGAGGGGTGAAGCACCTGGCAGCTGACATCGCATCACAGCAGGCCCATGGGCATTTTAAGGCCAAGAGGACCAGGGGATCTGCCTCTGCCCTGCGAGATGGGGATGTGACAGGAGATGTGGCTGAGGTGCTGTGCTCAGCAGTCCCCTTGACAGATGACCCCTGAAGCCACCGCGACTGACACATAGCTAAGAGCCTCCCTGAGTTTCCGATGCAGATCTGCTTTGCTCTGGTCCACAGCCCAATCATTTTCTTGTCTGGAGGAGAGGGAGAGGAGTGGGGGCTATGCAGCTACGACTGTAAAAAATGGTCTTTGGGGAGGCCGCACCCCCAGTACAGTGCCAGCAGCAAAGGCATTTGGGAGGGCAGCAGCATTTAAGAAAAGCGAATAGCAGCAAAAGCAAGGATAGGTAGACTATTACAGAAACATTGTCAGATTAGGTATCATACTTTCCAACAAATTGGTTTGCCTGTGTTATAAACAGATTATTAAAATCGAAAGAGTTTAAAAAATCTAATTTACTCTCCCCTGTCTGAGGTGTTTACTTCTTGCATTGCTCCCAGCTTGCACTATTAAACTAGACTAGTTCATTTAACTTTTACTGGTAGTTTCTAGTTGATTTTATTCTTTGCCTCTAATTCTGTCATATTACAAATTGCAATAAAGCCTTGAGGCTTCTGACAGGTCATGGCACTCTTGGGCAGAGCCCTATGCAAACATAATAAATAGCAACCCAAAAGCACACCTAAAGACAAGATGTTACAGATGAAACAAAGGGCAAAGAAAGAGGCTAGGACTGCAACAAGACAAAGACTGTTAACTATATATATTGTGTGTATGTATGTGTGTGTATATATATATAGTTGTATCATATATATATTGTATTTATTATACCTATAGTAAATATTACATTTATCCAATATATATTGCATGCATCACAGGTAGCCTATTAGTAGTCATGATCACAATCCCCAGCTTTCTTTATTCAGCTGTCAAAGACCAGACTCTACTGTGCTTTAAGTTATATTTGGTCCTAGAATGTGGGAATGGCAGGGAGAAGACTGGCTTTCTTCATGGGCAGCCACCTTGTGCCAGGTGCTACTCCAATGTAAATAATATGTTATAACAATGCTTTAAAACTTGAACTGAATAGAATCATTTATTTTTGCATCTCTTTTCAAAGTAATTTGTGTTTTATTTTTACAAGACCCAGACTTGGAGACTTAGGGTATGAAACTACTTCTGCAATTTAGATTCTGTGCCTCTGACAGGTACAATACACAAAAGTGGCCTGCTCTCCTTAACCTCTGAGTTTCAAGCATGTACTCCCTACTACATTCCTGAAAGCCTTTAATGCTGCCAAAGATGGTGGAAGAGGCTTCTGACTCACCTGATCTGTGCAGTGTTGGCTCTCCTTGTGGCCCAAATAGCTCATGTGGGGACCAACTCTGTTGCCCTTTGGCTTCAGTTATACCTTAAATCACATTTGGCTCAATCTAGTTATAACAACAGTGATAATAACATTTTGGGGTAACTGATCCCCAACTTATATCTCCAAGACATATTCCAAAACCACGTTTTTATAATATGTGTTTAGAAAGAGTGAGACAGAGACAAGGGTGGCAGCTAAGGGAAGGAGAGGTGAATACAAGAAAGGAATACTTAAAGGAAAAGAGTGACAATCCATACATAAAATATTTTTGGTATCATAAATTATATTACTGCCTCTAAGGCAGTAATTAAACAGTATTTAACACAAAAATAATCTAAATTATTATACAGGAAGGATTTATGGTTTTATGAAAAACTACACAAACCCAAACAAATTGTACTTCCAAACTGTGACAGCATTAGCATTTTATTGGCATGTAATCCAGAGCAGCACCAAGTTTTTGTAGATATCACCACAGGAAAATAAATCAAATTACCATCTCCAAGATTATAATATTAATGTGGCTCATTTTTTACTTTTTAGCATTAGTGGAGTATGTTTTAGTAAGCTGCAGATACTGACCTGGTATCGAGAGCCACTATGGGTTGTCATTTACTTTGTCATGCCCAGATCCACCTGCTGATATGAACACCATCAGCTGCAAGTTCCTTCATCCTACCACCATCTCCTTCCCTGCAGCCAGCCCCAAGGATGGGCAAAGCCATGGAGCTGAAGGGACAGAGCAAAGAGTGCTGCCTGGTTTCCATACAGAAATATTTTCGTGTTACTTTTCCACATCCTCTCCTGATAGGAGATCTGCAGCCACCTGCCTGCCTCGCCCCTGTTGCTCTCTCCCTTCTTGCTAATCCATTGTCCTATGCCAGATCTTACTTCAGCAGTCAATCAGCATTTCTATTTCTATATGTCTATTAACATACCTTTCCTGAACCCAAGCACTCACAACCATGGCTCTGGTATGCTGGCACATTTCTGTGCCCTCCCTCTCACAGTGTCTCCAGCCAGGAGGCTGTGTTGAATCTCGTTGTGTCTTTGGCCCCAAGGGAGATCATAGGGTGGAAAGAAACCTCCCTGGTGTTGTCTTCAAGAACCACATCATCCCCAAAGCTGTATCACGTCCTCCGTCTTACTGATTTCTACTCTTCACCCAGTGCCTTCAGCCCTACTTTTAAGCTCTGTGATTTTGGCAGAGATCCCCCTGGGAGAGTTTCAAGAGTATCACAAGATCCTTAAGCATAGTGCTGACTACTAAGCAGAAGTGCCCACCCTGTTTACAGTTATTTTCCTCCTTCCTTTTACTTGCACAGACAACTCATTGTCTACTAATGTCTTCAAGCAGCTTTCCCAACATCCCCAAAGAGTTAGGAGACACAGGTGTCTGAGCTCACCTTTCATCTTGCCTTCATCAGCGCACACAGCTATTTGCATTGCATTTTTCAGCCCACAGTTTCCAAACCCAACCTATTAGATATCACATGTCGTACAGGGAGGGTGGGGATGACACTAAAGTGTTGGAGAAAAGAAAAAGGAGGAGGACAGAGAAAAGCAGAGCCTATAATATCATCTTTTCAAAAGTAAACAAAAATGTAAGGCTGAAAGAAGCCGATCTTAATCCCAGGATGCAGAATATATAGCTGCCAGTTAAAGAGTCATAGCTTGAATGATTGGCAACTACCAGGCCATAGAGACAGAATGCATCAGGAGACTTCATTCAGCCTGGTTTGCTACTGAAGCAATGAATATGGGAAAAGAAAGAAAGAGAATTAGCTAATTGTGACTTCAGCACCCATTCAGTTACAGAGTGGGTTGGAAACTTGCTCACCAACTGTTTTTCTCTTTAGAAAAATGTAGATCTGTCAACTCAGACTCTTCAAGCAGGGAGGTTTGACATCTCTGGGTTCAAAAAATAAAAATTAGAAAACAGTAATATGTTTTAATTATGTTTCCTTTCAAAATTGTAACTAACATACTAAAAAGTTCATAGTTTTCAAGCTCAGACTGAAATACTTCCAGATTATGGAAAACTGATTTCATTGACTATTTGCAGAAAAAAAAAAAAAGTTCCATTTCAGGAAAAAGAAAACAGTTTTCTAGCCAGAATGAATATTTTACCAAACAAAAATATTCTTTAATCAAGAAAATAGGGGAAATATATTTTAAGAATCTGACACAATTATCCTCCTGTGTTTCTCTTTCACTTTTCTCATTCATAATGCTCTCATTAGAATAAAATGTAGACAAATGTTCACTGGTTGTGATTTTCTCCATCTGGATTGCTGTCAGAGCCTGCCTGCTTATTTCTAAGCTGGTATGCTATTCTTGTGATGGGGGAAGGGAGGGCAGGACAAAATTTATAACAGCATTCTCTTTGGGATGCTGTTCTCATAATGAACACAAATTGTTCTCATATATCATTTTGTGATGTAATCATATAAAAGCCTTTCCCATCCTCATCCCCATAAGCTACTGTTTTGCAGTATTGGATTATAATGACAAATGACAAAATCTTTTGCATGACTTCAACTATTACGAAATTCTAAAGGGATTGTTACTCTGTAACACTACCAAGGATGTCTGATAGAGGTATCCCACGCTGAAAGCTGCAGTTATAAGTACTCAGTCTGCCAATAACTCAGCTATACAGCACTGGCTTTGAGAAAAAAATAGTTGTCCTTAAAACAACCCAAAACACCACAGGGAGTAAACTGTGGTGGTATTATTGACACATCCCAATGAGAAATAGAGCCAGGGGTTCAGCTTTTGGGATATTTTATTCAGCAAAGAGAATCCACTTGGAGTTTTCAATATATCAATGTTTTGAGGCTACAAGAAATGGGGAGTTATTATCTACAGGATTCATTTGCTTTCTATCTTTTGAAAATTGATAAATCCATTCCATTCACTTAGAGCTGCTGAAACATGCAGAGCTCCAGTGAGATCTGATGGAAGAAAAAGGTGCTCAGCAATGTAGAAATGTGTTTACCGCTTCTCAGGAACAGGATCTGATGCTATTTTGAGTAGAAGAAACAGAAATCCTCCCCAGGGTTCCAGGAACAGACTTCACCATTTCACATTTCCCCTGGAGCGTCCTGGCAATTTAAAATTTGTCATGGTTTATTTGCAAATAGGAACATATATAAAGAGACACAGTGCAGAACTTAGAACATTTAGTCTGTCGAGCACAAGGTTTGCCACATAAATGAAATGCCCTTTGGGGAAAATTAGGTACCTCCATTTGCATAAGCTGAGAAGTAGCTGCATGTGTCCTCAGGTCAACAAGCACCCCTGAAGAAGATGGGGCCTGATCTTCTGTCCTCCACAAGTCTTTCACTGGAGATGTCCTTTAAGTTCCATCGACTCTTGTCTCTTTACACATAAGTGTAAAAGGGAGGATTCAGCTTTCTGATAGCACGATTTCCTTCATTTATATCCTAATTTCTATGAATGATGAACTATGCAAATGACTAAGAGATTCTGTATTATTTTCTTTATTAAAACAAATAGTGATATATTTAAAATGTACTTAATCTAAATATCATTGAGACACATAGCTCCTATTAAAATATATTGCAAAAATTGCACATTTCTACTCTGTAGTTAATTAGAGAATTCTGCAGGCCTAATCAGCCTTGAATATACATTTGTTTCATCTCTTCACAAGATTAAAATAAAATGGTAACATAATGCAGTCCTGTAATTATGACATTGGCCCCAAATCAGCTACTGACTCGAACAAAAGTTCAATGAATGTAATGGTGAGAGTATTGTGAAATCTTTTGCCATCTTCATAAGGGGAGAAAAGCAGCTGACAAAGGTCAAGCAAATCCCTTATCACCCAAGGAAGAAAACCTATGTTCCATATAGTCGCCTAGTGCATAAACGTAACAACATAACTCTTGCCTATAACTTACATGTTTCTCTGTCCACAAAAATGACTGAGATGTTGAGCACTCTGGCTACTCAGTGAAGCAAGGGAAAATGAAGGGTCTTCCATGAGGTATCCCTTGTCCCATACTTCCGGCACTTTTTCCTAGTGCTTTTGATACTTGTGGCAAGTAGCACAGTGGTGACACTAACAACTGAAGAGATCAAGAAATAGAAACAGGAGGACCATAGTCATTTGCTCATGTTGATCTGCCACTGGCAATGATAGTTTCATCTCTGTGTTCCCTGAGTCCTTCGGCTCATAAGTGATATTCACAACATAAAACTGACCAGCAGATGCAGCAGAGGAAAATCACAGGCACATAAACTTAGGGTTCAAAGGGATGCTGAGAAGTCATCTAGTCCATCCGCTCCCCCAGTGCAAGTCATCTATAGTAGTCTTGGCAACCTATTGTCTAAACTGTTCCTTAAAACCCCCTGAAATGGAGATTTCACAGTCTTGCTAAGCATTTTATTCTTGAGCTTAAATATCCTTAATGTGTGGAAGTTTTATCAATGCCTGAATTGAATTTCCATGGCTACAAATTAAATTCATGATCAGAGCATGCTCCTCCTAATAAGCAGGAATGCTTTATGTACTTGAAGACTGTTATAATCTCCACCCAAGTCTTCTCCTCCATAAAATAACCAAAGTTATTCCATCTTTCCACTGAAGTCACATTTTCTAGATCTCCAGGCTCTCTCCTCAGGCTCTTTTCTGCAGATCCATGGAACCAAATGGGACTGTGATGGCAGCCTGCTATGAATGCCAACAATTATTTGTCATATCACAAAAATGTGTCTAAAATCCCTGTGGAAATAATATCTGGCCCAGCTGATTCTTGCCCATAAGGGATAAATATGGAAGTCTGCATAGAGTAGTATGTAAAGAGCAAGTAAAGGAGGAATGGGATCTAGGAAGCCTGTATTTGGATGGCTTTCCATTTTGGGGGGGGCTTCAAGTTCTGCCAGCTCCAGCTATTGGCCCTACCAAGTAGATTGTCAGGATCCGAGGCTGTTCTCAATACGGTACAAGACTCTCAGAGGGTATGAAACGGGGGAAACAACCTAGACAGAGCCAGAATGCACAAATACAAAGTTCTGATGGCTGAAAATTATATCCTTTTAAATTTTCAGAACACTGGAGTACCTATGGTGACAACATCAATCCTTTGAATTAGTGCACTTCTATAAGAAATAAAAATGTGTTTCAGCTATTACTCAAGATCCTAATTTTTGGAATCTTAGGCATTTAGAATTCATACATACATTCATCACTTTGATTTTGCTTCTTGAGTTATGAATGTACACTTATGTACAGATAACTTACCCTTTATCTTTAGTTGAAAGCTCTGTTTAACAAATTATGACAAAACTAATATTTTTTCTTGAAATAGATCTACTTTGTACAACATCTCACTTTATTACTGGCATGCTTTTTTCTAGGATGTGATTATCTGACATTTTTGTAGATCTTTCAGCAGGAGTGCTTTTATACACTTAAGTCAAAAAATTGTGCGAAGAAGAATTATTGCTTTCCTGCACTGAGAGCTGTTATCCTATTTATTTCGAAAGAATCCTTATCATTATTTCATGTGTTCAAAAATGCAAGCAAAGCTAGAGAAAATGATTGTCAGTATTTTTCGGAAGACTCAGAGAAACTGTAGAAAGGTGAAATGAAAATAGGCAGTTGGGTTTTTTATCATAAGTAGTTTTTATGGTACCATTACACTTGAGCAGATCTTTGTCATTTTGTACCACATGTACTCAATATTTAAAATAAGCGGAGGGTGACAAAACATGTCTTTTTATGCACACCTCAACGGCCTGAGCAAAGCATCCCACTCATTTCACAAGTTCTAGCCATCTTCCTTCCTAGAGCTGGGGAGAAGAAGAGGGATGGAGCCCTATGATCCACTTTGCTACTTCACAGCATTTTTCAGTCGTAGCCACCCTGGGATTTACACTGGTCATCTCAAAAGATCTAATGCCAGTTCAGCCCTTCCAGGTCTATTCTTTCAGTGTCAATTGCTATTCAGCCACCAGCCAGGTCTGATGCAAAGCAAAGCACCACTATTTCATAGAAAACCTTTCTTAAAAGCACATACTACCAGTTAGTTCCACTTCATCAGCTGGGAGATAACAGCAGGTAAAACTTCATGTTTACCCAGTCCAGATGATCTCGTTCTTTACAGCTTTGTTCCTTTTTGTCTTAGCTCTTTGA
The DNA here is from genome assembly GCF_036370855.1 of Dromaius novaehollandiae. Classification (NCBI taxonomy): domain Eukaryota; kingdom Metazoa; phylum Chordata; class Aves; order Casuariiformes; family Dromaiidae; genus Dromaius; species Dromaius novaehollandiae. The sequence goes on along the minus strand of NC_088099.1, from coordinate 117,775,473 downwards.
AGAAGTTCAAAACAGCTTGTGGTTCCTCCCCAGACACGTAGTATTCAGACTCTTGTTAGCTTCATTCTTTCATCATTTGGAGATTTTCATTAATTACTCTCCTTCGCTTCTACTTTCTGAAAGAAGTATCCTTTGGGTTACCCACAGCCTCAGTAGCTGACTGATCTGCAAAGATATGTTTATAAAATTAATACAATAGTGTAATCCTTATTTCCATACCACAAATCAGACCTCAGTAAGGTATTTTTTGAATAATCCATTATTCCAGTGCACTGGGACTATCATAATAATATTTTCTGTTTCAGGAGAACAGTTCTTTACATGGTTCCTCATTAATGGGTGATTTTCAGCTACCCCTGCTCAATTGCTTTGAATCATAGATGGTTCAGAGGGGATGCAGAGAGGGTTGCTGTTTCTTTCAGTAGAACACTGTTTTGTACCTAGATCTGTTTTCAGAGCTGTACCACAGATTTGAGATTACAGGGCTGTTCAGTAAAATGAGAACATCCACACTGGGCAATGGTCAGAGCAGCTCTTGTATGGCTACTCCCTCCCTCTCCACCAACCATGTTATTATTTTCAAGTAGTTTTAAAACATCAGTTCTTTGTTAAGCACAAGCATGGCTAGAAAAATAAATGCATATGGGGTTTAAACTGCTAGGCAGGAAACATTAAATATTTATGCAAGCAGCAGTGGGCAAGTAGATGTAAATGACACTTTGCTAGCAGATGTGTTTGAAGGCTCTGTTGATTGCTGGTAGGATTTGCTTTGCTTTTTTGAGGAGAAGCTTAAGTCAGAAAGATGGAACATGGTAGGAGTGGGTTACTGAAATGAAAGCATGCTGTAAGGCTTGAAATAGTTGTAATTGTCAAGTATGGACTATGTCTTAAAAATCCCAATAAAGGTCTTAATTTATTTGCATTCAAGCCTTCTCAGACTTTACCAGCTCCACGTCCTGCTGCTAGCCCTCTCGGCTGAGGTACACTCGCTGGCAGTGCAAAGGAGAACAAGTTATTCTAGCCTTAAAGTGGGCTTAGCATACTCAGTTACCCGACCTAAACTGACAAGACAGGAGCTGGCGCCTGAGGAGAAGTAAGTGGAAAGCAAGGACAATAATGTCTTAAATCACATAGATCACATCACAAGAGCACATTTGACTACAGCCTAACTGAGGCTGGTAGCTGTCACCAGCTGGAAAGAATCAATATCCACTAATCCAAGAACAGGCCTGCAGGTCACAATTTACAGAGATAATCTCTTACTTTGCTACAAACTCATTCTGCAGTTCCAGCTAAATCACAATTTGAAGTACGGTAGGCTTCCCCAGTGCCATCACCAAAGTAGATGTGATCATATATGCTTCACAAAGGAGCATTCACGCTTCCTTCAACAAAGTTCATAGAACGTTTGACCATCTTCCAAAGACAAATATCATAAAAAAGACAGATTTCAATACTTGTGGTAGAAGACTTTATTCAAGCAAGAGAGAAGATAGAATCCAGGCCTAAAGACGTAATAAACAAATTCATTTTGACACATTATGTACTATTTTTAGTTTTGCTCTTTACCATATTCAAAACAAGTTAAGTAAATCATCTGTTCTCAAAATGGTAGAACCTATGAATATGATTTTTAGGGTTAGATCTGGCTATGTGACAAAGGGATCTAAAAAACAAACTGTTTTTTAAGTGAGTAAATATGACAGTGCAAAATTCTTTTGCAGTCCAAAGCAACTGCAGAAAAACAGCTACCAGGTTAACTAATTAAGGAAGTTGGACCTGACCAAATATCTTTCCTCATTTCTTCTCAGCAAGTTCCTCACTTTTTCTCAACAATTCAAACAGACGGTTTATGAAATCAGTGGCATGGCATTTCACACTATTGTGTGAAACAACACTACAGTGTTGACTGTTTTCACTTCATGATGTGTTTCTAGGAAGGGAGCAGCCAAAACAAAACACAGAGAACTAAGGAAGGACTGCTGTCTTTTCAGGTTAGTCCCACAGACTTCAGTAAATCTGTATGGCGATCAGAGGTCATTACAGGACCTACAGATGGACCTGAACTAGTCTGGCTGGCAAGTGTCATGAGCACTGGGTAGCATGGTTTCCTTAGGCTGAGGCTGGCATGCCCATTACTTCACCTTGCCACCATCTAGACATGCCCACCGAGGGTAGCCTGAACTCCTACAAAAACTAGTGTCAAACTGAAGGTTAATGAAAAATGGACCTCTCTCTACAGTCCTTTAGTCAGAAAGGGGAAAAATTAATAGCAGGTGGCTGCAATAAGGGAAACAGAAACGCAGCTATCCTCAAAAAAAAGCATTTTAGATAGAGGCAGTGATGACTGGAGCAGATTCCCTTTGGGCAGTCAAAGCTGTAACAAAGTGTAGCTTTTTTGCATAACCATTTATCTCAGCCTTAGGGCTATAGAAAAATTCAAGTGTACACACTGAAATTTAGTCTCTTCGTGTTCTAAAATTCTTGACAAAAAGGAGAATATACTATATAAGCTCTAAAAAGAGATTGGAGGTACAAATGCCAAATGGATAGATAGTTGCAAAATGACGTATTTGCACTTGGCAGTATCTGGCTGAATACACATCTATGCACCTAAATGACTGTTCATGTGCTCAGGTTGAACAATGTTCCTAACAGGCTGCAATTAGCCATTTTGACATCTGTATAACCTTAGGAGATGGCGTTCTTTATAAGTGGGAGCTGTATCTTACTGTTCTGTTCTTCATCCTTCTCTTGTCATTTTATCTGGGGTTAGGTCATATGAAGACATCTTCCGCCTAAGTCAATGGCAGCACTAAGAAAATAAACCCTGAATGTAATTACAAACAATGTAAAACAACAGTACGGCAACCTTTCTTATAGAAAGTGATTGTGTCTAGAAATAGTTTCTCAAATCATTTGCAGTAATCACTTATATGTACCAACAAGGAATAGCAGGCACTCTACCTTTCTCACAGAAAGCAAGAGTAGGTTGGATGAGCTTCATTTTTCAAAAAAGATAAAAAGTCATGGAGGCTTTGTGAAGAAATTGATTTTTGCCTTGTGAAGTTAAATGATGAAAGTCTGTGGACTGACACACTGGAATAAAATGGCTGCCACTGTAGGCAACTGGCTATTGCAGAACGTATCAAATCTGTATAACGTAAGTCATGTTAGGTGAGAGCAAAAGTCTACCCCAGTATCTTAATTTTATAAATGGTTAATCATTGTTGGTTAGGGAAAGTATATAAAAACTAAAGGAAGGATTAAATGTTTCACCCTCTGATATGCTCCTATCTTCTGGCAATCAGAGCTTTAGGGACTTCCTGAAACCCAGTTTGTGTCTGGACCATCTTACTTAATAGACATTTTCAGATAATTATTCACAGCAAAGGTATTTTTCCTTGGTGGTAATAACTAATTCATCCATCACCGTATATACATAGTTTGGGTTATTTTTGCCAGGTGCATTACTTCATAACTGTCAGCTTGGATTTTAATCTTCCATTTCTTCAGCCAGTTGTTTGGTAATGCAGGATCCTCATGAGTTTACCTGTGGAAATCTCTCTTTTGCCTAAACCTGTGAGATTACTAGTGACCAGGAAGCTACAAGCACAAAGCTCTTTCAAGCTAAAAGAGCTTTTGAAATAAAATGTTTCTATAAAACAAGTTAGCTGTGTGAGTAAAACAGATGTTAGAGACAGTACAAATGGTAAGCTGCAATTCCTAGGCAGCAGTATACAAAATTTGAATTTTTCATCGTTTGCCTGCAGGCTAAAAAATGAGACTGATGAATTATACAGTTTCAAAACCTATTGTGTTCTTGATAGTTTTAGGAACATGGATTTTTCTTGAGATCTTAAGTTCAGCATGTAACAGAGACCATGTATAGTTGACTGGCTCACTATTTTGGAGCTACTTTGGAAAAGTGGTGCTATGTAAAACAAAAATACTTAAGAAGCAGGATTAGCATCAGGAGCTTTAGGGCTATTAGAAGCTTTTTGAAAAATCAGCCTATAGAAACTATTGGATTTGAGAGCTTTGAAAAATGTTATGCTAAAATGGCATCTTTATGTTACTAGCGAAAGAAGAATATGAGGCATAGTTCTAAATTTTGCTACTTATGCTTTTGAAACAAGACAAGCCTAAAAACAGGATGTTATTGAATATTAAACACTTGGAAATAATGAACAAACCATTCTGATCCCTTTGATACATAACTTTAGATAAGAAGAAACCTCTGTATTTGGTCTTTTTTCAGGTAGCAATATGAGCTGAATTTCCTCTACACTGGAGAATAGATGTATATCATTGTCATTAAATAGTCTCTGACTAAAATTTTGGTACTGGACAACATTTTTTTAAATCTTTTTCCACATAATCTTCATTGGGATGAACCAATATTTCTCATAAAGCCATGCATTTACATCATTACTATTAAAAAAATATTGAAAACAATTTGTATTAAGCTGGGAACAAAAGCATTGCCATACAAAATGAAAGTTATGATCTGTATTTCCCAGGATCTCATTAAATATTAGGAGACACTTGGAAAAAAAGCAGAAAAGTGAAGGGAGGAAAATATAAGCAATAACTAGTATACAGAGAATTCGGAGCAGCAAGATGTTTTTGCAGGAAAATACAAACACTAAAGAGAACTGGAGCAAAGTGTCTCCAGACATAATCAGAAGGATGGAGAGCAAAAAGGAGTAATAGAATAAGGCAAAAGAGCTAAAGGAAGCAGAAGCAGCTTTGGCCGGATACAGATGTAGCTACACCTATGCTGCCTTGCAAGAAAGGACCAAGTCCTTGGGACCAGTTCTCATCACACCCAGGCTGTCTATGAGCAAACCTCTGCACTGGAGAGCAGTGAAGCTGTGACTTCATGCAGTTTCCTAACACATACCTGAAAGATTTTCACTTAGAGCCCACGCAAGTCAGAAACCACCTGCTCCTGTGTGGTCTTCTGCCATCCTATACGGACAACTGTCTTGCATGCTAAGGATTGACCAATAGATATCAAGCAGGCAAGTCATTGCCAGAGTTTGTCCAGGAGACATGGTGTGCCACACACAGGCACCACATCTGCCTGCCAGGAGGGACGCGCAGTTAACTCAGGGAGGATCTCCAGGCACTAGCCTGCTCCCTGGCTCAGAAAGGTGGACATCAACTCACTTCTCTTGCAGTGCACCTTATTTCACAGATATACCCAGGGATTTGAAGGATGTTGCTGGTGAAGAAAAGTGTTAGTTGTGCTGAGAAAAGCTATCAGCATCTGCCCCTCCAGGGGCAGAGCAAGAGCCACATTTTTAATCCCTACCCCAATCACTGAAGAGCTACTTGACAAAGTAGTGCAACTAGAATGAATTATAAGTGATTAACTGGTCACCAAAGAGAGTGAGTGAAGGGTTCACTAACTAACGTAGGAAACTGGCCCTATCTAACAGGCTGTATAGATACATTTTAAAATAAGGGTTTTCCGCTCATGTTAAAGACTTCTCACAGTACATCTTCAACACCCTAAAGAAACCCTTAGTGCAATTTTTGCATTTCGGCAGTGTGATGGGAGCCTATGTGTTTGTGTATGTTTAGATACTAAGAAAGAAGTCTTGATTTCAGCCAACAAACACTTGCCTTGTGTCCTCATGGGGTCTAGGCAGCCAAGATATCATGGTTTAAAGCTAAGATGCCCAGGTGCTACAATAGTTACTCTAGTTATATCGCCTCACCTCATTGCATGAGTCTTAATGCCATATAGTCTGAAATAGAGTCCCATAAAAAGTACAATTTCTCACACAGCATTTTGTAGAGAGGCCCATTTACCCAGCCTTTTGAAATACTGGCTACTGCAAGCACTAGTTGTTTCCGAACACTGACAAAAAGGGGAGAGTGGAAGAAAACCACAACACACAAACAGACTTGGCAGCTTTGTACAGGCATGAATGGCATTGTGTTGTAAGTCAAGACTGCAAGCTGCAACACTTGTAGAAATCTAGAAAAGAGGACTGGAGATGTTATCTGGGCTATTTCTCCACCCTGAGGATCAACTGTGGCTCCTGACAGATGTCCCTCCAACCTGCTATTAAAGGCAATCTGCAACAGAGATTCCAGCATTTCACCTGGAAATCTACTTCAATGCTCAAGTGCTTTCTTAAAAAATGTTCATCATCTTTAAGCAAAATCTCCATTGCTGCAACTTCATATTCCCTCTCTTATGAAAACAGCAGAAATGGAAAATAGTTTTTATCTTGCTCTTTATAGCTACTTTTTGCAGTTTTGACTTGTTAAGAGCAGGTGACCTGTGAGAAGATGGAAAAAGTGAGGATTGAAGGAAAGGAGAAATAGCAGCTTTCAATAACATCTATGTCTTTATCTGGTCAGTCTTACATCTGCATGATTCTATAGGGTTTTTTATATCCTTTTTAAATTCATATTGTTCATACCATTCTTAAATTCAACACCCATACAAGCCAGAGATCTGCTGTCGAAGCTGTGCCAATACGCTACAGGATGGAATTACTTCATATATCTGACAGGTAACACATTAGTTTACATATATCATACTGTGCTGTTTGCTTTTCCACAGCACCATGACTCGTGTTCAGCTTGTGAGTCATTGTAACCAACAGCCTTCTCTGCAATATTTCTATATAGCCATCATTCTCCATTCTGCATCTGTACATGACTATCCCTACCTATGTTTGCATATCTTCTTATTAAACTGCATTCTATTTTGTCTAAATCATCCCTCTAATCTGTAAAACAAAATTTAAATAAGATCTAATCATATCTTTAAAGACTTTGCAACCCTAAGGAGCTGCAGATTTAATAAGCTTACTCTTATGGAGTGCTCCTCCAAAGATAAACCTGCGCGGTCCTTCCAGATTTTCATCTTGTCTTCTCTATAGTCCTTCTCCTTTCAAAAAGTCCAGGTAGCAGAAAAACATCCCAAACTGACCATGTTGTATGAAAATTATATGTCTTCCCAAATTAAATATTCAAGCATGCTAGAACAACACTCATTGGTTCAGTTCCAAGAACAAATCTAAAACCAGAGATATCTAAGCAAAAACAGATTTTGTTCCATCCTCCAAACTACACATACAGAAAACAGTCTCTCCTGATGTGTTTCAGCCACCCAGTTGCTTGAAGCTAATGGGAAAGCAGTTATTTTCAAGCAGAATATGTGTTGATGTAGTAGTTGTTTGAAATTACAAGGGGAGAAAAAACTTCCATAATAAAAACATGTCATGGACTTTTTTTATTTGTATGACAATAGCTTTCAGGATGTAAAAGTAATCTTTCTCAGGCAGCTGTCATGCATTTTAGAGTAATGCTCTCCTTTAGTCTCAAAGAGTAGTGTAAGTACTGAAGATGCCCTCACTTTTAAATGGGAGGAAAAGAAAAGCTAATTATCTGTTCTGAACAAAGCATGGTCTACTTATCCCCTAATTCTCTATGAAAATGCCTTTTTTCCATTGGAAAATATTCAAGAGACAGATGGTCAAGGGTTTTTTTAACATTTAAAATGGCATCTAGGTGTTCAGAAGCAATGATACATCAACATTTGTCAGTAAATGGCCTGAGGCAGATCTCAGTAAGAAAGTAAGTAAACTTAACAGTTACAGAGGATGAAATAATATTTCAAACACTTCCAGGAATAACCATAATATTTTCTTATACGTACAAGAGGTGTACAGAAGGCAAAACTTGCACTGTAATTTTCCTATAATTTGTGTGACTTCCTTAACAGTGACGAATGAATACATTCTTCCTGGATCCCACTTCTGCTTTTTCTACATAGTTCAAAAGATGACTCATGTTTGTGTTATTCCTCTGCAATCCATTTTTCTGGTATTAATAACATCAGTAGAAAGAAGAAGTATGAGCTGAAACATTTGTTCCTCAGGCTGCAAGGAGAGGAGTCCTGCATTCAGTCCAAGAAAGAACACATACTCCCTTAGGTATGGATGGAGTACATCCAGAATGGATGATAAAGTCTTAAAAATAGTCTCCGAAAGTAGCCTGACCAGGGTTAGTTTATTTGAAGCCACTATTTAGTGATTTCTCTTTAATACAATCTGGCTCATCCCAAGGAATAAAATTGCCCTGCACGAATAGCTGGTCAATAACAGCAGTAGGACAGCCTGTTCACTTAGATGGCTTGTACATGTTGAGGGCAGCTAGGAGTAATCTGGAATCTAAAGATTAAAATATCTGGATATTTCTAATTAATACATGGGTAGCCACCAATGTGAATTATGTGTGAATATAATTTCTCTTCTCTCTCAGTTGAAGAATAGAAATCCTTTTCCTCTGGGATATTTATCTGTCCTTGCACTCTTATAGTATCATCAGGCCTTCTGGTGACAACAGTGATCACACTCAGAGCAGAAAACACCAGCACCACATCCTGGCAGGTTGTAGTGAAGAATACACCTTGGACTGACACTTTCAAGCAGGCAAGCACCTATGGGACGTCAAGGAAAGTCACTGACGTGTGCTGCTTCTTTGATCTCCCAGAAGTATCCAAAATGTATAATACTATCTTCAGGCTTAACTGTGAGCTAGTGTAACAGCAATATTAATTTGGGGAGCACCTATCTGCCCTTCCAGCACTTTGGCTATGCTGATGATTGCCACACTGCAAGTCATAAACGTATCTGATTTTTTAAAAAAGTAAAAGAAAAAGACACAGAGGGGATGAAAAATAAATACATATTAATAAGGCATAATTAAGGTTGTTGTTGGCTTAATGTATGCATTTTAAAGCCGCTTCTTTTTTACATAGCCAAGAAAAGCATACAGATAGTACTAGATGATTTTTCAATATTTTAAAGGTGTATATGGAAGACAAAACAGAGCAGCTGTAACTTTAAATCCTGATAATTTAAATGATGTTGCTCCATCATTTATTATAACTCATAAAAAATGTATTGTTGCCATAACAACTGCCTCATCACGTGTGAGACTGTCTGAAAAACTAAAGCCTTTTTTCTTAATCAGCCAGCTACATGGGCCCACATCTGACAATAACCCACCAATACATTCATGAGACCTTCTCTCTTTCTGGTAAAATGAACTTTAATGCCCACTATTCCTTTTTAACAATCATTACTATTTTAAAAACGATAATCAAAAGATTCTAATGCATTCTCTTTTCCCTCTGAGGCAATCAAAAATTTTGCCAGGGAATGCCTGCATTTCTTCAGATGGAATAGCATAAACGAATGCATTCAGTGTACACTCTCTTCACTGCCATTATTTTCCTGAGGCTCAGCACAATGGAATGCATTACCATTGTGTATCATTTGAATAACACTCAACATAAATCCCAGAAGGTGACAGGACTTGCAGATGATCTAGTGTGGCAGCCCCTGCATGCATGCAAGGATTCATTGAAGAGAATTGCATTTTAATGGCAGTAGAAGGTATGCCACCTGGCTCCACGTGATTAAAGGCTTACAGTAATGCAACCACACACCCCAGTCCTGAGGGCCTGAGACAGATGGCTGAGCACAGGACTGCTATTGAAGCTGTATTTTCCAGGCAGAGACATATGGTGCAGCTGGTCAGATGGAAACCAGGGTAGCACGTCCTCTGCACCCTGTGACAGACCACTCTGCTACAACATGTATGTGTGAGGGCTTGGCCACATGGAAGGCATAGGTGAGACAGGGAGCAGTGCCATCACGCCAGAATGAAGTCTGCTTAACACTGCTCTTGCCTGTCCAAAAGTCATCATAGCAACAGCACCTCCCAGTTCGTGTCCCAGACCTTGGCAGAAAATGGTTTCCCCACACTGGGGCACGCTGAGTTTGAAGCCTCCCCACTTGAAATAGCCCTCAGAGGGGTTTGAACCTGGAGTCCCATTCCCACGTAACCTAATCACCAAGTTAGTAGGTATTCGGAGGCATCATTCTGATCTGGAACAAAAATTTCAGCCTTGACAAAGCAGGTACTTAAGTTTCCCCCAACAGTCTTGGTTAGTTTCTTGATTCTGGTCTACCCGCTCCCTCTCTGCCACAGAAATTATGTTTCTGCTCCATTAATAGTAAGTGTAATAGATCCCTTCTTCACATATAGTTATTTTCTTCAAATTTTTCTCATTTTCAGTCATAAGTTCACTTAAGGGGCATTGAATGAGTAATCTAATTTTTCTCTACCATGTTTGCCTCATATCGAAGTACAGTTAAATTTGATTTTTGACTACAGAAACATGCTTTGAGATTTACAGGTCAAAGTGTTTGCATTAAATCCCATAGTTAAGTAGCTTTCTGTGCTTCTTTGCTTTGTGTTTCCTGAACGACCTTGTGTTCATACACTCATTGGTGGTAAGTGCCCAAACTAGCTTTATAAGTGGAAAGAGTGTTGTGTAGTATCCATTATACAGTTCAGGCTTCAGCAGAAATCCCATTTCATGCATTTATTTATGAAGACAGAACGGCCCACAAATCTATTTTTCCTTCAGCTGAAATGCTATTGTATTCTGCTACTACATCACTGTTTCCATACTTCTACAGACTATGCAAAATCTACCCCTAAAAAGGCAGAGAGCACAGAAGACAAGTACAGAGAATGAATGTGGTTCAGAGGCATGTACATCTGAGGTCAGAGGATGATGGATTAGAGAAAACATGAGTGTGATGCCTTCTGGCAATTCTTGTATTTCTTCTATTATTCTACAGAAATACACAAGCAATTGGTAAAGCACCAGTCTCTGGCATACAGCTGCCTTGCTGGTAGCTTCCACCCGTGGGTGAGGTGAGGGTTAGAAATGACTTTGGGTAAATTGTACAAAGAGGAAGAGAAAAAGAGGAAGATAGGATGAAACTATGATTGAATTCATCTCACAAGTTCAGGGAATGAAAGCATAAGGACTGAAGGTTAGCAAGAAGAATGCTAGTTTAAGCCACCAATAAATAGATCATTTCTCTCACAAATCACTGCTAGGAAACACATGCTGAGTCATGGGCACTATAGCCAATAATTTTAGGTTAGATGATAGTTTGATAATTGAAGTGCTATGTCTACCACCTTGTGAAAGGTCCGTCAAAACATTAATTTGTTTTTGGAAACATTCTTGGTTGTTAAAGAAATAAACAAAAAAGTCTAACCTAAAACCCAGCTCTTTGTCCAGTCAGTTTTGGATCACAAAGAATTAACTGTTTCTTTTCTTCGTATTTCTATTAGAATATTATATGTTAAATTCAGTACTTATGAGAGGAAAAATAATGGTGTTCACCCTCCCCCCACTCCAGGAAAAAATCCTCCCTAGAAACTTTTGATATTAATTTTCCATTGTCTTTTGTAAATGTACTTCAAATTCACACACAGGCATACTGTACTTGCATATTTAACTATGTTTTCCTATACAAAACCTGCTTTCTGTCTGACAGACTAAATCATCTGGCTAGTTGGAATGTCCCTTTTGGACACATTTCAAATCTTTATTATAATCCTTGATGAAACAGGGAAGTGAACAATCCTTGTATTTAATCAGGTTGAATTAAACTAATGTGCTTGCCTGGCAGATTTATCATTTTCTTATGGCTGATCATATGCAAGCAAAACAAAGTCTTATATAAGAGGTGGGGGCTATAATATCTTAACCGAAAAATAATATGTTCCTGCTACGTTCCTAAGAAAAACTTGGTATGTCCTGTTTCCTCACACTTGTATGAGGAATTGGCCAGGAGGGATCAAGGCAAACTTCAGGGCTGAGACTTGACAGTGAGGCAGAAAGACACAGGACAGTGCCAGTAATGGTCCTGCTCAGCAACAGAAGATAGTCGTTAGCCCTTTACCATTGTACTTATATAGTGCCAGAGGCTGACCCTTTTGGAATCACTGTAAAATATATATCCCAAAAAGATTTATTGTGCATACATATTTAGGGCTATACACACAAAAAAGATACTACTGTCCACTTAAATCCAGAGATGGTCAAAGACCCCTCCTCTTCACCAGGAGAAGAAACTTAGGATGGAGCTTGCTCTCACTGCCATGATCCTGTTTCTCTGCAGTCAGAAGACAAAGCCAGATTCCTCAGCTGCAAGAAGAACCAACAGGAGAGTTTTTCTCCTCTAGCCCCAAACTTCTTTCACACTGTCTAAACGTAAAGTTTGCCTTCACTCTAGGTTTGTCTCAGGGTTGTGCCAATGGTTGTGAAGGGTCCAACTGGACTCTTCTGCACTCTTTCTCTTTTCTTCCTTCTTCTACGTATCCCAGCAATGGCACCTGCACATGTAAAGCTACTCCCTCAGCAGATTCACAAAAGCCTTCACTTTAGGCAGTGTTTTCAGTTTAGTTTAACCTTCTCTGTAACAGTACTGGGAAGATGTTAGGGTCTAGGAAAAGGACTCTCTTCCAGTGCATGCTTACCACACTATGTGAGCCACATTTCAATAGCTGCCGCCTCATTCGTTCCTCAGCCACAGGTATGAATACATCAAACTGTGGTTTTCTGTGCAAATTCTGGAAACCAAAATTTCTGTTCTGAACTTCTGGAAAAGGCACAAAGATGCTGAAGAATGAGATTCAATACCAGTTTGGAGTTGACTGATAGCAGAAGAGTAGAAGGCATTTCCCAGTATAAGGTGACAGACAGTCCAGGAGAGTTGTGATCATGCATGAGCTTCACGGGGAGTAGCTAGCAACAAGCCAAGGATGAGGCTGATGGTGTAACAATAAAGAGAAACAAAGCTCAGGACATGAAAGGACATGGAAATCTCTATATCTGAGAAAAACTATTTTCCTTTTGCAATACTTTCTTTTTTTCTCTCTCTCCTGCCAATCAGATAAAGAGTGGGAGGCCTGTTGTCTGCAGGGGGAAGGCAATCACTGCATGCTCTATGCCGTTTCCAGAAGGAAAAATCTCTCTGCCACTACTTAATGAAAATCACAAGTCTGAGCCAATTACTGTAGAGTTTATACACACCGCACACTTGTTCCTTTATCCTACTCAGATAGAAAAGTAGTTTGAAATGAGATTCTACAACCTTGCTTTTCAGACCTCTTCCTATGCTTGTGTACCTTTAACAAAACAGAAGAATGAAAATGATTAAGGTTTCTACTTCCGAAATTCCAGTCATTCATACTCAGTCCAGTTACACAGTCACGTTAGCCCATATAATGCAGGTCCAAGGGCACAGATAAACTGTTTGCAGACATGCCTTTCACAGATGCTTCGAGTCACAGGCAGCTTGTTAAAAGGAGCAAGTAACACTGTCTTCTGCTGCAGACAGGAGGTGCTCCAGGTGCTGTCCTCCGGCAGTGAGCTCCAGCATCAAAGGGCTTCTGGTCCAGCAGAGTCCTTGCAAGCCTGATCAATAAATCAGCTGGATACTACCCTAGCAGGCACTATCTTTGTAAATGTTTCCTTCTGACTTTCTTCTCGCCTCGTGAAACACAGGTAGGAGAAATCTTTCATCCAAGAGCAAATCAAGACACAGATAACCAGTGAAAGCAAGGGTGAGAAAGCTGGGCAACAGGATTGTTAGAGTAACAAACTACCAGTGTAAGGGGCTGACATTCCCACAGTAAAAAACAATCAAGCTCTGGCTACTTACGTTCATTTTTCCTCCTCCTGCACACTCCTTTTAGAAATGATAATCCTCGATAACTGCTGCTGGATTCTCGCTTAGAAATAGAAAAGATGGGGCTCCAGGCACAGTGCAGGAAGGCAAGCCTGACAGAAACAGGAATAGTGAAATTAAATTCCATAGCGTATTCCTTTTCCTTTTGTGTAAATCTGGCCCTTCAGGGTAACAACAGTTTCAATGAGCATACATGGAAAAATTAGTTTTAGAGGACCAGTGCAAAAAAACCTTCCACTAACCAGGGCACATACTCCATTTCCAGTAGTTCGTTTGATTACTGAATGAAGCAGTTGCATAGAAAAACAAATCCTGGTTGTTCTTCATTCTCAAACTGTTTGATTACATCTGGTAAATATTGTGCCCTTAAGTCATTTAATAACTCAGCTTTTCCACTTTGAAATAATATTACTAGTGCATAAAAGGTAACCTGGAGGGCCTACTCTAATTACCAAATACATCCGATATAAAAATATTCAAAGTTATTTCCAAATGCTTAATAACCAAAGCTTCAATAATGTTATTTTACAAGGAGAGTTTAATTGCAGTGTATCCATCTAACTTCATTTATTTTCTGATTTTTTATGCTAGGCTACTACATTTGTAGATTTCTGGATTTTGTGGAAACAGGTGGCTGTTACACTAATTTCTGGTTGAGAGGACAGTATTAATAAACATATTGCAATTTGCAAGACACTAAGACTTGAATTCCACATTAAAATCAAGCCTAGCCTTACAAGACACTACTTATGGAAATGTGTTCATACATTCATATTAGTTACACACCCAGACATGCCTCAAACAGACAAATGAAAAATTGCAGCTGTCAGTTAAATATGCATCTTTTAGGCACATCTGGAGGCAGATGCAACATTGCAGGCTACCAGTTATTACAACAGAGTTTCTTGACTCTATAGTCATTGTAATTGTTGGTATAGTTGGTAGATAATTTGTAAATGTAATCATGGAATGGAAAAAGGTATGAATCAGAAGTTATTTGAAACTTTTCAGGATAAAAATCTCACTGTCTCACTGTCAATAGTTTTACACTGATTACTGGCAGAGCAACTATTCATTTAGAGTCACTAACCATATATACCATCACTTCATGTGCTGTTGATTTTTGTAATAACAATTCTAGCAAGCACAGCTGTACTTGTTCAGTTTATTTGCAAAAATGAAGTATTCAAATTCAATTATTTATATTTTAAAACACTGCCCTATAACTGTATACTGTAAAACAATGCTGTGTACTTTTATTTTATACAATAATATATCTTATGTATAGTATACCTTTGCAATGATTTGAAAAAAAACTTGGCATGTAAATTAATCACTCTTGGGGTATCTAGTGGGAGAATAATATCAAAGATAAGCAAAGTCTTCTGGAGCCTTCCCTTACATACTGTATTCATAAACTGAAGACAGTGCAAAGTTCAGCAAAGCCAGCAGAAAGGCTCCTGGAAGCTTTAAGAAGGGTTGATCAGGCCGTGACAGAAGTACTTCAGTCAAAATACATAAACAGAGCTTACCTCACTTCAAAATTAGTACATCACTGGTTTAAAAGATAAAACCCTTCTGTCTTATAAAAAAAAGTGCATCTATGTTGGAAATGTGATGTAAAAACCCTTAAAAGTAGACAAATCAAAATGGATTTTCACCAGCCTATTGCATTACACACCTGTAACCCAAGTCCCTTTGTTCCAATCAGATTTAAAGTGTCTATTCCAAATCACCAAGCCACTTTCCTGTTTAAATTGCTACAGCTTTACTTTTAGTATGGCAATAATACAAGTGGGTAGGGGGGTCCTTTTCTTTACAGGAAAGGAAATCTGCTATGGCTGAGACTTTCTAACAAAAAAGTGACCTTGGCAGAAAACAAGCACACACTATTTCAAAGTGAAAAGCAAATATTTGACAAAGTTCAAAGGAACTTAAACAGACCTCTCCAAATGGATAGCATGTGCAACCTGAACTCCAGCAGGACTCTGCTGGTAATGAATACATCTAGCCATTTCTTCGGGCCTCACGAGCAAGGCTGTCCTGGGGTGCAGCTGCTCGTCTCGAGCTGAGGTGTCACTTGGGGGAGAAATCTGATTTATAACCAGGAGTGAGCATCCTCAGACCGAACGGATATTTGTAACAAAGATAAAGTGGGCTTTAACATAGACACAAACACAGAACAGAACATTTCAACCTTACTTCTGTTATGATTTTTTAACAAAAAACATAATATGTGAGGACAGTGTGGTGCTTTCTGCTGACCTCCGCTGTACCAGTGCATGAAAGATCCAATCCCTCTTTGTTAATACATCATTAGACTGCACGTCCCTTGTTCTGTCTGGTTGCTGACCTTAAACTGCGCTATACAAACTACTTAATTCGTTTCCCATGGTTCCCTGATGACCTCATCAGCTGAGGCAGAATTAAGCTTTCATTTAAAAGAAAGAGAGAGAAACAAAAACAAAGGGAAAACTCTACATTTTCTGTCTCTGAAATGAACTTTCCTAATGTGATTTCATGTTGCTGAGCTTCCTAATCAAAGGACAGACTTTCCCTGAGATCTCTCTAGTGCCTATTCCGAGCACAGCAAGAGATGCTATGGGGAGGAAGGAAGTTCTCTAAATAAAAATGTACAGAGGCCCAGGGTGACCAGAATGCAATCTGAAATGGTCATATTTCCTTCTTCCCTGATACATCTTCTTATACAGTCAGTCCCCAAAGTAAGGGTAGAAAAGGAAGAGAATCTGCAGCCAGCTAGAGCTTCTTAGTGGAAATGCCCTCTAATTTTTCAGGCAAGATGGAAGCCAGAACCAGGGCTTTATGAGGCAGTCATCGTTAGGCAACACATTAAACTGCACCCCAGAGTCTTCATTGGTTTAAGATGTCACCAAGCGGAATCAAAAGCGAATAGGGGGATCAGGGTGAGTGGTACGATTCACTGGCTGTGCAGTTTCGGAGGAAATTCCAAGTGCTCATTCATACGTTTGAAGGTTGCTGCTGGCCCCAAAAGCATTTTGCCTTATGCTGGTGTTAGGTTGCACCTAGGAGAGTGAATGTCCAACTTCAGGTCAAATACAATCTGACCTGAGTGGTTCATTGTCTTCCAAACAAAGCCCTTTTCTTTTTTCTTCTTTTTACCCTGAAGAATTTCAGCATGACAGATATTGGCAGTGGAAAGAATGCTAAATAATGCACAAAGATAGGGATGGACGTGTCAGTTTTTCTTTTGATGCCCTTTTCCCCTGCAGCCTTTGAAACATATTTTATGCAGTTGCTTTGTAAGCCACACACATATATAAAGGCTAACCATGCACATTAGGCTCTGATGAATACACTATGCCAGCTCATATGCAAAGCAGCTGTAACCCTCAGGCCCTTGGCATATTCCCAGCCACAAAAGAGGTACTACCATGTCATGCAGCATGGTGTTGTTTCTGGGGATCCCCCTGAATTCAAGGCAGGGATGAAACTCAATGGAACAAAGGCAATTTATTATATACTGCTTTACATCAAAAGTACGAGCACAGACCAATATCCTCACTCTAACCTTGTGGGATTTTAACCATCTCCACCATAAATAACTGTTGCTATTGCTCTTTCCCTTCAAAAATATCTACAATCCTATCAATGATCTGAAAGTAGCAGTATAGTAAGACTATCTCAAAAAACTGATTCCATGCATACAACAAACACCCTTTATTTCCAACACATGGACATTTGTACTGCTTACTCAGAAAGAGCCAAATTGTGACTAAAAACAAACAGATGACCTCATTCAGGAAATCTTCTTTCTAGTCAAACTTCTTAGCATCCAACACTTTGACCAAGAAAATATCTTAACTTACTAAGCACCTGAGGTAACACTATTGTCAACATGGAACTAAAGGGACATATCTTGAAAATATTTACTCTAACACGGCGCAGATCATATTGAAATCATTGGAAAGACTTCCACAGTCTTTTCTGAGCTTGCATTAGTCCTCTAACCCCTCCAGCAATCACAGTCCATCATGTATTGGTTCCCCAACACTAAATGAAGAAATATTTGCTCATCAGAAAACTACTAGTGTGGGAAAAGCAAGAACAAAACAGTACTCTCAAAGCACAGCTTCTACTATAAATATGATATTAATATTTCACCACTAGGCTAAGACACCAGAGAAAACAGCATATTATAATCTTGACTGGTGACATAAGAAATCCATTAAAATCCTAATTAAAGTGCATTCTGCATAACAGCAAGCCTTGGCAGTATAACTCATCTACCAAACACTATGAAATGCATTTGAGATTTGGGAAGAACATGTGCTATTCTTTAAAAAAATTTATAATTTAGCTCAAGAGACAAGGAAGATTAATAGCACTTGACGTGCCCAACTTTTTAGGTTTGTCTCAAATTATACATTCATCATATAATCTGATCCTTACTAAAATTATTATTTATCTTGCAAAAATACCCAACAGCTATCAAGACTGGGGTCCCAGTATACTGGAACTGCACAGACATATGCAAGCCACATTTTTTTCCAGGAGTTAACACTTGTAGCAGCAAAATGCCCTCCACTATAATTGCTTTGGCATTAATAATTTATTATACTTAATGAGACTTCTAACATGCAGAAAATTAGATAAGTAGTTATGTCTTCAAAGGATCATTTCCTGCTAGGCAAAAGAGAGAAAGCAACAGACACAAGGCAGAGGAAGGAATAAAAGTGTGCAGCAAAGTGATCAGAATGATCATTCTGGCTTAGACAAACTGATTACAAATTCCTTTTCTTGTGAGCATGAATTAGTTTCCTCCAGCTACCCCTTACAAAGCCATTGTTGGTTATTTTAAGTATAATTGCTATACCTCAAATATTTTTTTCAAGTGTTGCACACCTCTCAATTAGCACTATTGTTATTCAGGGCTTTCTTAAGTTCTGTTTTTTGACAGGCTTTTTAAAGGCTGAAAACACTTAATTTCTTCTCAGGTTGCCTCTCAATCTAGAGTCTAACTTATGAACAGTACCCTCCTCCTCTCTCTTTAAACACCCTTCATTCATTTCTTTGTCCGCAGTAATTCCATTTCCTTTACATAAAATATTGGTATTTCTTTACACTATGACAGCCACTTCCCACAGCAGGAAAAATATGCTCCCTCTGCTCTTCCTATGCTTCTTCCCTGCCTTCTCATCTCACATGCACCAGACTCAAGCTAGAGTTAAAGGATCTTCACCAAAGATCCTTTACCCCAATTATCCCAAATGCCTTTCCTGGATAAGGTTCAGATTAAAATCTTAGATTCGGGAATGCTCAGAAAATTGCGCTTACCTGAACCAGCACATCTCAGTCACACATAATCAGAAAAGAAAAGAGTTATTTTACCCTTGTGAAAAAAGTTTATGAACAAGGAGAGATCAAAATGGCTTACCAAAGTCAACATCTGTTCCTAATTCTTGAGCCTCTGTGGTACAAATATGAGCATAAATTCTCTTCTGGCTGCAAAAGTCAATGCTCCTAAAGGCTGGCAAAGCGGCAAGCGCAAGAGCTGCCAAGCACTCTCGTGACTTCACAGCGCTCTTGCCCTGGAAAACAATAAACCAGAGACATTCAAACTATCAACAAAAGCATCTGAAGAAAGGCTAAAGCAGCCTATGCACTCATCATGTTATCTGGGTTTGGTTTTGGTCTCAGGTTAGAGTGAAGAAGACTCAATAAACAAGATAAAAGAAAAGAAAAATGGACAGATGCTAAAGCCTGGTTGAGGTCAGCAAAGCACAGAGGCCAGCATAAAGGCTAGGCCAGTGCAGCATTCCCAAGTCATTTTGCAAATACCCCAGGACACCTGAAATCATGAAGCAAGGAGGGGTTGGGAGGAAGGTTTAGCTCTGAGCAGCAAGGCTGCCAGATGATTAACATCTTGCACTTCACATGGGCATCACACCACAGCATGTCAGACAGGGCCTCTCCAAGCTTTGCCTGTCCAAAGCATATTTGCCTAACAAAAGTCTGATTTTTTTGCTACCTCCAGCTTTGTGCTGTGGCTGTCCTCTGCGCAAGCTGAGTATAAAAGGCTGTCACATTAACAATAGTAATGCAGGCTGTGAAAGTACACAGACTGGCTTTGGGCATCTGAACCTTTGTGTGGAGAAGCAAAGCATCTATGATGGACCAGCCTCTATGCTAGTTTTGAAAACAATAGGGCAAGGATTAACATCAGGAAGAAATAGTATAGTAGGATTAAATAAGGTGGATAGATACATGATTCAAGTGCATAAGTCTCAGATTTTTAGCCCTTTTCTATCCCCCAAGGATGTTGTTTTTCAGGGTCTGATCTGCTTTCTACTTTTCCACTCAGATATCACAGATCCAAGTCCCAGCTCTTCTTTATCCTGTGGGAACAGACTACATCAAAGGAGAAATGTGGCAGATCAGAATGGGTCTTAGCCCATTGCAGAGACTAAATATAGGCTCAGAACTGGCCACTTTCTTTCCTTAAGGGACCTTAGAGGAAGAGACTGTACCAAAGATTCGGCTATTTTGTATTGGCACCACACACCATCCCACACAGCACAGTCTAGAGCAGGTACAGAATTAGGGCAGACCTAACCAGTCACCAACTTTTGCTTTATCTGTGCCCAGCATAGAATCAGTGTTCCATCTTTCAGGGAGAAAAATTTTAACATTTGGGGTGTTTTCTTTGTGTGATGATTTTTGTAACTACTGCATTTTCAATCTACCAAAAAGAACACAATAATCAGTGCTTCTTGTGGTTGATCCCAGATTTACCTTTCCTCATTAGAATTTATCTTAGTAATTATGCATTACTTTGCAGCAGCAAAAATGTGTCCTTGTTTCTGTCAGAAATATTGCTTTTAGTATGCAAAGTTGTTTTTAATCTTCAGATTGGCCTGCATACTCACAGATAGCGCCTTTCAACATTATTTTTGCAGCCTTAATGGGGAAAATGTACGCACTGGGACAAAGTAATTGGATTTCAGCTGAGAAGCAACATTTGAATGAAATCAATAAAGATTCTGTCATCTAATATTTTAAGTTTGGTACAATGTGTATACTGCAGGTCAGCATAAATTCATTAAAAAGATCAATGCAACGGAATTTGTCTTGGGTGCCTCGAAATATCCTAGGGTGACTTGAGAGGAAGTTGCCAAGGAAACCAGAGATACAACTCCAAGAAGCTTTTGGGTGTTTTAAGTTGATAGCTGAATTCTACTGAGTTTATAAGATATTATAATATAGGAGTTGTCATGGAAACAAAATCCAATAAATGGTTAATGAATAGCAAAGCTGGGCAATTACTGCATGCGGCAGTGTCAAAACAGTCTGGACCAGAACACCCTTAAAAATGGGAGCTTTCCACTGGTTCATTATTTTTTCCCCCAGATAAAAAGAATAAGTTGTGCTTAGGTATCAAAATGACAGAGGCATTAGAGAAACTATTAACAGATAGACTTCTTTTTAGTTGGGATAATTTTGCACAATATAAATTAGAACTCCTTGACTAGTATCTAGAAGCTCTGCTATAGGTAATAAACCTGCTTTGAATTTCAAATATACTTCTGTTGTATCATTGCTCATATTAAATGAAACATTTTAATTAGAAATACTTCTAAAACTCAATTCCTGTCCTGACTGGCGTCTTCTATCCGCTAAGGACTTTTTGTTAGTGGTGATGTTTTGGTTTTGCTTTTGTTCTGGATCTTATTCCCACATCTACTTTTCTTTAATAATAAATTCTTGCTGAGTTATTTTAATTTCTGTAACAGAGCACATCAGTCATTTTCCAGGATCATCCAGGCATCAATGTTTTTCTCCTCTTGTCACTGTGTTTCAACTCCTCAATTTCCTCTCTTTATTAAGGATGATGCAATTCTTAGTTTGTGTACACTGCTTTAGGGTCTCTACAATAATGTGAAAACTCTTATAACTGTTTCCATCAAATTAAAAAAAAATCCAAGAATATATACAGTAATATGCAATATATTATCCTTTTTTATGTATTAAAGGAATCCGGCACTTTCAGGGAGATTACCTGGTGCAGACACTACAACTGAAGGTGTAGAGGGCATGCTTTCATTCTCTCAGATATAGATATAGTGTATCTAAGACATAGATAAGATAGATAAGGTAACATTTCCATGTGGAATTTCCCTTCCCAAAGCTACTCATAATTTACAGAAATTTTACTTCCACAACAAAATCCCATTTGTAGCCCTCAAATATTTGTTTCTGAGATGTTTTTCCTATCAGATAATCCTCCTAAGAACTTCATGCTATTTATTAGCTTAAAAGCTTCTGACCATTATGCTGCCTGTCACTTGTTAAAAATAACAACCTTTTGAGAAGTTTCATAGATATTTTTGTCTGCTTAAAATGGCAAGGAATTAGGATGCCAAAGACTGTAGAGCAGCATTTGTATCTATCTCATCACTCAGTTATAGCTACAGTTATACTTTTTACATTAGAACACTTTCCCCAGCTCCCCGAAACTGTACATTTCAGACTATATCTGTGCTTGCACAGAAAGGGGCGGGGGGAGGGGTACACAAAGCTTCTGCCCCTTGCAGGGCCGGTAGAGATGCTGTGAGCCATCAATAAGGTTTAGCTTTCTCCTGAACATACGAACGCCTTCCTTTTGTTCCTTTCAGCCCTCTCGCCATTGTAAGCCTATAGCAATACAGGAGCATCTCCGAGCAGACGGAGTTCGCTCTGCACTGGATGGCAGGGACTGGATGTGGCCCCTTGCCTCCATTTGTACGCTCAGCGCCACCTAAACTGGAGCAACGCGGCCAGGGGACAGTGGAGTATCCGCACACCCTGCATTCCTGTATCCGTCTGTCTGCTGCCCCCCGTTATTGCCTCATCTGGTGTTGCATTCATTGCAGCTGCGCTGGTGGTGATGCAAAAAATAGGAGATCCAGTCCAAAGATCCAAAGTTTTCTAGCCAAGCAAAGCCTCTCCGGTTTTGTGTATTCAGACCTAAAGAAAGTGAATGTAAGATGGAGCATTACTTTCACGTTCCTGTTCACATTGCTCTCGCACAGTGCAGGATACTCGGGTAGCAGAAAATGGAGCATCTAGGTTCCACAGTTTCACTAAAAGTCTTGTAATTTCAGTGCTTCCTCAGACCTTTAAGTAATGTTTTCCAAGAAAGTCTCAGCTTTTATATAAAGAAATTTCTAGACTTCATGGTCATGGAGAAAATGTGTTTAAAAGGTTTGTTTAGAAACAGAGGACAAAGAAAAGAATCCCTGTAGAGGTTTTTTTGTTTTTTTGTTTTTAAATATCTCCTATTGTTGAGAGGCATAACTCATAATGCATGAATGGTTGGGACTGGTCAAGAATCAGGACACTAAATGCAAACCATTTTTAGCATGAATGTGTGCCCTTGGAAACTGCACACCATTTCTTTTGCCTCCATTCCTCCTAGCACAAAAACCAAATACAATGAGGATTTTGCTGAGCACCAAATGCCATCCTTGAGCTCTGAAGGGTAGAGTAAGACAGTAAAAGCAAAAAAATTCATTGTCATTTGCAGTGCCACAGTTAAGTCTACCTTGCCCTTAAACATATTTTGCAACCTGCATGATTCTGTAACCATACCGCTTTGTGCTAAACATAATAAAATAACCTTGATTTGTGCTTCACGGCAACACAATCAATTAACTACTTACACATGAACAAATACTTGAATATATTGTATTGCATCTGGAGGGTATGTTATATTTCTCTCACATACTGCAATCAATTAACTCAAGGCTGTTGCTGGTTCCTGAGCATCTGGTAGAATATAGTTCTTTAGAGAAAGGGCATTTGCCTCTTGTGCATCAACATATTCAAACTTTCAACTTGAGTGAATCCTCTGAAAGTTTAATTTCAACAAAGTCTTTAGTTCTAGAAAGTCTCTTTTTAAGGTCCTGTTTCAGTTCAGGCTGCTGAGAAAACAGATCAAACCCTGGTTCATTGCTCATTGCCCACGGATGGTGCAGTCAGCCTAATAAAGGCAAAAATTCTGTTTTTGTTCTCCGTGATTGCTGTGACATCAGATGCTAGATGTTCTCTGGGTTTTCTTCTAGATTTTCTTAGAAGTTATTAACTTCTTGAGATCTTAATTAAAGGAGCATAGGATTGAGAAATCTTAAGGTCATTTTGTTCATCATGTTTTCTCAAATGTTTGCATTAAATAATAACAACAAACAAAAAGTCCAGTTGTAAAAGCAGTATTTGCCCAGTAACTGATTTTGCTAAATGCAAATGCAGATTGAAAAGACAGTGACACTTCCCAGGAATCTTGGGAAATATGAAGTTATGCTACTTTGAGAATTGTCTGCACTTTTTAAA
The DNA here is from genome assembly GCF_036370855.1 of Dromaius novaehollandiae. NCBI lineage: Eukaryota > Metazoa > Chordata > Aves > Casuariiformes > Dromaiidae > Dromaius > Dromaius novaehollandiae. Next base: position 117,751,528 of record NC_088099.1, on the reverse strand, counting down.
TGCTTGTACGGGTTAAGTGCTTATTCATGCAAGACAAACCACCAGCATCAGTGGAGCTATTTGCTTACGTTGTGATCACGAGTGCTACTAGACTCACTCAGGGATAATAAATTTTGCTCCACCTAAATAATACAAGCGTTTCAGATTTTGAGTAATCACAAAAAACTACTTGCATTCCTCAAAAAATCATTCACTGAAGAAAAGCAAGCAGAATTTTTAATGGATGCATCTGAGAAAATTTCAATAGGTTTATAAAGGAAAAAGCAAAAATCCTCAAACTATTACTTAAGAGTGATCTATCTAACTGTAAACATGAAAACTAAACTTTAAAAAAAAAATCAACAGTCCTATTCCCATTAGCATAACTTTCAAAATGAACAGGGTTGTAAGCTTTCTATTCCTGAAAAACATAGCCAAACCAACTAGTGAGGCCAGGGCTGTCTTCCCAGGAGATGTCTATTAAATAATAAATATAAAAACCAATAACTTCCAGGCACTTCAAACCAGGCGCAAAATAGAGAAAACTCACAGTAGTTAGTCGGTACATCACAACCATTTTTATTCACTTGTGCAACTTAGAGCTGTTTTTTTCTTGCTGAAGTGCCATTCAAACCAAGAATCCACAGTAGAGAAACATTTTAAATATGTTGTATGTAACTTCCCATTAGAAAGAGCATCTTCTGATATGGCAACTAAACATAAAAGAGAAATTAAAGCTATACATGATCCTCCCAAAGGAGGAACAAAACAGGGTTTTGTCAGAAGTAGTCTTCTCAGTGCTTTGAGGAAAATTCTCCCTTTGCTTACATGTTCCTTCAGAAGTTTTCGACTTTTTTCTAATTTGCAGACCTCCCTACGTCTTCCCCATGCTGACTCATGGGTAAATTAAGTGTATGAGCACAGAGGCCTAGCAGGGAAGTAGCAAGAAAACGCCCAGAGAAGGGCACGGCTTGGAACAGAGCATCTGGCCAGTTTTGATAAGCTTCAAAACCATGGTCTTTTATTGCAGGACATGAACACATACACACATGAGGTAAGTCTATAGTGAAAAAGTCTGGTTTGTCTGGCTCACTCACAGTGCCTGCAAAATACGGGGTGGTTGGCAAGGCAGTAGGGAGGTACACCATCTTTTCAGCCAAGCCTGCCACATTGGCATCACGCCTGCGTATGGCCACACCACCATGGCAAAAACCTGAATTAGGCCCTTGAGTTTCTATGGCAGCTGTTTATTAGTTATGGCTCACCCTGTTCTGGCACAGAGGAGCCCCTTACCACGGCGCAGGTGCCACATATGACAGGGATGGCTGGTCCCAGGACACTCAGTGCCCCAATAAGTCCTCGCACAGCTGAGCAAAGCCTCCATGACCCACCAGCAGCACCAGTAGAAGTTGCTCCTGGCTGGTGGGCTCTTCACTTGCCCTCCACCCTAAAGCCTGGTGGGCTTTGGCTGCTCTTGGCAGAGGGAAAAGGGACAGAGTAAAGGATATTACAGTGCAGGCTGGAAGCCTGCAGAAGGCTTCTGCCTCCAGTTGAAAAAACAGAGCACTCAATCTCAACCCCTTCCAGTTGCAGGAGCTGCTGACCCTGCCGGAGACATCCTTCATCCTGAGGGGAGAAACCCTGAGACCTTTGATTCTCTCCCAGCACATCGTGCCCTGCCATGCACTGCACAGCTTGCTGCCAAGTCAGTGGGCAGGGCCCATCCTTCAGCAAGACCTTGGCTTTTACCTATGGCCCTAGCTGGGCCAGCAAAGTTCAGTTCAAAGTTCAGATAAGCCCAGGTGAAACATCTAAATGTACTGCTGGCAGAAAGATTTATACTAAAATGTGGGTAAGAGCCTGAGTTAAGCCTGTGGTGAAGATATGCTTTCAGTCTGGATGATCCCTCGGAAGAACGGCAGGCCTAATGTACATCAATGTGTGTTTACTGTCCTAAATTATACTGTCGCTAGTATCAGGAAAGAAAAACATAAAAACTGAGAGAAAATACAAGGTAAGGACAAAACATAATGGCTGAAAATACAGATTTATATCCATAAGGACATGCACACCCCCCATACATACACTGTGTAATACAATTGCATTCGCTTTGATAACACTTCAGGGAGATGGTTCAGTTTCAGTCATAAAATACAGCTCCCAGCTTCTTTGATATATCATAGATTTCAAGACTGTAGTTTCTAACTACCCAGCTGATAGTTTGGGGTTGAAAGAATCACCTTCATTCATTTTACTGAGAGTAATCATGGTGTCCAAAGCCACTAATTAAAATAATAACTTAAAACAAGGCCAGAAATGAGAGAGAACCTCTTTTCTCCCTGCTCTCTCTACTCACTTCCCACTCTTCAGTGCTGGATTCCTTAACCTTTGCCACAACTTGCTGATAAATAGTCTGGGCTAAAATTAGATATACAGCAAAGGGTAGGTGTTACCATCTGCTGCATGTTGTTAATTCTTGATGGCCTGATAACATCTATTTTTGATGTTCTTTATTAGCTTTCTGGAGAGGAGGATAAAGGAATAGGCCTCTAGTGCCCCCATCAGTGGTTTTCAATATTTGCTGCTTTTCTTCAGTTGACAGCCAGCTTTGCTTCAGCTGAGGGCTTTTAGAAGGACGTGCTAGGTAAGACAGCAGGCCACCAATACTCATCTCAAGCACACAGTAAAAGAACTGGCAGTAACATCTGGATCTGTATCCAGTTCTTTTGATAAACAGCATGTCTTCTTTCAATGTATTTCTCAACCATTTTTTCTGCTGTAATCTTTTTGTTGTTCTTGTACTCAATAGTCAAATTAGAACTGTGCAACAGACTGTCCATCTATCTTGGCTGGCTGGCAAGGCAAGACGTTTCCCAGACATCAAGCACTTTCTAAATGTATGCACACCACAGATATCAGCTTGGACAGGCAATGAATGACTGATAGTTATATTAGAGGCTAAACAAAGCCTCTAGCTCGTTCAAGCAAAATAAGTGTTACTCTGTTCTGTTAAACGACTGAGGAGGCACTAGCTGTACCTGCTGGACTTTTTTTTTGTTTAGATCTAAAGGAATATAATACTCTTGACTCAAGCTGGATTTTCAAGAGTTGGATGTCCAGGTTTAGTGAAATTCAAAAGCATATGTAAGCATAAATAAACCTCAGACAAATCTAGAACTAGCATAGCATGAGATAAATTGCTGTGACCACCACAATGTACCCCAGCGTTGTCTAAAGGAATGCTGTCCCTTTTAATTACATTATTTTAGGCAATCTATCATTGCAGCATTTTGAAACTGTCACCTCTGCTTTCTCTCATCCTTCTTTGGATCTTCCATTTTTATTCTCCACCTACAAACATACTCCCAAAGATGGAGTAAATAAACCATAAAAGTATCTTAGTAAATATGACTCTCAGTCACTTATTTGGTAATGAGCATGTAAATAATGGTCCTTTAAAAACAAAACCTGAAGGCCTGAGTTGCCTTTCTGATTTTTTCCATTATACATACCTGAGCATTTTGCATCATGCATGGCTGAGCATATTGCCAGCATAAATTGGGAGGAGAAAATAACTCAGAAATTAGCTCAAACTACACAAGTTAGCTTGACTCTTCATCATAGGGAAAATTTTCCAGAAATAAATGAAGGTTCATTAAATATTTTAAATGTTAGTAGTGACCCAAGTTGTGGAGACTTCTTTTTTTAACACAGACTTGGAGTGCTTTCAATTACCATTTTTCACTGGGAGTCCTAAGCACTATACTGACCCTTTATTTTGGAATTCAGACTTTGTATAGACTTCCTACTTTTCTTTTGGAGGTCATCAGAATAGCTCCAGCATTTCACACTACCAGTCATCTCTTTCTAGACTCCCTGTCAGTCTTATTCAACAATTCTATTTCTTCTCCTGGTGCTAGAAGTTCAGTCAGGCACCACGTGTGTCAGTGAAGTACCTCCTTCCCTGAGGAACCAGACAAGGAAAGAGTCCAGCTGCTTTTCCCAGCGTGCCGCCCTCCTGGCTGGGGTGCTTCTGCTGTCCTGACCTGTCTGGCCAAAGCCCTGCCTAAAAAAAGCTTACTATTGCCCTTCCAGCTGCATGAAATCACAAACCAACCAAGCACTGGCAACACAGAAGGCAAGTATATTTGTTTTCAACATCTCTGTGGTGACTCAGTAAGACAGATGTACTCTTCAGGGCTGGTGAAGTTGCATTGCCTTTTTATGAATAGCTGAGGTATTTGAAACTGCATAACAGCTTCCCAGAGGAGACAAATGAGTCTCAGCCTGGGACTTCTCAGATCCTCCTGGAAGACTCGCTGCCTTGAAATGTTAGAAGGTAAGAAATAGCAACAGCAGCAATAAATGTCAAAGAAGAAACTTTCTACTCACTAATGATACATTAAAGATCGCCATCCAGAGAAAGAACTATATGTGAAATTAAGTTCTCCCTAGACATAGAGTTGTGTTAGGTAGAGCTGGAATATTTGTAAATTAAGTAGGTAAATGCTTTAGCTGCTTTTACAAATCCTCCTGAAATATTCAGTCCTTTTCTTTCTAAACAAATTTATATTGCAACATGAACAAATTATACTAAGACAAGTGGATAAAAGGGAACATGTCTGCAGGTGAAAGTGTTACCATAAAAGACAGAATAGCTCCAACCTACTGTGTAACTTAGAGGCAAGTATTGCTGGATACTTAGCTCAGTATTTCTAAAACCATGGTTTGTGATGCTTATAAGGGTTAGTAAAAGGTATAAAGGACATTAAAAATGTTAGACAGCAACAACATCTGTAGCTCATTTCTATAAGAGGTGGGGTAGGAATACAGATTGTAATGCTGGGATACAACGGTTTCCACAAGACAGGGAACTGCAAACTACCTTTAACTTATAGCAGTAGCTCAGTTCCTTCGAGGCAAAGGATTAAGTATAAACACATGAAGCCTGTAACTGTGGTTTGTTTTGATGCCCAGGCAATAAATGGAAGGAGCTACTTCTGATGCAATGAGTGAAAAGGCTGGGGTCACATGAAAAAACATGGATCAAAAGATTGTCGCAGATGCTTTAGAAAATACTACTTCTGCCTTATAGGGTGCTGTCATTTTCTACAGTCTGACTAAGCTGAGAAATTCACAGAAGCGATGGTCAAAGATGGGGAAAGGACATCAGTAACTGTCAGATGAAAGTCTGTGGCTTTGCTCATGCAAACGAGCATAATTTCATTAACTTCAGTGAAACTTCCCAAGTCCGCACCAGCTGAGGACTGCGTGTCCAAGAACTGCTAAACACAAAGGTGAGGAATAATAAGAGCCTTGCAAAAACAGGCTTCACCTACAATACCCGATGTGAGAAAGAAATATAAATACTTACATCTGTAAATCCTGCTCACATATCCCCTTTTCTCATAAACACACAAATACATAAAGTATGCAAAATAATAAGTACTGTTTGCTAATCCCTGGATATTGCAAAGGAAGGTAAGTAATCCTCTCTAATCAGATCTGTATGAGGCTTCCATTTTTTTCATAATAAAACATTCATGTTACAGATGCCCTGACAGATTTTACCATCTTGCCATTTTATTGATTCTTAAATAGGAAAGCTATCATACTTCTGACTGCTTCTCATGAGGAGACTAATTAGATTATTTCATCATCTAGTTCATCAAAGCAGGAAATACTTAAGTGTCACAGCTGGTCTCAGACTAAGTATCTAGTATCAAGATTTTAAATGAAAACTATTACATCTTCACTGGGTAAGAATTTCATAAATGGCTAGACAGTAAAAAGTGATGAAGACAACAGATATCATTTCACATCTCATGACTGCAAAGGGAGTCTTAACTCTACCAGTGTGTTTGGATTTATTTTCACTTGCTTTTCTACTACTATCATGCAAAGAGGCTTTGTATAATGATCAGATCTGGAAAACAGCTATTTAGATTTCCAGCAACGATTTCTGACTGAGAATTTAAAACTCAGAGGCAACTTCTCCATTTTAAGTGCGTCCACTGTTACTGATGCACCTTTTCCAGGTAGTGTACTCGCCACTGAAGAGCAGTCAACTATAAGGAAACTCATCTCCCACAGAGCGAACCAGTCCCAGTGTCTGACCACTATTTATCGCCCATCTTTCCTCTCAAATTTGTGGGATATCTGGCCCTCTTGCGCACACAGCTGTGAACAAAAATCAAAGCTTACTGTAAAGAAACACATATGCCAATGCCACATGTATGTTTTTGTTGTGCTTCACCTTTTCACGTGTCTACTCAGGGGACAAGGATAGACAAGCTACTCATTAAAAGAAGAGTTTGCTCATCACAGTGATTTGGAGTGAAATTGCCAACTATCACCAGCAGACAATTAGCAAAAAGCTTAGGCTTTTGAGGTCTACTTAAGATCTCAGAAATAGCAGTGTGATAATGGATAAATCATTTCCTTTAAGAAGCATTTTCATGAAAATTATATGTAAGAGCAGAGTCTTAGTACAATACCAATGCCACAGTAACTTTGTTATGGAATAATATAATCCTGTTTCTCTTACAGGGCTGTAATGTTATTATGTAAATGACTATATGAAGGCATGATTATATCAACAAAATGAAATTGTAGAGTAAGCCAGTCCCCAGTCTCTGTAAATGTGGCTTTTCAGCATTATAAAAACAGAAAGTTTCTTCCTTTAACTTTACATCTTAGTTCTGTTGAATCCTCCTGCATTTTTAATCACAATTAACCTTGAAGATCACATGACTAAAAATATGTATGTGTGCAAGCTGCATCACTCAGTGCAAATTCTAACAATATTTAGATTCCTCTTATGTCATGCACCTCCTTGACCTCATTAGAAACCTAGAAATCCTTGTAGCTTTGGCTGACTGTTAGCTGGTCACAAATTGCTCTTTGTAATCTAAACCCGCTTGGGTTTTTTAATGAGTTAGGCTGTAGGCCTCATAAAATTTTAGATGGGAGTTTTGACCAAGTCACTTTGATGTGGGAAAACATAATTTTTATGGCAGAACTGTCTCTTTGAAGTCATACAAACCAATAGATGAACCATGAACCTCCGAAAAGGACATATACTTTCATTCTGAACTCAGCCTAACTTTTGGAATGCACAAAGAAATGAAATATCCAGAGGTCCCATAGTTAAAATGATACATTGAACAGTTTGGGGGCAGTAAGTGTCACAAAAATATTTTCAATAAACTACCTCCTGAATTAATAGAATATAACTATGTTATAAAACAATACTATTAAATAAAATGGTAAAGTTTAGCTATGGACTTCAGTTAATGATACTTTAAAATCATGACCCACATTGATAATATTTTTAGCCTATTAAATTGTTAGCAATATTTTCAATTTCTAACTTACGTGTAACAAATTCTGCTTCCTTTATACATATGATAAAGGTATGCTAGTCATTTTTATCTTTGTGACCCTTATTTTGCAATCTGCATGAGTAAAGCCATTGATTATGTGGATCTTTCATTATGCAAAATACTTTTTAAAAGAGCAAAATATGAAAGGGGAAAAAAGGTCAGAAATCAAATTCAGATTTTAACACTTTCTGAAGCTGACCTTTAACCAGCATTATGCAATATCCACTGTGCTAACGATGCGGGCCACAGGAACTATACTCCCTCTTTCGTGTTGAAAAGTGCTACCATCTCCTATCTAGGCTAAAAGATGAGCCTTTAGAGATTGTAGAGACACAAACTCCTTTACAAGCTAGACAATGACGAGGGCTTAGGAAGCCATCAGCAGTGCAGTGGCTCTGGGTGCAGACCAGAATATGAAATTGTACTGCTCTCTCTTCATTATTCCACTGCATTTAGGGCATCAGTTTCCACTTTGTCTGTTATCTCCCCTTTACATCCCTCCATCTTCTTCCACATTAACTTTCAAAGAAATGGTCTTTAGGGAGAGAGAAAGAGAATGGAAGAAAGAGCAGGTCTGAGACAGGCCAAAATTCTTGTGCATGAAAGGTGAGGAATATCCCACCAGTTCTGGATGCTTACTGGGCTGTCAGCTCCACACAGTTTAATCTGAGGCAAATAGAGGCAATATTACAGACAAAATGAGAATGTCTGCGCTTCCTCTCCCTCAGAGAATTTGTCTGGTTACTATAAAACAAAAATCGAACAAAGGTGCCCATTATTCCTGCTAGTGATGACCAATACTGTTGTTTTATTTTAATATATTTTATTTATTGGAGGGGAACAAAAGAAGACATATGACTGCACATTGAAAAACTGCAGGAAAAAACTTACTCAAATATTTGCCTTCATAGCATTTTTGTTAGTAGTACATTAAACATGAATACTATCTCCCTAGCTGATCTGAAATAAGCAGCCTACATTCAGAGGTAGGGTCAACATTTCACTTAGGGTCATCAAACCACTTTGTTATCAAACACATAGCACCAGAAAACTGATAAATAAAATTCCAATTGTGGGAAACATTCTTGTTACCTTTCTGTTGTTCTATTTGTCTTAATTGCTGCTGATTCTTTTCTGTCCTCTTTCCCACAGATTAGGTAACACAAGGATGAAGAGATATGATAGGTTTCTCTCACATGGCTTGCACATCTTTCTTTACCTGTGACAGCAGCCAATTTCACTATTCATGCGGTTTCAAATCCCCACACTCAGGAGAGTGGCCACACTGCATGTCCCATCCCTCAGGATGGCTACCACTGCACATCCAGTCATGCTTTCTTGTATTTACCACACAGCCTCTCTTTCTTCCCTCACCTGCAACCACTCATTTCCATTCCTATACTGCACTCTGTTGTGCAGAGGTCATTCTGCGGACAGGTGGCAAATCAATTTAGAAAAATGGTTTGGCTGAAAAATTACCTAGAGAAAAAGGTTTCTAAATAGCTGGATCAGGGTACAAAGGCAGCTTCATCTAACACTGCTGCTGAAAAAAACACATGTAGAGCTACAGCTTAAGAGCCTGAGCCCAGAGGAATTCACGCTGTAAGGCACTGAGCCTCTAAACACATGTATACATTTAACCACATTGCCATGAATTATCCTTTGTGCAGGACCAAATCTCTAACAATACTGGGTATTCTGAAGAGAAGCTTTTGAGAGTCAAGGACAAGCTATCCTTTGAACCTTGGAGATTCTGTCCTTCAATAAATAAACTTTAAAAAACTTTCCTAGTCCATATCCATGCAGAGAAATATATAAATAAAAAAGATGCATCGGGTTTTCCCAAACTGCACCATTTTACAGCCCAGCCTTCTGAATAGTTACATGAAATCTTGAGAAAATTCCAAGGAAATTATGAGACTTTAACAAAACAGTTAGTGATGTGCAAATGGCTGCTTGATTGAAGCCAAACAGCTGAGACACAGAAGATGGAAAAAGAGCAGGGAATAGAGGGTAACAGCAATAACTAGAACTTACAGAAAGTCAGGTTTTTTTGTCTGCAGCAAATAGCAAACTTCTAACTGAGGTAAGTAAATGTTCTGAAATGAGTAGTAGAAATTTCAAATTTTCTTATCACAGCCAAAACACAAAAAATGCCACATTTCTTAAGAAAACAAAATTGAGATTCAGTGCCAAGACCCCAGTATCAGCTGTGGATTCCAGGCCACCTTCTTACAGGATTGACGGGGAGCCCTGAAACCTAAAAGCCTCCTCTGAGGAGGGCCACCTGCAGCTTGGGAGCCAGAACACTTCCAAGATGGGAAGCCTGGAAACCCTGAGTATTTTGGCTTTCTGTCCCAATGGAGCAAGTCTGGAAGCTTGTAAGTCCTTATTCCCAGGACAGTCCATGTGGCAGTCTCAGCTCCAAAGCTGGAAGCCCAGCAAAGTGACCCTTATGATCAGCATCTCAGCCTAGTCAGAGCTGCCTTTATGGCATTTTTAGTGATGCTAAGGGGAATCAGAGCTGCCCTAGGCAGACCAAGGAAATCATTCATCTGCCCAACTATTTGTGTGCTTCCTGGGCTGTCACAATGTGGCCAGGGCAACGTGAACCCGCCTTGGCAGCTGCACTGCTGTTTACTTACCACAATTTCAATGTTAGGGCTTTGAAAAAATACTGAATGAAAAGATATCTATCAGGCAGTCCCCAGGCAAGCTTTTACACCATGTGTATTATCAGGGCAGCTCTTTGGTTGTTAGTCAAGGGCAGTACACACCTAATTAACACTATTCAGACAACATGTACCTTTGACAGCTGAGCCACAGGCATGATAGTACTTGTGTTCTTCTCAGGTGACCACCATTTAAGCTGGAGTACCCAAGCTGCCTTTTCTAGCAGCAAATAGCACTTTTGATTGAACTACAGGAACACAGCTCTCTGTGTAAGATTTCCATCATACTGTTCAGTCTCAAGGCACATTAGCATTTCCCTCATTATTTTCCAATTGTCTATATAGTTTGGAAAACAGTTTTCAAAGTCTACTCTTTACTGCTACTGACATCTGAGCTGAACGTTATAAAGAGATAAGACCAGCTCAAATAGTACTTCACTTTTTAATAACATTTATTCTTTCAAAAGAAACTTTCCTGTTTCTACAGGAGTTCACACCTAGCAATCACTATTCCAAAAAACATATCTTACTGCTATAACTCTTTTTTCTTTATAAAAGTTTAAAAGTACAAGTAAAGGTCATATGCTAATTTGACATTTCAAAATCATACTCAAACCTAAAGCTTCATAAAAATAAGTTTGATTATGACACTTGATATATTCTACATATAGAAGCAGCTTAAAATTACTTCTTATTGCTTTATGAAGGAAGTTTTTGTGGGGGGGCAGTAAGACATAATTTTAAATGGTCTTAAGCAGTGGAAAACATTTAGCGAAAGGACTTCTTTATCATTATTCTATTAAAATAATAAAGAATAAGCAGATGTACAAATAAAGTACTTTCTGAAAATTCTTGAGCAACCAGTTTTCATTACACCAAATTGCAACAATAAAAAGAAATCAGAACTGAAAAACAATTCTGCTTTGTCAATGTACTGTTAGTAAAATTCACACTTTGCCAAATTTTCCTTCATATCTGTGTGAATTTTCACACACCAACATAGAAAATCAGAAAAACTTTAAAAATGATGAAAAAAATCTATCATTTGTTAGGAGCACTAAGGATGTGCATAATGCCTCGGCTGCTGCTTACAACATTCACTTCAACCTCTCATCAACATCTTGCACTCCTCCATCCTCATCTTCCCCTTTGTTCTTTCATTTCATACCAAGTTTTTAACCTCTTCAGAGGAGGTTTCATTTTTTGTACAATATTTGACATGACAGAAAGTTCTTTCTGCCACAAAAGTAATACAAAGCAATTGGTATAGATAATGTTATTCTTTTATCAAAGAAAATTGATTGGATTTTAAATTGTCCTGTTATATTAGTTAACTTTACTCTTGACTGATTTTTCAATACAGTTCAGATTCTGCCTCAGAGGAATCACAGAAATGGCACCGAAAGGTCTGATGGCTGGCTGGGGACAACTGGGATTTTTTGAGTAGCTAGAAGAGTGGAAGAGGCTCTTTAAATTACAAATTGAACACAACAAGTCAATATTTGTGTTTAAAAGATGACCCTGAAATTATCAACTGTTAACACCAACATGAAATTTCTGAGTTAGCAACATACTGGGAAAGTATACAGAACCTCCTCCTGAGAAACCCCTACAGTTTGTTTGGCTGCAGATGCCGGAGAACTACACTTCGATCATATTCACAGGAATTTCTTTATCACCAGAGGGTTAGAAAAGTAGCAGAAAAAACATTTCCACAGGGCACAATACTCTAACTATTTAAGACCTGATTAGGTATTATTTAGACCTTAATCTTCAACTTTTGATCTCCAGTTTGAGAAGCTGGGAGCAGGACTGCATGGGCTAAGTACCTAGTAGCATAGATGGCCTTCATGTTTTAAAACAATCATACTCAGAGGTTGGATTCCCAGCTGATGGGATTAGCAGCTAAGCTTCTGAGCACCTCAGTTCAGAAGTGAAAGGGCTAGAAGTCTACAACTTGCAAAAAGCCTCCACAGAAAAGATAGGATAAATAGGTCATTCTTAAATGCCTTGAAGAGGGTCATTCCTTTAGAAGGGTTCTTCTGCTTAGCTCAAAGGAGGGGAAAGGTGGCTTGTTCTCTAAATTTGTTCATGCCATTTCTTCATTTGCAATTAAAACATAATGAAGAGACATTCGTAGGAGTGGCTGTGGAAAAGACAGCATCTTAATCTCTTGTGCTATTTTAAACAGTACAAAGGGAAAAACAAAACGTGCACAGCAGTCAAGATCTGACTCCACACCTGAGTCTAACAGACTTCACTTAGTACTGGATGAAACCTCCTTGGGAGGGGAGGTAAATTCTACATGGGAACTCAGAAGCTCTACACAGCAAATGTCTTTTTAAACTAAAAGCAAATAAAGAATCTTCTTACCCTTTATATTTGGATGTACATTTGCTTACGTATCATGTATTGTGTGACTGCACTCATATAATAGTTAAAGATGTAGGATAAAAATCATGCAGGAAGAAGTGTTTTGCATGGCAATAACTCTCACTGTGACAATATTTACTTTTTTAGATTAAATATATGTTTAACTAGTGGGGAAAAAAAAGTCTTCATTTTGCCAATTCTAGTGCTCCAATAAGCAAAATATGCAATTGAACAATAGTACAGAGACTGGGTCTGCAAATAAGACACTGACAAGTTTTTAATCTTAATTTTAATTACAAAATTATAAAAGATTATTTACTATCATCTAAAGTTTTAAATAAAACTTTAACAGCCCATTAGACTACCAAAAGTGAATTGAATGTAAAAAAAGGCATACAACGTATTTTGTTCCCCACTATAAACAACCACAGCTCAGGAGACTGCCATCAGGAAAATCAGCTTGTCCACCAGTTCTGTCTCTACTGCTGCAAATGAATACGAGGCAGAGCTTCACTAAGTCTCCCTTTTTATTTTTCAAAACAAATCTAAGGGCAGCAAAGAACACATGAAATGCACCATTCTTAAAAAGAAAAATTTGAAACAGAGCTCACTTGCATGACTTTGTAATGTTTTGAGAACATAAGGAAATAGAATTTATAAAATATTTAAATTCTGTTAAAATTTCAGTTAAATCTAATGGCTTAACATGCAGAATGTGTAAGATACAATTTATTCAAAGAATTAACACCACACAGAAATATGGAATTGCTGACTGTTTTAAAAGTGTAATTTTATATAAAATGTGCTCAGTCAACAATTTATGTGCCAATTAACGCACGCACTGCTCCTATTATTTCTTCTGAGGTAGACAAACAGATACAAACATGTAGGAGGATATGTTGTCTTCATAATTATTTCAGTTCAAAATCCATTGCTTTGCAAACACCAACCTTCTTTTGGGAAACATATCTAATTCAGAACTATTTACTTTTCCTCTCATTCTTTATAAATATTGCATTACCATCCAACCATACCATCCACTGTAGCATTCACAATGCTCAGATTTGTGACAGTTGCAATGAGAATACTCAAAGATAGCTTTTTTTTTCTTGAGGTCTGGAAAAAAAAATCAGGGATGGCCTTGCACTCTAACATCAGAATTTAACTATCTTACTAAAATCAGAATACAGGAACAGCTTGCACAAATGCAGATACTATAAACAGACATTCTGTCACTTCAAGAATTTTAACTGAAATGCACCTGGTATCATTTTTTTTACCTTCTGAGTGCACCATCAGTAATAAAAGCAAGCTCTAAGCCTGTTGGGAGGGAAGGGGAATTTCTGAGTTAAGCTAAAAGACCCAAATCAGCTTTCATCCTGCAGAACAGTGAAATAATCAATGTGCTGAAACTTCAGAACCTCATTTCCCCAGCTGGTCCAACCAGGCTGTAGGTTGCGAGCAAACAACTCCAGACATTCCACATCTGGTTTGATAAATTCTGCCAGAACCTCTGTGCAAGAGAAGAAAAAAAGATAACAATGAAAAAGGTACAAATAATAATAAAAATAATAATAAACAAATGAAAAATCAATCTCCCCTGTGCTGTTAGCAGATGAAAAAAACGGAATGTTTCATTAAAAAAAGGGAGAGACAGCAAATTAATTTCAAGGATTTCATCAACCAGCTTGACTATTTATAGTCAGAAAGTCATTTGAAATAAGTGCCCTTGAGATTCCGAACAATACTGTCAAGGCCTTCAATAGCCTTGATTTATCGGTTTTCATTTAGAGAAAGGGAATGAGGATTTATTTCAGCATCTACATAGACGACTTCTGAATTTTTCCACTACTACCAACCAAACATCTTCCAAAGACAGGACTCAGCTCCTACAATACAGGGACAACATTTCTAAAAAGTAAAAATAGATTAAAAATGAATAAATAGAAAATCCTTCTTTGATTAAAGTACTTACTGATGACAACTGTTAAAAGGTAAAATAAGAAATATCAGTTTAAATAAGGTTAGCTCTGAAAGGGCTATAAAAATGCAGGGACAACTTTTTCCTAATGCCAACTTGGCAACTGAAGAAATATCTACACAACTGTGTTCTTTCATTCAGTAACGTAAATCTCAATTTTTTCTACAATTGGGCATTTATATTGCTTAAATCCAAATAAATAGAAACCTATCGTTAACATCAATTGTGTCACTGATTATGACTGGTATTCTGGGAGTAAGAGAAAAAGATCTTGGTTATTGCATTTCACCTGAGAACTACTATTGCAAACACAGTTATTGTTAAATAGGTTACTTGTCATACAGATCTATTTAGCTTGTGGCTGGGTCAAAGAAATTCTTAACTAGGTTTCAGGAAATAGCTACAAAGATATTATATATAAAAAAACGCACCATTAAAGCAAAGGTTTAAGGAATATAGCAAGACAAAGGAGTCAGAAAATCTGAAAAACAGATCTACAATAAAGGTACATCTTAGGGGGGTTTTTCTGTGACTGACAACAGAACAAGAACCAAGAAACCAGTCTCTTTTCCAGAGGAAATCTTGTTCACTTTTGCTCAAATTTCTGAGAAGCTTCTGCAATCCTGTAGCTCAAAATACATAAATCCAGTATTATATCGCTCAACTTGATCTCTTCAGATTTGATCATTTCAGGAAGCAGAAATACACCTAATCAACATACATCACAGCATAAGACAGAATGCTTTTTTTGGGTGCAATCCAAGCTTTGACTTTCTGCATCAAGTTTGCCAGTCACAGAATCCCTGTGTTAGATCTCAGCTGCTCATGTCATGGATTGCTCCTGCTGCAGAAATACGAGCATCCACTTCACATTCTAGTGGGTGGCAGCCCACCCCAGATGCATTTCCTACCTACACTGTCGCTTCCTCAAAAGCTTCAATCCATTCAAAATTTACTCTCAAATATTTTGTAGCGGGTGTTTCCAGACTTTCTTATATTTTGATACAGCACATCAACCTATTTATGTGCTCCAATCTCTAACAAATGTCAAGAAAATGGCACAGATGGGTTATCATCAAGGCAGCTTTTAATCCAGAGAATACTGCAACCAGCAGGAATCTTATTCGAAAAAACTGTTCCTTTTAGAGGCAAGCTAAAATGTTTAAACAAATCTAACATTTGCAGAGAAGAGTCTGGGAGGTTTCGAGCAAAATGTACACTTTGATGGAAGACCTGCTACACCGAACATTGCTATTTGGTGTCACAAGAGTTCATCTAATTAGACACCACTTTTCCTGCTTTTGTACCATTTTGAAAACCCACTATATTCAAAAAAATAATGTAAAATTTATTGTTCTTTTTCCATGCTCTATTTAGTCAAGGATTTCTTGTGCACAACTTGCTGCCAACATTTTAGCAAAGGTCTTCCAGAAATCTATTCTCTTGATCATCTAAGAAAACCCATGTTGCAGAAGAATGTACTTTTTCACAAAACAGAAGGAAGATACTGCAGAATGCAAACCTCCACAGCTTTCAATAAGCTCGCTGTGAGCAGACCCTGACATCCTTAAGACATTCTTTTGATCTGAGTGGGCATAAGACCATGCAGAGCTTACTGCAGGAACCAGACATCCTATGCGACCTTCTTCCTTCTATATAAAAATAAAATAGAACCATCTTATGGGTTATATTTGCAACCAAAGGAGGAAACAATCATTTAAGCAAGAAAATTTCATTAAAAGCATATTAGAAATATCAACATTTGTTCTTAAAATGTATAGATTAAAAATATCATCACAACACTCAGTAAAAAATCAAAAGTAGTTACTACTAAGCACCAAAACCTTCCATGTCTGAGAGAAAACTCAAAAACAAACAACAAAACACCACTTAGTTGACTCAACAATAGGGATAAGTCATTCTCACAGATAATCTGGCAAAAGATTGCTTGGCCAGCAAACAAAAAGAGGTAGCCAAGAAATAGGCCATTTCAGCAGGAAACAAGAAGATTGTGCCAATCTTTCAATCAATTTCATCATAGAATTTAAAGAGGAAGTCCCAGGAATCTCCCTCTCTCCTACTCCCAGAGAGATAGTAATTCAGCACAAAGCTTTTTGAAGAAACAGAGCCAGATTACATATAATTCAAGATAACATTATAGTATGATTCTTCATTGCTTAGATATGGGTATTTACATAATCATATCAGGCAGTAACTTTCACTGCAATGGAAATTAGCATATCAAGAAGGCAATAATGTGGCAATATTTTGTTGGCATAAAATCTCATTACACTGGTTTCCTTGAACATCAACTTTTCCTATTTTAAGTTATAAATTATAGCCTCTTTGCTAGGGTTTTTATGGCTTTTATATCATCAGAAGGCTATCTTAATACACACATGGATCTGACTTGCAGCCCTTAAGCAAACCCTGCAGATTTTCCCCTGACAAGTCAGAGGACCTGCATGAGTAGGAAGATTAAATACTCATTTTTCTACAATAGGAATAGATTTTTTTTTTCTTTTTTTACAATTACTTTCATCCATTTACAGACAGAACTAACAATAAAGAGCTTAAACGGATTATTCATGATCACTTGCAGGTGTTATAAACCCTAAGAGATCAACTCAGATACTTAGGCATCTAATGCCCTAGGATACACAAAGCCAGCACACGGCTGGTAGATATGACACAGGTCTGCTGGGAAACCCACTTCTTTCTGGAGTGCAACCACAAGGTCAGGCAGGATCTACATCTACCTACTACATCTGCTTACTCTGGATCCCAAACACATATCTAAGATGCGTGCTGTTAAAATTGTTCTAAAAAGCAAAGGAAGGAACTATTTTTGAGACAAGCAACTGTTTCCCTTTATTTTTTGAACTTCTGTTACCTACACAGCAAGTTCTGAAGAGCAAAGTGGATATCTAAAGTGAAAATTACTTTGTTGTCTTTTTATTGTCTGATTTGTGAGCCACGCAAGGTACAACCCACACATGACAGAATGCATTTTGTAGTACACCTTCCAAAGAGTCTGCAAAGTAGAGGCCCTTATTACCCAGTTTGTCTAGTCCCTGATCAGAGTAACACCAGAAAAAGATGAGAAGCTCAGGCAAAAGAGCTGGTTTTACACCCCTGCACCTTTCCTGAGCTTCAAGTTAAACTACACGTCAATACTCCCATGGATAATTCTAATAGTAAGGGATTCATAAGGTTCATAAAAAAACAAAATACATTTCCTTTTTACTTCTAGGAAACCTTTATAACATGGTCTAATAAGGCACAGAGTTCTCATAGGGGGCTTACCACTGCACTCTTTTGCTGGAGATAGAGAAAGTGGCTAGAACATGGCCAAGAATTAAGCCCAAGGTTTTCAGACATACTTCTATATGGAAATATTACTTCTAGCAATAAATGCATATATTTAAATACTGGAGGAGAGATAGCTATAACGAGAGGAATCTATAAAACAGAAAAAAGGAAAAAAAGGCATTTGAAGTTCAATAATGCTTCACGTCTATATTACAGAATACTTTCTAGGTTTTCTAAGAGCAACACTGAATCGAATTAGGAAGAAAACCTGCTGTTATTTGAATCAAAACCATGAGTGATAAAATTTCATTTTAATGCATTTGCATAAAGCAGTTTAAGTACATTTACAATGACATATTAAAGCTCTAAGCATTAAACACAGCACATGCATCAAAAACCCCTACAGTCGCAATTTCATAGTTAAATGCACCACAGGAACCCAAACGTCCCCTTTTGATGGCTTGCTTTAATTTGCATCTTCCTCTTCCCCAAGAGAGATAAACTGTTATATTCAGTCATTAAGTGGCTACGTATGTACCAACATACAGCCTTCATAGTAGTAACAAGAAATAAAGTGCCAGACAGCATCAGTAAATACTAATATTTTTGGCTTTGTTACTACTTAAACAAAGCATAAAGAATGCGTGTGACTCATCAAGTGTCTTTCTCTCACATTGCCAAATCTCTGCTTCTGTTCAAATTTCTTCTGAACCACACTAGGATGTAGTTCAGCTGCTCTCTAGTGGCCGTTTGAGAATACTGATCATGAAAGTGATACCTTTTACAATACTGAAGTCAAAGTATCAGCAATTAGCTTTTGTTTTACGGTCTACGTTTTCATTCCATGACCCTATTCTGAATGAAGTTGCCAATAATGTAGATATATACTAATTTTTTTTTAAGTGCTATTGAGCAGTTTCAGTCATTTGCACAAATTTATTCTTCATTGGAAACATAAATACTGCACAATATCAAATCCTCGCATTTAAGTCAAGAAATACACAAAT
Source organism: Dromaius novaehollandiae (assembly GCF_036370855.1). NCBI lineage: Eukaryota > Metazoa > Chordata > Aves > Casuariiformes > Dromaiidae > Dromaius > Dromaius novaehollandiae. The sequence goes on along the minus strand of NC_088099.1, from coordinate 117,732,819 downwards.
AAAAAGAAGCACAACATTTCTTTCAAAACCCATTCAGGAGTATAATTCATAAAGGATTCGTCAACATAGTTTCTAGATTCTGTACCACAGAAAGGAAGCATTCCAAGGACCATTCTGGCACTAGCTATCTCTGTAATGCACACAGACTGCTATGCTGCATCCTTGGATATCTCACAAGTTTCCTGTTTGTGTCCAACTGTATTTCTAAGTATTGGTTTTCTGAAGAGGCCCTATAGGTGGCTGCCTCACAAATCACTACCGTACCATAAGCTTAAATCAACACACACACTTCCTACACTCAACCTAATTCTTAAAGATGTAGCTACAGAACTGCAGGAAGATCCTCCTGGAACAGTTCATTTATTTTTTTTAGTTAACTAAAATATGTGCCTATTACTAGTCTTGGAACAGCTATATACGTGCAAGTTAATTTGATACAAATGCAAGCCCAAAATGCAAATTTTAAAGCCTCCCTGGAAGTATTAAAACAACTGTTAAGATTAGCATCCTAACAGAAGCCATTCTGTTCTTTGGAAACAGAATAAGGAAAGCCTGTCAGTGCAACAAAGGGAATATACCCAGGGCCAGCCACAGGCTATGATTCCCTTCTTCTCCAACAGCAGTGTGCGTTTCTTCTATCTGCTTTCTCTGACATAAATACATAGCACCACGTGCTTCTGGAATATCTGCACATCTGCTGAGACTTTTCCCCTTGGGGGAAAATTCCCCCCCAGGGGAGGATGAAAACCACTTTTGTGACAAGCATTAAATATGCTGCTTACTATGTCATTGCAAGGCACTCAAGGACTACAACAATGAAAGAAGTATGACTATCTATTGAGAAAAGTAGTCAAAGCAGGCTTTCTCCAGAACAATGCATATATAGGAATGCACGACACAAACTTCAAATCCTTCGGACTAAACTCTGGGAAAAGCTGAAATTACTCATACTCATTCTAACTAGTTGGTTGAAGTCACTGCATCGATTTCCATAAAATAAATATGGCTTCTGAGAAATAAATGAGGTAGGTCTTATTTCCTGCCAATTGTTAACAGTTTTAAAATAATTAAGTATTAATTTTTTAGATTTAAAGGCACATCTTTACTGCAAGTGTATAAGCAGCTCATGCAGAAATAAAGAAACTTCTTTCAGGATGACATCCAAAAAAAAAAAAAAAAAAAAAAAAAAAAAAAAAAAAGAGAGACAGAAAGAAAAAGCTTGGTGCTTTTGTGAATTACACAAAGAAATATTTTATTTTATATATTCCCAAAGACATTTTTCCCCATGAAAGAATTTCAGGTCATTTGTGATACCTTCATATATACGGTATTTATAATCTGTTCCTGCAGGATTTCAAAGATGAAATTAAAAAAAAAGCAACTTCTTTTTTACATTTCTATTCAACACATTCACACAGTGCAGTTCTACTCCTCATACTCATTTTTGGGGACGAAGATTTAGGTGCCTGACAGCATTTTTAGAAATGCTGAGGATCAACAAGTCCTACTGAGCAAAACTACTTGACATGTGGAAAACTAAGAAACTTTTCATGTACAAAGATAACTTTCTAGATACCTCATTTCAGACATCCAAGTCTAATGTCCTACAGAAACACTATACATTAATGCTAGCAAAAACATACCAGTTAGAGGGGGTTTATGTGAATGCAGACTGCAGGGTACGCTGACAATTAACTTATGGTCTGGAATTGGAAGTACATCATCCGATTTCCTGTTGTATAAAGCAGAACAAGATAAGCATGAGAATGAACACCACAAAAGTGATGCAGTCTGAGGCTTTCATGGAGCTATTTCAGATAGGACATAACATATAGAATGCTCATTCACAGTCAAACTTCAGATACGTCTGAGGGAAGTTAAATGTTGCTCAGCTGTAATATTGAAGGTATTTGTTTGACTAAAAGGACAGTTTATGAAATCACTAAGGCTTTAACGGAAACGCGGTTAATAATAACCATACGCAGAGATGAAGAACAACTGAGATACGCCTATCAGATTTCACCTGCAGAAAAACACCAACAGCCCCAAAATAGCTTCAGCTTGTGTCAAGGACTCATGGTCCCACAGAACCTGCGAACAAAGGAAGCTCTTTCCACATGCCTTTTATCTGAGCCAGTCCCCCAACACAGTCAGATGTAAGGACAAACAGCAAGAGCTGTTTCCATCCTTTAATCTCACTAGAGAATTCCCTCATCCCAAAGCTAGTAATGCTATTTTTAGGTTCAAAATCAACCAGAAGATGACATGAAGATCCTGGGACACTATATTGTATTATACACCAGTGACACATACAAAGAGAATCCTAGCAGCCTCAAAAAAAATACATTTACCATAATAGTCTGTCATACCTTAAGGTTTCCTCTACGCTTCCTTGAACTCTCCCCAATACAAGAACTTCATAGGGCTTTTTGTGGGAAGAATCCAAAGGCAGTACGAATTCTCCAGATCTGGTAATCTAACACAAAGGAGTTAAAAATACACAGTGGAAGACTGTCATGTCCCATTTTTCCAATGAGATATTTTCTTTCATAAAAAGGAAGAAACTGAAGATACCATACATTTCAAATACAAAAAAAAATGGTAATAAATACACAAATGATAAGAATATGAAGAAAAGTGTCACAGCACAAGCCCTCTCAGTCCCCAAGAAAGCAACAAAACAAACTGAGAACTTACTTTTACCCAGTGCCACTCGGCAAGTGTTTTCACAGACCAATGAGGATAAAGTTCATCCTTAACAAAACGTAAGTGCTTCTGTCTATTAGTCACCCACGTGATTACAAGACAATTTGGAGCAGCTAGTGCTGATACAGGAATCTGCTTCATTTGCCAGGAATACAAGTGGCCATATCTATGTGCCAATACAGTGAGAAAGCAAGTTATCATACACCAAATAATATAAAAATTGCAAAAAACAATTAAAAGGGATAAAGAAATTACATGGCTGAGACACTTCAAGAGATACCTCCTGACAGCACAAAGACACTGCAATGACGGGTCAAGAGTGCCACCTAGTGGCCAAATCTGCTACATACCGACATAAAATCATGAATGCACGTACTTAATGTTACTGAGCGAATCTCTATCTACATATTTCTCTTCTATTTCTCCATATAAAATGTTATGAGAATTCTGATTTTGAAGAAGCCTAAAAGACCACGTTTAATTTAAGAGCTATCATCTGTAATTCAAAACTCTCATCTTTATGACAGAACAAAGCGATTTAATGAAAAGTAGTTCTTTTTACTTTAGTCTATGTAACATCATTCACTTTTCATAATACACAATCTCTCCTCTGAATGAAAATGAAAACAGAGCCACTTACAAGTGCAACGTTAATTTTACTGTCAAGCTAAAAGGTCATAAAAGAGTAATCATTTCTCAAACTATATGCAAAAGTCACTCGTGATTTGAAGTTACCATTCATTGTGAAAGTTCTCTGGCTTATTCAGAACAGTTCTGCATACTTTTGAGCTAACTCTGCTCTACGGTGGTGAATCCAGTATGCTTTCCGGATTCTGTCCTGCTCTACCATTTTCCTGTGCTGCTGTTCTACATTATTAGTGAGCTAGCAATGTGTGGAACCTACACATGGCAGTGTCAGAAGACGTTGACACATGGCCTGCTGGAATCCACAACCCATCATCTGGGTACCAACGATCCCTGTACAATGCAATAGTGAGAACAGCAACAAGCAGGTAATAAGGAGTGCAGATGAAATCCAGAAATACTTCCTGGACTAGATCCCACAGAGAACACAAGCATTCCACATCTGGATTATGAATCGTAAAAAAAAAAAAAAAAAAAAAAAAAAAAAAAAATCCATGAACAAGGTAACTGATTGTCTAGCACTACACAGACTCGCTGCTAGACATGTGCTGCAACAGATATTTGGGCATCTATGGAACCATATCTGCAAAACCACAGGTTTAAGAGGGATATTCTCCTTGTTTTTGAAGACTAAAAAGCAGAGCATGTACAATTAAAAACCAAACATTTATTTTCCTACATTGCACAACCTTAATTCTGACATAAGTGAAATTAAGACTTCTTACTGACAGACACATTTCTCTCAGAGTTTGCAGTGTTTTTAATATCTGAGAAACGGTGAGCCAACAGTCAACACAGATGATCTCCATGACTGAATGAGCAGTTGTCTGCAGTTCTGTGCTGAAAGCACAAATGGATTTTTGTTTTAGCAAAGGAATCCGTGATCTAGTTTGGATATGGTGATGCCTGAATAGCAAAACATGACAGTGGTAAAGACGGCTCTGCCACCTTCAGGCTTTGTTTTGTAAGGGAAGGAGGGCCTGGTTGCCTAATTTATGCCTGTGAATAACTAAAATTTTCCTTTGAGTTACTTGTATAGGTAAGAATTACACTTCAATGAGTTTAAGCCTGAGTTCCTAGAGGCTTTTGTAGGGCTTTCAAAGTAAGACCAGCTAATCAATCTCTGTTTCTTCAAATTATGTTTCCATAATAAGTTTCAATAGCTACAGAAAAAGTAGACATCAATATTTATTCCAGAAATTTATATGGCCACATTTTCTGTCTGCCCTTCTTTCACATGGATATAATTCTGTGGTAGTCAAGAGAGCCCTACTAGCATAAACTTAATGTTACTCAGTGGAAAAGGCCCAGAAAATTCTAAGTTAATGAATTCATAAACTACAGTACTTGAGACCAGTTCCTATTACACTTGAGGATTTTACTGCTGCATTATCAATTTTCCTCTTCTTCCTGCCAGACTGAAACTCAAATAAAAAAAAAAAAAACCACACACACATACACAAACCAAAAAACCTAAAACTTCTAAATCAGACCTCAGGCCTGGAAACACTTAAACATATAGCTAGCGTTATGGCCACTAAAGTAACTCTACTAATTTCAAATGAGTACCTGCAGGATCAGGCCTCACAAAACAAATGATTCCAGGCTTTTCTTTTAAGTATCTCTAACACTCTCTTACCAGTTAGGTAATTTAAGATCCAGTCTTGCAAATATGAGGTATACAAAGGATCCAAGCCATTTCAGTGAAATCCCTGTGACATTCTACAGACTTGAAGGTAGGCATGTGCCAAAATATTTGCTAGTTTAAGCTACAGTCTTGCACATACACTGGTCTTGGATTGCATCAGTATATTCAAAAGTTAACTATACCCATGTAAGCAAAGAAGATAAAGTTTGTTTGGTTTCTGTTTTAAAAGGCATAATTACACAAATTCACAGTAAAATTTACCGGTTACTCCTTTTAACAGATTTGTTTTCCCATGGTGGATCCATCACAATTACATCATATTTTTTCTTGTCTGGAAAGGGAAATTATAAAAAAAAGCCAGTAAATTAGTTTTAAAATCAAATAAGCATTAAATCTACTAGTTAAAACCGATAAAGGTTTAGCTACCCAACTACAGAGAACACTTAAAAAGCAAAGCATACAAGTACACTTACAATTCAGCAGTGGCTGTAAACATGAAATATCAGATAAAAGGAAACTACTTTTTGGTGGCACCAAATATTTCTGCCCCATTAACACAATCATCTTTGCACGGTTTGAGTTGTTTTCTGTAACACACGAAAGCAGGTCCTGCTCTGGAATGAAGGTTTCGTCATCTATTGCTTGTACAGGTTGATGGTCACTGTCGTTTATAGCTGGAAACTGCTTTGCCATTTCACATAATTCAGCCAACCCACAGCCAATGTGTCTTGGAACAACATTCTTGCTGCAACTGAGTTTTGTAGTGGAGCAGTGAAGAAAACCACTTCTGAGTCCTTCTTGGACTAAATGCAAAGTGCCTTCCCAAATGAGCTCCCTGATCTGTATGATCATAAAGATAAAAAGGAAAAGGACATGGTCTTTCAAACATCTACATTGGGGAATGAGACATAAATCAAAGCACATTTTGAATCTGCAGACTGGGAGAAAGATCCTTACTAAATATTAAGATCATTTGATTCATGCTTCAAAACCTACAAGGGCACACTAATGTGATTCCACACTTGGGCGGGGGGGCACAAAATGGCAATATTGTTACAAGTCTGGAGACAGAAAAAGAGACTGCTGTAAAATGCTTCCTAGCCTGAGGTAGAATAAAATTCTAAATAAATCTAATTTTCAAAGCAAACTCAACATTAAGTTGAAATATAAGTTAAAATCCTAATCTAATTTCAAGTTACTTTGGCCACAAACTTATTTTGATTGGGATGTATCCCTAGATCTAAAAAATGGTCCTTTTCCAAGTTTTAATTCACTTGCAAAATAATACTGTTTATATATTTTAAAAGTAATAAGAAAATATAATCAGTAAATCCAATTAAATCATTAGAATTTGTTTTAGCAGCTTTTCCAAGTGCAGGTTGTTTCTAAAGCTCGTGATCATGGAATCCTCAATTTTACAAAATGTTTTTACGAAATACTCTTTACTGCAAATTCCAAGTTAACCAAAAAGAAAAAAGTATTTTTTTTTAACCATTTCTTTACTTAGAGCCACTCTCTAGATATCCAAGAGGATAGAGTCATCATTTTGAGTGCCTAGGTTTGTGGTAGTAGAACTTAACATTAGTTCAACAGAACTAATAAGCACATCTTTAGAAATTCTAGAAAATGCACAGCTGAATTAAGGCAAATGGCTTTTGTTCTTACACCTGTGTGTTAACTGGCAGCCTGAAATAAAACCCTTGACTATCAAGCAGTTTTGACATTCTACATTCAGTTTTAACAAATAGCAGCTGAAGGAGCTCACTATATTTTGCACTATCACCCCATGTTAAATCTGACTGAAATTCATAAACAGATTCAATGCTACTTTCACTGATGGAAACAAATTTCAGTTCCGTGGAAAGTTGTTCCAGATATATGAATAAGTGTCAAAAAAAATCTAAATTGGCTTTTGGAGCTACAAGCTTTAACATAATAAATACATTAGAAAAAATATATTCTAATCTGTGAACAGTATCAGAGGCTAAACAGGATCATAGATTTTTCAAAAATGTGTTTTTTCTGCAGATTTACCAAAAAAACCTTCAAAGTTTCAAAGGCCCCTAGAACATCTAACTCTTCATTCTTTCTCTTATTCCTATTGTTGCCTACCTTTATTTTAGCTTAATGATTTTCACACTCTTAACCTAATGCTTAAGAATGAACTACAAAGTTCTCTCATTCTTCACATGCATAGCCTATATGTAACAATAGTTATAAGACACTACACTGTAATGCAGCAAACAACATGTTTACTATGAGGTTGCTGTTATGCAGCAGAAAGCAAAAATGAGTTATTTACATAACAGTCCAAGAGAAACAGAATTAAACAAAAAGCCAAGTGTGACTACCGCCTTTATCAGACACACACAAAAAAAAAAATGAAGTGTAGGTCCTAGTTTAGGTTCACATCACTATTCAGGAAAGCAGTATGTATATATCAAACATTATCTACAGATTACATTTCCAGGATTTATCATTATGCTTCACTAGTAGTAATTTCACCAGTACACCACAGACATCAGCCCAGATACAGACCCAAATTCTAATTAATTTGTGATGCTTTGGTATGACTATCACAATGTAAAATATTAGGTGGAAAAATTCTTTCTCACTAGTGGAAGTGAGACATCTTGGGGAACAGCAGTATGGAATAACCCCAGCACAGCATCCTGATAAGCTAAAGATGAGTGTATCTTCAGACCAGTTCACACTGTTTATTTCAAAGCAAAACTCATCAATTCACAATGTTCAGTTAGGCATAACAGTTAAAGATACTCCATGAATGTGCTTTCCAGTTCTTTGAAACTTCTCAACATCTAATTTGTCAGAAATTTCTGACATCTAATTTGTTTTGTATATTAACTACACACAAAATATTCCAGTATGCACTTGTTCATTTTGGGACTGGAGAGATGACCTTCCCATTAATGGAACAAGCTACAGGAAAAGGACTCATCTGCAACCACGTCTTGCATTCCATATACTGCCCAAAGATAGGTATCACGTACCTTCAAAATATACTTGTGTTCAGACTCACCTTCGTATGGTATTCTAACGCATCCAGTTCGCCTTGGTTTAACACACATTTCCTTTTGCGTTTCTGCAGAATGAGCAAACAGTGAAAAGAAATAATCCATGCTACTCAAAAATAAATACAAAAATACAAAAAATAATCAAACATACCTGAATAACATATCAACTCTTAAAATTGGAAAAAAGTCCATATCTTTCTCTATCACAAGTATAAATCCATTCAGAAAAAACATGATTTTAAAACATCTAGGCTGCTGTAGGAGTTCTCAAGGCACAAGATCTTAACAAAGCTATGTTACATTGCCCACAGATATTGGAATCTAATGGTATCTAGTACACGCCACAGCTCACGTTCGTGCCCGCTTTGAGCTCACACTACGAGGTATCTGTTTAGTTGCAAGGTGCAGTTTATCAGTAACAAGAGAACATTAACTAGGTCTTCATAATTACGTTTGTTGATTTAGATCTGTGACCCTTAATTTTTTTTGGTCCATAAGGAATGATATTGAACAATCAATATACTGCAGGTAAACTCACACTATCTTTCACTCCTTGTTAATATGGACTATGATGACAGCTAGCACAATTTTAGTTGTTCAAGCTCCCGTGACCACAAGCGACATCAGAAGAGTCTGTGAGCAACCTACTGCTTGTGAGTCACAGGATGCACAACACTGACATAAGGGAGACAAGGACATCCTTATGAGTGCTTATAGTTCATATGGATCCTTAAATCTATTGTGCAAAAGTTCCTGTTTCTCCTGCAAAGTTTATGCTCTCCTACATAACTTTAGGAAATAAAAATTTGCAAGATGATGTTAACAGTAAGTTATTTAGCAGGGAATAGCATCACAGCCCATAGTGTTACAGAGAACATACCTTCCTCGCACTGGCAACAAGATCTCCAACATCACCCTTGGTTCCTTCTCGGTGTTCCACCCTGCTGCTGCTGGCCTCTGTTTCTGTGAGGCTCACCTCAGAGCCTCCCTGCCAGAGCTGCTCCTGAGGAGCAGCGACTATATGGGGCTTTAAAATATCAAAGAACTCTTCCCGAAACACATATCTTGTTTTTCTTGTTTTACCTTCTGTTTCTACAGCATCACCAGGAGGAGCACAATGATCTCCAGCAGAAGGGACACAAGTATTGGGAGAAACACAACGAGGGTGTGCAGAGGAGTCATATATCTCATAGCCACACTGGTTGATGAAAGAGAGATGATCCAGGAGCCACCCTGCTGTCAGGCGATGTATCACAGACATCATAAGTACCCCTTTTCCGCGGTGAAAAAAGTCATCTCCCAGAAACTGGAACAGGTATTCACACTCACCTTCGGGAGCAAATTCTTCCTGTGGTAATTTTTTTGAGAGCTTACGTTTCAGAATTATTACTGTTTAATACTATAGCATCCATCTTGTGAAAGATGCATACGCATGCATGACACATGAACAGTTCTGTAGAAACTTTTAACTTCAGCTGGTTTCCCCATTATGCTCTGTTTGATCCATATTCCATCTTCTGATTGTAGATAAGTTTTATGTAATTTTTCATAATTTTATCTAATATAAAATCACTCTAAGATCACTCTTTTAGCAGGTTAGAAAACTGTATTATGACATAGCAATTATTATAGTCTTAGCATTTGTATCACAAGATTCAGGAGCAAAAATACAAGCAGTCTACATGCTCCTGAAGAAAGCCATCACATTTCTATGTATTTCTGGAAACTTTCTCAGTTTCACAGAGAGAAAACAAGCTGGTCGAGCCAGTCTTTTATGAAGTAGATTGAGATGTAAAAGCCTTACAGCTGTTGATACGATTGACTTTCCTTAAGCAGTTCTATTACTGTAAGAGAAAAATATGGGTTTTTTTATTCTTGTCTCTTATAAAAAGCTTCTTTTACTGGTCTACCTGTTGTCACATCAAAAACATGGCTTTTTTGCTAAACCCCAACTCAAAAGAGCAGCAACAGCGACTGACTCACTCTGCATTACCAAGCGCGCAGCCGGGGCCACTTGCTCTCCCAAGGCATCAGGTGTCTCCAGTATTTCGGTGCGGAGATGGCCCGGGGGCTGCCCAGCAGCGGCTCGTTTTGCCCAGGAGCACCTGGTGTCGGCAGGAGAAACGGCCTCGGGAAGCGCCGCGGCAGGATTTCTCACGGCAGCCCTGTCGGCATCGGCCGCGGGGGAAGAGCCGCCTCCGCCCATACGGAGTTCAGCACGGAGCGGCTGAGCAGGGCCACGATAACGATAACGCCATCACCGCCGCCATGAGCACCACCACCACCACTGCCGCCGCCGCCGCCATCCCCTCCTCCGCGCCCGTCCCCACCGCCCGTGTGGCCCCTCGCGCAGCCGGGCTAGCCCCTAGCACGGCGCCCGCGGAAAGACGCTCTCCCGCGCCCCGCCCGGGCTGCCCGCGCCTCCCTCGCGCCAAGCGGGAAGAGCCCGGGAACGCCTCGCTCACCTACGCGGCGAGCGCCCAGAATGAGCGCCGCCATCTTGCCGTACGGCCGCAACCTCGCCTGCTAATAACTTCCTGGGGAGTCGGGCAGCCGCGCGGGGACTGCATGAGTCCAGCGCGGCTCCAGAACCTGTTGTGCCCTCCCCTCCCGCCAAAGGAACCGCTACCGTGACGGAATGAAACAAGGTTTTTATATACACGCGTACATAAATAGATATGTGCACGTCTATGTAGGCCTTGTGTATTTAAGCGGCAGCCGGGCAAACGGAGGTGACGACAGCACCTCTCTCCGCCTGCCGATCGGCTGTGATGTAATGCGCCTAGGCGCGGCGCGTGACGTAGTCGCTGGCGGGTGGATTTGAAATTTGGGAGGAAGGAGCTGCCGCGGCGCCATTAACGGTAACGGGGCCGGTTGGGCGGGGGCGTTGTGCTGTGGGGCTCGGCTCTCCTCTCCACGGTGCTGCTTCCCTCCTAATGAGGGCTACGCCGGCCCGGTGGAGGCGGGCGGCCGTTGGGATCAGGCCGGGCCGGGCGGCTTACCGCGCTGCCGCTGCGGCTGAGCGAGCAGGTCGCGGCGGGGACGGGGCCGCAGCACTGGCGGGGGCGGGCGAAAATGGATGCAGTTGTGCTTAATTATGCTGTACTCCTGCCTTTGTTCTGGTGTGTTGACTCAAGGAAACTATAGCCTTAAGTTAGCCATTTGTTGTTTTTATAAATACCGTTTACTTTGTGGTGTGTATCCAATAAAGTTACGGAAGAAGGCACCTTCCACTCCCCCCCCGTCCCCTTCCCCCCCACACACCCATGAAAATGAGGTCACAGGTGAAATGCACAAAAAAGGGGGCTTAACAAGCTGAATTTCTGTCGTGCTTTGTGAGAACTGAAACCTGAAGTATGATTGTGAAACATAATTTATGTTGATACTATGTTTTGGTAATGTTTGTAATGACATTTTTTCAATTAGCTCAGTCATTTGAGCCCAACCCACAAATAGTGTATGTTCTCTGTGGAGAATGGATAGAAGATGCTAATTTTCTGTCAAGTGAGTGAGTTCTGTTTGCCCGAAAATCCCACTTAATGCCAGTGCAGAAAAAGTTCAATACTTCCAGTTTGAGTGCATCCCCCCCTTTTTTTTTCATCGTCTAAAGGTGTCTATAATATTAATTCAGAATAGACTTCCCAGGTATTGTGCTCTCTATGATACTGTAAAATCATTTGCAAAATTGATAAGCAGGTTCAGAGTTAGTGGCTGAGGAACTGAATGATGGATGAAGTGCTAGAAGCAGTAGTCATGTTAGCATGGCCTTTTTTACAGCGAATCAAACTGAAAAATGTATTCAACCATTTTGCTTTTAATACGTGTAGTTAGAAATGCTGAAAAATACAAGTCAAAATAAAACAGTTGATTTGGAGCAAGCACTGGCTTTCTCATCTGTGAAACAGTTAATTTAAAAGGCTAAACTGCTGCTGTGTGATTCCCAAATCAGACATGCACTATTCACCTTTTTTAGTGTGTGTCTGAAAATTCAAGTAGCATACCTGTTTGCATCTGGAAGCTTTTTGTCTACCAAAAAAATTTCCCCTCCTTTTTTTTTTTTCTTTTAAAGAATATCCATTATTTTTGGAAATTCTTGGCCTGTCACAGAGCTGTTGGTCTAACGTACAATTCCATTTGCTTAGCCTGACCCTTTAAAAAGTCATTGTGGTGTTATAAAAGGCAAATATTCCTAGATCCTGGATTCTACCTTACTGACAGACTGTGATTTACAGTTTAGCTACAATGAGACGAAGCTCGAGTACTACCGGGAGTAGTAGTCGGCAATCTGTGATGGCACTGAGAGTACAGGACACCAACAAGATGGGTCTCCAAACACCTCAGATGTAAGTGTTACTGATTGTGTTGCTAGGAGTGGGTCCATGAAGCTAACTCTGAAGAGATTTACTGTGATATGTTTATGAGTACATGAGTAGCAATGGAAAAAGATGGGAGCAGCAAAAAGAAAACTGCCTGCAGCAAAGGATATTTGCACAAGTGCTCTTGTTCTGCAAAAACTTCTTTGCTTAACTTCAAACACGTGCCCTGTACTTCTGGCATAAATTTGAGTTTAAAGTTCTGTAGGTCTGGTAAATACTTTTCTTGATATTATAAGCTTTAAATGTCAGAGCTGATGTCATCTATGTGCATATACAGTACGGCTGATATTTAATTACTTTGAGATCTAAAGCTTTAATCCACTGGTATGCCCATGACACAATTTAAATTATAATACTTTTTTACATATTTGTTGGAGGATATCTGAGTGTGTATGTGTGTGTATATATATATATATATATATATATATATATGTATGCATATATATATATATATAAATATGCATATGAAACTTCTTGCAGAAATATTTTTGATAATGGGCAATGATGCGTTAAAGTCAGCTGACATCACCAAGAAGCTGCTATGCTGAAGATGCTTAGATTTAAATACCTATGTTACAGTTTTCTTACATGAGCAAAAGATGAAATGGTAGAAACAGTAGTCGATTGAATCCTTCCCACTCTCCCCCAGGAAGGACAGAGGAACATTTGGGAAGCTGAGCATGAGCAAACCTACATCTGGAACTTCCGAAAGAAAAGTCAGCTTTTTTGGCAAAAGGTATTGATACCTTTAGATTTCTGTACTGTAAATTTAACAATAGCAGTTCCACAACATTTTTTCATTTTTGTCCATTATGAGAGATTTTCATTACAGGGAAAAATGGATGTGAAGACAAAAGATCTTCAGGTCTACTTTCTTCCGCTCAGTCACTAAACAATAATGCTGTGGAGCAGGAATAGCTTTGAGAGCTATTCCTCTTTTTGGGAATGATATGTACTACATAACTTGCAGGGCTGCTCAAGACACTGACTTATTTAAGGAAGAACAATCCTCTTCAATACAGCCTTGGGAGATGTTTCTAATATTCAGATTTTGATCAAGCTTTCCTACAATGCTAGTCTGGCTGCCTAAGTTTATATTTTGCTTCTTCATTCACAAAAACAGGTATATTTTTGCAGAAAGATTTAAAAAATGAGAAATCAAGAATAAATGAGGCACAAATCATGCCAAAGAAGAATCACATGTATAATATTCTCTGCCTTAGTTTCTTCTTCAGTCTAAGATGCAAACCTTCCAAAATCCTGTAGTCTTTCAGCTTTCCTGGCCTTCCAACAGGCCACACAATCTGAGTTCATGGCTTTCTGTGTCCTGATGTCTGTTGATACCTTTCATAGGACCCCACTGTTGCAGGGATCTGCTAGTTTTAATTATTCCTTAAATATTTTAGCTTTCATGAACCACCTACATCATTTTGTTTCTTTGCCTTAGGGGAATTTTTCCACTCTTGTAAAACTGTGTTACTCTACATAAACTGAAGAAAATATTCACTTAGGATGTAGTAAGCTCACTGTTATGGTGGGCTCCACTTGTTCTGAATTGATGGTTTTTTTCTGTCATTCTAGTTAAAGAGAAACCTTCAGGTATCCTTGAAACATAAAGACAGCAAATAATAAAGACTTTAAAATATTCAGAGTTTTTGGCTATAGATATTGTCACAAGAATTGTATGTTATTTTTGTTGTTAGAACTAGCAGTGTTGGAGGTTCACGCAACAGTCAGTATGGTGTGTTTGGTACAGAAAAGATCAAGGATCCCAGGCCACTTCATGACAAGGCATACATTCAACAATGTATCAAACAGCTTTGTGAGGTAACTGTTTCATTTTAAACAGCTATTTTAAAAATAAATAAACTAAATAATAATTTATTATTTATTTAAATTGTTCTTTTAAACATTTTTTTAAGTAATAAAAGATACTAATCAAAATACTTATTTTTCATGGCTTCAATTTTAGATTTTATCTATTGACTGATTTGCTACTTAATGTTTCTTTTTCTCAGCTTCTTGTTGAGAATGGTTATGCCCATAATGTCTCCATGAAATCACTACAGTCTCCCTCTGTTAAGGATTTCTTAAAAATCTTCACTTTTATCTATGGATTTCTCTGCCCTTCTTATGAGCTGCCTGATTCAAAATTTGAAGAGGAAATTCCCAGAGTTTTTAAAGAGCTTGGGTAAGATTGTTGTTGTCAGTTTATTATGCTAAACAGATGTGGTAAAGCTAGAAATTATAAAGCGAAGGGTTCTGTATCGTTGCTGGGGAAAGAGGACAGGCTTGTTTATTGAGATTAGACTCTGTAACTACAATGTTGTGATTATTTTGCTTTATTATTGGTAAGCTCCAATTTCAGTCTTTGATTCCTAGACTCTATTGTATATCTTTTATTTAAACTTGCAGAACTATAGCATCTTGGAAGCTTGCTTTGTAACTTAAAATCTAATAACTATCTTTATTTGTATTAGACTTCGAGAAACCACCTTCCTGAATGAAAATTTCAATTTTGGCCTCAATTTGGCAGCCTGTGACAGACCGGCTCATTGTAGTCAAATGCAAGCACTAAGAATGACTTCAAAAGATTGGCTTATGTCCATTTCGTTTAAAATCAGGTTTCCTGAAATTTCTCTCACTCCGCTTTCAAAGAGAGGGAAATAAAACCTGAGAATAAAATACTAATAACTAGCTGAGTGTTTTATTTTTTGTTCAATGCGGTAAGTTTTTGGAATTATTAGTGCACCAATGCTTTCCAAAAAAACCTACCTGTTATTAAGGCTCATTTTTTCAGTCCTATGGAAAAGTGAACAATATTTTACTTCTGTAGATTTCTTTGAGCCCATGATGTTGTCAAAGATTTCTGTGATAGTGTACTTAGTTTATGCTTTATAGTGCCAGGTCTCCTTAGCTGTGTATGTTTGTTTTGTTCATTGTTCACTTCTCAGTATTTTAAGAAGTTGCTTTAATCTATAACATTTGAAACTGCTGATCTAGCTGAATCATTGAAAAGAAAGTTGTTCTCAAGAGGCCTTACTCTGCTCACTGAGAATGTAATCCTGGATAAAATGACTTATTTTGAGAACTCACTTTAGGAAATCTTTTGAGAGTTAGAAAATGGACCTAAATAATTCATTTAAAAAAATCCTCAAGCAAAGTTCATGAGCGCTTATTTGGAACTGTCAGTTTATCATAGCTTTTTGTCCGTCCCATGTTTCTAAAATAACTTTGTGCAGCTGTCTGTCTAAAGTTGGATTAAAATTTGCACTTTTGTTCCTTGCATTACAGATGTGCTCTCAAAGCCTTCTGAAATTAGCAGAATAGCATCTGTGTATTCCATATTTATAAGTAACATTAATAGTTTGATATGCAGCTGTTCTGAAATGATGCCTTTTCTGTAATTGCACAATATTAAGCTAATCATCAGCTGCTTTTTTGTTTTCAAAGCACATTTTGACCCCAAGAAGCAAGAATCTCACTCTGTAAGAACAGAGCTTCTGTGTCTCAGTTTCTCTTCTCATACATTAGGAAATCCTTCAGGCTTGCACGTCCAGTTTGAATAGAGGCTAGGCATCCATTGGACTATTTTTCCTTCTTTTGCATTTGTTGCCTCTTCACTGAGGTCTTTGTCTCATCGTTTATCACACCTTCATAGGGCTCCCACTCCTTTTCACTGGTACTGCTGTGCCCACTTCTCTTCCCACAGTAGCTTCAGAAGGCGAAATACAGATCTGATCTGAGGGTAGCTGATACCAAGAGAGACAAAGCAACATAATAAGCTGACTAGGAAGGGGAAGATGCATCTGGGCAAAGGAGTTTATGAAGAAATAGTTTACACTTTGTATGAGGCCTTAATTTTTCCTAATCCTTGCATGTGCAACAAAAAATCCATTTCCTCATTTCCAAAATGAGAAACCTATCACAATGGAATTATGTTCTGAGAACTCGGCTTATCTCTTCTTGATGTACAGTATAAAGTCCAATTAAGTTTGTTCTTCCTTTGGTGCCTCAAAACCTATATGTAAAATTGTGCTTTTTTTGTTTGTCACTTTTTTTTTCCACAGCTATTAAAAATGTGTTTTATTTTCCCTTGTAGGTACCCTTTTCCTTTGTCAAAGAGCTCCATGTATACAGTGGGAGCACCACACACATGGCCTCAGATTGTCACAGCTTTGGTTTGGTTAATTGATTGTATCAAGGTAGCCTCTGACTTCTTTAAGCCAAATAATTGCACTTCTCAGGCTGGAATGCTGTTTTCAAAACAGATCTTTTAATGGCTTTCTGAAAATGCCTTTGTTTCTTATTTATGTGAAGAAAAAAGTAGGTATTCTTTGTTGCCGCTATGAAGCTAGCCTTTAGCCATACTTTTAGTAACATTTAAACTAATGTTTACTAATGTGTAACTGTTACACATTAAAAACTTACACTTTTACTTCAGTTTTAATGTTATACTGTGTAGTTTTTTTTAACTACATTCACTGGACAAATTTATGTATGAGAAAGCAAAAATAATTTATTGTATATACATACATAAAAACGTTGTGAAAAGTTCACAGGTATAATCAGGACTGTCTAAAATGTATTTTTTGTGAAGAAACTTCTTGTGACATCTGCCATCTTCACCTAAATTTAAAGTTGAAGGATGGAATTTTCAATCGCAACTATTCAAGTGACCCGTGATTGTAAAGAGTGGTGGGGGGGGTTGTATTTTTTTTTTTTCTTATAGTGGTAACTCACAGTTGTTGCCAGCTAACATCAGAGCCATATTTGGAATCTGTGTCAGAAGTTCACCACTGCTGAATTGGGCACACTTGAAAATCCCATGGCTTTTGCTGGAAAAAAATATGTGTGACTTATGAAGGCAATTTAGCAGTGTTAACTGTCCAGTTAATGCTGCTTCACCTGTGCTTTTACTCAATAAAAGACGATAGTGCTACCCTGATATGATTGGTCGCTTGCTCTGAAGCAGCACCATTACATCTTACTTGCTGAAATCCTAATCCAAAGTTACTCTGCTTATCACAAACATGAAACTAATATGAAAACTAATCAAGATCATCAAATTTGCTCTTTGTATGTACATTTATGCCTTTTAGCTGTATTCTGCCATAAGGGAAAATGCACCATCGTTTGATGATGGACAGAGCTGGGGAGGAGAGACAGATGATGGAATTGTACATAATAAGGTACCATAAAAAAAGGAAATGATTATCATAATTGTTCAGCTGGATTTTGCCATATGCTGTAAATAACTTAAATATATAACAATATATAACTCCAGTCTTCTAATGTTAGCAGCGTAACTTCATTGTAAAAGTAAATGTAACTGCTTCAGTTGGCATCTTCTTAGTTTGCCATGTAAAAGACAGTGGAGATACTGAATTTAACACGAGTGCTTGCTTTTTTTTTCTTTTTCTTTTTTTTTTTAACCATAAGTAATAGTACTATCTGGGTTTAACTTTCAGTGTTAACTTACAGTAGATATTCATAAAGTTTGTATGATGTGCCACAGCATATAATTAGTGAATTACAAAAAATCAAATTAAAATAGAATTTTGAATTTTGGACTAAGGTTACAAACCCGACAGTTGACAAGGAGAAATGCTTTTAAACTAAACATATACATAGATTTTGTGTGTGCATGCGTGTGTATATTTGTGTGTTAAAACAAAATTTACAATACTGGCTTAATTCATTCTGTAAGACCTGCAATTTAAAGTCTCCAGCAATTTGACCCTTTGGGTAACCTTCTTTTAAATCTAACATTAATTCTCTGACATCTGTACATCTGAAGTACAGCATTCATATTTACTGAAAAGCTCCGCTAAACAGAGGTACAATTCCTATAAACTCAGAGGATCATATGGCCTAAGGTGATAAACTTAACTATCCTGGTTAGATATCCAAAGAAAATCAGTTAAGTGTTTGTAAACCCTTTTTAATAATGCTAGCTGCATCCTTTTGTCTGAATATCATCTGCTGATGCTCTGTTTTTTAAAGAAGAAAACAAACAAGAAAAGATGCCCACAAGTAGACTTTTTACAAAAAGAATCACAGTCAAACTTGTAAAAGATATTTTTCACCTCTGTATAATTCCATTAGTTGAGTAGATTTGGACTGTTTAGCTATTTTACAGCCCTTTGAATCTTCATGAAAACTTTTTAAATTGTTTCCAGCTTTTCATGGACTACACTGTGAAGTGCTATGAGCACTTCATGAAAGGAGGAGATACTTTTGAAGAATTTGATGCAGAAGTACAGTCAAAATTAAGTAAGTTTTCATGTCTTTATGAAATATTTGTGTTACTTGTTTTTTTTCTCCTAGCATCAGGTTTGCCCAGTTTACAAATAAGAGTGATCTGAGATGAAGAAAGCTGAAATTCCCAAGTACCTTAGTTACACTGACTTGATTCTCTGTTTTCTCCATTGTTACCAGTACAAATAGACAGGTCATAGTCTGCTGTCAACTGTACCTGTGTAAGCCTGTTGTTTTCAATGACTTTGTAATGATAGAAAAGCAGTATGCAGGTCTTCAGGTGCAAATTCCAGCTGTGCAGATCATTCTTGTTTCTTTAAAAAAAAAAAGGGGGGGGGGTGGGAATTCTCACTAAAGGCTGAAGATTTGATGAGTAAGAAAGTTCAGCTCCTTCAAAAAGCTCTGAAAACAGTCTGTGCGAGTTCCATACCCTATTGTGAGGATTTCCAGATATGACTCAAACCAGCACTTGTGTTTGCCTTCAGAGAGCTGGAAAATGAATTTTTTTTGACTTGTTTGTTTCCTTGCCTGTAGAAACGCAACAGAGAATGTGGAGCAAGGAGGGAAACTAATTCTCCCCTTCTGGGCCCTCTTATGCAAAGCAGGCTAAGGACCCTTCTGTTGCCAGCAGGAACCATTAGCTGGAGAGCAGGCATAAATTCCCAGAAATAAAGATGTTAGTAGGAAAAAGTAATCATGCAGTTGTTTGGCAAAGACTGAGGAAATTAAGAAGAAAACATGGCTCAAGATGTAGGGTAGTATATGGGTGAAAAAGGAATATACAAATGAGACTATCCTTGGAAAGCTGGAACAGATAAACTCTTGCAACAACTACTATTGCCACAGTGTGGGCTATATGAGAATTTGTAAACTCTGACCTCACAACAGTGATTTTAGCTTTTGTATGACTCCAAGACTGACAAACTTGTTTGAATTATTTTGCCTATTTGCTTTGTAATGAAAGCTTTTAATGTAAGATGGGTTTTAGTTTACAGTTTTTAGAAAAAAAGCTCAGATAATGGGTATTCATTGTGCTGAAACTATAGCAATTACACAGGTGTTCAGTATACATGATGATATTCAGTGAAATTAATTTATATCACTTTTTCCCCCCCCCAGAGGATTTATTTAACATAGATGAATTCCAGATAGAAGGTTTAGCTGCAGAAAACAAAAGGCTTCATGAAGAGATTGCAAGACTAGAAAAAGAAAGGGAAAGTGAGCCGGTTAGTAAACTGTGTCTGTGCTCATGTATGGGGGGTGCAGGGGTGGGAACCTTGCTTAATTTTCAGTTATTGACCCTGAAGGTACTCTATCATTATTTTATAGTACTATACTGATAATTTTTCATAATGTATTGTTTTCAATGTTCTAGAAGATTCAAATTAGCCCCGGCTATTATGGACTCTGTACCACTGTAGTAGAATGCGTTATTGTGGTGTCTTCAGTGACTGTTGGTTTGACATTGTGCAGATATTTTCAGATTATGAGATCTTTCACTGGCTGAAATCTTAATGAAATAGTTGAACCATTTTTTTATTTGAACTTCAACAATATCTCTTCCAAATATTTCTGGAACTTCTTAAGGGATGGGAGTTTGGAAAACAGTGGTAACAATCAATCAAAATATCTTTTGGGGAAAGTGTTGTGTTTGAAAAGACAGTTTCTGTTTCTAATACATCATTAAATTCAAAATAGATTAGTGGCTGCACAGCTGGCAACTTGAGACTCCAGCTTGCACACAAAATGTGATTGTTTTATTCCTAACTTTCCTTGCCCTTAGTTTCATCTGCTCTTTGTGTATTATTGTAATACTTCTGAATTACCTGCATCAA
Organism: Dromaius novaehollandiae; assembly: GCF_036370855.1. Taxonomy (NCBI): domain Eukaryota; kingdom Metazoa; phylum Chordata; class Aves; order Casuariiformes; family Dromaiidae; genus Dromaius; species Dromaius novaehollandiae. The sequence goes on along the minus strand of NC_088099.1, from coordinate 117,712,313 downwards.
GAACTTCATTTATGCAACGCATAATGCAAATCAGAAATATCAAATACTAAAATGCAAGAATTAAGGTGCAAATCATCTTTTCAGCCTTTTTTTTATTATTTTATTTTTTTTTTATTATTTTAAAGACTTAGACTTGAACTTTGATTAAATTTTTATTTATGCTATTAAAATTGACTATAACAATTGTCCTGTTTGGAGGGTAAAATAATTATTGTAGATAATAAACTAGTGGTTGTTCTTTCCATCTGTTTACTAGGATCGTTTAGTATCACTGCGAAAGTTGAAATCTTCATTGCAAGCAGATGTCCAGAAATACCAGGCTTATATGGCAAATCTGGAGTCTCATACAGCCATACTTGATCAGAAGATGAAAGGTGTTAATGAAGAAGTTGAGACAGCAGGTAAGAAAGGTCCTGGTCACTGATGGTTGGTGAAGCTAGAAATAGCTTTAAAAGTATTTTATAACTCTCAGCTTCACAACAGAGTGAGATGCTTTGTGTATCATGATTGTACAAATTAATTTTGCTAAATGGATTTCTGATAAAGAGATATTTTTGGCTGATAGCCATTTGTACACTGGAGACACGAAATGTAGATGATCACTCACCAAAATATATAGATTGGGTTAAACTATATAGGCTGGTATTTTACATCAGTTTTATGAATGTTTTGTGAATTTAGAAATGGAAGTAGAAGCAATGAAGCAGGAAAACGCCCGACTCCAGTACATCTTTGATAACCAGAAGTACTCAGTTGCGGATATTGAGAGAATAAATCATGAGAGGAATGAGTTGCAGCAAACCATCAACAAACTGACTAAGGAACTGGAAGCAGAAGAACATCAGCTGTGGAATGAGGAGCTAAAATATGCTAGAAATAAAGAGGCGGTATGTGAAAATACTGCTACAATGAGAAGCAGCTGTCAGTTTTCATCATACAAAGTTAAACCTGAGACTTGGGCTATTGCTAACTTCTTTCCTAAATAATACAACAATAGCATGGATGTCTCTTAACCTAAAAAAAATGACAAAATTGATTTCTGTTTATATTTTCTCTGAAAAGTTTTCTTTTTTCTGTTTTGAGCGTAATGTAAATGTATTTTTTCTATGTTTTTCTGCACCACCAGAGACATAGCAAGAACATGCACTACTGTTAGCTCTCACTGTTAAAGCAGCAACAGCTTTGATGACCTTCGCCTGAAATTGCTTGCGTTAAGATTTCGTATCAAGGAAGTAATGCAAAGCTAGTGCTTTGAATCAATATCTCTACATGCATTTAGAGCCAAATGAGTACCCTATGTGGAATTTCTGTTAAACTTTTTAAGGGACAACTTCATTCTGTAAAATGAGGGAATGAATAAGTGTATCCCTCTAAGTAGTGGGATTTAAAAGCTACTACTTTGCTAGATGGAGAATTAAAAAACACTTCTTTCAAAGATGTTTTTGCATTTAGCAGGGCTATGGTTTATGAAGCACTTAATATCTTAAATTCCTCTCTGTGCAAGTGTGAAGCACATAAAACTGGAAAAGATATGTTGCTTGATATTTGCATACAGATGGCACCCATGGGTCAGAAAATAGATCATTTCATAAACTATGTCTACAGGTATGCTCAAGGTAAAATATGTTATTAGGAAGTGTACATACATCAGGTATTTCCTGCCAAAACTAATGAGAGAAGGAATATCAATATAATGACTGATCATTCTTTTAGTAATTTGTACTATTTCCAAATGTACTTCTCTATCAAGTAATTTTCAAAAAGCTGAGGTAGGAAAAAATATAGCAGATGAGTAGGCAAAATTGCAGGTGAAACTTCTCAGAGCAGACTCTGAAAGAAACATAAAACTGCACTTAAACAAAAAAATGCAAACTTCTGAACTGTCAATACTTACAGCTCTTGCATACTGTGACATGTCCTGGAAATATGTTCCTAAAGAGTAATTCAGATGCTTGTTTCAAATATCATAAGAATACTTTTTGCAAAGATTTTATTTGTATTTTTCTTAAGATTTTGACCTTTCTCTTCTGAATAGATTGAAACACAACTGGCAGAGTATCATAAACTAGCTAGAAAGCTGAAATTAATTCCAATAAGTGCTGAGAATTCCAAAGGCCACGACTTTGAGATTCAGTTTAATCCTGAGGCTGGACCAAATTGCCTAGTCAAATACAGGACTCAGATTAAGGTAAGTATGTACTGGGAGCCCTCTTAATTTACACTAACAATGTGGCTAATGCAATTTTTCTTGTATATGTGTTACAGGCTCCCCTTATGGAGATCATAAACCAGACTGAGGAAGAAATTAGAAAAGCTACTCACCGGAAAATGAGTTTAGAAGATACTTTAGAACAGGTATGTTTTGGCCAATGAAGATTAGGATCAAGACATCATAATGGTATCTGCTAGTTTCAGTTGACCTTTTGGACAGGTGAAGTGTTGGGGGGAAGCAGTAAGAGGATTGCTTTAATTATGATGGAGCCTAAAAGCTTTTGTAAGAATTAAGGCCTCTATTAGCTGAAACAATGTGCATTGAAGATTATGCAGTTACATATAGTTGATGACCATAAACATTGGAAAGATTTGTATTTAATATTTTAATAAGATGCCTATTCCAGTCTGGTTGCCTGGCTTACCATCACTGACTAGTTATCATTGGGAAGATTTCTAGCAGTACTGAATTCAGCAGGGGTTGGAACAAGGAAAGTTTCTGGTCAGATAGCATGTTGCAATATGCACTGCCACTTGAAGAACTCAAGGCACCAGTTGCAATATTACTGTCATGGGGAAACATTTAATGATCTAAATTTTATGCTGAATTTTGTATGGAGATTTCCAAAAAGCCATTCTCATTGAAGGTTACAGGTTACTCTTTCAAAAGGCATAAAAGCCTCTGGAAAGCTTTTTGGAAAGTCAGTATGGTTTGGTTGAAACTAAACCTTGAGGCTGAGGTGTTGAAAACATACTAGTATATTTTTCTAAACCATAAATAATTGATATTGAAAACCTAGAGCTCTATGTTCAAAGCTTAATCTTCTTGTGCTGGAAATGGAAGTTTTTCTAGATCTTTTAAAGGTAACACAAACTTCTATTAGCATTGTACGTACTGAAGATAATATATTTTTTTTATCCCGCTCTCCTTGGAAAATTAGGATTATGTGGCAAAAGGTGCAGCTGTATAGATACCAAATGGCACTTAACAATTCTTTATATTTGTACCTAATAGAAATTGTTTTAAATATGCACTTCCCATTTAAATGAGTATTTCTTGACTATCACAGCTGTTGTCTGTGATGGCATGAAGTTATATGTTGGATTTCTTTTTAATACTTGATCACATTTTTATTTCTAGGTGAACACAATGATAGAGGAGAGGAAAAGCAGTGTGAAAATGCTGAAAGAAGAAGCTGAAAAGCTGGATGATCTTTACCATCAGAAGCTTAAGGTAGAACATTTTTATAGATTGATGACAATGAAGAGTTTATCCTTAATGAAAAGTTGTGCTTCGGGGTGGGGGGGGGCTCTTTTGTTTTGTTGTATTTTTTTAATTCAGTGATTCATCTGTTATGGTAGATCTTATGTCAATGTATTTGCTTTTGTGTTGATACATTGTTCTGGGTGAAGATGGGGGATTGGAGAGTCATCCATCTTGTTTTAGATATCTGAGAACAGTTTTCATGATTCCTGTTTCTGAGAAGCTTAAGCCAATTTTAAATTAACAGTCAAGGCACAAGAAAGTTTTTTATGTCTACATAGGTTATGTAACAGTTTCCTTAAAGAATGCAGAGAATGCTACACTAGTCTATTGAGATTTGAATGAAGTACTAGTTCTGTGCAAGCAGGTAAATCAGACAGAAAGGAAAAATTGTTGTTTGCAGGCTGTTTAGTTCATTTTTTTTATGACAATCTTGTTTTATTTTGCTCATCTGGAACATAGGTCACCATTAGGTTGTTGCAGATGACACAATGTTCTTTCATTCTCTTCAGAAATATTTCTGATCTTAAAACAGTCAGTTTCCATTTTCTCATAAGACAATCTGGTATCTTTCTTTGGCAGATCTTGTAAATCATAAGTTACTACAGTCAGTCATAGAAGTAGCCACTTCCACCTTTTGACCTTAGGATGTCTCAGAGCATGTGCTTGAAGCAGATTTCTGCCTGGCTTACTCAGGATTTAGTATATAATAACATTATATACTAAACCCTGAGTAAACATTTACTTGGTTTAGTATATAATAATGCTTACTCAGGGTTTAGTATATAATAAATACTATTACACTTTGTACTAAATGTGTTATTACTACATTAAAATTGGGGAAAACATTATTTGACTAAAAGCACATGTTAAATATTTCAGTATTAGTGATATAAAATTTTATTTCCTCTCCCTGCCATGAGGGAGCAGTCCCTTTCCATTTCCTCACCTTTACTTTTAGTTTAGCAACAAAACATAGCCCTCCCAATTAACAACTAAGTGGCTGCTTCAATACTTTTGGAGTTCTTTAACAGCACATCTTTTGAGATTTTGGGAGGGCCACAGTGCTTGAGAGAAAAATGCTTTTTGAACTAAATTGATGTTTAACATATTTGCTCTTTCAAATCTAAACTGTTGTGATGTAACCATGAAACAGAGGGCTATATTGTTGCTAACACCCTGCTTAGGTGGCTGAAGGCAATTGACTTAATTTACTGCTTTCAAATACACCTGAAACTCATCTTTTAATCTTTGCCATGCATATTTTTTTGCTGTGAAGGGAAGCTCATAAAATACTTAATAGCTAGCGGGCAGGTTATAACAAGACATAGTCATGTATATTTTTTATATATATATATATATATATATATAAAATATGCTATCCATAAGTTAAATTATTGAAACATCATACTTTAGAAATAATTATGTGTAATACTAAACTTTACCAGAACTGAATGCTTGAACTGATGGTAGAATTTGTTTAGCTTCTTTTGAGCATTTAAGAGTATTACGTATACCATTAGCAGCGTCATTCTCCCTGGAGAGATGAATAGTTATGTTTTGTATACACTTTTCAGAGCCAAAAGGGAAAAGTGTTTTTTTGTTTGGTTGGTTGGTGTTTTTTTTAAATCCACTTGAATGAAAAAGAAAGTCTGATGTTCCATTTCTAAGCTATTTGGAGAGTAAGCATATAAATTACATTTTTTTTCACATGAACTTTGAAGGGAAGATAGTTGCAACACAAACCTTGAAATTAGGATGGAGGAATAAGGGGAAGGTTTGGTTTTGACTGTAGGACAATACAAAAATTTTAATTTGAAGTGATGAGTGTGGAGTTACCTCTGTGGTGAATTGCTAGTTCAAGTATCAGGATGAATAATATTCAGAAATAAATTTCCTAATTATTTCCTAATTTATGACATTTTTCTCTTTGCTATTATTTACAGGAGGCAGAAGAAGAAGAGCAAAAATGTGCAAATGAGCTGGAATTGTTAGAGAAGCATAAGCACTTACTTGAGAGTGGTGTTAATGAAGGTCTCAGTGAAGCCACAAATGAACTGCATGATATTCAGCGACAGTAAGGCCGACAACATTAAGTTTTGCTTTTGTTTTAAGGATACAGATGTTCTCTTAAGTTCTAACATATCTAATATCCTATAAATGAATATCTAAAATTCTTCAGTGAGCAGGTACTCATCTCAGTGTACTAACTGCACAAATTTACAGTTGAACAATGTTTGTCCCAGGCACTTAATATTTTGTTAGGAAATTTAAGAAGTCTGTTCTATCAGGGCACTCCTGTTTTCTATGTACCTTCATAACACGTACGGTTGTAGTAAGGATATTAGTTTGTTTCCAAACAAACATATTTGATGACCACATAATACGTGTTAAAATCTGGAAAGATGATTCTGACTCTAAATACAATGCTCTAAGGTACTTTTTTTCTCGTGTAGATTAGCACAGTATCGTCCTTTTTCTTCTAAATTGGGTGCTAATAAACAAATGTAACCTGATCTAATTTAACAAATTTATGAATAATCTGACAATGTATACTACTTCGTAAAGAGATTGTTTCAGCTGTCAGGAATTTTACAATGTGACTTTCTGAGGGTCTTTGCTTTTTTAGATACCAAGTTGTCATGCAAACAACAACAGAAGAGAGCAGGAAAGCAGGCGATAACTTGAATCGTCTTCTAGAAGTGATTACTACTCATGTAGTATCTATAGAGGTAAGCTAAAATTTGATATTCAGAGTGAAATCTTTCTACAGTTATCTACAACTGCAATTAAATGCATGGACATTAGAACTTACTCTTTTCAGTAAAGTACCAAAGATTTACGGGTGCAACACTGAGTCTGGATTCTTGTAAATAAATTTGTTGACAAAACATTTGGTACAAATAATCAGCAGTAATCATTAAATGTCAATACTCACATCCAGTCAGTTTAATCTTCTCTGAAAGACACAGAAGTATTTGACTATTAGTACTTAACCCATGCAGTAATGGCTTAAAATGCTTTAGTAGTCGCAGTACTATAGAGACACCATAGTTCTGATCAACTTTATATAACTCTCTTCCAGAAATATGTTGATGAACAGAATGTGAAAATTGACAGAGACTATGAAGAATTCATGTCTGAAGATCTATTGTCAACCTTGACCAGAATTCTAGACAGCTACAAAAGGAAGGCTGAAAGTGTGTAATTACCAAAAGATGAAAATTTTGGATTTGTGAAGCTCTGGTATGGGGTCTGTTAAAGGATGGGCACTTCCTGTGTTTATCAGTTAAATTGGTTTTTTGAGTTTAAAGAAATGTTTGTGAACTTCCTTTGAATGACATGGATATATTAAAGGATTAAACAATATGTTTGCAAATTTTTTTAAAGGCTTTGTTTATACTTTCTCCTCACAGTGTATTTATGCAAGATTACAAATGCCTGTGTCAAGACAACTGTGAAACAATTTAACTTTGATTTTTCTTTATAACTGTGCACTTATAGGAATAGTAAGGCAAGAGTTCCATCAGACTGTTAAAATAATAAGCCAGAGCACACTTAGAGATGGGACTGCAAGTGACAGCACAATGCAGAGAGTACTGTCGATTTGAAATCCTGCTGCTCAAAAGTAACTACCTAGTAATCTTACAGGTTTACAAAAACTACTACTAAGTGGGAAAAGGGTTACACTTTCCTTTTTGGAGTGTAGTTTGTACATTTGGTAGTACATATACAGTATACATTTAGACAGACAGTGCATGTCCCTTCCAAAGCCTTAAAGAAAGTTTATCAGCAAGACCAAATGTAAATGTCTTCCAGTCTCCTGCCTATTTGCTGTTATCTATGTTATCTAAACTGCCCAGAGACACCTCTCACATGAATAAATTTTTTTTTAATCAAAAGCCTATTTGAAAAGATAAGCAATAGTTATAGAGCAGTCTTGTATATGTCTAAAGAATGAAAGATTAGTCAGTTTGAAAACTAAGTTCTGTCTCTAACTGCTCATAATCCCAGATTAAACTTTAATGTAAGTCCTTAATACGTGTACCAGAGAGAGATGTAGGTAGACATCATATGAATTCTGGCAATATAGTTATTCAGTTTTAGATGTAGTTAATGTCGGATACATCAAAATATTCTAAAATAAGCCTGTTGTTGTTAAGCTGGTAGGACAGATTCTATCTGATATTCTTTCTCGGGAAAGTAGCAGTAAAGTTAGTGTACAGGAAGATCCAGTCCAAATATATAGAAGAAAATGTAACCCCATCTCTTTAATATGGATTTTTCTTTCCTACTCAATGCCATGTTGGAAATAGAAGTCATATCTGCTTGTCTACTCTGTATATACTTTTTTTTTTAGCAGCATGTATTGTCTTGGACAGTCTAATTTATGATGGTATTTTGTAATTAAAATATTGATGTATTTGAAGTTTTGACTGGAGTTCAGTGACAAATATCATTGATTTAAACATACAATAATAAAACAACTCTGCAGTCTGTTCAAATGGTGCTTATACTTATATAAAGTTTTTCTGAGGCAGATACCTAAGTAAAGTTACTCATTAATTCCACAATTAGACAAAATATTTGAGTGAAACAGATCTATAGGATGCACAACAAAATTTAGGTTAGAACCTCTGAACACAGACTGCATTGTCTTTATTTTAATTTCTCACAAATGGAATTGTCTTTAATTCTAGATGTTTTTTCCAGAGTGTATATAAAACTTAGTTGTCCTTAATACAGTGTGAATCTTTGGCTCCAGTATGAGTATTTTGTTTCAGACATTATGGTAGTGACAGCTATAATTAAATTTCTAAGTTTCTGTTCTTTTGCTACTCTCCAGAAATTTAATTTGACAGCTACAAAAGCTTTCTGACAAGCAGAGAGTAGTTCTGCTTTCTTCTGTTCTCCTCTATAATTTTACCTTTACAAAATCTCTTTTTCTTTAAAAACCTAACTCTTATCAAATCTGTTTCTTCTTTTCAGAAGTTTTCTTCTTTTGTCAGTTTTCTAACACTTATTTTCTCTACAGCAATGTCCTTAATTGAGAGGTGTGAAACATACAGAACAACCATCATGTGACCCAATTTCCTTTAAAATAAGTGTTCATTTTGGGACCATGCTTTTTCTTGGCTTTCTGATGCGTATTTGTCTCTGATTCTGTAACTGACTGTCTTTGTGTGTATTAGTATCTGTAGCTTCTTTGCCATGTGACCTTCCTTCATGTACGGGTAAACATAATATTCTGAAATTAAAATAGCCTGAATAGTAAAAGTCCACATTTGTAATGTTAGCAACATGTTTTTATTATTGGGCTAAGCTATCAGCCCATATGTCAAATAAACTGCATTGACTTTAGAATCAGCTGAGGCTCTGACCTAAGTTCTGTAAAATACTATGGAGATTTTTTTATGTCACCATCTAACTTACAGATGTTTTGTTTTACTAACATCAGCTGATGTCTGTTAGGTAATACTACTTTGGATTTTAAAACAGAAGGTATTTTTCAGCACTTCTTTAATGTAGGGCTCCTGTGGGAGTTGGCTACTTTGTTTTTTAAATTCTTTGCTATTCCATTATTTTTAGTTGTTTTTCTATAATAGAGTTTCTACCACCTATCTGGAAGGTTTGCAAGCTACTTGATAGGCTTTATTCTTCTAAGGGAGGTTTTAATCTGGAACATGGCTTTTAATTTTATGCAATAGACACTAGAACTTAATTACTGCTCTTAATCTATGATTTTTTTTTCTTTTAACCACAATATAAGGTCTTAATCAGAAACATCTAACACTGCTACCTGCATATTTCAGTGTTATGAGTAGTTTGTAATCTTTTGGCTTTTGTATAGATACAATTCCCTCATTTGTTGCTAATGTATCTTTTGTACAGTTCACTAGATTAATATGCCTTAAGTTTATGTATTCTGTATTCAATAAAATTTCCTTGAAACCTATTTCTTTGAAGGATGGGTTCTTACTGGAAAGATAGGATCATGACATAAAAACCATGTTGAATCTGATTTTCCTAGAGAAACTATGTAGATCGATGATTCTGTAGTAGCAGATATTTTCCTGACTATCCTCTCTGTTAAACATGTGTGGTGTGGGTATGAACCTTTTACAAATACACAAACATTTCTCAAAAAAATTGCATAAGCAGAAAAATTTAATTTGTCTTAAACTTCTAAAAATAGAAGTCTTTTTTTTTTTTAACTCTAAGAAATAGAGGTACATATTACTTTGACAATCAGTTTATGCCCTTAGGTATGCCCTTTGATGTTAATCTTCCCAACCAATCTCTTGCTATCTTAAGCATTAAAGGACTACTTCCTTTACATGACCACGCTTCTCTCTGATTTTTTTTTAACCTATCTTAAAAATAACACTTGATTATTGTAAAAGCATGGAAGAACTTTGTGTATAGCTTTGTTCTCAGCCCAAAAGTATATAATATTTCATATTGTCAAAAGCTGGCACCACTGTCAAGAACTATGCACTTTTGGGGTACTTTTCCTTGGCTGATCATAGGAGCCTGACAAAAAAAAGCCTTAACTTAGCAACATCCATTCAGTTCTTATTGCAATGCTATTCAGACCATTCTCCCTGCCTTTGCCTTAATGTGCAGCACTGCATGTCTATGCAACTTCTTAGTTCTAAGCTGGATACTAGCATATAATTCTGTGTTCATTCTTTAGTATTTGTAATATTTTGTGTATTTTAGTCTTTTATGGGAGGTTTTTATGCCTGCTTTACTTTTTGTGGTGGAATTGCTAAACACATATACATTTTTATCTTGTTTCTTATCTCTGGTAAGAGACTAAATGAAAGGGCTAGCATCTGAAGATATTCATTCTCTAGTAAGAAGGTAGAAATTCCTTGCAGAAATGATGTATAATGAAAAGGAAGTCCAAAGGAAATGTTTTGATTCTATGCAGAGGGAGGGAGATTTTGTGGGCAATGGTACTGATTTCTTCCTATGTCTGCTCCAGATCGTTCGATATGTAAGGATTTTGAGCACTGCAAAAATTTCTGAGGAGACTAAACAGAGTATCACTTTGTTTTGTTTTAATCCTGGAAACCTCAATGTCTCCTTTCAAGTCACTTAATTTTGCTCTTTCAACAATAGTATAGAATAAGGCATTGGCCTGCTCTCTCAATACTTGCTCTCCAGATTTTGGTTGTGAAAGGATTCCTTCGTGATGATCTTTGAGGGGTTTTTCCTTACAATGGCCCTACACACTGGAGACCTTTGTAACTTTATTGGAGTTTTTGCATTTTTATGTGCTTGTAGGAAGATTTGCATGGTAAACAGTGGCCTTCAGTTTCTGAAACCTCTTCCAGGAACAGAAGGAGCATAGAAGAGAAGTCTCATACAGTTCTCTGCTTCCTCACTGCATGACAGGCTATTGATTCCCTAGCCAAAGTCCTATCAGAGGGGCATCTTCAGTCATACATTAGAAGATAGGTAGAGACTGCTGAGTCAGTCTGAGAAAACTCTTCAATAATTTTGCAGTCATCTTCTGTAGGCAATATGCTCTGCTAGTTCATGGGATTGTTCTAGCAGATGTCAATTTGCATCAGTAAGCAGCAAGATCCAACAGAAGAGCAGAATATTTAGATGCCATTTTGCTGCCTGTTTTAGACTTGCAGATAGATTAGAAATTTACTCTTAAGGCAATTTTTGCAGGAGGTAATTTCCCTTAACGTGAATAAGTTCACAGACTTGACAAAACAGTAGCAAGAGGGGAATCAAAGGAGTTTGTTATCAAAGGTCAGGTTTGACCATAGTAATGACAGTAAGCAGAGAAAAATGCTGTGGGTGTCACTTTTCATTCTATGATAATGTTAGTGCAAAGCAGCTGCTGCTCACATCAGATATTTGAGGAAAACCTGGATAAAAGAATCTGGTTAGAGGTCTTGGTAACATTTTGCATTTACAAAGGCTGCATAACCTGGCACAAAAGAATGAAAGGACAAATCCCAATCTCAGCTAGGCAGAAATCAGTTCCATGAACTCCTGCTATAAGAGATTCCTGAAGTCTCACAGAAAGCTTTGCCTGCTCTAGAAAAGAAAGATCTCCTCACAAACAGTATTTTTGGACAAATCTACTGAAATTTGCAGATTAATCTTCCTCTCCCAACCCCTTTACAAACTCTCATCCAGTCTCAGGGTCTTAAAGCAGCATAAATGTGGATAATCTGTGACACTGAGTATCTGCTTCTGTATTCTGTATTTCCTGCCTGTTGAAAGACTTTCTCTTTCTCTCTCTCTCTCTCTCTCTCTCTCTCCCTCTCTCCCTCTCTCTCTCCCTCTCTCTCTCTCTCTCTCTCTCACCTACGAAGTTGATCAGTGCTTCACTCTTGGATTTACAGATCAGGTTGCTCTGTCATGGAAGTTACCATTCCAAATCTTTCCTTGTACAGATGACATCCCCCTAGAAAAGTTTTGGTACCTTCATTCATCGGAAACAATGTAACAAGATCACTTTCAAGACTGTGTCACCACTAGCATAGCAGAAGCTCACAGTCTTTAGACTATGCAATACCAAGAGCTCTCTGGAAATTATTAAAATATTAATGCTTGAAAACATTAATCTTATTTAATCTACTGCTAAACTCTAGCAGTCTTTCCAGGATTTTGAAAGCCTGTGTTTACTTCCAGTGCTTATCTATTATGTAGTTATATCTGGTTTTCGCTTACTCATGCAAGAATCATTCATGTTTCTATCTCAAACAGGAAGAAAGTTTTGAGGGTTTGCTCCATGTCTATTCCCTAAAAAAACAATCATTTTGCATATGGGAGTTGACTTTGGTACTCGCAAGATACAGTGGATTACTATCAGATTTGTTTAAATCATGTTCACTTCATTTTTGGCTCCTGTCATTTGTCTCTGGTGAATGAGTAGCAAGAGCTTATTGCTAATTCACTTTTCACAGTGGTTCCTTGGCATTGCCCTGAAGAGACCCTGAAAGAGGTCCAAGACAATCCTAGGAGTGGCAAGTGGCCAGATTAAATCCTACAAATATTCTCCTAGTCTGGTCTCCTCCTTCCAAATATGGCTTTGAAAAAGGTGCAAAAAACTCTACAACAATCAGATATGGGGTGACTTGTCTTTCGATTTAAGCTCTTCCTAATCAATAATGATATCTTATCCACAGTCCAAAGTTTAATGATTAATTCTTCTCTCAACACTTCTTTTTTTCCATTTTGGATCTCCATTCTATCCATATAAATAAAAATATTTTTAATCTTGCTAAATTATTAATTCTGAGGACTTGGACAATATATTTCAGAGTTCAGTTAGGTGTTTTGTGAAAACTTGCTATCAGTTTTGAATGTTTTTAATGTAACTTCATATCCCTTTTTCTTGCTTTATGAGACAGAAAATGGAAGTTATTGCTTATCTTTTCTATTTTTACACTTCTAACTATTACATTTTCTCACCTCTTAAATAAATAATCCCAGTCTTATTAGACTCACTTACTACAACTAGTCATACTCTATTTCTAGTCATCAGGGTCATTATTTCAATTGGATTTTAAATGAGAATGTAGCACTATTTTTTTAACCAAGTACACAATAAACAGTGAGAACTTAACCGAGTTTTATCCATAATGTCCAGCTGATACAGCTAATTCGAACCATAGGAGAGTGAATGAACTGTTGTTCTCTATTTTCCATGATCACTCTCTGTCTTGCCTTCAATTTATTAAAATAGATTTTCATCTGTTACCACACTGGTCATTTAACTCAGAGCCTTAGAGTGTCTTCAGCAGTCTTCTCTGGACTTGACCAACCGAAAGTATTCTAGATTATATTTCAGAAATTCTGTCCCTTCAGTGGCTCACTCATTTTCTTTCAAGTTACTCAGAAATAAATGAAAGAAATACCAGGTAGCACTTTGGTAGCCCTCTTCTCCACATCCACCTTAACTTGAATATTACAATGAAAATTCATTGTTTATTTATATTCTTTGGCTTCTGCCTCTCAAACTGTTTTTTGTTTCATGTCAATGTTTTGTTTCTCACCTCATGGGTTCTGACTGAGGTATTTTTTGTAATGGTCCTTGTCAGAGGTCTCTGGAGTTCCAAATGTGAGATGTCAGGCTCCTCTTATTAGATATAAAACCTTTGTTACCTTAAGGAAAAGTAGCATCTTTTGTCAGGTCATTTGGAATTTATAGATCTGTACTCATAAAGTGTATGTAGGCACTAATATCCAATATCACTCAATAACCTGTGCCATTGCAACATGCCCTACCAGAGTGCCATGTGTTTTATTCTAGTAGAGCCACAGCAACTTTCATTACATGTTTACAAAATATTCACTTTCTAAAAATATCCAGTGCTGGAATTTAGTTCGTATCTTCACTTAATACAGAGAAATCAGATACTTAAATTCACTCCTTGAATGAATAATTTAGGTTCTAGGCTCAGGTTGGTCATAAATAAATTCTCCCAAAAAACTAAATTTCTGGGGCATCACCTGAAATATCAAGCAGCAACATGAACAAATAATTAGATACTCTACTGCTACTATTAAGTTTGAAAAACAGTAAAGTTGGATATTTGACTTTAAAATCCAGTAGGTCAATACAAGCAATTTTCCTTTCTCCATCAAAAAGGGTCCTTTCCCATAAGGACTGAAAAATGACTACTGAATTAATAGGTAATAGAACAAAAATAACTCACACTGCAGAATTAACAACTTTGCAACTGCAGGCACTCTTTACACCAGCTTGCAGATAGGCTAAATAACGAGGACCTAATCTTCATGCAAGTGAAGTTTCTGCATTTTAGACAGAACTATTCTTCCCCCCTTGACATATTTATTTTGAAGATAGATGAAAGAATTAATCTTTTCTTTTTCCAAAGTGATTAACATTCTAAAATGGAATTGCTGTCTCATGTCTAGAAACTACGCTTTACAAGTCTGCTGAGAAACAAAATCCTATTTTACGGAACTTGAAAAATAACCTGATTTGACATGCCCTGCCAATTTTCATCAAATCTTGATTTAGAGATGCTCTGAGTCACAGGTTATACACCTATCATTTTTTAAAACCCTCAGCAGACCTTTCCTGCATTAATTGGGTAGCATACATGCTCTTTGTTCTCACAAAACTCTGCAGCACTGAGAGTAGCCCACTACACAGTCATGCGTGAAAATTTTCTGTATTTTAAATCTTCTTCCTCATAATTTGACTGCATGATAGTTAAACATATAGTTCTTGCATGATGGGTTTTTTTTTACGTTGTTCATTTCTTAATGCCACTCCACATTTTATAGACCTTCTCTATACGTCTCCACAATCATCTTCTTTCCAAGCTGAGAGTCCTAATTTACTTTATCTGAAGCAGTTGCACTTTTCCAAGCATCCGTGTTTGCATATTTTCTAGATGAGCAGGACAGAGCATGGAGAACCGCATTCTTTTAGACAGTTTTGTCTTATATTTTGTGTCCCTCTCCTAAGAATGCTACACACCCTACTTAGTCCTTGACCACCGATAAGGATTTAGCCGGTATTTGTGGAAAACTTTATTATTCACCCCTATTTCCAGGTGATGCTGAATATACTGAACATGCATATCAATCAGTATTGATGATTTCTTCTTGCTTATGAAAGCAGAGCATTTATTTTTTAAACTGTTTCCTGTATTTTAACTGCTATTACAAGTGCATGTGAACTGAACTGTTCATCAGTGCTTTTATAGCTAAAGCCCATGTCATTGGCGTTATGTAATGGTATTTTTTTTGTACTGGTTTCTGTATAATCAGTGCAGAAATAAAAACAAAAAACAAAAAAGACTCCCCTTTCCCTACAAACACGTTAATTTCACACAACCCTTTAGGGAAACCTCACAGGAAGATGAGAAGAAATATCTTTTTGAAACTGCTGAGAGGAACAAAGAGATATGTAATGCTCTGGAGTTCAGAAGAGCAAGAGAAGATATTGAAGGAAGCAGTAACATTTATCTGTTTTTTGAACCCTAATAAATACTTTTTCTTGTGCTATATTGTCTGAGTTTCAGATGCCTGCTGCTCCAATAGGCTGTGTCTGATATAAGGTGTTGGTGCAGATATTCTGTGAATGTTTCGGTTCCTTCAGGCATCTGCTCGTTCTTTCAAGTTGTTGCAGTCACGAAAGCAAGGTAGGTCTCCAACATATAATTTTTATTATACTCTGGCCTCAAAGCCATTCAGCATAGCTCTGCAGCAGTTGCAAAACAAAAATGAAGAGGTAGGTCTGAGGGTTTTCCTGTTCGACATTTTTTCTCAGTTAATATCAGAATACCATTTGTTTAAACTAATGTGGATATATATGGTTATAGTCTCTTTGCAGAACATGTTGCCTTGATGATAATTCAGTTCTCTCAGGCAAGGAATAGGTGAGACATCAATTTAGTCCATATGACTGACAAAAGATGTAAGGCATAGTCACTACAGTGTCAATAACAGGGAAGTAAATACACATTAGAGAATGCAGTCCTTACATCCAGGAGTCAAAAAAGTTGGCTGTTACAGAATATCAAAATAATGAGAAGTTAGTGAACACACAATTTGGTACCCAAGAAAGCCTGAAAATAATTAATTTACAATTAGAGAAAAAAAATACTTGTTTAGAGGGCCTGAAGAAACAATGCCAATGTATGACACACATCTACCACATACATGAAAATGCCAAGAATGTGTTATGTCCCCTAGTTTCTAAAGTTGTACAAGCTGTTGTACAAGACAAAAAAAGTCACCCACAGATTAAAAAGTGGCTACAGATAAAAATGTTCCCACTTACTACATTTATGTATTCCTAGACCAGAGATTTCTCTTAGAAACAACAGCAAATTATGAGGGAAATTCTAAAAATGCTAACAGACCAATTAGTGTGTAGCCTACATATACACTTCTTAGATATGTTTGTAACGCTCAACTGACCTCATTGAAAGGCTGTGCATAAACTCAGAATACAAGAGCAACATTCAGTATGAAAGGATGAACTATAAGTGCAGCAGAAACACTCAAAGTCAGAATACATTCAGTTTCTCTCAGTTAACCACATCAGAAGTGTAAGCGGCAGCTGCAGGAAGTCTGAATACATTAAGTTGCGCTTTCTGAATTTCTGTCTCTAAGCTAGTTTATGAAGTGCAACCCAACTATGTCAGTGTAATTGTTTATGATAGGAAGAAACGCTGTTAGTCCGCCCTAGCATGAATCACAAATGTAAAGTTCTTGACAGTTTCCTGACAAGTATGTTTTGCTGGTTCTTTAAAGCTCATTAAGACTGTACTTAAGTATTTCTTGAACCACTTCATTTAAACTGCAGTTTTGGAGCTACTGCAGTCCTACCATTCTGGCAGTGGCACACATACAAAAGTTATTAAAGATTTGCATATATAGAAAAGCAAGAACTTCATTAGGTTTTAAGTTTAACTTCACAACTAACTTTTGATTGAAATCTGTTTCTAAGACTGAAGATAATAAAACAACTCTTTACTATAAAAAGTGTAATATGGCATTAAAAAAATAGAAACCTGCTTGTGGATCCTATTTAAGGATTGCACAGCCACTTCTCTTTTATTTACATAGTTCCTTCCACGTAATCTACTCAGCAGGAACTTAATCCTGATTCCACTGTCAAAAAACCATTCATCCTCTCTCTCTCAAAAAAACCCCAACAAAACTGACTCCAACAACTGTGAAGACTTGTCAATGCGAAATCATCAAAAAGACTATTCATAGATGGGATTCTCCAGGAATCGCATCATAAAGTTAACATTTAATCATAGTGTTATACTATTATCACAGCTAATAAAATGCAAAGAGCAAAGACAGTGGAAGTGCTTTGGGCAATGCAGTTCTCCGGACAGGCCATTTCAAACAAAATGAGTTTCAAGAAAGCCAGGTGCAGCCAGACAGCATGGATCTCGCCCACAGAAAGGACTGGTGTCCTGCAAAGCCCTCGCTCTGAAGAGATGAAGGGTAACAGAAGGAAGCGCTGGCGAGGTACTGTGATACGATCTTTGACACACACGCAAGCAAACTGAAAAGTAGAAACACCCTTCTTCTCTATTTTTACACATCTGTATCTTTGGTAGCATTTATTAGCTCTTCTTAAGGCACTCTACACAACCAGACGCTTCTGCCTGAGCACATGGCCGTGACAAGACACCGCTGAGGCTCAGCATCCACAGAGAACGACGGTGAGAAACGGGAAAGGGTGCAGTGAGGAGACACGGCAACTGCCAGCTGGCAAAAGCGTTTCAGGAGAAAAACAAACAGCAAAACACCAAACAAAAAACCACCGACTCGATGGCTCAGTTTATTTCAAGGAAGACGAAAGCTCGGCTGCTGCTTGCGACGGCAAGACTCAACCCAGCCGCTGCAGCCACCGCGAAGCGCGGGCACAGCCCTCGCCCGGCCGCCGTCGTCGCCTCCCCCGCGGGCGCCGCGCCGCCCACACGCCACCGGCCTGCGCGGGCCCGCGGTGGCGCGCTGCCGGGGAGGCGGGGCCCGGGCCGCCCCCGCGGCATGGCGGCGGGCGCCCCCTCCAGGCGCGGCTGGCAGCGCAGAGGCGGAGCGCACCCCCCCGCCGCCTCTGGGGACAGCCGCGGCCTCCCGCCTCCGCCTCTCGCGGCCGGGGCGGAAGTGGCGCGGGGCCGCCGAGCGGGCGGGCGCGGACTCGTTCCGAGTCGCGGCGCTGCGGCACGGTTTCGCTTCCGGGCCGCCCCCGGCCCCGCCCCCGCCGCGCCCCTCCCTTCCGGGCCGCCGCCGCGTCGGCCCGAGCGCCGCCGCCGGGCTGCCCCGCCCCCCGCTGCCGCCGGGCGAGGGGAGCAGCGCCAGGCGGGGGAGCTCGCGGGCCGGGCAGCTCTCTCGCTTGCGCCGCCGCCATCGCGGCCGGACGGTTTCCGTCTCGTCGGCTCCCCAACATGGCAGCGGCGGCGGGAAGCAGCCGCGGAGCCCGCAGGCCGGTGCTGCTGACGCCCCGCGGCAGCGGCGACCGCACCGTCTTTCTCTTCGACCGGCGCCGGGCGCAGGCGGACCCCGACGAGAAGGTGCTCAGCTACGGCAAGGACAACTACCGCGGCTTCCGCAGCGCCGTGTGCCAGGTACCGGGGCCGGGGGGGGGGCAGCGAGGCGGCGGCGGCCCGGGGGCTGCGTGCGCCCTGTCCCCGCCGAGGGGGCGGCGGCCGGCGGGGCCGAGGGCGCCGCGCGCGGACCCCAACGGCCCCCAACGGCCGCGCGCGGGCCTCGCGGCGGAGGTGGGGGGAGGGCGAGGGGGCGGCCGGCACGTGCCGAGGCCCCGCGTGCGCGGGGCGCCTCCGCCGGGGCCGCGCGGCGGTGGCGGGGCGGGCGGCCGCCTCCTTACCGCTCACTCGCCGCCGGGCGGGTCGCGCCCGCCTCGGGGCCACTGTCGTCGCGCCGACGCCCCGCGAACTTTGTTGTCGGGACGGACAGGAGCGGCCGTCGAGCAGAGGTTGCTCCCGCCGGGGGCCGCCGTGAGCGGCGCGGCGGGGCCGGCGAGGCCTCGCGGAAGCCCCCGGTGCGGCGCGGCGGGACCGGCCCCCTCGCGGAGGTCCGGGGGAAGCGGCGGCTGCGGAGCTCCCCCACGTGGCCGCGACGGAAGCCGCCTGCCCGCGCCGCCGGGCCCTTCGCCTCGCCGCGGGGCCGCTACAGCCAGGCCGCGGCGAGCTGCTGCCTCTTCCTTCTGCTGTCCAAGGTGTCGGACGCGAGCGCTGGCTGTCTCCTGCCATGAGATGTGCCGCTCACCGCCTGAAGTCCATAATGGTGGCAGCTGTTCAAATAAGTTACCTACTTTGTCGTCTTTGCTGTTTCGGGTGTCTTTTATCCCTCTTTTCCTTTTATTGCGCAAAACGCGAATTTGTTCCCTCTCCAAAATTCTTGGAGGTGGAGGTTTCTTTTCTCTGTGCGTGCTGTGTGCTCGAGTCTGAAATGGACTTCTGACTCTCGCCTGTCATACCAGTAGGCATCGCCCATTTTCTGTCATGCTTTTGTTTACTGAGGGAGTAACAAATGCCATAAATCTATTAGCTACCTGTGTATCTTTTTATATCGTGAGGCATACAGGAGAATCAGTTGTAAATTATACACTAATTTAATCTGATAAAGCATTCTGTTTTAGTTCCTTCATCCAGTGTGATTTGCACTTTGTTCTCTAGGCTATACGTTCCTGGAGAAAATTGTCTAGTTTGTTCTATGTTTGGACAGTGTGTAATATAATAATCTCTTACTGTGGTGGAAGCTTTAAATTATCAGTGTCAACAGAAATGCCTGTCGTACATGTCTAGCTCCTTCTTGGATAGTTCTCTTATTTCAGTTTTCAAAGTGGTATATTCATTTAGAGGTGCTGATGTGTATTATTATTTAATGTACTAATACTACTCAACAGTCACTTGGTTATCAAGTATTGGCACATACCTTTTATCTAATTAGTGTGCTTAAAGTTTATAAGTTCAGAAAGAAACAAGTAACTGAATGGAATAAAGAAATTGATACACTTTATGTGACATAACATCCTGAAAAGTTAGGCAGCAAAATGGATTCATGGCATTCCAAGAAATGACTTAAAAATAGATGGTCCTTTAGTGCATAAAGTATACAGTAAGATCGTAGCTACCCAATATACCGCACAAATGTACACAATCCCCTTTTTTCTCCATTTTCATGGAGCATCGTTTTGGGGTTCCTATCTGCTATGGGTACCTTCAGTAGTATTAACGATTTCTTCCAAGAATATAGCAGTCTTAATGGGTCCCCTCTCTCTTCCCCATCCAAACTGTATCGGGTGACCTTCCAGAATCACAAGGATAATTCACATTTTCAGTGTTCAGGGCAGATGCGTTGATGATGTTGATGTGTTGATGACCCATCTTTTTCATTAGTTTTTGTAATTAATGGACTGGGTGGGGTTAACGCTGATTTGCAACTTGTTATGGACAAAAGAAGCCTTTCTTTTCCTTGCTCATTGTGTGCTGCATGCTCCAGTGACTTCCATTTCCATGCAACTCCACAGTGTTCAGTAGTTCACAGAGCTTTTGATATAGCTGTAGTCTTATACAGAAATAAATCATCATTGTCACTTCTGACAAATCTTGGAGACAGACAACTTCTGAGTTTTCTTATCTCAGAAAATGTATTAGCAATGTGGATTCAGCATTTTGATGTCGGTAGGCAGACCACTCAGATGTGCAACTTTGTGTTTGAAATGTCTGGCGTGGCAAAGCAGAACTTGGTGTGTTTGTGTTTGATGTCTGCGAAAACAAAAGTCAAGTAGAAGTCCTTACCATGTCAAGACCCTAATCCTTATCGACTACCCTAGTGACCATTTCAAGGTGTTGAAATCTTAAGGATAATGCGGTTGGTGCTCTAAAACACCTGTGCAACAAGGATCTCACATGAGCGTTGAGATCCCCCTTGGAGAAGGGTCTTCTCATAATAGTGTGTTGACTTTCTGTGAGTTCAGAGTTGCCTTCATCACAGCTAATTTCAGTGTGGTGACTGTTTACTCATTGCAGCTTTTATTATCTTATGTATGGGACATCCAACACCAAATGCCTGTCAGCGTGTCTAGGTAGATTGTTTGACATGATGAGCAATGCTGGTACAGTGAAAACTTTCAGGCTTAGGTCCAAGGAGTGTGATGTCTGATTTGTGGCACAGTAGTGGAGTATGGGATGTTCTTGTAAGACTTGGCATCTCAGTGTCTCTTGAGTGTTTTGCACAGTGTATGTGTTTCTCCAAGTGTTTTACTCTGAAGTGCAATATTTCTGGAATCTTGAAAGTTGCAAATACTGTTTCCAAGAAGAAGGTGATGATTGGATTAACGTGACTGAGGCAGACTTTGCCCAGTTTATGGTGCTGAAAACTTACCAGGGAAGTGATGAGAGTTTGGAAAGAAACATTTAGTTGATATTCAAAACAGCTCAAAGCTTGCTTAAGAGGAGAGAGAAGCAGAATGCCATATTCACTTCTCTCCAGGTAAAGTTATTAGAGACCAGCTGAGTGCTTGATCAGGCAAATACAGTGTATCTAGCAATGTTGGTTTCCAGCCTTACCCTGTCAAGTGAGTAGTTCAACCTCAGTACAGGCTCTGCTTTAAATTTACTTTGGCCATTTGTCATGCAATGGAATTATTCTACTGTAGCAGCTAGGGTACACATGCATTTTTTAGACTGCCGACTGGTCTGTGGGAGTGGTAATGTCTCACAAAGGTGCCAGAAATGTATTAAGTTGGAACCATTTCCGTCGTGAACATCTTCCTATGGCATTAGAGAATGGCTTTGGCTATATCTGGCCAAACTGGAGTTAAGAGAATGGTAATCTTGAAAAACAGTAAGATTAAACTGGCCTGCAACATTTGAGGATCCTGAGTTGAAAGTAATTACATGCCCAAAGGCATGGTCTTAGGCTGCTACTTCCTAAGACTTCTTGCACTTTTTTCATATTATGAAGAGAAGGTAAGTATGGAGAGAAGGTGCTGCAAAATAACCGATTTTTCCAGATAAGATGTTCAGTCACTGAGAATTGGTTTAAGGATCTGATTCATTTCTTCTCAATCTGTTGTCATATAAAATATTTCTGCTTCGTCATTAAAATGTTCTTTATTTAGTTTTGAAACTTTCATCACCTCATGAATAATTATTGTCACCTCATGAATTTTGTTATTATTTCCTAAAGACAAGTCAATACATGACAATGTGGTTGGATGTGACTTTAGATACAGATAAATTGTTTTAAGTGTAAAATGATTTTAAAAATCTTATAAAGGAGGACTGGTGCAAATAGGCTTCATTCTTCTTCCTTGTGATCAATCCTAAGAGCAGAAACCTCTTAATTAAAAATGATCTGATAGCTTGACTGTTTCATTTGAGCACTGTAGAACACAGGTGGAGCAATCTTGTAATTTCAGTCCCCAGAACTGTGAGGTTTGGAGGTGAAAAAGTGAATTAAATAGGGAGTTTCATCTCTTCTTGGGAGTACTATAGCTTGTACACCTTCCTGTCTCTTTTTTTAAAGAGAGGCCCCACTGATTGTCCTGGGTTTTTTTTTGGAGTATAGTTTGAAAATATTTTTCTGCAATTAGAGGAATGGACATAAGCTCTCTTTGTGGCTAATGGCAATCCCTGATCCCTGCTCAAGTTGTCTAGCTACACAGTGAAGTTTGAACACCTCAGTTTGGTGTTAGACTACTTGAAATTTTTCCAAGTGCTGAAAGCCATCACAATGCATTTTAAGCAATAAGTTATCTGTGTTGAAAATGCACAGAGGCTTTGCTACATGCACAAGGGTATTTGAGAGGCTTTGGAATGTACCAGTATAGCTAATGCTCCTAAAACTAGTGTTACTACTTAAATATGAAGTGAATGCATTTATAAATGTTTCTTTAAATCTTCTGAAGCTTTTCTTCATTGTAGTAACCCCATGATTTGAAGAAATGTATGCCTGCATAGAAAGCAGTAATTTAAGTAAATATTCGAAATTAAGACACCCCAGTAAACCAGAGTATTTTGCTTTAACACAAAGCCAGTAGTGGTCGGGGCTGAAGCACAAGGTGTTGATGATGTCCCCTCTGTCAAGGGTGTACAGGTGCTCCTCTTCATTCAGGTCCCAAAACATGGCCTGGCTGTCCTTGCTGCCAGAGGCACCCACTGGGTGAGATGGTCACTGTGTTGAGGTAGCCCACATGCCTGATGTGGCTAGTCTTCAATTTGCAGTTACCCAAGAACTAAACCTTCACCAGCTTGTCCCAGCCACAGAAGAGATGATGGGGTGGCTGTTGTTTGGGGAGAAGTGCACACACGACACTCAGTCTGCATGGCTCTTGTCCTGCACCATGTACTTGCAGATGTGCAAGGTCTTCCAGAGCTTGATGGTCTTGTCCCTAAAGCCTGAGATGATCTGGCAGGCATCAGACAAGAAGGCCATGCTCAGCATGTCCTTAGTCTGGCCACAAAACAGTGGGTGGTGGTGCCTGTGATGAGGTTTCAGAGGTGCAAGGTGCTGTCCTAGAAGTCTGAGAAAGCAAGCTGCCTGTCAGAGGAGATGACCACATTGCTGACAAAGTGTGAGCAATCACACAGGGCTTGCACACATGATGGTCTTGTCATGGGAGGCAGAGAAGATCCCGTCCAGGAACTGCAGGGTGGTAGCAATCTGCATCACCCAGCCACCATGGATGCCACACGGAGTCATCTGCTCTGACATGGTGGCAGCAGGGCTGGAGGATGGCAGCGATTTCGTTGGAGGCTCTGGTCTGGTCTCGTCCAGCCATGTGGAGAGATGGCAAGCAGAAGGAGAGAAAAGCAACTAAAATAGATACTTTTTAAACATGCCATACACACACAAAACAAGTTTTTCTTCAGGGGCGGGGAGTAAGTAAGTTGAAGATACTGTAAGGCACTTCTAAGATGCAATAGCCAACATTCACACTGAGGTTTTTTTCGAACGGTATCGTATGGGATTTCAGTCTTCACTGAAATGCATGTGTATAGCATCTTCCTTTTTGTTACTCCTATTTTAGTGGGAAGAGCGTGTAGTTTGCATACCTGTGTACACTCTGGTACGTTATTAAAATGTATGTGTTGACTGATTCAGAAGAATATGTGTTTTTTAAGTTCTTGCTCAGATTTGAGTAATGGTGATATAATAAGATGCAGAGTCTCAGCATTCCTTTCACATTAGTTATCCAGGGGCAACTTCTTGGATGTAACAAAGTGTTTTTTGCATTCCAAAGGTGGCTTCCAAGTTGCTTGTTACTTTAGCACGATGGCATACAATGTATTTTCCTGGTGGAAGCTGTATGGAATTGATGTCAAATCTTTGGTTGATAACTCCATTCATTAATATTCATGATTGTGCTTTTACAGACAATTGCTTGTGAATTTCTGATGAAAGTTCCTGTGTTTGTCTGGACTCTGAACAAGTCTACTAATGACAGCATGCTCTCTGCATCAATTTTAGGGTCCCCAGCTTCTTTTAGCTTGTTAAAGCACTAATGAGTATGCAAATCTTGAAAAGACACATAGGTTAACTCACTGTTCTGAACAAGATTTCTTAGATTTATGTATGCAACCATAGAGAACTTCTGCCGTGTAGCTTCCCTCTGTTCTTTTTCTCTTCGTTTTCCCATAACCTCGTAAAAACTTTACTGGATCTTGTGATATGTAACAATGTTCTTAATGTTTCTATTGAACTATCTATCTGCTTCACTTCTTAACATCTTTGTTGATATCTCCTTGTAAATATTTAGAACTATATCAATAAGTTTCTCTATTTTCAGAAATTCAAATAATGCAAAGTACAGGGCACTTCAAGTTCTGCAAATTTAATCTTGTGTAATTTGTTCTTTGGAATATGGTCACTGAGATCGTTGGAGAATGTTTCAGAACGCTGATGTCCATTGCTGGGTTTTGCCTGTACTTTTTTTTCAAGTGACCATCTGCCTAGAAAATATGAGCTACTGGATATGCCTGTATTTCTGTAATATATGGCTTCTTGATTTGAGCTCCAGCTAGCATGCTTAGAAATAATTTCTATCTGTTTTCAATGCAACTGCTTTTCTAGAAACCTTTGGAACCCCTATCTTTCTGTTGGTGTCCAAAGATGTTTTATGTTTCTTTTGTGACATTAGTCAGAATTTGAGTGAGCTTACCTGAAGATGATTCTTATCCTTCTTGCTCCACTACCCTGTGTGCTCTTACCATCATCATCATCTGTTGGGGCTAGCTGACCTGTCAGTGTACTGGAAAAATTTATCTGGTTAGCACTCTTATGGGTTATATACAGTTGTTCTCCAGTACTTCTAGCAAGGGCTTAGTCTCTACTTAATCTGTTAATATCCTACTATTTGTAGCTGCTAATTTGTATGAATGAACTTAATATTATTTAGTTGTACAAATAATTGAGAGGCATGTTAAAAATGCCTCACTGTCCAGTAAGCACTACTGAAAGGCAATTCCTAGTTTGAAAACAAATCTGTGGTTTGAGAGTAAAACCCTCTTCCTTAATTATAGTTCCATCAGTTTGTTGATCGAGTAAGCCTCTTCCAGTTTGAACTGATAATTCTCTTTTTAACATGGCATAGAACAGGATAGCTACCTGGTAGATGTGTATCTTTCAGGTAATAAAATAAATAGCATGGAGCATTCAGTTAATTGTCTGTAAAGTTACAGAAGGCTGCATGCCCTGTAGAGTTTGCATGTGATGTTTAGGCCCCCTTTTTAAGTTCCTGAACAAGTCCTAGCAAAGGATCCACTGAACGAATATGAACTGTTCAAAGTAAAGCTATGTTTCTTTTTATCCCGCTGGGTAGCTGAGGTGCACATATAGATAAAAAATGTTATGAAAATGGGTCGCTATAAAGAACGGCATTGAAATGCCCTTGCCAGATTTCATTACAATTAACCAATGCAGTTCAATTCCTCTTTAAGAGAACATCTTATTTAACATCAGCAATACAATTCTATTAGCCAGAAAATTATTCCTGGGCTAAATGCCACTTTATGGAACATGACTGAATGGGTGGGCTGTTATGCCTCTGTTATCCCTTGACTACATCACTAAGCTGCAAGGCCAGCTCTTCACATAGTTCTCATGCATCTGCTTGTTGGAAATGTTTACCATAGGAGATAGAGAATTTTAAAGGTATGAAAGTTGCTTGTTGTAGGAGAGTTGCTTTCAGAACTTGTATTCGCTTTCTATAGCCTTTCCTAAAAGATTTTTATGACACTTAATTCTACAGCACGTATTAAAGCTATGAAAGAAAATAACTAATTTATAGTGTCATGGATAATGGATCTTTTGTTGCTGAGGAGTTGGTATTGGGCAAGTAGCCTATACTGCCTTGGTTCACTAAAACATGCTTCCAGTTTAAGTTGGAAAAATTTGGGTTGCAAGTGGAGAAGTATCATCTTCTCTAAAGATATTGTAGTTTTGGTTTCAATGTTTTATGTCTGTCATGTGTGACACTGTCCTGTTCCCTTAGTTTGAAAAAATAGCACCAACAATGATTATTTCATACTTTGCAGTGTTAGCTAATAGACTGGAGAGCCACTGGATGCAGACCGGTGGTTGTATATTTACAGCGTGTTATTCCTCCTTCACTTACCACTTCAAGTCTAGCCATGTTATTCTGAGCCATGTTAGCATACATGCGAAGTTTAACATTTGGTTGTTGAACACCTTTTCCAAGGCAGATAGTAAATCTAGAGCTAAAATCTAGCTTGACTTCTTTATGTTAAATGTTCTAGTTTGCTTAGTAGCCGGATAAGCCTCACAGTGCATGTTGTTGAAGTTAGGTCGAATAGCAGTCATGTTTGCTTTGGTTGCTTATGCACTCACATATGAGGAAAAAATAAACTAAGGCCTGGTTGAAGGAGTTTTAGTTGCTGGTGAATTGAACTTTGGTTCAGTTATAAAGGTTTGAGAGATCACAACTCATTCACACTTTCATATAGCTCACCTGTAAGTTGCTCTAGTGAAACCTTCTTGGATGTCTGGCATTCTTCCTTCGGTAGTTTCAAACTAATTTTTTAGCATTAAATTAGTTTAATGTCATAAGTATCCACCAACAAATTAAGATCCATTAGCTTTATTTATTTGTTATGAAACATACGCAGTACTCCAGATTGAGCGTCCAGTTTATAAAGGACATGCTTCTTTTGCTTGAATAAAGACAGCTTTTTGGCTTCTGTATGATTTCATAAGTATAGTAACTAACTTCCTGCTTCAGGAAAAACAGTCTTAACTCAGGGGATTTTACTTAATTGAAATGATTACAATTAACACAAACTTTTGATTGCTGATTTGGGTATTGGGGGGGGTGGAAGGGAAAACAGTTAAACAAGTGATCAAGGGAAACACCTTTCCTCCCCCTTCCCCAGGCTCAGCTTCTTACAAACACCTCTTCTCCCCAATTCTTAGTCTAAACGGGCCTTGTATGCACCATGCCTTATGCTCAGTCCGTCCTATTGGTGAGTCCACTCCTTTGGTGAGTTGGTGGAGCTGTGCGCTTAACAGTTTCTTTCTGCCACACTTCTGTGCTTCCTGTTCATTTTCATCTGCTTCATCATGGGTCACCCACAGGTCACAGCCCCTTTGGAAGGGTGTCCCTGCTCCAGTGTCAGACCTCTGTGGGCTGCAGCCCCTTCAGGGGTGTCCTTGCTGTGGAGTGGAGCGCCTCCTTCCAAGAGTGCATCTCCAGCCGTGTCCCCCAGAGATGCCTCCTTCTGTGTGTCTCCTCTGTTTCTCCTCGCGTTTCCCGCATTTCTTCCACTTAGTGGCCACCGCTCTTTTTTAATGTATATTTGAGCAGCGGTGCCATGTTTTCCTCTGCCAAGTTGAGGTTTTGGCACACAGCAGGTTGTTTTTATTGGTTTCTGAGCCAGCTGGCTGTGAGTGGCATAGGCAATACGTGGCCGCATCCCACACTGGTCACCTCTGCAGCTCCCTGCTACCGAAATCCTGCTGTTTGTGCTCAGTACACCTCTGAATGTAGTTATCATCTGTGGCTTAGCAGGCAATTCAAGTGGTTCTTCATAAGCAGCTCTTTCCCCCTCTCCTCCCCCTGCTACCCCCTCAGAATCTTGTTCATTGATCTTAATCTTCTACACATTTTAGCTGTTTTGGGTTTTGGGGGGGGGGGGGGGGGTTGTATGCTTGTAATTGCAGAAGCTTGTTATCCAGCTGAAATCACACAATCCAATCATTTTATCAAGACTGGGGACCTTTTTGTTCAGGATCTTTGAAGTGTTTTGATTTTTGCAAATGCGTGCAGTGATCATATGTAACCAACAGTTCATTAATCCTTGTATTTCCACATGTCCCCTTCTCTTTTTACAGAACATACTTTTTTTTTCCACCTAGATTGGAGCTTGTCTCTGTGTTTTCCCTGTTTTTCCGAAAGTTTTTTCTTTCTTGTCCCCCAAAAAAGCATTCTGCCTAGCTCTTTTGACTCAATAACTTCCAGACACTTTCATGGCAAATGTGCGGGGGTGTTTCTGACTATAGTGATTCTATTGCACTCTTCAAGATTTTGGTGATGTAAAAAGCTAGATTGTGACTGTGAATCTTGACAATTTATGAATAATCAATGAATTTACAATCTGAATGCAGATTAGGTTGTCACTTGAATCTTCTGAAGTTAAGAAGTGGGTGCATCTTCTGTCTTTATTTGAAAAAAGGCATAACACCCAGCTGAAAGGAGCTCAGCAGCAAAATCTGAATGTTAAAGATACTGTGACGTGTCTCTTACATGCTGGAGTCTTAGTGAGAAATGAAACATTTGACCAAACACTGTTGAATAGAATCAAATGACACACCATCAACTGTTCAAGTAAAATATCCAATAGGTTCTTTTTTATTCAGGCGTGAGCACCTCATGCTCCTAGAGACTGTGCTTGTATAATGGGACAGCTACACAATCGCTGCACCATTGCTTGGCATAGTGGGAAGAGACAGGGGCTGGGACAGCCAAGATTGTGGGGCAGAGGGAAGGAAGAAGCACAAGAAATTAAAACTTGTAAGTGTTACTTTCAAAATGAGGATTTTTATCTTAAGTTGGCTGAAGTTTACAAAGGATGTAGCCTCTTACATGTGGACAAGAAAAACAGGTTATCTGCAGTTAAGAGTGCTAACGTAGCCCATGAACCTGCCTGGTAACTTACCTTGTGTGAATGACAACCATTTGGAGTTTAGCAGAAAGGAGCTGCTGCCAGGAGATAGCTGTGCAGGGCTCACCCAGGAAATGCAGGTGTAGCTCTGCCCTGAAGCTGTTGCCATCAGTTGAGTTGAAGCCCTCCTGTGGAACGGAGGGAGGACGGAAAGGAGGAGGCTGCCCCTGCAAAGTAAATCTTGGGTATGCAGTACCCCATCCTGCTTACCTGCTGCCTGAAAGTAAATACTGCACCTTTCATAAGGTTGAGAGAGCAGAAAAGCTTTAGGGAGGTAGCAAAAAGAGGGAAGCTAGAATTTTACCTGGGAGAGAAAGGTCCTTGTCTGTGCTTTCCAATTTCAGACTCTCTAGTTTGGGTATTCTGTATTAACCTCCAGCAGCACAGCAGTATATTAGTTTTATATTATCCATATTTTTAATTGTTTATTTTCCTTCCTCTGAGCACTTTTTTCCCCTGCATAGGTTTGCCATGTGAAAATATATGTAATATGGGAGGTTACATTGAAGTGATCTGTACTAAGGAAAGTTCAAAATTCCAGACTCTTAACTCTGAACATCAGTCTCTTGATGTTACCTCCATTTGTTTCACTTGCAACAAATAGTATGAATAATTTGACAACATGCATTGAGATATTTTGCCAATTTTGCCAATGGATACTAACCATATCTTTAATGTAGTAGCAACCAGGAAGCTTGAAAGCAGACATCTCTAATGAAACCTAAGCAGAATTTAAAAACGTCTTTGAGTCTGAGCACTAAGGATAGAAAGAAAGAGGTATGGGAAGTGATGAGAGGAAGCTGATACACGGAATGTGAGAGCTTTGGGGAAGGTTCTGGTTAAGAGTGCAGAAAGCACCTATTGGAAATACTAGCCGCAGGATTGAAAGAGTAGATTAAGCTAAACAGAACCAGGGTTGACATTAACTTGAACTTAAGTTTCAAAAATTTGGAAAAGCAGAGAAAATGTGGATATTTGGATTCTTATTTTCAGAAAGAGATGAATGTTGGAAGTCAGGATGCAGAAATTAGGGCAGATGAGTATAGCGACATACAAGTCTGTATAGAGACATACAAGTCTATATAGAAAACAGGATGAAAAGCGCAAGCTTCTGCAGAAAAGTAGAAGGAAGACCACTTATAAAACTTTCAAAACTATAGACCTAAGCTATAGAAATTTACTGAGGTTGGAGACAGCAAGAGGCAAAGGTTGTTTAGGTTTAGAAGATACTTCAGTAAAAGAATATTTTGAAAGCAATCCAGTTTTTCATATCTAATATAATTGGAGAACAAAGAGCCACTCACTCCTTCAGCATAAGAGGTTTTTAATGCATATCAAACTTTAAGGAATGTTTGGTCTGCTTAATGCCTTAAGAGAGTGTAGTTAAATATAGGCAACCCTCTAGCTCATGACCATTGCTGGTTGCACAGTCTAAAGCAGAGGTGTTCAAATCTCGTTCTTCAGCCGTCAAGTTGATTACCTGTAAGACAGTTCTCCTTCATAAAACTTCCTGTTTTTTAAGCAGGCAAGAAAACAAAGTACTCTGGTACAGACGGTTTTGGCTAAGTTAAGAAAGCAAACAAAGTCAAGTTCTGGGATTAGACTGACTGTGTTCTATTTCTGAGGTAATCCAGGAAAAATATTTGGTCACTTTTCAGTAGTTTGTGGCAAAGTGAATAGAAAGACCACTATTCTTTTTCATTTATCTGGATACTCTATGGAATAGTTGCTCATAATTGAATCTCCTCCAATTTTGTAGGCATTTGGCATAGCTTCTGATGAAAACTTTGTTATTACCACAACAAACAGGAAAGAGATTACAGAAGACAACTTCAGTAAGTATGATAGATGGTGAAATAAATTACAGCTATCCCATATATTGATTGTAAAGATCACATGTTCATTGTTTCCATTCTATTCTATTACACGCAGTAATTAAATGGAAGTACAAATCCCATAATACTTAGTCAAGAATTGTTATAAAATTGACTTTCACAAAAAACTTTAACAACTGCTAGTTAGTACGATGACAGTTATGCAAAATAGTTTTTTTGCCTTCCATAACGAATTTCTGTAAATAATGGGACAAATTGATATATAAATAGCAGTCACCTGAGAGAATTTAACTTTATTAAGATTGGAAATGTGAAAAGATTTTAAACTAAGTGTTGTTCCCAGTAGGTGAGTAGTTAGTGCCTAAGAAAATACAGATATTACCTGAGGTTGTAACTGTACTGGTTTTGAGAACAAAAGTTGACTGTAACAATGAAGGGTCTTTACGCAATATACCTTTTTTCATCTTCATTGTAGGTGAACTTGTTCAAGATGGAGTTACTTTGTATCTGTTACAGTCAGTCGATCAAACGCTACTTTCAGCAACAAAGGAACGAATTGACTTCCTGCCGCACTATGATACACTTGTCAAAAGTGGCATGTATGAGTATTATGCCAGTGAAGGGCAAAATCCTTTGCGTAAGTATTTGCCAAAAAATCTTGCATAAATAATGTTTATATGAATATAATGTAGTTACGAATAATTTAAGTTTTAATTGCAGCAGGTGAAAAATAGTCTTAACTGTAAAATAAAAATTTTGTTCTTTAAACACATTATTTTCTTAAGTGACTCAAAATTGCCATGTAAGATTCCACATTTACAGAGGTACTTCCTCAAATACTTTTGTGAGAACTTTGAATATTTTAAAAATAACAAGACTTTGGTCTTAATGGTAGACTTGTGGATGTCACCAAGACAGGTCAGCATTAGTGTCATCAGGTTTTTGTATCTCCTGTAGTTACAATAAATCTTGTGTTCCAACTTGATAAACAGCTTTTATATGAGCTAGCATAGAATTTTATCTGCTGTTTCACCTGTGGTTCTACAGGGCTAACAGGAATACAAAAGACCAGATACTTAACTTACTAATGAGAGCAAGTATTTCTTTAAAAAGATGCTGCTTTAATTTTTATTTAATAGGTATATTAAATAGGCAATTAGTGTTTTTTATTAGTTTTCTGATTTGTTTTATTGAAGAATTAATTTCCTTGTATAGCTTTTCAGAAAATTCTGTCTGTACCTAGGATCACTTTTAAAGTATGTATATCCTAGGTACTGCATGCTTGAAATTGTCCAGAAAAAAACACAAACATTGAGACTCAAGCACTAAACATTGATCCTGCTTCCACAGGGATTTCTATATCATAATAATCTCACCAGTGCCTTTAAACAGCAGTCATTTGTAGTCTTTAAGTACCGTTCTCCTTTTTTCTTTCTTGCTCTCTTCCTGCCCATCTCTTGCTTGCCCTCCAACTCCCACCCCAAAAAAGACACTGTTATGGTGTTTGAGGCACTGTGACCAAACTGTAACTGTACTTTGAACAATGATGTGTTTGGCTCGCCGTGCACAAGAATCGCTGTGTTAGACCACACCAAGCATTCTGCTTAGCTCTGGTTTTTTTGTTCCTACCAGCAGCCAATAGCAGATACGTGAGAATTAATATGAGAACAGGAGGGCCATGTAAAGATACTTACAGCAGAGCTGATTCGGGGACTTCTGAGTTCATGTTTGTGGATTTTTCTTTTACATCAACTTGTCCAGATACCTCTTGAACCATGTAAAATTTTAGCTTTCACAGTGTTTTGTGGTTTTAAGCCCCCAGCTTAATTGCATGTCATGTGAAGTATCATTTCCTTTTGTATGCTTTGAACCAGCTACCTACCCTTTTCACCTGTTGAACCTACTTTGTACACTGAGAGAGATAATAAAGCATCATTTGTTATTCATATTTTCTTGTCAGTCATGGATCTTAGTTGTTCATTTTTCCAGGCTTGTGCATTCTGTTCTGCTTAGTTAAGGCTCTTGTTTTTACTTTGTGAGCAAAATGAATAAAACCCAAGTATAGCAGTGCAAATTAGTCTGTGTCCCGTGTCTGTGCAAAATTTGTTAAATTTTGCTTGGTGCTTCTGTCCCTGTAGTTCAGCTCAATGCTTTTACAAAGGAAAAGACCAAGTACTATTTCATTACCTTATGACACTGAACCGATGGCTGAACCTGACAGCGTTGTGTTGAAGGTGACAACCTATATATGATAATCGTTGCCTGGAGTAGCCGTCTAAGGGCTTTTTGGGGAAAGGCTGTGAAATCTTGCAGATGTAAAACTGTTATATAGCATTCTAAAATAGTTTAGGTCAGAAAATATCTTCAGAGGTCATGTAGTCTAACCCCTGCTCAAAGCAAGGCCTGAGGGACTTGTCCAGTTGGTTTTTGAACATCTCCAAGGATAGAAATTTCAGAACCTGTTTGGGCAACCTGTTTCAGTATTTGACCACTGTCATGGTTTAAAAAAAAAAATCCTTGTATCTGATGAATTTTTCATGTTTCAACTGTCCATTGCCTCTTGTCCTATCTCCACACACCTCTGAAAAGCATCTGGCTTCATCTTCTTTATATCCTCCAATCAGGCAGTTGCAATAAGATCTCCCTTTGCTTTTTCTTCTTAAGCCTGAACTGTCCCTGTTCTCCCCCCCTCTCCTTGTATGCCATGTGCTTCAGCCCCCGATTGTCTGGGGGCATCCTCTGGACCACTTCAGTATTTCAGTGTCTTTTCAGGGAAGCCAAAACTGTACACTATTTCCAGTGCAGTCTCACAAGCACTGAATAGAGAAGTGGCTACACTTTTTAATACAGCCCTGCATGTTGCTGGCTGCCTTAGCCACAGGGGCACACTGCTGACTCATGTTCAACTTGATGTTCACCAGACTCCTCAGACTATTTTAGCTGCTTTAAGCCCAGTCTGGTCTGTTGCATGGGCTTATTGCATCCCTGGTGCAGGACTTTCTATTTGCCTTTGTTGAACTTCATGAGGTTCCTTTCAGCACATTCTTCCAGTCTGTCAAGGTCCTTCTGAGTGACAGTCCTGCCTTCCAATGTATTGACCATTCTCCCAAATTTGGTTTTAGCCCTGAGCTTAATTAGAGTGCAGTCCATCCCAACACCTAGGCTGTTAATAGAGACATTAGTGTTATTGGTCCCACTATGGATCCCTAAGGGACACCGCTAGTATTTGGCTGCCAGCTGGAACTTCGTAGTGCTGATCACAAACTTTTTGAGTCTGGTGGCCCAGCCAATTTTCTACCCACTTTATCATATTTACTTATCCAGCAATTTGGCTATAATGATACTGAGGGAGACCATGCCAAAGACCTTGCTAAGGTATATAACATCCTTAGTTCTCCCCTTGTCCACAGAGCCATTCATCTCATTATAGCAGACAAGTGGATTGATCAGGCATGATTTGCCCTTGGTAAAGCTATATTTGCTCTTCCCAGTCACCCTGTACTTCATGTGCTCCTAAATGGCTTCTGAGAGGATCTGCTCCATAACCTCTCTAGAGACTGTGGTAGGCTTACCAGCCTGTACTTCCCTGGATCCTCCTCCTTGTCCTTCTTAAAGAAGATATTTGCCTTTTTCTAGTCATCAGAAAGTTCTCCCAGTTGCCAAAGATTATAAAGACTGGTCTTGTAATGGCAGCAGCCAGCTTCTTTAGCGCCCTCTGATGCATCCCATCTGGTCACATAGACATATGTCTATGCTCCCTAACTGTGTCTTCCTCTGCTGTGGGTATTCCCACACACTCCGCTAGTAGGTGTAGAGACTTGGGAGAGCTGAGGGCAAACCTTGCAAGTGAAGATCAAGGGGAAAAAGGATATCAAGTACCTTGGCCCTTTCCATGCCTTTTGTCTCTAGGTCCGCTAACACATTGATCAGTAGACCCATGTTTATTATAGCCTTCCTTTTGCTACCAATATACTAACAGAAGCCCCTCTTACTGCCTTTCACATACCTCACTAGTTCCAACTCCAGCTGAGCATTGGCTTTCCAGACTCCATCCCTGCACATTTGAGCAATGTCTCTGTATTCCTCCCAGGCAGCCTGTCCCTGCTTCCACCTATCAGCATTAGAGCTCAGTCACGAGTTTGTTATTCATCTGCACTAGCCTTCCGCCATGCTTGCTTGATTTTCTGCACATTGGAATGACTGCTGTTGTGCTTTGAGGAGGTTGTCCTTGAAGACCAGCCAGCTGTCATGAGCCATCCAGGGCAGTCTTCAATAGGACCCTGCCAGACAGATTCCTTATATCCCCAAATCTGCTCTCCTGAAGCCCAGGGCTGTAATTCTACTGTTTATCTTGATCACTTCTCTCAGGATTCTAAACTCTACAATCTTACTGTCATTGCAGCAAAGGCTGCGTGCCACCTTTTCATCTTTAACAGTTTCTTCCAAGTTTCTGAATAACAGAACCAGTAGAGCATGTCTGCTGTTCATCTTGATGATTATCTGTATCGAGAATTTATCACTCCAGAGGTCTCCTGGATTACTTGCTATATTTCCCCTGCAGCAGATATTGGAATGATTAAGGTCCCCCAGCCAGGGCCTGTGACCAAGACTCTTCCTCCAGCCATCTAAATAAGGCTTCATGTTGGTCAGCTCTCTGAACCTTACCCGTGAGGTCTTGACTGGTATATAACTGTCAGGGAGAACACAGAGTAGAGAAAATGTCACAGTGTCAGGGCATTTCGTGTCCTATAACATCTGCACTTATTGATAAACACTATGTTTCTGTGGAGGCTATATTACAAATACAGGTTCTGTAGAGCTAGATTGATACAAGATACCAGCCATAAAAACAAACAGTCCTCGCTATCTTCCTTCAAAGGCTTCTCTCTACAGTTGACAATCTCTTAAATATTTTCCAGAGTAATAGGCCAGACCATCACTGTTTTCTCTTTTGGTCTGAAATTCTTGACATTCATTCTGTCTAATGTACAGTGTGTAGTACCCCTTTGAAAGGCAAAATAGGACATTACTCAAAATATTAGGCTGTCTGCGTAATCATGATCACAGACGTATGAACTAATCAGGTGATACCATATATCCAAAATTAGGGTGGAGAAGAAGCAGCTGATGTTTGTCAGTTTTCCCATAAACTGAGTTGCTCAAGATGGTACGTGGCTACCATCAAGTTCAGCTTCCGTGCAGTGTGTATCAGCTCTTTTCTAACCCCTGGCAAAACTGGAGAATGGGACTGGGAGAAGTATTTGTATTTTGCCATGGTCCATGGTTTGCTTTGGTCAAAAAGTTTTCTTGTTTTAGAAATATAGTACGAGTAGTGAGATAATTCAGAAAATTCTAAGCTATTAAAAATGCTTACCAAGGGCAAGAATTTAGGAATGGGGGAATGACGTAGAGAAGAGATCTGAGGTAAAGGAGAGAGAATAGCAAAGGTATAGATCAACAAGTATTGTGGATGGATTAGGGTGGATTGTATCTGTCAAAATTGCGTTCTCCTTTTCTTTATATGCCAGTTCTTTTTTCTTCACTCTACTTTGGAGGTTATTTATGTCATAGTGTTGTCAACAGTGGGACTGTTTATTTGCAGTGCAGTATATAGCTGCACTACCTTGGCAGAAATCATACTTCCTCATCGTATTCGTGCCAGGGTGATGGATCTTAAAGCTGACCAGGAGTAGCTGAAAATGAAATGCTATGCAAAATCACACCACAAGGCCTTGTGGCACGTTGCAGTGAAATGCTCTGTGGCTTGTTGGGAGCTACATATTATGAATGGTGAAGCTATTCTGAGGTAGATGGCTAACATCTTATCTTAGGCTCCTCTGACCTCTAGCTGCTTGACTTCTCTGCTAATTTCACCTGTTAGATGTTTTTAATGGCAAATGTTCTATTTTGTTTCTTTTTTCACTACCATGTTGGGTTAAAGGATCTCTGAAGTTATTCCTTGTTAGAGGTTATATTTTTCCATATATGTTTCATGATTAAGGAGACCAGAAGAGGAAGAAAGAACAAAACCAATAGAATGAGATACTTCTCTGTTGTGATTCTGTCAGTATTGAGTTATTGTTTTATGGAATTAAAAAATAAATCAAGTACTTATAGTAGCATTTGAATAACAGGTTTGTGCGTTAAATACAGGATGATGCATGGTCATCAAATCCTGCAAGAACATCTGTTTTGTGATTTTTTATGTCTAGAAGATGAATTTTAATCATTTTTTGTTTAGAAATATATTGTACATTTACAGAGTTATGATGTCTTTATTTGTTTTTAGCAAAATTTTCAATTCTTGAAAATCAAGAAATAGTGTATACTGATGATTGTAACTCTTCCATTGTAAAGAAATTTTTCGACTATGTACATAATGCACCAACTCTGCACTCTAATGAACAGCATTGCAATCAAATGGTTGGGTAGAAGGAACTGTTAAATTTCATAAAAACTTTATGAATATGAAGTCATTCAATACACTTTCACTGCACTTTCCGTAAGTGCTAAAACTGCTTGCACTTTCTATAAGTGATCACCTAATTCATAGCAACCACTTATCTCCAACCTAAATGCTGATCATCCCCTAGGTAAGAAAGCCTCGTTTCCCTTCTTTTGACAGGCCTCAGAACACTACTATGAAATGAGAAAGGATACATGCATGCATATATGTTTAGTCTTCCTTTGGTTACGGACATAGGTAATCTCTTCCCATTCTCCCCCCATTTGTTTCTTCATAAGGGGCATTTCCCACTTTCATTGCCTCTCATTATAATCACTTCCTTACTGTACTGATTCTGTGAATCCCTGCATTATTCAGTATACCTTTTCTTAACAATGAATGAAGTACATGTACAAATCCTGTCAACTGTCATCTGATTCAAAAGGATGGTGTTAAAGTGCATTGCATAAAGCTAACAAAGTGCGTAACTCCACTGATAACTTCTCATATTATTCAGAGATTTTGTAACAAGGTCAAGTCTTCCATCCACATGTGAAAATACTGCATCTTACAGTATGGTCTGAATGTGGAATATAGCAGCATCTTCGGCAGAGGCTTACTGTGTTCCAGAAGTATTGAAACAGAAGGAAAGTGTATCCACGAGAGAGGAGGAGATTTTGACCATGCCTGTCAATGTCTGTGAGCCTAGATGTCAAAGTTTCTTGACTACTTGCTGTAGTTCAAAACTTCCTGAAATTGTGTTTGGGTCCATCTGGCAGGCACTCATCATTGGCATACATTTGCTGTTTTCTCTCCCCTAACAGTATTGCCCAAAGACCTGAAGAATGTTTATTCATGGTTCAGAGACTGATTTAGATGTGGGATCTCAACATTTTCTTTTCAAAGTTCATTGATTTCTTTAATAAACTTTCTGGAAGCATTTCCTTTACCAGCTATTGCTAAAACTGCTTGCTGGAGTGTTTTATATCATCGTTCTTGCTAGAATAGAGTGAGCAAGCCTCAGGCATTTGTGAGGGAGTTTTCACATCCATCATTTCACAAAGTGGTACAAAGAGTTCAGGCAAAATTCATCTCAAAGTTAAATTATTAGTTATAATTTAGTTAGAAAGTAGATGGTCGAATTTCTGTTTAACTCAATGCTTTATCTTTTCTGTACTCTGCAACTTATAGGTGACACGGGGAAAAGAAGGATTAACACTCTGGATGCACTACATCCATTCATATTACTACCAAAGTAGCCCTTAAAATGGTCCAGAAGTTCTGGTACTACTTTTGGTCCTAGTTCTCCAATCCTAAAGCCAGTTGTGAAGTTTACAAAGAAGATAAATTTTAGTTCTCGTTCTGTTATGATGTTACTG
Source organism: Dromaius novaehollandiae (assembly GCF_036370855.1). Lineage (NCBI taxonomy): Eukaryota > Metazoa > Chordata > Aves > Casuariiformes > Dromaiidae > Dromaius > Dromaius novaehollandiae. The sequence continues at coordinate 117,673,491 of NC_088099.1, read as the reverse complement.
GTGTATTTTTTTCTAGCTTATTTCTAATCCTCACTCTTCGAAAGCATAGTGAAGTCATTTATGGTATTCTGAAAAATGCCCGTATTTAAAATTCATAAAATAGTTGTATTAAACCATCTCTCTACTTTCATTTAGTATATACTAAATTGCTGTTGGAGCAGATACCAGTTTTGAGTATCTTTAAGTGACTGATAGTCTGTATTCACAACATCTCCAAGGATATGCCTGACTAGTTTCATGTATTGACATCTGTGCTTGATGAGAAAGCGCCGTTTTTCTTTGACAGTAGCAGTAAGAATGGATCTCATGACTGATGCTCAGCTATTAGGCTGCATCTTGTTAGTAACGAAGAAAATTGCAAGGAAACTGACAACCATTTTTAAACTTCATAAAGGAGAGAAGGTGCCAAATGCTTGAGTGATGTTGTAAAATACTAATAGCCAAGAGACTGAGTTTGAATGTATGAAGTTTACGGCCAGGTTAATCCACACTGCAGCACCCTGAAGAACCGTGTAAATTGTAGGGGTAAAGCTTTCTTGTCAGAGAGACTGAATTAAAATTTTTATCCTATTCCCTAGGGCTGATCAATCAGAGTAAATTAATCAGAACTTCATGTGTTTTTTCCAGGTCGATGCTGTTTTCCTAAATTAAATTAGATTTTTCACAAATATTAGGTACTAAGGGCTCCAAGTATTAATGTTTAGAAAAAACAGCTCGTGCAAGTAGTTTGGATTACTATTTCTGTTGCATATTGCCTAGTATCTGACAGAACTACAGTTGTATTTACCATTCACTAAACTCTAGCCATTTTTGCAATTTTCTTTGTGTTTTTCTTTTTGTAGACAAATAGCTTTCACTTTTGAAAATCTGGTCAGTTTTTTTCCAAAGGATTAATTCTTTCCTCAGTATCCTCTCAAATCAAAGGGGTTTTTTTTTTGCATGCTTTAGACTTTCATATGTATCCTACAAAGGCATTCCTAATCAATACACTGAATCTAAAGAAGTAGAAAAGATAAGTTTATCTTGTAGTAAGGAAGCTGTTGTTTTGTCAGTGTTCTTAGGTTCCAGTAATTGCATTCTCTCAGCAGATAGATGAGAGAATCAGAGATGAAACAAATCATAAAATATACATATGAAAGTTTTTTTAAATCACTGTTAAATAATTTTGATCATTCTGACTGTGCTTACCTCTTGTCCATTGTAGTTTAGGCAGTGTATTATCCTATGTGCACAGGAAAAATTACTGCAAGTGTATGTCTGTTTTCTGAGTGTTATCCTTTGAGACCAAGATCTTCATAGGGTTATTTTTCTTTAATTTCTTTAGCATTTGCCCTTGCTGAGTTGATTGACAATTCTTTATCAGCTACATCCCGAAATACTGGTATTCGGAGCATACAGATAAAGTTGGTAAGATAGAAATATTATACTTTTTCACATGTTGTTTCGAATATGTATATATTTTTTGGTACTCCATGCTCTTTGTCTTTTCCCCAAACAGTTATTTGATGACTCCCAAGGAAAACCAGCAGTTGCTGTGATTGATAATGGAAGAGGAATGACTTCTAAACAGCTTAACAACTGGGCTGTATATAGATTGTCAAAGTTTACAAGACAAGGTGACTTCGAGAGGTTAGAAAGTTTTAATCATTTTTACAACAAAACTGAAAAATTACCAAACTGTAAAAAGGTTCATGGAAGCTTCCATTCATTTCATTTCAAGACACATCTCCCTACCAACACTTATCTCAAAAGTTGTCATTCTATTATTACATATTGCACACATGCACACACTTTCTGTAAGCAGGAAATTGAGAAGCTTCTTAATATAAAAATACCCATCTAATACTATGATACTTTGAGAGTATGACAATGAAAGTTGTTATACACTCTATAATAGTAAATATGGAGAAGGAAAATGGGATTATTCTCACCACCTTTCCTGAGCTATCTTGTCTCGGACTTGCCTACATACGATTATGAGCATTCTATGTTCTGTAGGTTTTCATAGTGTTTTCATTTTATTACCTGAATGCCTTTCAGTAGCCCATTAAGCAATGTATTCAGTATCTGTCCTGCTACTGTTTCATCAAGGGAATGATGCACACAAGGTTTTGGTTTAGGTTTAGGTTTTTCTTTCTTCTAACTTAGTGAAGTGCATTATAATTCAAAATTATACCTGAAGATGTCTGTGTGTGTTGAAGAAGGTTAAGTAAAAGAAATGTGTTATGCATTTAAAGCAGAAGGTAGAGTTTTATGGTGGTTCTTGGTGCGTATCAGAATTCATCTTACAGTTCTGCATCTGCTCCCAAGAGATGTGCAGCCTGCACTGCCAGACTTAGCCTTACTGTAGAAAATCCCAGAGGAGCAAAGTTGTGTACGATTCTTGACCTTCAGTCACTTTGTAAATACCTTAAGCCTAAGACGCTGAATTTGAAGATCAGGATCATAAGTAAATTATGATTGAAGCTATGAGAAGCTAGTGTAAAAAGTAATGGGGCAGTATAAATTAATAATATAGCTGGGGAGATTTTTCTGTACTCGATACATCTCCAAATATAGCAATCAATGTCTATCAGGCAAGGGAAGATAAGTATATAAAAAGTTTTTCTGGGTCATCTTGCCCAGTCAGGGGTAAGGAAGTACTCCTTTCTGAAACTGCTGTAGGTGAATTTCGTAACAGTAGGTAAGTATAGTGTTTTTAAGCTACAGGTTCAAACTATGGGTGATAACATTCAGTGGGAACATAGCTGTAAATTATACCAGGTTAGCTATCTATAGCATGTTTTCATTTGGGAGTGCTGTAATTGAAAAACAGATCTGTTTGTCCTATTACTTGGTTAGATTAGATAAGGCTGCTAATCTGTCAAAGCTGATCCGAAAGACATGGAATTTAAATAGTGATGGTATTTGTAGCTATATCTCCAAAACTGCATTTAAAGAGATTATGACTGATTTTAACTCAAAATTGCTTCTGTGAAAGTATGATGTCATAAAGAAGCAGGCTTGCTTCATAATCTTTTTATTTGCAAAAGCTTTACAGTTAATATCTTACCACAGTCAAAGGAGAACATTGATGGATTTGCCTTTTACCTTCAACTGTTTAAACTTGTTTATAATTCCTGTTATGATGGTACTTACCACACAGACCTATTATGCATGTCCCTATTGCAGTGTTTACACTGAAGAATTCTCTCTCTTGTTATAACCAGTTTCTGTTTGTAGCAAATTGCCTTTGCCAGATCTTTTCTCCTGTTTCATCTGAACTTCACCATAAAAAATTGCATATATAGATGATAATAGGCAAAAGAGTGATTCAGATAAGTTACATTGGCTGAATAAGTTTTGGTGTGCCAGAAAGGCCAAAAAAGTACATTGAGAAGTTTAGGCACATAAGTTTTAATTCTGTAACTGCAATAGGTCTTAAATAAAGCATATTTGAATAAAGTGATTGTAAGAAGTGTTTAATAAAAATTGTTTACTTGTGGGGTTTCTTTTTTAATGACATTTGTCTTGAGAAAAGTTACTAAAGCCGCTTTTACTCTCAGTGATCATTCCGGATATGTGCGCCCTTTGCCAGTGCCTCGTAGCTTAAATAGTGATATCTCATATTTTGGAGTTGGAGGCAAACAAGCAGTGTTCTTCGTTGGACAGTCTGCCAGAGTAAGTAGATGTCAATCTTTATTTTAAAATGTTTTTACTGTTATTATCCTAGTTCACATCATTAGATTGTTGTAATGTTATGTTCATTCAAACTCTTGTTTTGATTTTAAATATTTTTTCTGTAATATAAATAGATGATAAGCAAACCTGCAGATTCTCAGGATGTTCATGAACTTGTCCTGTCTAAAGAGGATTTTGAAAAGAAGGAGAAAAACAAAGAAGCAATATATAGTGGATACATTAGAAACAGAAAGGTAAAATAGCCTTTATGCTTTCTCTTTTTTAATTGAAAGTTTTTTACAGGTTAACATGATTTCATTATGTAATATTCCTGTAATACTTACCTGGGGGATGCCTGTTCTTACGCACTGTTTGCAGTCCAGACTACAAAAGGAAGTAGTGGGAAACATGAAGACATTATATCATAACAGATTAGTTGTTTATGATTCTCTTTCCTCTTTTCATTTTAGCTTAAAGGACAGAAATGCCATAGTTTGACATAGCAGGTTGAGAAAAACAGCTAAAATTATGTTTCTAAGAACTGCAATTGTTTTGCTACATGTGAAACATAAAGAAAAATATCCTCTTCTTAGGTATTAATATATTAGGCAAGTAGGCTGTGCTCATTAATAAATATTGTATGGAGCTACAGAGAAGAAAATCCCTGTATATGGGAGAAAAGTCAAACCAGATCAACAAAACCCAGCGCTTGCACAAATCTTCACTGATTTTGTTGGAGAAATGAACTGTTTAGTGGAAACTGAAATGAACAGTCTTGATGGTTTGTATGAAGAATTAAAACTTGGATAAAAAGCAGTAAAATAAGGAGGAAGACCAAAAAGAACTGTCTTTTGGATATTTTTGGAAAAGGAAATAAAGGCACATATAGCTAGGAGAGCAGGTGGGAGAATTAGCATGCCTTGATTATAGTCCTTATGTTGTGAAGTAGCATCGGCATTCTTATTCTTTTGTATGAGTGAGAAAGGAACAGGAGGAAATTATAAATCACAGGAATAGCTCGGCCATTTTGGAATATCAGCATGAAGTAAAATGTGTGAACTGGTCTCCTGAATGTCTTGAAAAATGGTCTGCAGTGCAGGTAGCTGAGCAAGTGGCGTAAATAGAAATTGGAATGGATTACTGCAGTGAGAGATTAGAAGGATATGGAGGAGTCTGTAATGGAATAATTGAGACATTGTGTTGCTCAAGGAAGTTGGAGCAAAGCAGCAAAGAAAGGAAGATGTAATTAATATCAAAACTTGAGGCACTCTAGAACAAGGCTAGAACACTGAAGAGAAAAGGCTATCGATGGCACCCTGTCTGATCATCTTCTGTTGATGCATAGTAGGCACCTGTCCCTGGACCTTTTAATATTGTCAACAAGTAAATACTACTTTTCTAACTGAAAGAGGCGCTAGGAATCTAGGAGAATGTGCCATGATAGCTGAAGTCATCTGTGATGGCAAGGCTACCAGAAAGTTGGGGACCAGCATGTTGGAGGTACTTTCGCTTTTTCAGTTATACCAGATGATGCTTATTCAACATTTGCATGCAACTTCTAGGTCACTGGACAAATCATATAGAGGGTGGGGACCAGCAACTCTAGATTTTCCTTATTATTTGTGATTGCATCACTATTGCAGAAGCAGACCCCTGCTTGGATGAAAATTAGCAAGAAGACTGATGGATTTAATAGAGATTGTGCTGTGGGCAGAGGAAAGCATTTAAAGAGTTACAGTCTTTTTTCATGAAAGGAATACACTCATAATTGGTTGAATTATTCTGTTGGTTAAGGAGAGCTCTGATTCCTTGAGGAAAGTAAGTCTTAACAGAACGCCCTTGACTAACATACTTTGCCACCTGCAGTTAGTTAGAAGTATCCTTTTACTGACTCAATGATGTGTATCTTTTTTGCCTGCTTTTGCCTGCAGAACAATGCGTGAAGCTGCATTTACTATAGCATGGGAAAGCGTATCTTCTCAGTTGTACCAACTGTTTGCAATTGCTGTAAAGATCTCAATCTTTATATTCAAAATACCATATTTTCTGGATGCAGCATATATAAAAGATTATCCACTGCTCTAGTGTGAAGTATTAAGTTAACCACTGTGTTTCTATGATTCTTTGAAACTTCCTGTCATAGGAGTAAAGTTCATCCATCCAGGAAAAGACCATCAGGACTTTCTTTTACTCTGAGACTGCTGGATATTTCTACTGGAACTGAGGATTCACCCTTTCTGTCCGACAACCAAAACATGTTTCTTCCACTTTGATTTCTTTACTAGAAAGCAGCCTATCCATTTAAAAACAAAACTCTATTTAAGAAATCTGCATCAGGAAAAAATTCTGTCTTGTATACATAGTTGTTAAATTTGATGGATGAGGACATGAATCACATAATGCCACATTAAACATAATTTAATGCATTTCTAGACTGAACATTTCAAACTCTATAATGAGAGTGAGTTGAAAATGAACTGGATCAAGGATGTCAGATTCTGACAGTTAACTGACTTTAATTTGGAAGCTTTTATATGAAGCATTAATCCTTTGTGATTTTTAGCATCATATGTTCTGCATTCTTTTTTTGCTGTTTTTTAATCCCTTTCAAAGATAAAGGGAGTTCAGAAATTCAGTTTACATTCCTCCTCTTACTATTTTACTCTTTTTGTAGCCATCTGACTCTATTCACATCACAAGTGACGATGAAAGATTTCTTCATAATCTAATACTAGAAGAAAGGGATAAAGAGAGTTTCACAGCAGTTGTCATTACAGGTGTACAACCAGATCATATGCAGTACTTGAAAAACTATTTTCATCTTTGGACAAGGCAGCTGGCGTAAGTTTGTGCTTTGTATTTGATTTAAAAATGAACTACTGACTACGTTAGATTATTATGAGTTACTTGTTTTTTGTAATTCATCTTTGGCTTTATTGCTATTAAGGCTGTTGATACATGTATTATGCTGATGTCTTAATTAGGCTTTTTAGGTAAGTGGGGTTTTTTTTGAAACTAGCACAAGTGTACAGGTCCCCAATCCAAACAAAGATATTTACAAACATCAGTATCAGTTTCACTTGATAGTTGATACTTAGTTATTAATGAGATTATTAATAAATGTAGCTACCAGTTATTATTAATAATTAATGTATTAACAATATAGCCATAACTAAATAAATTAGTGAATTAATTATGAATTATTAGTATAACAGTTATTAATAGCATAATAAGCTATTACTCTTAAGGTTTTGCTCCCAACCTTGGCATCTTCCCTTGTGTTCATAGTTTTAAAAAAAGCTGCTTTTTCATTCTAGTTTAAGAGGAAGAACAATGTATGAAACTGTCCACTCCGTGTTCCATTCGTTTCATCAATGAGCCTGCAGGGCTTGTAGATATCTGTGGATCATGTAGACTTATCGTTTAAGATGGTAGATCTATCTGTGAATGTAAAGAACTATGAAATCATAGCCCAATTTTAAAATCTAGCAAACCCTAGATACCTTAATATATGAAACATCATTTGCTGTTCTATGTAAGCACGTGGTGGCTGAACCCCTTTTTAACAATATGAAAATTTAGGGGTACAGCTACATTGACAAATAACTTGGCTGCCCCGTTAGCTTCCAGGTGCTACTCTGCTGATTACCCACAATTACTTGTGTGTTAGTTCATTCTAGGGGTCTCCTGGATTGCTAGAACTGCTTCTATTTTAGATGAAACTCAGATGCAGTTTTTCAAGCAGGTGTCCAGTAGATATTAGGGCAAAACTAGTCAGGTTTAGCTTCCCCTATGTTACACAGTTCTGCAGCATTATTTCAGCTGGCCTCATTCCCTGAAACATCTCCACACACCATCATGCCATGCCTTCTGCCCCACATACATCGTCTCAGTTTCATTTTGCTCTAATGGGCTACAGCATAGTCCTCATATGATTTCAGATGCTATGAAATTGAGGAGGGGGGAAGAACACCCAAAATAATTGTGTTTTAAGGCCATGAGAACACCTCTTCAGGTCTGGAGGAGATATAGGCAAAATGTTATGTGTTTTGGACATACCAGTCTGTTCTCAAGTCCCGAGCAGTGAGAAAATGAGGAACTTTGGTCTGGGAATCAAGATTTCTCCTTGGGGTGCATTTAGTGGGATGGATGTCAGAAGCATAGAGATTATAAACACTTGCAGATACATTTAATTTCCTTCACGCAGTCAGTCCCATTGACTTGTATAACACATTATTTTTCTGCAAGCCACCACCTTGAAGTTTAAGGTGTCTTTTAATTAACAATTAAGTCTGTAAGGACTCAACTCTGAAGTTGGAAGAATTGGCTAGTTTGCTGGAAGTATGAAGTAAAGGAAATTATTTAAGTTCTTCAGTTTCCCTAAACTTCAGATCTCTGGGAAAATAATTCGTTTAGCTGACAGTGGGTGTTTGGGGAGTTTCTGCATTGGGGGCAGGTGCCATGAGAAAATAATGGTTACAAGGAGGAGAACGTTTCTGATATGTAGGTCATATCCATGGCTTTGCTCCCTGTATTGAACTGAGCTTGGGGGGGGGGGGGGGGAGGAAGAAATAAGGTAAGGATAGTGATTATTTCTTAAACATTTCTATTACTATTCAGATGATCAATACAAAGTTGATACCAGAATCAGTATCTGGGGTGGGTTCTTTGCTCTAGTTATTTTTAATCTCTGAAGTGCAGAACAGCTTCCATCTGTAGCCACTTAACAATATTTTTTTATTTGCTTATGTATAACCTTCAAACTTGTAACATGCTTAATTACTGTATCCAAAAATTGACCCTAGCAATGCATGTGTGTGAAGGAGATGAGTTGAAAGGAGAGAATCACTCTCTCCCTTTCAATCTCTTTTCTGTACGACATATACATATTGTCATAGAGTTGAATTGACTTATAACAATGCAATGGACCAGTTATATTGTAATGAAAAATATGATTTTACTTAGTTTTTTAAAGAAATAGAATGTTCAATTTTGAGATTTATTTTTAATTTAAAATATATTTCAGACATATCTATCACTATTATATCCATGGACCAAAAGGAAATGAAACTAATGCTGTAGTGAAAGATGTAGGCCCTTTCAACAACATTGACATTCAGGTAAGAAGTTTTATATCTATCAGTTAAAACTCTTCTTTGATGGCAATTTATTCCATATTGTGCCTGTTTCTTTTAAATTATGCAGTTTGCACTACTGCAGCATTTTAAAAGGTATATAATTTATTTTTTAAAAGTAATTTTATTTATTATTGTGGTACAGGAACCAATTCATTTTCATAATGTAGTTATACAAGTGTCACAAATGCTAATTGCATTACTGTTTTTGGTGCAAGGAAAAATCAACTTGTTTTATTTTTGTTCTAGATTTCAATGTTTGAAAAAGGAAAAGTACCAAAGATTGTCAATCTTAGGGAGATCAAAGATGACATGCAGACGTTGTATATAAACACTGCAGCAGATAGTTTTGAGTTTAAGGCACATGTTGAAGGAGAAGGTATAGTGGAAGGAATCATTCGATATCATCCCTTCCTTTATGATAAAGAAACATACCCTGATGATCCATGCTTTCCATCAAGTAAGTGAAATGTTTCACTGCTTATTTTATTAGTGCTTCCTAAATAGGCTGGTTTAAACATGTAAATTTTCTAAATACTGTGTGTGTAAATATTTCTGGGTTTCATTATCCATCGAACCTGCACAAAAGGATTGGAGACAATTTTTTGTAAGATTTATAGAGATTTGCTCTCTATATTAGAGATTTTGGGGAACATTATATTCATTTTTTATGGCAAACTCATATTATAGATAATCTTATTGCTCTAAGTGTTTTAATGAAACAGAAACTGTTAAGTAGTTATACCACAGGAGGATGGAACAATTTAAATTGAAGTGTAAATTGTAATCTAAACTGGGTTGTGTAGCGATAGAAAAATTTACATGCTAACACTGGCTGTTGTGGTAACTTGTTCATGTAAACCCAATCTTTGACATAATTCCCTCTGTTTTCAAACTATAAGCACTCATGGAATGCGGTCTGATTGAAACATTTCCATCTGACTTTTAGGTCTTTGCTCCAAGAAACTAGTGGAACAGCAGTAGTTTGATTCTAGAAATTATAACATCAGAATACTGTACTGGACAGCATTTAGAATAAGTCCTAAGTTAAATATTTGTTTTATCCAGTCTTGCTGAATTTTCAGATACTAGGATTTTAAAATAATTTTGTGTCTTAGTGATTTTTTTTTTAAACAAAACAAGTTCTGAGTTTAATTGTGACAAGATTTTAGGGTATTAGAAGAACATCATTGAAACTAAAGAAGAAAGTAATATTTATTCAAATTATATTTGAAATCTGCAAATTCATTACATTTTAGTATGATTCAATCCCAGTTTAAAATTTTTGCTTAGTTGTTCTCTTAGGATTTTTTTTTTCCAAATAGGAAAGGAAGTTCAGGCTTCTAAATAAATATACCTGTCTTGATATCATGTATCATGCTAATGTGCCTAACTTAATATGCATAGATAGTCCTTCATTTTAACTGTTGTTTTGTTTGGCATTACACTGGATATTTTAAGATTTTTTTTTTAATGGAAACTCTCTTTTTAATCAAGAATTAAATGATGATGACGATGATGATGACTGCTTTATAGTAGAAAAGGGTGCCAGAGGGAAAAGGCCTATTTTTGAATGCTTTTGGAATGGAAGGTTAATACCATACACAACTGTGGAAGAGTAAGTGATATCTGTTTCTACAGTGTAAACCTTTTTCTCTTTTATTTTTATAAACAAGAGGTTTAATTTCTTCCTCCTTTTTGTTTAAGTTTCGACTGGTGCGCTCCTCCAAAGAAGAGAGGATTGGCTCCAATTGAATGCTACAACAGAATTTCTGGTGCATTATTTACCAATGATAAGTTTCAGGTCAGCACAAACAAACTCACTTTCATGGATCTGGAGCTGAAGTTAAAAGATAAAAATACTCTCTTCACAAGAATCTTCAATGGACAGGTGATCATTTTAATCTTTTCTGTATTTCTTTATGGCCAAATGTAATGCATATGATATAAAAATATTTACTCATTGGTCATTTGTTCATATCACTGAATATTATCCTGTTTCTAAAAAACTTTCACCTTGGAAATTTTTGCAGCACTTTGCAGCAGACACTCCTCTCAGTTTTAGTGGGTTGTAAAGCTGACACCTTAAAAATGAAAAATATTATTTAGTCTTTTTTCTTGTATTTTCTTAAGGATAAGCAATATTTTTATCTGGTCATTATGTGACTGTTTTTATGGAAAGACTGTCTTCATAAGAATAACTCTTGTTTAAATTAATAGTAAGATATGTAAGCTTTCTATGGCTTGAAGTATAGCTTTCCAGGAGTGCTGTAGTGTTACTATTTCTGAATTGGAGAATCCAGTTTTTGAGTACAGTATTGCTGTAGTCCTATACTTGTTCATATTTCTAAAATTCAGATTTACATATTGTAATACAGCAGTAGTGTATATGTGTTTTGTAATTGCTTTACAGGAGCAGCGAATGAAAATTGATAGAGAATTTGCTTTGTGGCTCAAAGACTGTCATGAGAAATATGACAAACAGATAAAATTCACAGTATTTAAAGGAATAACTACACGTACTGATTTGCCATCCAAAAGGATGCAGAGCCCTTGGACAGTGTACTCTGCCATAGAGTGGGATGGGAAAACGTACAAAACTGGGCAGCTGGTAAGTTAGTTTCTCACAGATGGGGGGGGGGGGGGGGGGGGGGTTAATAGAGCGTTTGAACCCTATAAAAGGCAAATACTATACTTGCGTTTGCAATACCAGTGATGTACAAAATTTAATTGCTATCTTTCTACAGGTGAAAACTATTAAGACTCTCCCAATATTCTATGGAAGTATAGAGAAATTTTTTCTGTATGGAGACCATGATGGGGATATATTTGCTACTGGAGGAGAGGTTCAAATTGCTTTGGTAAGACAAATATAAAAATGATTCATATGCCTGTGGAATCTTTAAATTTAATCCTGGATCAGACTTCTTTATATGTTTTTTAAATACGTGTTGAAAATTATTTTATTTTTTGGAGTTTTGGCAGTCTAGAAAAAATCAAACTGCTTAGTTTTAATGTAAATTTCGTGTTATAAATGATTATTCATAATCATGTGGTTAATTTAAATTTGCATATTACATGCGGTGTCACAGTCGGACTCACTAGTATGCTGTATGTCACCATTCTTAACCCTGGTGTTTTCAACGTATTTTAGCCCAGTGTCTGCAGAGTCACCAGGCAGCATTTGTTAGCATTTGTCTACCTATATGGTCCCCTTGATAATGAGGTATTTCTTCTCTAGCGTTTTATAATCTGGTTGTTTATAACTAGACTTAACTTTTTCAGGAACCTCAGGCATTGTATGCTGAAATGAAAACTATTCCAATCTCAAAACTTGACAGAACAGTGTCTGAAAAAGCTGTTAAAAAATACATAGAGGATGAAATGGCAAGGTAAGCTCTAAATTGCAATAGTTGTGAAGTTCCTAATAACAGTTTTAATATTGCTTCAGGAACAAAAGAAATGTTCAGTTTTATTCCCAAGTGGAAGTGGTCAGCTGTTTCAGTAGAAATAAAAAACCTTCAACTCTAAAATAAGAAATCGTTCTGAATTTTTTTTCCCCAAAATAGCTTCATGTACATTCTAGTAAAGATAAATTATGTTGGTTTTTAACTTATGGAAAAACTATTGTTTCTCCTTTTTTAACTAGACTTCCTGACAAATTGTCAGTCACGTGGCCTGAAGGGGATGAGTTATTACCAAATGAAACAAGATTTGCTGGTACACCAATAGGTATATTTTTTTTCCTTCCAAACACTAAAAAGTAAAATGTCAATGTAAAATCATATTATTTACTCCTGTTAAAAAGGAAATATGGAGAAATCACCAATCATTTTTAAACTGTGTGTTTTAAAAGTCCATCACTTTTCCTTTTAAATACAGGAGCATTAAGAATAGAAATCTTGAATAAAAAAGGAGAAGCCATGCAAAAACTTCCTGGTACAAGCCATGGAGGCTCAAAGAAACTTCTTGTTGAACTCAAGGTTATTTTACATTGTGAGTACTTAAGTATATTTAAATTAGTCTTTATTATTTTAAAGAACACATATTGTATAATATGTTCTGTTCAAATTTGATAGACCTATATAACTTTAAATTTTAAGGATAATATTCTGTCAGAGCTTCATGTAGCATTCCAAAGACACATTTCAAGAAAAATGTCTCAATGCTGTATGATGTCTATACCTTTCATCATATATAAGAAGGGCATATCAATTTCAGGCTATCTACTTAATATGCATGAGAGTATGGTTAAAAAAAGATACTGGTTCTGTAATTAGCGTAGCAATTCACATGAATTGCATAAAACTAGAGACCGGACTTGCTTAGTATCTCACAATACTAAGTTTTAAGTCACTTCAGAATTTAAAAAATCAAGGTTCATGTGAGTAAACATATTCAATATGCCTGAAATTTATAGAAACTTTTCAATCTTGTTTGCCTTGTTGCCCCCATGTACAATAGGAAAAAACAATTCCTTTATCTGATAAGAGAGTTGTAAAAATAACTTCCTAAAGCACCAAGATTCCTATAATGATGTATGTCAAAGGAAACCGAATGAAAGTGAAGTGAAAGCTTCAGTGTAAGCTTCAGTGTAGTATGTTGTATTATAAGGCTATATGTTTTAAAAACGTGGTATTTTAATGCTGCTTGTTGTGTGAGGGACTGTCTGCTCTGCACGTCCACTTTTCAAGGTATGGTTCTGGGGCAACAAGTGGCTGGGATTGAAATAATATGTGCTCGCATAGTGAATATCAGATTGTATTTGCGAACAGTGTAGGGGACAAGTCAGTGTTTTGCAAGCAGCCTTTAACAAAGGTAGACCATCCTAACTTCAGGATGTCTAAATTTGAGGAAGACATAGCGTTTTTAATACTGTGTTTTGTCAGCATTGTTCCTAAGAGAAACAAAACTAAGTGTGCCCTTTGCTTCTGATCACCAAAAATTCTGTCTTCACACCTTTCGTGTCTCCTGACCACTTTGATTCATGGATTGAAACTTGCTCATGGACGTTTTTATTGCCTCCTGTCTTAACTTTCTTTTGTAGTTAACCGAGGAATCACATGTAATTTTCCTGCTCTTTTCCTGGTGAACAATAAATAAGTCCTACAAGTGGCAGCTGGAGTATGGCATACTTGTCAAACTCGAACCCCAACTCTTTCTTATATAAAGCTATCAGTTGTACTTAAAGCGGTCACTTTCTCTAAGGCTCAGTTTAAAATTAGCATTAGGGTTAATAGAAAGGCTCTGCTAAAAAGGAGTAGGCTGCAGAGAGAGCTGGGATCTGAGAAACTTTTTGTTGAAGTCATGCCTGGGTGGTTCTTGTCTAAAGGTTAGACTGAAAACAAAGTTTAGGTTTGAGAGAAAAAGAAAGCTTTAGAAGTGCAGTCACTGTGGGGCCAGAAATGGACTGCCCTAGGAGAGAGCAAGCTGCCAGGATATGGGACTGTGGGAATTTTTTGGACCATGGCTGTGGGACATTGTCTAAAATTCTGTCAAAAATGAATGGTTAGGATTAGTTTTGAGAGAATGAGGACATAGAATGGTCCTCCTTGAACGGAGTGGGAAAGAGGCTGCCAAAGCAAAGTGGCCCAGCAAAAAGCCAACAAGAGAACCAGTATATCATAAACTTGTCTGGGCCATACCTTGGAGACATTAACTAGTTTTCAGACTAAAATTAGGGTTAGGCTTGAGAAAAAGAGAAAACCTAGTGGTCCATGCGGAGTGGGACTGGAAAGGGGGTGCCCAGGGAAAGCATGGGCTGCCAAGAGAAACTTCCTTTCAGTGCGATGGCTGGAGGCCCTTATGTAGGTCTCTGCCTAAAATTAGGCTTAAGGTTGAGAGAAAGAGTAAGACAAGTAATCTATGTGGAATCTTGAATGAGATTCAAAAGGGGCTGTGCAAAAGGAAAATGTGGGCTTCACTGCACTGTATTTAAGAACTGAGCACACAGAAAAGGCTTTGGATTCTCAGAACACAATGTGAGCGTGGCATTTGTAGGGAATTAAATTACAATTTTGTAGAAGATGGAAGAGTCAAACTTTAAATTCTGTGTGGGTTTGCATGTGCAAGCCTTCCCACCTTTTGGGCCTTTGGACTTTTCTCCTAAGCATGTATTCATTCTCCTTGCTTATCTGTCAGTATATATTTTTACATGGCAAAACCTGTCATTTCAGTAGATACTATGGGTAATACGTTGGTCAGCACAATTCCTGTATTCTGAAATCACTGAGTATCTTTCTGGGAAGGAAAGATCTGAAAGCAAAAAAGTAAGAGTATTTCTCTGAGCATCTTTCTCTCTTTCCCTCCCCCTTCCCTTAATAGACTCAAGTCTGTGTGAAAGAACTTGATTTTCCACTCACCTTTTCTATCTTAGAAGATTCTTGTAAATCACTCCTAATTACATAATGAAATTGCAGGTATCCCTGTTAAAGTATTCAAGTAGGTACTATGGCAATCATGAGGCGTCTTTTCAGGTTTTTGAGCTTTTCATCAAGTTGTTTTCATCACTGAAGTATTTATTTTAGAACTTAGTTGACTGTTACTCTGACCAAAAGATTATCTTGACATTTCCCTCCGGTAAACCACCATAGGAAATGCTATTCAGAACACTGTTCTCTTTCACACGCACACAACAGCATTCTCCGGTACAGCAGGGCTGTGGCTATCAAAAGACACTGATTAATCACTCATTAGAAACAAAATTAAATAGAGTTTTTTTCTCTGTTCATATGTGCCAAGGATTTGTAATATATCATAGAAGGCACAATTAGTGAAGGGGTTTTTTTCAGAACATTGTGTATGGAAACTTTGTTCATATGAGGAGTGAACAATGGTGCGGTAGTAGTCCCTTGAGTAAAAGATGCCTTTTGCCTCCAGAAGAACAATTGAATCCAAAAGGTTTCAGACAATATAGATATTTTTTAAGTTGCAAGGTGAGAATTTTCTTGTGCTTCTGTGTCAGAAAAAAACAACTAAATTTGAACAATTCAACCACAGGTTTGCATTTTTGACAAACCACTGTGTATGAAAACTTTTATTTCTTGTGCACATAGTTTGTACTAAGTGTAGTCTTCTGTATCTCAGTGATTGCAGGAAAACTGTGGTAATATCTTTGTATCATATAGATGCCTGTGAATTGGATTCTGGACATTTTGTATTTGTGTGAAAGCTTCAAGAAAAGAACATGGTGTTTGGGAAGTCTTAATAACTCCACTGATCACTGCCAATATAAAGTGTATGTAGGAAGGGCTTTTCCCTCTATCAAAGGAAAAAAATGGAGACATAGTCAAAGAAGATCCAGATAATTGGATGTAGTTCCACTGAAATAATTTAATCTCTTGTTCCAATAAAATGTTGGGGTGCTTGCTCGTCATACAGACTGCAACAACAATGTTGGACATACCTGACAACTTTCTCACACAATACTGCTCTTTCGGAACAGAATTTTAGAATGTAACAGCCCTGCCCCTAAGACTTTCTTTTTCTCTTTTTCTTTTTCTTTTTCTCTTTTTCTTTTTCTTTTTCTTTTTCTTTAACACTTGTCCTCTTCATAGACCCCATTTCTTTTACTGTCATCTTCATTATCCCTATGCACAGAAGTATTAGAATTTATTCAATTACTATAGATAAATTTGACCCTTTGTATTATTATCTATAATGGGGAAGTAGAAGAAGAAAGGTGAAATGTCTTGCCAAAGTGTTTCTTCTGCAGTGTGCATTTTGCATAATATATAGAGACTATCAGTTTAATTTGGTGGCAGTTGACACTTCATTAGGAAAATTGTACTCACTTGAGAAGTTTTCTCAGTGTTAAAAACTACCACAGGAAAAAAAAAACCAACATAGAAAGCTCTCTTTCTATATAGAAATTTTCTTTCTATAAAGTACTATTAAAATTTATTTTCATAACCCACTACTTCCAGAATTACATATTCAAAGAAATATACTTAACAGAGCTGACAAATATTGCTTTATGTTATGTATGGAGTTTGGTGGAAGAACAGGATGTGAAATTACACTTGTTTGTACTTACCTAGAGAACAAGGTATATCTTTTACTGTCCTTCTTTTTATTCTGTATAGTCTTGTTGCAGTCAATTCTGTATATGTTCTAAATTGTATTTCAAAAAACGAATGTATTCATGTTTCCTGAGAAGTTTTAACAATAAATGTCATTCCTGCAGATTGTAGCACCAGTCACAAAAAATTGCCCCAGAGTTTCAATATATTCCCTTTTGGATGTGTCTTTGTACTGCAGAAGTGTTTGTAAAGACAGATAAAATAATGTGGAACAAAATAGGAAATGTTCTTTTTTTCCTATTATATGTTCAGTCAACTTCAGTTTTTTACCATTGCTCACATTTAAGCTAACTTATGATTGTCATTTTGAAGTTGGTCAGTCGCCAGTATGGAGTTCATGACCTATAGTGCTCAGACTTACTTGGGGACATAACATAACCAAAGAGCTAATTCAGCTTTACAAAGCTGCTTTCATTTTAATGTGTCTGAGGCTAGCAATTTGTAATTAGTATGGGAATTAGATTTTTTTTTTTAGCTATGATCAGTGTGATTACTTGTGAAACAGAATTTGTATTTGTGAGATTTATAAGTGACATGCATTATTTTTGCATTTAATTGGAGTATTGATACTTGAAAAAATGAAGAATTATAGTATAAAATCTAAAGTAGATTTTAGATTTTAGAAGTAGTAGTATATGTAGTAATTGTTTGTTTGTTTGTTTAAGCACCCACTGGGAATAAAGAAATAATTTCTCATATCAGTCAGCATGGAGGCAAATGGCCGTACTGGTTTAAAAAAATGGGTGAGTTCACTTGTGCAATATTTTCAGTTTATTTTTAGTTCTGCTTTTTTATTTCTAAATGTATTTGTATTTCTGTTTAGAAAATCTTCAGAAACTTGGGAACTACACCTTGAAGCTGCAAGTAGTATTGAATGAAAGTAATGCAGACACTTATGCAGGAAGGCCTCTGCCATCTAAAATATTTAAATTTACTATCATAGGTAAGATAAATTCCAGTCATGACAGTTTTCTTTTAATTTTGGTGGGTTTGATATACAATGGTGTATCAAAATAAATCATGTTTTAGTGAGAGGTAACTTTCGGCCTTGATAAAGTAATACTTGTATGTCAAATATGAAGTAGATTCAAGAGAAGATTTTTTTTTTTGTCTGGTTGGTTTTGATCTCACTTATAGCAGTTATGTTGGTCCTGCTATACCGTCAGTTTCACAAAAAGGTAAAATGTTAATGAAATCAAAAGCTTTTCCTGACGTGAACTTTCTTAACATGCCTAGCAAAAACAAACAAACAAACAAGCTTACTCAAACCTTAGCTTAATTAGAATCATCCTATGTCTCATGCCATTAGCATCAGTATTCTTTCATAAAACTAATACTCATTAGGCCAGCTTTCATGCATATACCATACAGAGAAATGAATTAATTCAAAAGCAGGTTAAGCATTTAAAATATGCACGTTGAGATCGAAGTCCTTTTTTAATCAAAAGAAGAACCTTATGCAAAACAGTAAGTACTTGTTTGATTATAATGGGTGTAATATATGTTATTATTTTATTAGTAGTATAATTTGGATTAACTATCAGAAAATATTAATTAGAATACTAGAATTAAAATAATCCTTTTCAATATGTCTGATGTCACTGTCCCTTGCCTATCTATATCGATATTGAAATCTGTATCTCAGAGTATATGGCAAAGGAGAGTGACATCAGACATACATATATATATGGCCTAAAATAGCATATGACTGTTCACCTCTCCCAAAATAATTATTAGATTCTAATTTTAGCGACACTGTTGAATACTGTAAGATATACAATGTACAGTTATGTTGTGCGTCTGGTACTGCATTGCTAGTCCGGTTTCTCTCATCTTCTTAAGATGTTAATTTTATTTCCTAATTTCTTTGTCTGCATTTATCTGTTGGTGGCAGCTCAGTTTGTTTATAAGCCTTTCTCTGAAGCAGTTTTATTCCTTTTTACTGAAGAGACTTCATTTTCAGGAAAAATAGATGTATATTTATGAAAAAGGGTTACATTCAAGTTGCCCTTTCTGTCCAGAAGTATGAAAAACAATCCATTTTTAAATTGTAAAGGAATATGTTATATAACATTGCATAGGATTTAAAGATTTTTTTGTATTTTGTGATTTTGTACATCATAATTCATCTTAAAGAAAATCTGTAGTTACGCACCTGCTAAAATAGATTCAATTTGCAAATACGTATGCTGACTACAGATTATACCTCTCCTGATGTGTCTGATAACTAATAGCTATCCTTTTATGTAAGTAGGCGTACATATAGAAGTGAAAAGATTTGTGGTCTACTTACTTAGAAGGATGGATCTTCTCTTGGTCTCTGGTTCTCAGTCTCTATTTTGAAAGGAAGAGTTTTCTTTGGTCCTTTTGCCACTAAGTGATTTTTTTGCCTTTTTCTGAATTAGAAAAAAACAAGCCTAACTTTTTTCTGCAAGGAGGAAAAAAGACAAAAAATACTTATGTCCTTTGCAGTTGATGTTAAAATACTTGTTTCCAGGGCAGATTCAGGAGGTGAAGCTCGCATTTGTTTCTAGAAAATGTAGAAAGAATAGAAGCTTTCAGTAGCCTCCTATTCTTCCAAAAAATAAGAGGCTCTAGATACAAACCATTTAGGCAGAAAACAGTTGTTTGTAGGATATTCTAAAAGCTTCTGCAGAATGACAAAAGTATTCTTGTATGATGAAGAAGAAATGTTTGGCATTACTTGAAAAGAGTAGTTATTTAAATAAATGTCTAAAATCTGTCATTCAAGTCTCAAGATTTTTCTTCTCTTAGAACTTTACAGAAGTACCTTTTTTCTCTAAATAAATGAACCTTTTCTCCCCCTTCTCTATTTCTGTTCATCAAAGTAAAAGGAGAACCTTTAAAGTTGCGAAGTTATATTCTGTATTTTAAAAATTCTCTTGCAATAGCATTGTGGCTGACCCCAGCATGGCAGACTGCAATTAAAAAGGTTTCTTTGGCTATAAAAATTCATAACAAGTCTCCTTGGAAATGAATATGTACTCTGAAAATCTGATGAAGTAGTAATTTGATACTTTTAATACAAGGGGTTTCAAAAGCAGCTTCTGCTCTTTACTGCTGCATTTTTGCCTCATCAGTCAGAAAGTGATTTAATGTTTGTAATGATCATCAGTCTTGAAAAGTGAATATTTCAAGTCTCGATTTTTTTCTATGGTTTGTTTTGTCTCAGAGACAGCCGTAAATGCTATTCTTCGTCATTCCAAAATGTTCCAAAACATAAAACAATGTCTGTATGACCTTTTATGTATATAGATTCTAAAAATCCTGAACAGAAGAATTAAAATCTAAACTGAAATCAACAACTTTTTCATCTGAGAAACAGTTTATTTGATTTCTTTGACAACTGGTTGTTGTTCAGTGTTTATGGTTCTTCCTGGTAAGCTACAAAATAGTCAAAAATGCCAGTTAAACCTGAACTACCTAACTTAAAAATTCTTAGGCCTTGTTCTTTTAATTCAGACACATGTCCATTTGGTAGTTATTCAGTGTGACAGTGCAGAAGTTCTTTAGCTGTTATTTTGCCTGTCCATTTTCTAGTTTTATCACTGACTTGTAAATTTTAATAAAGCTGTAAACACTTAGAAATTGAGGCCTTCTTTTTTTTTGTATTGTTATAATAATTCTGGCTAATAAAATATAAGAATTTCCCTTTCCCAAGGGTTTTTCATACCTCTTGTGCAAAAGAAATTTGTTGATAATGACATCTGTAGGTATTGAAAGTAGCTGTTAATTTGAGTCCAAAATTATTTGATAGGAACCACTGAGGTCAGCATTAGATTAGTCCTTTTCTTAGCAGCCACTTGGCCAAGAAAGTTTGATTCCACAAAACATTACTGTGATTTGTACTGCTCAGTGCAAATGATGACAAAGACTTTAAAATACAACTATTAGTTGTGTGTGTTACATCTCATTTTTGAATGCCTAATTGGAGGCAGTTTAATGGGGCCACATTTCACAGGGAAGATGCACCCAGACTTCTTTTTCAAATCATCTTTATTCATCCTTGTCTCTCAAATTTGAGATAGTTGTAGAATAAGAATATTTTGTTGCACAAATGATGCTTTTTTTAAGAGAGTTAGAGCAATAAAATATTTAAGAAAAGCTGTCCACAAGGATTTGTCCATTTTCAGATGCTATGTTGATATTAACACTCCAGAAGTTTGGGCTGTCCTGTTATGGGTTTTTTTATGCCATAAGCTTCTGCCACTCTGTTTTAACTCTTACTTTTATATTAGTATAAGCTGAAAAAGAGGATCAATCAATAAACTGTGATTTTGGTTACAAAAGTAATTATGAACAGCCTATTTGCTTTGAGGCTGATAACTGCTTGACTGAACTGCTGCATTAAGTAAGCCAATAACACATTAAATTCCTTCTAAAAATGTATTATTCTTTTCTCTTAGAGGGCAAACCAGAGAAATTTTCAGTGGGTCTTTTGGAGCTTCCTTTTCGAGTTGGAGTACCTTTTAATATTCCTTTGGAATTGCAGGATGAGTTTGGTCATGCAACACAGTTGACAACTGATATTAAACCAATTCTTGAAGCTAGGTAATTCAACCATCTCATTTTTGTCCTTACTTCTTGTAACATTAATATAATAATTTGTCAGGTTTTTTTCTCTGAGTCATGTAGTGGATACTTTCAATATGAATTATCTGGCATTTTTGCAGTAGCTTCCATGGGAATATCTGAAAATATCTTATATCTATTTTAGGTGAGAATTAAAATGCTCTGTTTATTTTTAAATTGATTTTGTTTAATGTATTTTTCTAGTGGCTTGACATTACAGTATGAAGAAATAACTACAGGAACAAATTGCATCATTAAGGGTGTCACTGCTAAAGGCTGTATTAATAGTTACCAGGGCAAGGTAGGCTAATGGATTTAAACTTGAAGTAACATATTTAAAAAAAAAAAAAAAAAGAACTGGATAATTTTCATGTAAAATGGATTGTCACATAGTATTACCTTTGTTTGCTCTATGTTACTGGCTACAGCTATCTCCTGAAATGCTTTCAAATGATATCTTATGGTTCTAATCTACCTGGAACAATTTGTTACTTCTCCTACAGCTACACTCTGTTAGCTGATGGAACTGGGGGGAAGATGAGCACAGGTGCATCTGTGTGGTGGATAGAGTGTACCAAGTGTACGAAGTCAGCTGGTGTTGAAATTGTTTTAAGCCAAATCACCCTGGTGACTTTTACACTGAAGCAGCATAGGAAGCACTGAAATCTTTCATTTTGGTAGTTGAGATGATGAGTCGTAATAGCTGATGTAATATCCAGTTGGTAACTAGTTGAGCCTTTCTTCATGTTTCCAAAGTGTTGGTTTCACCTCTGTAGCAAATATATGTCTATTAGGTTGTCATCCAAATCCAGCCTTTTACTAATGGATTCTCAGCACCTATTCAAGCTGTTAAGTCCTTATGGAGACAAATAGGTACACAATGTTATCTGAATTAATGCTTTTGATAAAGACAAATGCGAAGAATTTCAAAAATAATTTTAGAAACATGTATATTTATACAGTATTCTACATTCTTGATTAGGTCCTAATCTTTCATCTATTCTTGCAGCCTAGCACAGTAAAGACAAAGCTAGGAACTGAGGTAGCTGAAGATACTAATGTATTGTTGATGAGAAAAAATCAAATAATATTGCGGTGGAAAGGCATATGAAGAGCAAAGGAAGCATATACCTGCCGATTGAAAACTAGAGGGTGTTGAATGCGATAAGCTTTGTAGATGAAACTCAGTGTGTAAGGAGAAGGGTAGGAGTAATATCAGAAGATAGGGAAACAGAGAGTATAAGAGTAAAAATGCTAGGCTGTAGCAAAATATAAATATGGTGAGGGGCAAGACCAATAGTCATTTAAGGAATTTGCAGGACAGAAATAATCCCATAATAACGGAAAAGAAGGGATGTTGTTTTCTTGTGTTGTTTAACTTGATAAACTGTAGGGGGCAATACAGGACCTGTATTGCATAATTTATATGATAAAAAAGGACTGTTAAAGGTGGTAATGAAAAATAATGGGGAAAAGCAGCATGGTGGGGAAACACCAGAGAGAAATTTTCAACATTTTGATTTTGAAATAGTAGCAGAAGAGCTAAAATACCTCTGAGAAGCAGCTAGTAATAAGATTCTGGAAAGAATTTAAAAGGAGAAAGTGAATGAGAGAACAAGAAGGAAGACATGAAATATATTTTTGAGAAAGGAGGAAGGAAAAAATGTTGAAGGAGTAAGCATGCAAAATGGGAAGAGAATCTTGACAGAGGGAAAACAGAGAAGATCACAGTTGTCTGTGGCAGAAGCACTGATAAGAAAGGGAAGCTGATTTCATCTAGTTCATTAGTAACTGACTTTATTCCATCCAAACCAGTTAAGACTGTTTTGTTTGGGGTGAGGGGAATGAAAGAGAAAGTTGGAAGAGAGCTATATGAGTCATATGAAGAAAAAACTCCCTTACAGGATTTTGAATACAGTGAGGAGAAGGGTGAAGAAGGGAGATTAAAGAGGAAAATAATATTCATGTTTATTCTTCTTTTCCTTTTGAAATACTGTAGTAGACATAGAAGCATACTTGATGGCAAAAGGAAAGGAGATAAAGGGATCATGAAGGATAAGGGAGAAGAACTTCCCTAGAGGACACAATTGCTGAAAGATTAAAAGGAATGAAGTTAAAGGTATAAACCAATGAATTAGAGGCAGAAAGTAGAAGACAGTACTAAGTCAAAAATAAGTATTGCAGAAAAAAGGTTGAAACTAAGAGAAGGGGATCATAGAAGGAGGAGTGTCTGTTGCATGAATACAAAGCTTGAGTGAATGGACTACTGAAGAATTCAAGTTACCAACATTGAACTTCAGCTATCCTAGTTTCCTACGTTTTTGTTGCCTTTTTTTTTTCTTTTTTGCAGTCTCCCAACATGTAACTTAAGTCCCTCTTGCCTTCCCCCTTCCTCATCTCAGTGTTCATCATTTGGTTTAATGGGGCTGCAGGTGGCATATAGTACTTGGCTTGCAGACAGACCAGTGTGGTAGGCCAGCCATCAGCTGGGGAGCCCACTTGCTTGATGGGACCAGTTAGAGTTGTGAAGCTGTGGCCCAGGCCTCACTGCATGTTCTGCTTCTCTATCCCAGCAAACCAAAAGAATTGCTGAATCGCTTTCATCCAGGGGTGTTAATGTTGCATACGCCGTTAAGCATGGCAAGGGCGTAGGCCAGGGATGGCTCATGAAATAAAAGCTTTCCAGAGGCTGCTTTTAATGGTTTCAGAAACTTTTAATTTAACATGCAAACCCTGAACTGAATGTGTCTGGACATAATAACATGAAAAAAATTGATTTTAGTGCAGGAAAAATTTTGGTTTACATTGTAATGCAGGAAAGCTTGGTTAGGCTTCTGGAATTTCACATATATATGGATTGACATGACTATGTGAGATAATTTATCTATAATCTATTTTTGTTTAAAGTTAATATGTAAAATATTCTTTTCATTAGAACTTTAATCTGAAGGTTACTCTTCCTGGATTGAAAGAAGATACACAAATTTGTAAAATAAGATTGCAGCCTGGTAAGTATCTTAAAAATACTTTGTGATTTTCTGTTGAACTTTGTTCTGGCCCTATTAATAAGTGTTTCTTCTCTGAGAAAAATAAAATATTTAATGAGCCAGAAAAAGGGATATTCCAACTCATCCAAGTGATGACTGACACTAAATAAAGCTGAGGACATACCACTCTTTGCAGGAATAATATCAGCTCAAACAGTATAGTCTTGTCCATTATTCTAGCAACTGGAAATGGTCTGCTTCACTGAGATAAATTTTTTACTTCATCTTTTTTATGGCTTTAAATGTTTTTCAGCACAGCACCATGAAGTGAATGATCTTTTTATCATCTGAATTTTCTGAAGTTTTTTGGCCCATTAAGCTCTACTAATCTGTGTTAACTCACTGTCCTTGTAGAAGGCATCTTGTAAATCAACAAGTTCTCATTCAATTTTTTACCTGAACAAAAGGGGGATGCTTTGGCAGTTGGAATGATGTCTGAAATTTAAAGTGTTACTTGTTGAATTTATCATTATGTTACATAATGCAAGAGAGGAATACAGGAGTCTATAGGTACACTATCCTTACCAGAATTTTATGTTTTGTGGATGTCTTGATACTGAGGAGTTCCTTACATGATTAATACCTCAAACAATTTCACTTCTAATCACAGGCCCTTCAGGAGAAAGTGCCAATTCCTATTATCTCTTGTTCTCTGGGGTTTTCTGGATTTGGTAGATAAGGTATAGTGTGAAGGGGAAACTCTTAGGTTTTTGCCTTTCAGATTACCAAACCTTTCCAACTTTAGGCTTTCCTGTCTCATTTGGGGGAGAATTTGTGTACTTCTAGACTTTGTTAGACGAGCAGTTCACAGTTTGTTCTGTTGTTCTTTATCTTTTGGGAGGTTAAGGCTATGTTTAGAAAACAAGGTGAAGCAGTCTGACTTCCGACAGATTGTACTGTGTATTGATTGCTTAATTCTTACCTTGGACTGAAGGCATCTTCATCCTCTATTAGAATCTTTGGATTTTGGTAGTCTAGAGAGGCTTCAGGACCTCTTTCTTCTCATTGAGCTTATCCGTGGTTTTTAAAGTTGCTTTTTGAGGAAGGAGTGAATAAAAGCTATTTCAGTCATTCCTGTTCTTCAAGCAGTGAGGTTGAAAAGGAAGTTTTAAATGAGTGATGCATAAAGGTTGTTTCTGGAAAATGGCTTTTTTTGTTGTTTCTTCAAAACACCTGTCTTCTGATAGTCTCTGACTTCCTTCTAACTTTTTAAAAATTAATAATTATACATTCCAGGGAGTAGGTTCATTTTAATAGCCTTCACTTTACTATCTGTATAATACCATCAAAATTTGCTTTTGCTTTTCTTTGCATGCAAGTTGTAACTGTGGTGGGTTTGGTGTTATGCTGCACATTATGATTGATATGTGAACATTGGTATCTTTGCTTTTTATATATGTCAGGAGAAAACTTCAAATTTATTCATGAAGTAACTGCTTCTGTGTAGTAGTTGATAGCATTATGTCATGTTTTTAAATCTTGTATCTGATGAAATTCATCATATTTGTGTAACTATTTTGTACCAAATTTGTTTGAAAGAGTGGCAGGTGATCCATATATCAAGGGACAGAATGTGTTTAGAACTTCTGGGTATAAACCAATACCCCTGAATTGTGCCAAGTTGTTTGTTACCACAGATATCTTGGTAGCTTGGCATTTCAAATTCACTTTTCAAGAAAACAAAAACTGAAATCCACTATTTTATAAGTTATCTAAATATAACCACACTTTATTTGTCCATTTTTACAGGGCCTCCTCGTCAATTGAAAGTAAAGCCAGATTCTGAAATTCTGAAGATTGAAAATGGCACAGCTTTCCCCTTTCAGGTTGAAGTATTGGATGAATCAGGAAATATAACAGCACAGCCAAAGTTGATAGTTCACTGTAAGGTAAACTGCATTATGTTATGTGTTACAGGGATTTTGATATTTGCTTTTAAAAGGGCTGGGGAAAGAGACTATTTTGGTATTTAGACAGAATTTGTTGTCTTTATTAGTACTTTTAAGTTTCTCAGGTTTGATAGCTATGTGACTCCCTTGCCTCATCTACCGTGAGTCATTCAGTGTCAGAATTATAAGAACCTAGCCCTAGAAATGGAAGAGAAAATGAAGTGAGGATATTAGGCTACAATTTTATGATATTTTAGGTTGTATTTTCATATACAATACTAACATTTGTTCAGAAAAAAACTTCAGGCAACATACTTTAAACTTACTTAAAGATGAAATGCAGGTTTAATGCCTAAAAATTAATAAAGACTATTGTAAGTACTCAGCTAATCTCAAAAGGGAATGCATATGTTACTGTGGCTTTTAGAAGCAAGCCTTTAGGCCTTTTGGACATGGTTTTATTCATACAAAGTGTATTTTCCAGTTATAGCAAAATCAGTCTTCCAGCGAGGATAGATACACAAACAGGAAAGGTTTTCCCAGTACAAACTGTATCTGCATTCCATTTGCATGTTATCTATTGGAGTACATTTTCTTCCTGTAAACTGTGTCTGCAGGAGTGTTAGGACATGTTGAACTTGATATTTAATTTCTGTTTTAATGTGTATATTTCAGAAAATTGATAAAATATAAGGTTTATTTTAACAGCTTGATTAAATTCATTGCCATAATGGAAGAAGAGACTAGTATGTATGTATTAACATCTCTTATCACCTGAAAAAGCAGGTGTTGATATTGCAGGCTTCTTGAAAACAGAATTCTTTCAAATTTATCTGTAAATAATCCTATATATCTTTGGAGTTGCAAAAATAATTATTTCTGGAAAAATTCTAGTAGTCTTTAAAAAAAATTTGAAGTTTAATTTTACATTTTAAATAGTTTGTAGGTGCTTCAAACCTTCCTGTGTATGCCGTGGATTGCAGTAATGCAGGAACAAACATTTTGACTGGTCCGGTTATACATGTACAGAATATAAAGAAAGACCAGCTGCTCAGAGCAAGGATTGAAATACCTGTAAGTACTGATTGGGGTGTTTGGATGAATGAAAAATTGGAAACAGTTTAGTATAACATCTTGTTAGTGAACCAAAGTCTTTTATGAAGCAAGTTAATAAATCAATGTTTCATAATCAGCCTGAGAATCAGCTGGCTGCCCTGTTCCTCTCTAGGAAACCATAAAAAGGCAAACTTTCCATCTTTTCTTTATCCATCACCCTGTATTTCTGAAATTCCTTAAGTGTTTCTGGGAATTTACGTTCCTTTTTTTCCTCCCTGCATCCTTCTGACAACTTGCTTCCTTGCATAAACATGTAGAGCCAGAATAGACGTGGCACCATGTTCTCTGAAAACTATAGCTAGCTTCAATTCCAGCATCCTTTGAAAAATTACAAGCATGCTGGCTTATCCTTTGGATTTACTTTTGACAGGTCAGACTCCGACTTCATACTTGGACACCTGGTCACACCTGATAATCCAGAGTAATAACATAGATCACAGTAGACTATTGGATGGAAGGATATAGTCTTCACCGACTTGAGATATATGTGTATGTTTAATGTCTTAATTATGTCTTCTTTTTGTTTCCCCATGCATAGAGTTGTAAAGATGTGCCACCAGTGGAAAAGATTATTAAACTTCTTCCTAGCAGTCATGTTGCAAGACTGCAGGTCTTAAGTATGGATGGACAAAAAGCTATTCAAATTAAACATCAGGATGAAATTAATTGGGTTGCTGGAGATGTCATGCACAACCTTATATTTCAGATGTATGATGAAGGAGAAAGAGAGATACACATAACTCCAGCTGTGGCAGAAAAAATTAAGGCAAGTATTTCTGAATAAACAATGGTATAATTATGGAGGTGGAGGGCACAATGAGTTCCTAGCAAAAGGTTGATTCTCTAACATCTGTAGACATCAGACTACCATTCCAAATGATGTTCCTCAAGACTGCACAAATAAACATGTGAACGTTACTCTCTGCTTAAAAATTTTAAAAGATCAATTTATTAAAATTGTGTCCCTAATGAGATAAGGCCATTTAATAAAATGTTAAAAAATGCCTCGGGATAATATTATGAAAAGCAGGTTTAGCAATTTCCAGCTCTTCTAAATACAATAAAGTAATTCCTACATAGTTATGATTCTTCAGATATGGGGTTATCCCAAGACTTAGAAACCTTGAACAGGCATGTTCCTTCATGAAGGTTTCATTATCTATCTTATCCCTCTGTCTATGTGCAAATGTGGAGCCTGATACCAAGGCAGAGATCCACCAAATATGGTACATTTTTTGTTCTAACATTTTTCTCTATCAGATCTTTGCTAACACACAAAGATGCAGTAAGGAAAACTCAGTTTGTGTTTTGGGTTTGTTTAGAGTAATTTTCTGTATTTGGGCAATTAGTGTTGGTTACTGTTGGAAAAAGCTCAGGCTTTCATTGAAAGCTTCTATTACTTGTATTAGGCTTCAGCATGTTTTGAATGACCACAGATGTGTTATGTAGCTAGTGATTAATAATTTAACATTTGATTAATTTAAGAAATTTCTATTTTAGGTTAACTGGACACCCAAAATTAACAGAGACAATTTGATTCAGGGTTTATTACCTGATGTGAAAGTGCCAACATCAGTAAAAGATGTACGTTACTGTCTTATTACTTATCTTGATGACCATGTGTCTTTGGAGAGTGCATTTACAGTCAGGTTTGTCCATTTGAAACACACTTTATGAAGGGTATTGTTGGCAAAGGATTGTAGAATTGTGCTTTGCGGGAAAAAAAAAATCTTTCTACAAAAGCTGAAATAATGAAGTCAGTTGGCAAAAGAGCAGGATTATGTAGGGAGGGTTTTTTTTTTTTAAGGCAAAATGTGATTATAGATGAGAACATTACGTATGTGCAGAACTCCCATCACGATATGTTTGTATTTATCCAGCCCTATAATTACGTTTGTAAATATACATAAACTGAAGAACACTGCCATCTTTGAAAACTTCATAAACCTTTAAGCTTATAGGATTGCCAGTCTTATTGAGGAGTCAGGTTACTGGTCACTACAGAGAAATAGCACTATAAATATAAAGCAAATTGTTACAGCTTTAAAGGGTTACTGCTTTGTAGCTAAAGATAGGATTTATCTAGCCAAGTGCAGAAGTCTGTATCTGATAGAAAGTAGAATAGGGGATTTATTATTGACTGTTTTAATAGGGTTTTTTTTAATCACTAAAATGGAGTCTCAGTCAGATCAGGGAACTCCTTTTTAGTGGTTATTCTGCTATAGTTGTCGTAAAAATTAAGTGGGAGATCATTCTCACGTGGTTGTTAAAGTTATCAACATAATTCTTAACTTTGAACAAACTAAAGGAGTCAAAAACATTGTGCCAGATAACTCTTAGATCTCAAGTAACTCTTAGATCTTTGGGAGAGAGGACATAGAGGATATTAACTTTCATGAAGTAAACAGAAGAAAAGGCTGAGATGGTTTAAAAGCAGCCTGAAAAATATTTTGGAGAGACTAGTGTTAGGGATAACTTAGGCTGATCACTTCTGCTTTATTGTAGCAAAAGGGGAAATGGAAATCTGATTTCCTTTTTTTTTTTACAGTTGTTTATTATTTCTATAATGCTCTGTTTTTGTTTTGTTTAGGGGGGGCACTAAATTTTCAATCTATATCAGCTATAATTAGATTCTTAAGAACTTTGCAAATGTTTTTCTTAGTAAGTAAGACTGTGATACCTCCATACAGATGTGTCAGGATTAATGTTATTATAATCATTTTTACATTAAAATATACATTTTAATATGTAGACAAGTGTATGTTACCTTGGCTTAAAGGTATTGGAGATGTTTTTTCAAGGTTTAAAATAGTCCAGACTTGAATCCTATTTTGTTATCTGGCTATGGCTCTGATCTGTGTTAAATATTGGTAGGCAAGTTATTAGAGAAAAAGTGATAAAGTCCCATAACACTACTATGTTTCATTACGCAAGCAGTCTCTGATAAGCTCCACTTGCTAAGACTGAGGTGAAGGCTGCTATGTAACATGTATGCACATGAGACTTGGTCCTCTAAATATATGCAATGATAAAATTATGAAAAATTCCAGTTGCAAATGAATGACAACTACTGCATGCTTTGTTATATCTGCTAATGTGTGTTAAGTGATTACTTCATGAAAATGGTTATAAAATAATTTTCATATGTTAACTTAGACCACTTCCTGATGAACCCAAACACATTAAATGTAAATTAAAAGGACCAAACACATTGCAGATGGGTGAAGAACTACAAAGTGAAATTGGTGAGTATTTGCATATCCTTCACTTTGCTGCAAGATATGTTTCTGTCTCTGTGCACTTTGTTAGACTGTTATATATACCGATGTCACTGAGAGTGAATTATCATCTGCTTTTATAAAATAAAAAGAATTTACATTCTCAGTCATGGAATGATCATCAGACTTCTGTAATCATCATTTTATGATTCTTTAGTTAACTCTCTAGTATGATTCACCTCTAAATTTGTGTATTGGGACTTTCTTCCCACTGGAGTTCAAATTGTTAACAAGATTTTGTTAAGGTGGTGCATTCTGAAACCTTAAAAGTCAGAAGAGCATTCAGATAATTTCAGGAGCTTGGTCTTCCAAGTGATACGTTTTTAAGTTAAGTCTTCAGCCTAAAAAGAAGTCATGTTAGGGATCAGTCTTCTCATTCTCCCTCAATTTCTGTTTGTGGTTGCTGTTTGGACATGTGGTCAGTGAAGTCAGACATTGACTATTAAACTTTTCCAGGCACTGTGAGAATACAAATGTTTCAGTATTGGCATTTTTTTTTGTTTTGGTATTTATGCCTGTTGGTGAAAAACTACATAATTTTTCTTCTTCGGTAGTGTGCAATGTTTCTACTACTCTGAATGTGTCAATTACCATCTAATAAGCATGAGACATATTTAGGTAACTTCTAGAAATTAGAAATATTTACAATATTTTAGGGCATAAAAAGCTTGTGTGTGAGTGAGGAAAGGCACATAGGACAGACTGTATCTAAGAGGTTGTAAAACAGCCTCTTTGTAGCAAGAAAAAGTCTTTTTATTCACAAAGAAAGTGGAAAGCACAAAGTTTGGTGTGATATGACTGTATACCTGTACTTTTTATGATTCCCTGCTCATGTAAATTTTTTCCATATTGTGTGTTGTATACATTTATATTCCATATCTTGTGTAATGTTTCATTAAAGCAGCTAATGGGATATTCATCTTACTAATTCTTTTAATAAGCGACTTCTTTTTAAACAGATGTCATGATTACAGATCAGTATGGAAACCAGGTTCAGACAGTGACATCCTCTTGTGTGAATTCCCTGGGAGTTTCTGGGCCTGGACTTGATAAATCAAATTTGAAAATAACTTGGCAGGTATTTCATAATTATTTCTAAGATGTCATGTAGTTTATTTCTCCATGTGCGATAGTTGTCTTAATTTTCATACAGAATTTAATCCAAACTGTTTAAAAATAGTCTAATTAAACACTACTTAGTAAGCTATGAGAAGCAGAGTTTTAATGCATTAAAATCATGTGATCCTGTTCTAAGGTATACAAGAGCAACTGTTAAAAACCTTATCACTGCTGCAGCTATACAATATGGGAGCGGGCTCACTTTATACATCACCCTTTAGCCAGATTTGCTTTGTTTTTCCTCCATTCTTCACTGTTTTCTTCTAGTTGCTTTTTAAATGTTCTGTTCTTATTTATGGTGGTATACTTGATTTTATGTTTTGAAGCAGCATGGGGAGTTACGGATCTTATTGTCTGCATCAGTTTAATTTAAAATGTGGTCTATACCTTTTAAAATATGATGCTGCATGTAACTAAGTAAAATTTCCTATACAATGAAAAATAGATTTCTGAGAAGTATGTAAGTTGGAAATTGATGGCTTCTTGCACAAGAAGTCCTTTCAAATTTAGGAAAAGGACTAAAAATTGTAGTTTATTTTTTAGTTCACTGTCTCACAGCAAAAATAGCAAATATATTCCAGTATACGTAAATAATAAAAATACTGTATTGAATAAGTGAATAAATTACACTTCCCTTTTTTGTTCTTGATAGAATCCTATTTTTATTTCTCAATAGGAAAGTACACTAACAATGAGAGTGAAAGGTATTCGGTTTAAACCGGGTTTACCTGGAAGCAAAGAATTGTGCTTTGCTTGGCGTGCATTTTCCGATTTTCTCAGAGTAAATTTAATTGCAGGATCCCCTGCTAAATTGCAACTTGTGGATTGGCCAGAGTTAGAAAAGGTAAGTCCAAAAGTTAGAGTTTGGAAAAAACAAAGGGTTGGCTAGTCGGCAAGTCTTTTATTTCTAGAGCTTTCCGGAGTACTGTATGCAAAAATTAAAATGCTGGTTTCTTAATATAATGCTTCTGAAAATTGCCAGAATATGACAGCTCTGAGATATTTTTTATTTTATGCAGGACAGCATAGCATAAGCAAAATTAGTTAAGTATTTTGCAGCTGATCGTGTAGGCATGTTTTAAATGGGACTGTATATGTGAAGCCTTTTTCGTACAGTAGGCGACTAACCACACTGGCTTTTAAAAGTAAATTTGTGTTAGGATAATCTAACTCTTAAGTGTCCGTTTACAACACTATATTACTTTATAATACTTAAGTATATAATATAATAATATCTAATGCTTAAACTTAAGTTTATTCTGCCCCATTCCCCTTTCTACAAGTCAATGCCTTTTTCTTTTCCTTAATGGAGCAGTTTTACTGTGGGCTGAATCCCAACACCCACCTTCCACTGCTCTTTGCCAAAATACTGTCTTTAATGGTAGAAATAGTTGACAGTTCACCTCTCCCTTATTTTGGGTTTTATTTTTGATGCTAACAATGTGGAAAGGCAGCCCCAACCTTACTTAGAATTGAAAACGTGGTTACGATCAGAAGGTGGTGAACAGGTACACCACTTACATCAAATGGAAAAGGATGGAGGTTTTTGTTGTCATCTAGTCATTTGCAGTGTTCTTATTTTTCAATGTTTGCATTGGTTGTTCAAGTGGTCATACTGAAGTCACAGAAAAAAGTAAAATAGGAGAGTGGAAGCAGGTAAAAGGTTTGGTTCTCTGAGCAGAAAACAGGAATAAAGATGGGAGTGTTGGAAAATGGAAAAGGAAGCTATTAAAGGAATAGTGAAACAGAAGGTTCAGGGAATGTCATGAATATTTTCAATCTCCATAAAATTGTCTAAGTATATCAGAAGACTCTTGCTCTTTCTGTAACAAGGAAGCTGTCTTTGATAAGCTTCTTGAGAAGCATGTCCTTACATTTAGTCACATCAGCACGAGTAAGACATGCAATTGAATTGAAGCAGTGCATTTTATAATGTCGAGAGAATGGCAGAACTATGGAAATATCTTCCTGGAGTTTTACAGTTCTATCATGGTCTACCTATTATGGAAGGCAAATAGTAGGGAAAAGGCATATTCTGTCACTCTGGGGATTCCTGACCAGCTGCTATGAATGTCTGATACACCTAGAATACAATGAAATAATGCATTTTTATCTCTTCCAGCCTGTTGCAGTGATTAATGGTAGAGAATTGCAGAAGCCCCTTGTAGTTCAACTCTGTGATCAGTGGGGAAATCCGTCTCCTGAACCTAATGTCAAAATCAGTCTTACAAAGGGTGGCCACTTAAAGGTAAGCATAGGTCTTATTAGATGAACCTCTGTTTATCAAAGCACATAAATTTGTGTTGTCATGTCTACTTTGTCTTCTTCATTATTGAGACATTTTTGGAAAAATGAATAAAGTAAAGATACAAAAGAATAATTAATCTCTTATTATAGTAATTTTGATAAATAATGAAAATAGTTCCCATGACAGATTCCTCAGCTCCCTTTTATTATCACCATCAAAAATATGAAGTTCTTATAGTACAGTATCCAAGTGTAACTTGTATACATTTTGGATTTTCTGAAACTTCTTTGTAATCCCTCACCCCTGCCCTTTACCTTTATCAATTTGCTGAATAACAGTAAAGATATGTTTCGAAGTGGCAACTGTATCATTTATCATTTTTGTCCGGTGGTTCTTTGTGGTTCCTGAACATACGGCTTTTGGTCTGCACGTAAAATAATGTGACTTTGATCTGTACTTGGTTATCCTTGTGAAGAGCATTAGCAGTATAAAACAAATTGAAACAGTGAGGATGCAATATTTAACCCAGATTTAAGCAGTTAGTATCCTTTCCATGAGTCTGTTATGAGTGCCAGGTAGTCTGCACAGGTGGTCTACTCTAAGAAAGTAGTTTGACAGATTACTTCTGTTATTAAAATCTTCATTCTTGTTATTGGGAGGTTGAAAATGAACATTCTTAAGTGTCTTTGCAGAGACTGTTATATTGAATTGAACAGCGATTTGTTGGTGTCTTTCAAATTTAGGGGTATTAAGGAAGGATTATCCTTCTTGCAGAAGCAGGCATCCAGAGCAGAAGCTTTCAGACTGTGTCTTTCACAAATCAGCAGAATGAGCAGTATCACAACAATTCTGAGAGAGTTTTAAGTTTTTGTCTACTTGCCTACTCTTATTATTCATGTTTTAGTTATGGCTGTCAGTTATGTCTTTATCTGTTTGTGGTCATTATGCCTATCTGGTGTAGAGAGACAAATCAGATATACCTTAGCAGCTGTTGAAGTATGTAAGACATCACTTCCCCCAGTGAGTACTTGCCTATGTGTGTATTATCAATATAGTGTATATTCATCCACCTCTGGACATGAGATCTTTAATTTTGGGCTGGCCTTGGTCTGTCTTTACTGTTGCTTGCCAGGCATTTGCATCCCTCAGTGGGTCTTAAAATACACAGCAGCCAAGAACTTTCTTTTGTTCGTGAGCTATGCCACTGTCTCAGTTTTTTCCCAATTTAACTATACTGCTCATGTTACTTATTTTTACTGGACTTTTTAAAGGAAATTTCTTTACATCTTGAAGATTTTTCTTCTGGCTCTTCTGAAGCTCTTGCAACAGAAGTCTACCTCCTAGTTTGGATTCTTCTTAATTTGCCCCCGTTACTCTGTTTGTGATGGCAAATGCTTCTAGTTATGTTGATCTTGAGAGGACTTACAACAGGTGACAGTAATACTGTATGGTTGTGCTGCCTGATCAAAGAGATGTTCTAGTGGCATGCTCTGTCTTTCAGATATTAAGCCTTCCTCCAGGGAGGAGGATGCTGCAGCATCTTTTAGAAAGTCCTCATGCTCCTCATCCAAGCTGGGTGTGCCCTGCAGAGAGTATTCTCAAAGCCAATGCAAATCATTGTTACAATGTATCTATTGCAGTGCTCTCCTCCAGAGCTCAGTTACACCAGTATCATTTTGGAGAGATGCTTGTTTCATAAAATAGCAGAGCAACCAACTGCATATTTGCTAGGTGAGGATCAGATCTTAAGGAGTGTCTTGAAGAACCTCTTCAGAGAACTGTCCAGAGCCTTGGCATTTCAAATAGGTTGCATAGACAGTCTTCCAAAGGAAATGGGAAGTTTCTGGGAAGTGGAATTCTCAGATAAACTATATTTCACATCTTGCCCTGTAAGTCTCCTATACTTAGTATTCTGTGATTGCATTTTCAGTACTTCAGTTTCCTCCAGAGGTCCAAAACTAAATGAATATGTATGAGCAGAAAGTCTCTGAACTCTTATGTTCACCTGAATAGTGGAAATGCACAAAGCAGCAACACCTTTTTCTGTAAAGTTAAAACTTTCTATTCTGTTGTGTATAGTAATTTCAAATACAGAGTTCCTTTTCTGAGCTGGGTGCAGACTTCAGGAGAGTTAATGAAATGTCTGGCAATTTTCTCATTATTTCTAAGAAAACAAAATATTTTTACAATGCTGCCTTCCATTTGAACCATTAAGCATACCTTTTTTCCATTGCCTTTCTGTGGTGACATTGTAGGATAAATTCATGCATCCATAGCTGATCCATTATGAACCAACTTTCACAATTTTTTTTCCTAAAGTAGTTTCATTCACTTAACTTGTTGACATGAGATTTGTGAAATATTTTCTTTGTGAAAGAAAATAGTTCTGCAAGAAAATTACCCACCTCAGATATTCTGAAAACATTAATTTTTGTGTAAGTGGACACTTGACACTTATTTTTCTGAAATCTGTGCTGAAATAACTACAGGAAAAACAATTTAATGCCACTCTATTCATATAATGACAAACATTTGCATTGTAATCTTGGTTGAAATCATTGTTGAAAAAGGTGATTTCCTTCTTTAGAGAAGAACTAATTTCATGAGAATTCAGGATGTATCCATGGTTTCCTTTGCTGCCCTCTAAACTTTAGAGCTATTATCTGAGGTTGTTTTTATACATTTACAGTGTATTTCATAGGTAAGACTAAGGCAGAGCTCGCACACACACATTTGCAGAAGGAATAGCTTCTACTTACGTTAAGAGTGCATTGGTGTTCTTTAAGATTCACTGTGACCTGTCTATGAGATGATAGGCATTCTCTCTCTGCTGTGGAGTCCATAGTTTTGAAAGACTGTGATTGATGAAGAAAGTGAAATGATAAATTCTGTGCCATTTAATGTGTAAAGTGAAGTGTGACTGGTACTGCTGATCATACGTTTTCACTTTCAGTGTTATGGGAGTAAGTGCAGCAAAAACAGGATGCCCATAGAAATCACACCTTGAAGAATACCACTGAGTAACAGTTCTTTTGTAACAGTGAGATTCAGCCAAAATTCCTTTGAGTCAGTAGAATTTCCATTAACTTCAATGGACTTGGGACCCAGCCCAATTAATGTGCTGGGAAAGTAGAAGATCTATAAGGCATTTGTGTTATTATCCTAAAACAACACAGACAGTTCTTCTCTTATTGACAGAATTTTGTTAAATGCCATTCTTTACAATGTAGAGATTGGTCCTTGTTTGTCAGTAAGTTTTGATTAATAAGGTACTATACTTCATCACTTGTCATTACACTTTTCTCTAGGTTGTCTGGTAGTCTTACATTTTTGGCAGTAAGACTAGGATGGGGGGAGGAGAAGATGTTTTAGTTTGTCTTTATTGAAATAGTATTGAAATAGTATTTTAACTTTTGCTACCTGGGAATCACCAGGCAGATTGAAAAAACACTGTGAAAGGGAATAAGCAGTTTATAGAAGGTGTTAAAACCTGAAAACATTCTCAGATTAACTTGTATTATGGACAAGATGATAGCATCAGTAGCAATTAAATGAATAAACTATTTAAACATATTAATGAACAAAACTGTCCTAGTTCAGATAAAGTGATTTTCTTCAAAAACTGGCAGGGAAAATTCTGAAACCTAAGATAATATTTATTACAGTGTATTTTTCCCGAATTTAGAGTGCAAGGACAAAAAGAAGTTATTGCTCAAATGGAAAGACAGTATGCAGGCAAAGGAAGTATTTGTTTTATTCTAATCTAAGACTTGTTACTACTTCTGTGTCATTAAAAGAATAAAAAATATTTTTTTTGACAGATTGTTCCTTCAAGCCAGCAACATAAAACAGATGAAAATGGTAGGGCTAACCTGGGAGTTATTAGTATTCATGCACCTAGGTAAGTAGTGAAAACTATATGAAAAAACAATTGAATTCTGAAATGTCGCTTGCTAGATGTATTTAAGCTGCGCATTTCATAAAGTACTGACCAGGAATTCACCTAGAGCCGAGGTCAAACATTTATTTTTTAGATGCTGGTGGAAGGCCAGATAGTGATCTTTAACAAATTAAGCGTTTATTTAAATAAAGTTTAATAGCTTCTTCCTTTGGTCTTCCAAGAAGCTGCTGCTCTAATTTGCTGAATCTTAGGGTTTTTGGGTCATGGTAAAACACAGCTTTTAATTGCCAAGCTTTACCTAGTGTGTATGGTGTTTTTAAGCCATTTAAAATTTTTAAAATGTACAGCCTTTGGGGGACCATAACCAGACACTGTGCTTTAAGGACAGGAACACCTTTAAGTTTTGAAATCCCACCTCCTCTAGGTGCTAACCAGTTTTTTAAAAGTTAGGTAAAATGTCCAATCTAATAAAAAATAAAACCAAAAATACATTCTTATTAGCAGTGTAACTAGTAAAGCCTCATTTCCTGTAGATTTCTGTCTTGTGGCTCCTGCTTCTTCACCTCAGTCACCCTGGTTCCCCTTAAACTCACATGTTCCATCTGAGTTTTCAAATTCATTATTTCTATATCCTCCTCATGTTCATGGTTCTGCTACCCACTTCTTGCATCCTCAAGGCCCACCTGATAACATTTGATTTTTTTCCTGCGTCTTCTACTTACTGTTTTGTCTTGCTGGCTAGGCATGATTCAACACAGGCTAAAGCTAGTTCGTGATGATTTTTTGGGGTGGATGGTGCACCCATGTACTGAATAGAAAGGCTGCCTTCCCTCAGAGAAGAAAATAATTGGGAACTCTTTCTTCCAGCCACCTACCAGTTTTTAGAAAGTTATAGGGATTTAATGTGTTCTGCATTTCCATTTCCTCAGCTGTACTAATCCAGCTTTTCCATGCATTCTTTCTGGCCTTTTAAGACTTCTGTCCCTCCGAATCAGCTGGCCAATTTCAACTGGAAATAGAGTTACCTAAGCCTTGTTTTCTTAGGAAGATAAGCTGAAAGCTATACTTTGTTTTTCATTTTTTAGAATAGGCTTAAGAGGGGGAATTTATCAACATGCTTTTATGACAGATGATTCTAAATAGTTCCAGTAATTACAGACAATTTTTACTCTAAAAGTCCAAAATATCACTGTTACAAATTAGATTTAGTAATGTCTTGTTGTGTTTGAGAATGCTAGCATTCTTTACTAGCTGACAGGAACCAACAAGTGGAGGCTAACCTTCTGGCTGTAGAGCAGGTCTTATGGTCAAAGGGAATGTGTGTTGAGTGTTTCAGTATAAGTAATTACTTTCTAAACCAGCAGGTTCCCAGAAGAGAAATACTGACAAGAAATTAGGGAAGGTTAGCTTTCATAAGAGCTTTTCTTACAAGACTAGGTGGGCTTTAGGTAGCTACTACTGAGTATTCTCAGTTCTTGTAACTCTTGAAGTATTTTATAACAATTAATATTTTTGCATTTGTAGCTGCAGGATTTGACCTAAAATATTATTTTGCATTTGTAAGAAAATCTATTAAAAAGCTGGTGATGGTGCTCAGTGCATGGGTAATGCCCACATCTTGTTAGAAGGCTGCTGAATGTTAGCAAGCACTAAATTACTGGAGGTTAGAAACAGGTGTGCTCAGTGGTAGCATCCTACCTTTTTATAGAATCAAAACTGGCTGGGGAATGCAGTCTCTATGCAATTAATTATGATATTCTCAGTTTTGTTTAAAAACTTCTAGTTTTTAGTACTCTAAAAATGAGTTATTTGATGGCAAGGTAGTCATTAAATACTTGCAATGCACTTTGCTAGATGCTGGATTGGACTCAGATTCACTCTTCAGAAACTGCCAAAGCAGAGTGCTCCTCTCAGATGGCATTTCCACCTTATTATCTTTTGCAGTTTAAAGCTGCAGTTGTTAGTATCTTACAGATGGGCAATGAAACATGATTAAGCTAATAAAATGTTAAAGGAAAATTAAATTTAGTAAGCTACTGCCGTAAGAATATCTTAAATGTTTGATTAAATTTAGTAAGCTAATATCTTAAGAATATAACATCGATTTTACTTCACTAAAAGTATATTGTTTCTAACTTTGCATTAAAACTTCCATTTTTTCTTTCCTTTACTATTGGTAACTCAATTTTCTTTTTAGATTTTTTTATTATGCTTTCATTTACACAATCTTTTTAGAAGGGGTATTTTGTAACAAATTTTATGATTTCTGTTTATTGCAGGGGAGAGCACATCTTACAGCTTAAAGCCTCATACAACAAGAGCATATTAGATTGTCCTATAATCACATTAAATGTTCTGCCTGATCCTGAGAAACCTGTCTACTTGAATGTTAAATATGACAAAAATGCTTCTTTTCCAGCAGGAGGTACCTTCCCTGGTAAGTAAAAGGACTTTCTGGTGGAAATCAGTCACTCAAAGACTTTATAAACCAATGAAGAACTATTTTTATAATTCTCCTGGTATATTTTCTTCCGTTCTTTCTGTCTCCTATTATACTGTATTTGTGGAGTAACATAGTTAGCATTTTGGCTGCATCTTTAGAAAATCAGGGACTAAACACATAACTGGAGGTAAATGATCAGCCCTCTGTCAAATTTTTTTCTTCTGTCTGCTGGAAGTATAGAAAACAGTTTAACAGGATATCATGGATGTCTCGTGCTTTTTCTTTCTCTTGACTGAAAAAAATCACATTCACGTAATTCTTTATCTCTGATTTACTGCAACAGATGTAACAGTGATTTATGTTTTCTTTTGTAGTTACTCTGAAGTTTCTCTTCAGAATGATTTTATTCTCTGAATTAGTCTGTGCACTTTACCCACAAATCAGAAATACCAACTCTGATTCTTAACCAAGTCACTGGAGGGACTTAAATTTGTTCTGTGGCAGTCATGCCAATAAAATTGAAATGTTCAAAGAAATCACATTTAATCAGTGAGATGTGGTCCTTCTTTAGAGCTACTTCATTATCAGCATGCCATTGTTTCTCAGTGGCAGTTCTATCTTTCTTGCAAGTTTTTATTTGGCAATCAGAATGTGTATGAAGGACCTGGAGAAATCATTAATCAAAGAGTCTTTCGAAGAAGCACACTTAATTTGCTATGGAGAAACTAGATACCTTGGATAAGCCCCTTTTCTGTCTGTTATTTCATCGTCTTCCTGCCACAGAAGAAATGCCATGTTGGATTGTCTCCCTGCATAAAACAACAATTGTGTTTTTTCTTCCCTCACATAATTCTAAATATATCACCTACGTTGAGACACATCGTTGGCTTTGGATATTGTCATGTGTGCCTTTCAGAGATGACCCTTTCAATAGGCAGCATGGGCAGTTTCTGGATCAACAGAATGCTAACATGGCCAAAAAAAAAAAAAAAAGCCTTGTATGCACTGCATCTGGAGCTCTGGAAAGCTTGGCTGACTGTCGCTGCTGAGGCTAAGAGATAAACTGGAGATTCTGTGGAATTGTAGCTAGCAAAGCATAAGTCTTCCCACTGACTGGTGCAACTGCCCAACTTTCCATCACTTTCCCTGCAATTTACTGTCTCTGCTTGTTTACCCTATCTCTGCTTGTATTCTTGTGGCATGGTGTCCATCCCTCCTTTTTTGGTGGAGTAAAACTGATTTCTGCCTACTCTGCAAAAAATCCTCAGGCTAACTCTGCTCTTTTTTTCCAGTCCCAGCATTTTGGACTTCTTTATAATTGCATATACTAATGGTCATCTTCCAAGTATTTTGTACTCAGTTCTTCATAACAACCATATCTGAGATACCTCTCTTACACTTTGAAAGAAAAGTCATGTACATCTTCTTTGGAAAGCATCATAAAAGAGCTCTTATTTCTTTGTTCCAAATTGCTGGTTATATCTGTCCATAAATGGAAAAACTACTGAATCTCTTCTCTATCATTAATAAAATACCATATTTCAGCTTTCAGTCTTCCCAAAAGATGATCTGAGCTAGTTCATGCATGTTTTCCCTCATGTTATCTTCAATGTAATAGTAATGAAGGAGTTAATTTTGAAGTTATAGGCCACCTATGAGCCAAGAGGAACCAAAAAGATGTACAGTTTAGGAGAATTGACTATTCCTTTCAAGAAGATAAGAATCCTTTGAAAGTCAAAATAAAAATCTGAAGTGATAGAAAGGAAGCCAAAGATGGTCCAAAATTTTGTCTTTTCCTGCTGTACTCCCTCATGAGAGGATTATCTTTGATGTTAAACCAAGGTCGCTGAGTCATGAAACAAACAAAAATTTCTTATGTTTTATATCCCATTGAGGAAAGTAGTGGTCAACAGTAACAGTAGGAAAACAGATGAAGAAAAGCAAGTTATGTCCATAAGAAAGCATCTTTTGCTAAAATTGAAACAGAATCTGAAATCTCTACTTTATCCTATAAGAAAACTTAGGCACGAATAAGAGAATTTAATTAAAAAGAGCACTGTAACATGATATATGTTTTATAGCTCAAGAATACTAAAATTAATGTGAACAGAATGATTTTTTAGCTTGTTTGGGAGAGGGATTTTCTTGAGACAAGAGAAGAGATGGAAGTTTGGAAGATAAGAATCCACCAAAATCTTCAAAAGAATGTAACCTTTTTCAAGGCCTTGAGAGCCTCTTTAACACCTACAGGTACTATCTAAAAATCTAAATATCCTAATAAAGCATGGAGAAGTATCGATTTTCTTCTTCCCTCTCTCCTTCAAGCTAAACACTGTCATTTTGGGCATTCTAGGGCATGTCAGGATGAACAATGTGAAAGGGGATCTAACCTTAGGGAACTGATCTGATGCTTCCTTCAGTTTGTACTTTGAGCCTCATTTGTTTGTTATGAGGGTTAGAGACGCAAAATCTCTTTCCTTTTCTTCCAGCATAAGGCAAGTGATTTAGAGATCACTGTTGTGGATTGTGCAGCAAGGATAAGCTGGAGCACTGTCTTTACCTTTTCTCTTAATCTGTCCTTCTCCAGAATTTCAAGAGATCAGAAATTATCAAGGCATGCTAAAAGAAACTGATCATCTTTTAGAATCAGGGGAAATATTCTGTCCTGCTTAGCCAGTAGCTTGATATTTTGTCTTAGAAAACAAAAGCTCAGGAGGAGCTAGTATGACTAGATGTTTTAAAAACAACTAGAGAGGTATTATTAGACTTGTATTAACTAATCCTGTTAATACAAGAGAGAAAAGTCTTCTCTGGGATAAC
This sequence comes from Dromaius novaehollandiae, assembly GCF_036370855.1. NCBI lineage: Eukaryota > Metazoa > Chordata > Aves > Casuariiformes > Dromaiidae > Dromaius > Dromaius novaehollandiae. Next base: position 117,630,161 of record NC_088099.1, on the reverse strand, counting down.
TGTAGGAGATTTTGTTCTGGAGTTTGCCAATGAAGCATGTGAATTTACTAGCCCTTCTTCCAAACTTTTTCTTGTTTAATTTGCAGTAACACAGTTTGCCATATGAAGCAATTATATGAAGATCCTCTTCAGAAAGCTGGAGTCCTGTCTAAGTGACACAGTTTCTGTCATTTTAAACTTACTACCACATTGAGGAAGGCAAAAAAGATTTTAGTAACAATTTATTGAAGTTGCAAAAACAAAAAACGTGAGACTTGGAAAGCCTGCTGTAGGCTTTAGAGCCAAGAGGTGATCAAGGTATAAAGGGAGCTTCAAAGTTTACAGTGGGAAACCAGACAAAGTATTTTATCAGTGCTCCCTGCCAAGGGGAGCAAAGTAGTTCCCAAACTGGTACCTTCCCCCACCGCCACCCTATCATTGGTAAAAGTCTTGCATTTGAATCTTCAGTAGAGAGGTTTTAGAAGTATTTGATGAAATATATATTAACAAATTTCCTATATCTAATGGTATTCACTATAAATTAATTTAGGTATGAAATTGCTGAGCTATTAACTCTGATATACAAATATACTAATATATATATTAATCCCATTTAATTTGGCCTTTATCTGATAGGAATAAATTCAGGTGGCAAATCTCATGCAGTTTTTAAAGAGTCTTAGGAAAGGTCAGAGAAATTTTCAGTCATTAGGTATGTTTTCAGTCCTGGGCACTTGTTGTAAAGTATAAAAAAATATAATTAAGCAGACACATGCATAAATATAAAAATGGGAATAGGGTAGAAACTTTGCATATTTGTACAGGAAAGTGGTGCCTTGCAAATCTGTTTGAAGGAGTTGACAACTATGTGAATGTGAGAGATCTTGCTGATCCTGTACCTGATTTCTCAAGAGATTTTTTGGCAAGCTCCTTTACCACAGGCTCTTAAAGCTGTTCTGAAGTACTACCCTTTCGTGGATCACTATCAGCATCTTAGACAGAAAGCAAAGAGTTGTAAAATGTCAAAAGGTGTCACAGTGGAGAAAGTGTTACTGGTAAAGTTTAGGAGCATCTGTGGCGGTTAAGATGGAAAGAATATTGAATATTTAAGAATCTAGATAGATGCAATCAGTATTGTTGGAAACAAAATAAATTTAGTATTCTCAAAAAGGATGTATTAGGCTTAGTTAACTTACAGAAAGTGGTGGCAAATATGAGGATATACAGAACAATTTTTGTTTCTAGGGAGAACAGACAGAGAAGGATTTTTCAGTTTGGAAGAGAGTGAAGGATATGAAGGAAGAATGGATATAAATTTGAGAGAGGTATTGAAAAAGGGAAAAATATTTATTTATTGTCTGTAAGTACAGAGTGAAGAAAAAACATTTCAGCATTTTTCACTTTTTATATTTCACTTTTTAATATTGCAATTTTAGCTCCAGACATAAATAAAATTAAAATTTGTTTGGAGGTTTTGTTTCTAGCCCCAAAATGAAGGGTGTTTATTTTTATAGCAGAATATCAGATGTCATTTGTAATCTTCTTTACAGTCATTACTTTTTCACTAATTGTTTATACTGGAACAAAATTGCTTGTGAAGAAAATTTTAAATGCTATACAAATATCAATTACATTGGCCTCAACATTGCTATATGATGTAATGGAATATTTTCATCCTCTTAAAAATGGAGGTGCCAAATAAGAATTCAGCAAAGCACAGGCTGCTTGGAATTAGATCTCTGGCAGGCATAAAAATAAACTTCAGATTTCCAATGCTTTAGGCCTAAGTCTTGAGACTCTGCTTTCATTTTTGGAATTCAGAAGTCAAAGGAAACTCTTTGCGTATTGCCATAAAACACTAATGTGTTCTTATCCTTCTTAACATTTTAACCTTAATCTTGATGTAGTAATTTCCTTTTTATAGACAACATTATTGTAGATATTTCTATTGATTCAAATGTGAGAAAAGTCAGTTTTTGTGTGTGTATGCATTCAGGGGATTTTTGTTTGTTTTTACTTTTCACCATAGAGATTTCCTTGCTTTGAAATGTTCTGTGACCCACCATCTTGCATTTCAAGCTTCATTTTGCAGCACAGGATAAGATAGCTAGAGGATAGGTTTTAACTGTCCCTTACCTTTTCTCCCCCAAATTCCCCTGATTTCCTCTGCTTGTGCTCATAACTTTTTCCTGCTTCTTTCATCTTTTACTTATATATGTGTGTGTGTGTGTCTGTACATGTGTGTATATCCATGTCATATACACATATAAAAAATTATATAACTATCACATATATATATATATACAGATTCGTAAGCTGTTTCCTGCTTTTTTCTGCTCAGTAAGGAGATCTGATCTGTTGAAAAGAAATACAGGAAATGTTCTGGTCTCTTGTTACCATTATTTTTGTGTATCTAAAACTTTAACTGTAAGAAGATGTTAGTGTACTAATTCTGCTCTTTTAGAAAATATTCATTATCACAATTTCCCAAAGAAACACAGGCCTCCCAAGAAACCCAGAGCTTCCATTGGTCACAGTTACAGAAACGTAAGACTAACTTGGCTGCTGTCAGAAGACAATAAAAGAAAAATGAGAAGCATGTGAATGAAGATAACTATCATACTTGCTATGTGGTGTCTTTCCTTGGTTGCAATGGAAATAGAAGAAAACTTGAAAGAGGCTTCTGTTTCATGGAGAGCATAGAAGAGTGTATTTTTCAAACTTCACTGAATAGGAGCTTCTACTTAAAGATTTAAGAGTAACAGAGCAATAACCATTAATACTTATACTACATTTGAAAAAGACATTTTATGTAATATAAAGCAACAAGATTTTGAGAGAGGAAGAGAATTAGTCAACTTCTTTAGCAGCTAAAATAGTATATTTGATATTACATTTTACTGATTTTTTTATTAAATCCCTTATTAACAGCCTCATATTTAATTAACATCCTAATTATTGGATTTATTTATGAACTCGGAACATAATGCACTTAAGGGTAGGCACTGCAATCTTGGGGGAAGTCATGCCTAAATTTTTCATACACATCTAAGCACAATCCTTGCTTAAAGTGTAAAATTCAGTTTTAATTTAACAATGCAGTTTCAACTACTTGCTTGAAATCTACATTACCATAGTGTCAGAGTACTTGAGGCACGGTTTTCGGGTAGCTTTTTCCTAGTTTGGGTTCCATTTCCTTTAGGCCACTAAGTTTTTTGTAGAGTGGCTGGGAAAAACTAATTTTTTCTGATTGGGATTTTAAACATCCAGTATTTTGACTGCAGAATCAGACAATAGCAAATGAAGGAGTGAAACGGGTGTCCCAATATCCTGCTTCTAATGGATTTAAGTATGTGATACTAGTCTGTTAGAAGAAGCCAATGTCAGATTCGTAGCTTATGTCCCTATTACAATGTGGCCCATAGAAGGGGAGGATGGTAGTGGTGTTCGTACTGTCTCTTTCTAACTACTGTGCCTCTTTATCCAGTAATCCACCGACTAAAGCACTTGTATAGGAAAAGGGAGATCTGGATTTCCTGTCCTTGGAGCAAGGAAGCAACTACTTAACTGGCTAATTATTGTTCTTCCCTGAGAGTGAGAAGAAGCCTGGCTTGCTATTCTGATAAGGGTGCTAACCTGGGAAAGGGAGACTTGAATTTGAGGTTTTTTAATTTAGTCATTGGATAAAGCAGTGTTTTGGGGGTTTTTTTTCCTAAGTGAGAATTGTTACCTGATCTAGTTACAGGGCTGGGCAGAGAAGGCTTTCTATGTCTGATTTTGAATTTTTTTGTTGTTCAGATTTTGTTTGAAATGTGGACATTGTGTGTTTTCCCCGATAGGAGGGTGAGAGGGAAATTCTTGAAATCCTGAGAAGATTTTTTATTTTATTCTGCAGATTTTATGGTTAGTGTTCTTTCTGAAGACAGCAGCATTATTAAAAATATTAATCCAGCACGGATTTCTATGAAAATGTGGGAAGGACAGAGCAGCGGAACTAGAACACCAATTGATGTAAGTCATCAAAATGTGTTTTCAAAATGTGTATCAAGATGCAGGTATAGGACAAATATTTTCACAGTAGAAATTTCCCTTCATTTGACTTGGATCAGTGCTCTAGACTGCAAATACCGAGTATTACATACCAATTATATTTGTTTAACAAAATCTTCCCTGCTACTTTTAAGAGTAAGTTGTCAGACTATTCAAATGTCAATACTACAGTAATGACAATAACATTACTACTCTGCAGAAGCTAATTAATAGTAGGGAGACTGTTAAAAGTTGCCACCCTGAATTTTGCAAAGAAAACAATCCAAGAAACAGCTAGCATCTAAATTATAGCTGAGCTCATTGAATTCCTTTATGCTATCAGTACTGCAAATCAGTAAGACTTTATAGCATATTACAAATAAGGTACTTTAACTTTCAAGTATGTTTCATTAAATTTTTTGCATCATTCTTCTCAGGTTACCACATTTAGCTGTAGTAAAGTGAAGGATGACAAGGAAGATGGCTTCTTTTACTTCAGGTACATCAGCATATATTTTTATAATTACTGCTACAACTTTCTATACAAAGTAGTCTGAATTAGGACAAGAATTTTAGTATTTGATAATGATAATCTGTTCAAGAATTAGCGATACAGTGCTATGGAATGTTTAGGAATTAGCATGATACAAGGCATATGAGGACTGTGTCCTTCCAAGATGCATTTGACATTCATTTAATCTGAGAATGGAGAAGAATGGAGTCTAAGGTAATATATTAGAATGATTAGAAACATGTAAAGTTTTGAGATTGTATTCTGTACAAGTTAAACATTCCAGGGAATCTTTTATATTACTTTTTCCAAACAAAATTGCTATTATTACTCGCACGGTAGATATAATGCCATGTGTTGAAAGCAAGAGTCTCATTAACCAATTCAACAGTGATGTCCTCCAGAGCAATGTATGAATCTTAGTTAGACACTTTGCATCTCCTCAAAAGTTTCATAAGTAAATACTGCAGCAAATTAGATCTCTATGTGGCCTTCTGTACTAGCTGAAGTCATGTTCCTATGAGCAGAAGTGCAGACATCTATCTTCCCTTCATATTTTGTTGTTAGGGATTCTTTGCCAGTAGTCTGCACTGTAGAATGCTGAAGGTTAAATGAAAACTTTTTTTTCCTCCCTCTTCTCTGTTAATACACTCAGCCTTTGCCAATGGTCCAAGTTACCCAACTTTCTACACTCACTAAGAGAAGGAATCTACTAATAAAATTTTATGTCAACTCAGGCCAAATGATTAAATTTGAAGTGAGTCTTTTGTTGGTGTTTTAGATAATGTAAACATCCCTGTGTTCTATTTCAGTAGCTTTATGAGAATTAATTGGATGGAAAGTGAAAACAGGGTAGGCTGGCAGATTTCTGATTAATGGGGCTGTGATAAACTTCCTGTCAGTTAGCAGAGATTATAAACCCTTTGAGGAGTCTTTCCTCATCTGTGTTACCAAAAGCTTTATTCTTGAAGGGTTTTTGAGATTTTTTTTGTGGCATTCTCGATGAGGTTTATTATGGAGGAGTATTAAAGTACTTCATGCCTCAACAGAACTCTAAGTAGTAGTTAGCAGGACTACTCAGAATTTGAATTGCTTGCTTGAATTGCTTGTATACTTCAATATTGACTGACTTTTTTTCTTTTGGATACCTTTAGGGATAAAGTGATTCCTGAGAGAGTGGGGACTTACAATATCCAGTTTACTTTTGCAATGGATAAGACAAATATGCTCAGCAGTGACCAGGTTTGAAACTATAATTAATGACATTTAGCCAAGAACATGTAGTACAGAATCATCTTGGAGAAATGTTATGATACTGCGTAGGTTTGGAATATTGATACTTTCACTTGCAAGCTTTGCAAAAAATTTTATTTTAGTAGTGACTGATTTCAAACAGTTGATTATCAAAATATGTTTTTGTTAGCTTTTTTTTTTTAACCAAATTATAAAACTCAGTAATTTGTGACCTAATAGCTTCATGGTCATGCTAATTTATTTCAAAACTGTCAATAAATTTCACATGCATTTGTTTCGGTAATTTTTGAGCAACCTATGTATACAGGTGACTTGCAGTGAATTGTATCAGTCTTTTACATTTTCTTTTATTCTTCTTTGCTCCTCTTCTAGATTATAGTGGAAGTTGTGCCTAATGACCCAGTACGCTTGTTACCTGATTCTTTACCAGCTACTCCAGCAGTTTCCAATGTTCGAACTGTTACTAGTCGTACACTGGTCAAGGATTTACACCTCCATGTAATGGTAAGTATACTTCTATACAAAATTATAATTGGGGAACTATGTAAGCTTGCTAAAAATGTGATAAATTTTGCTGTAAGACATTGCTGCTATCATCTGTGTTAAAATATAATTGAATATAGTCAAAATTTTTAAATTTTCATTTTATTTTAAAGGATTAAAAGAAACCTAAAACCCTATTCAAAGACTTTTTTTAAATCTTTTAAAATAACTCTTAAAGATAGCGGATCTTCACCTCATTATTTAAGAACATAAGAGACTTGCACTAAAAATTTACAATTACAGGATACTGCGGTACTGAGTGCAAATTTAAGAATAACCTGCTTCTCTTGATGGCAGCTTCCATTTCCTTACCCAAAAGAAAAATGCCAGTTTGCCAAGGATAACCCCTTTTCCCTCACAGAATAGAAGACAGCCCCAGGCCATCACAGGACCCACAGAATGAGAACCCTGGTGTGTGTATACAGAGAGAAATGGAGACAGACAGAGTGTTAAAATAGTTCACAGCTTTTGACTTTCAGGAATCTTATTCCTTTTTGCCCAGGCAGATTTGAATGGGGAGATTGACTGTCAATCAAGCATAAGATGTATGAATCAGATATAAAAATGCATACACTGGGTTGATCCTTCAAAAATTTTTTCTTAGATGGGCATCCTTTCAGTTCATGGGATTGAAGAGAAAGTGTTACCTGAATAAATAGATTTCATTAAAGCTTTTTTTATAGACTCAGTGTCAATGGAAGTTTTTACAAGAGTGATTTCAGTCATGCTGGACCTCCTCAGCAATCTCCAAATCCAGATGTGTCTACAAGAGCAAGCCTCTGATTTCTCTGTTTTTGCCGTCCTGCACCTGTATCATAAAGCAGGCTAAACGTTCCTTTTAATGCTGTCTGGTAATTGTGCTAGGCAAAGGTGCAGAAGTAAGGTGGTGTAATTTTCTACTATATTGTAGATACATTGTTGCCCTCTCACATGGAGTTCTCTTTTGATTGGCCTTGTTACATGGATTTGCAGATTAACTTCACAACAAAGATGTAAACCGATGACTTTCAGTATATGACATATATATCTTGTTTCATGTATATTGTATTTTGGTTTATGCCATACAAATGACCAAAAATGAAACATGCTGTCTACACCGTCAGGCATCTCAATTGCAACCCACTTGTTGTAGGCACAGGAAAAAATGTTTCAAGAATAGATTCTAGTAGGAAACAATAGGAAGAGAGACTTCTGCTGCTATATATGATTTTATTTTCAGGATACAGTTTCTCATAGAATCTCACATAATAAAAATATAGGTTCCTCAGACTTCAAATATTCACTAACAAATAGAGAAAAAAGAATTTGAGAAACTATGGGGGAATTTTAGAATAGAAGCATCTTGTGATCCTTAGTGTAATAGTATATATGAACAAATTTTTATGGTTCCTATTCATGATCCCCAAACTAACTTAACTTTTTACTTACAGGATGAATACAACAACCGTACTGGAATTGATTTAGTTGGCAGGATAATAGCAAAAATTAAGAGCCCCAATGATGATGATACAGAGATCCCACAGTTTCAGGGGAAAGTCAGTACAATTGAGTTTCCATTTGACAGAGGATCAGCTGAAATTGTAAGTGCTTTAAGAAAAATACAGTTACTTCCATGAGCAATGGATCTAATGAAGCATATTTTCCTACAGTTTCAAAGTTGATCTTACATCTAGTCATGTTTTGCGGAGGGTTAACATATATTGCAGCCTTCTCTTACTGGTATGTAGATAAATTATTTATTCTCTATTTGGTAGCTGACTTTCAGAAAACATGAAGGAATGTAATTCTTTTAACTGATTATTCTTGCCAATAGAGGGAAGTTGACCAGTAGATTGAAAAACTTCATTAGAGGCTAGGACACGTGGGGTGATCCAGAATAAGTCTTTTCCTCATTAGAACTTCACATGTAAAGAACACTTCACTAATTTATAATTAAATCTTTAGTATTAGTGGTATTTTACTTTCTTACTTGCAATACTTTTCTGACTTAATATCTTAGGATCATTTAGTCTGACCTCTTCATATGTATGTAAATAAATTTCACCTGGTTTTCTTTGCATTTAGTCAAGCCTAATTAGGCTTATATTTACTTTGCAGAAAGGCATCCTATTCCGATTTGAAGAATTAAAGATAAAGCTCTACGTTTCACTTGATGTTTTGTTTCGGTGATTAAGTAACCTGTTCAGATCTCTGGCTTTAGCGTCTGCTTTGTCACATATTTTTTGCTGGATTAAAGAACTCATACGTGCCTGATGTTTTCTCCCTGTGAAAGTATTGTGTATTATAATCAAGTCATCTCAATCACTTTTTTTTCAGCAAACTAATACAGATTGATTTATGAAAACCTGTGAATTCTGTTGGAGAGTAATATCATCATCAATTATGGTGTCATCTCAGCTGCCTTATGAAAATGTTGGTATCTTCTAGGAAAAGATTTTAAATAACCACATTATTTTGGCACAGCAAAGGCATAGCTGACATCTTTATCATCTGGGCTGAAATACTAGACAGTAGTTAAAATTACATTACATTCAGTAATTGTCTTTTAAATTGTTCCTCGATTATCTGCATCTACCTTCTGGACACTATTGTCATCATCAAAAATGGTAGATATAAACTATAATTTAAAAGATACACAAATTAAAGCACGCTCGTGCACAAAACCAGAAACTGTTCAAAGTCCACAAAAAACAGTGCAATATACAGCCACACATTTGTTCTGAGGAGAGTGATCACAGTATCTCTCAACAGCCTACAGAGAACTTTTTAAGTTGCTGAAGTACCATGTAGGAATTTCAGAGCAAAAATAAACCCTTGTTTCATTGGATTCCTCTGGTTATCACATGCCTTACTAGCCTGTAATGTATGGAAATCATTAAACAGTTAGAAGGTGTACTGAAAGAAGGGCCTACCTTTTAAAGAAGTTTTTTCAGCCAACTTTCCTAGACTGTGCATTGGAAGCAACCTCTCAGCAGACCAGCATCAGCACGTGCCAGATGGAAGCAGACTCTGCCTCAGCAACAGATATAAAATCTCCCAGTACATCTTGTAAACCACCACAATAAAAAAACAGTAGAATTACTAAAATTCATAGATCCTACATATGAACTTGCCATGATGTATTTTATTCAGTACATCAACTGCTGTCATGGAACTATATAAATGAACTTAATGACACAGCATAATTAATTCTCTCAAAAATGGTCAAAGATAGAAACATGCAATTAACAGTGGGCAAACACTTTTCACAGAACACACTGTCAATCTCTGGTCTGCACAGATCTTTAAGGAAAAGTGACAAAATAAGCTAGAAAAATAAAAACCGTGGACTGAATAGAGATATCAGATAAAACAAATAGACTAACTGATTTTTTGGTGCATGTTAAGTTCCTCTTGTTCCCCAACTATGTTTCAGGAATAGTAAGTTATTTGCTTGTGCCTCCCACTGCCCGCCCCAATGATCTTTTATTTCTCTGACTAAAGCCTCCAGTGCCTTATTTAGTGGTTACATTTGCTGAGATCTGATTAACATTTCCATTAGACTCAAAGCAGTTTCTTTCTTCCTGCATGTATGTATCTTTGAAGTCTGCTACTTAGGTTTCAGAGATGGAGAAGAGTTTTATGAACACACACTTTTTTCTGGGACGGGTGGGGTAGGGATAGAAAGTGAAGGTGAAAGTAAGGAGTCAGCTATAATCATTGGTCTAATAAGACAGTGCTTTTCCCCACAAATCTTGTGTCTAATCTATGGTAGAAATTTGAGCAGATGTTTGAAAATTCATACTGTTGAGGGGAAAAGCAATGTCATTGAGTGGCCTCTGCCAGCTCGGATAAAATAACTGGGTAATTTCTCAGACTCCTCACAGATGCAGAAATAGCCAATTTTTTCTTACCATATACTAGCAACCTGCTGTTGAGCCACTGTGACATAAAAACTCCAGTCTTGCTTCAATGACTGATTTAACAATCATGTTTAAATTCTGTCTTTTTTTTTTTAATCTTACAAGCTGCCACTCTCATTTTACATATATATTCCTGGATTGTTTTTTTTCTTCTGCTGCTGTCTTATTGCTGTGATCTGATGAGATACTGTTGCTTTTGACTGCAGCTCATGTTCCCCCCTCTTCCTTTGAGAGTAATTCCCTTTCATTGAATCCCGTATCTCTTCCTCTCTTCTCGCAGTTTTCAGTTGTCTAGCTTATAGTGAGTTCTCCGTCTAGATCTGCGCATGAGGCAACTTATGAAGAAAGGATTTGTTAGTTAGGATGAAATATATTTTTTATATAACTAGTAATGGGGGGGCTGTTATTTTTCAAATACCTTGAAATTGTTCCATCTTGTCTAAAAGTATAATCGTGTGCACTTAGCTTCAATATCATGAAGCTGATAATCAGACATGTTCATCTGTACATTGGGGCTCAGGAGTACTAAACTTCTTTAGTGAAGAGAAGAAGGAAAATGTTTAGATTTTAATTAGCATAAATTTTCTAAGGAAAAGATATTTCCTCTGCAGACTTCTCCTGATTAAATATGTAGTTGCGATATTTTTTAAAGCCATGAAGACTGTCTTTGAAGGTTATATATCTGTCTCTTTTAGGCTGCAACCACCTCTCTTGATTTGGCCACTTGAGTAGCAATTTCTACATGTTAAAGGTGGAAACAGTATGAGTTTTATTATAAGCATTATTCATTTTATGCATGATACCTTTCCTGAAGTAACAGCACATTTAGATATTACCTATACTAATTTTATTTGTGTTTACCATTCTTTATGGTTTTATAATATTTCCTGTTATTGTAAAGAAAGGAGAAGGGTTTGGTTTGCTGAGAAATGGGATTTCTTATCAGTCTTTTGAGATACGTTGTTCATTCATTTGGGACCTACTGTCTACTTCCATGGTAACAGTAGTAACTTTAACTCAGCACTGGGACTAGTATGGTTTCCTTCTATATGTTTATGCATCTGGTCTTTTATTTCCTTTTAATGTTCTGTCTGCATTTGTTCTCATGCTGTGTGAAATACGTCCAAGGAAATCTTGCTTTCAGGACGGTGCAGATAATATTCCTTCTGAGCATATGTCTCTTAAATAAAATGTATAGCCAAAAATAACAAGAATCTTTAAACAGGTAAAATTGCAACCTTAATTCTTAAATGTTAAAATACTTATTGCTAAATCTTTATATTATAATTCTTTTAATTAGGTATAAAGGCATTTACAAACCAATGTTTAAAATTGTAGTCATAGCTTATAGACTGTGTATTAGCTAACTTTATAAGAATTAGTATTTGAAGTATGCTTATTTTATTTTGTGTGTTACCTCAAATGTGAATATAAACATACATCTTTGTTTTACTAGAATCTAGTCCTGGCCGAAAACAGTCCTGGAAGAGATAGCAGTGAATATATTCTTGTATTTGAGCCAGATCTGCCAGCCTTGAAAAAACCTTTGGAACCATACCGTCTGTCATTTATGTTTTACAATGGTACGTTTCAATTACTCTAAAATGCTTTCTTTTCTTTCAGAACAAACTATTTTTTAGGTCTATAATTCTAGTTGTTGTAGCCATCCTGTGACTGCACCAAAACTGTGTAAAACCCAAATAATTTTTGCTGAGGTTTATATAAACTAAGTATGTTACTGTGTTTTCTTGTAAAATATATATATTTCTTTATGTAGATTTCAAGAAGCAGCAACAGATGGCAACACTTACAAGGGAGAGAGACCAACTATCTCAGTCCATAGGCGTTTACAGAAATTGGTTTGATACTACTAATCAGCTTGTAACTGAAATGAAATGTAAGTTCAATCAAATATATAAATACACTTCTGAGAATGAAACTTTTTGTTCCTTTAATGATTCTGAGAATATAGAAAGGGGTAGAGAAATCAGCATTGAAATAATGAGGTAAATTAGTTGGAGAGGAATGGAAGGAGTATATCATCTCTGTTAGCAGGGAAGCATCTAGGTAGAATTTCTTATGACAGAAATTTCAAAGGAGAAGTAAAATATTTAAGTTAGTGGTCTGTTTTTTTTCCCACGGTTGCCTTACAGTCCAGTCCTATCTTTACAATGCTTGTGTAAATGCTCAGCCATCTGGAAATTAAACACTTGTTGCCTAAAGATGGTTTTAGGGAATAAACTATAGATAATCTTCTTTTGAAAAATTAGCCCTACATTTTTATAGTCTCACTATTCCCCCCACATTTGACCCTACATACAGTATCCTAAAGTATTGTGTAGCCATTATTTATGTGTATGTTCTTCATACAAATGTAATCCCTTATAAAGTCTGTTAAACAATAAGGTAGTCTGAGCGCGGTTGTTTATGGAAGTGGAAGAGAGGAAAAAGGAAACATTATCTTTGCCTTATTATTTTGTTTGAATCATTCTCCCTGTCGATCAGGTTTATTTGGTTTGACGTATTTTGAATTCTTGTTTTAAGTAGTCACTTAAAGGTAAATAAAGCATGTTGGACTTAGAAGATGCTTTTTTCTTGTAATTTTAGTACAAGGCTAGGCTTGCTTACTGCATGCTGCTGTTATGGAAGCAAATTTCTAAAATCTAATATGAAAAGCAAAGAATTTTGCCTCACATTTTCTGATTTTTTGCATATCTCTAGAGAGTAACTTACAGCACTTTATGCTTAAAAATATGTCCAAATATGGATAAATCTTTTTTAATAGAGAGAGCAGGAGGCAACTCATCTGTGCTTACTTGTTTGTTTTTAAAACAGCTTCAATTCATATATGAGAGTGGGGGGAAATGGTAGCCAGAAAATGCTGTCCAAAGTAAGGGACAAAAGAAATAGTGCCACCTGCCACTGTTCCTTTCCCTCTTGCCTTTTTCTCTGTTGGAGAACCACTTGGAAAGGTAATTAAAGGATGGAAAATAAAAAGCACATGCTCAGACTGATCTAAGGACTAGCCTTTGCCTCCTGAAGGTGAAGTTGATGGCAGCTTGCTGAAATTTCCTGTGATCTGGCCAAGGTCTCCTTGGACAAATCCTGAGGTTCTGTGCTGGAATTGAGAACCTTAAATATTTTATATACCTTCAGCTGTGGGTGGGATCTTTCTAAAAAGCTGTAAGAAATTGCTTAAGATATGCTCCATTGCTTTCTCACATTTCCTTATTCTCTGTTGATTTTATTGGTTTCAGGTCAGGCTAAAGAAGCTGAAACAAGAGAAACTCACCTGAAGAATGAACTCAAAAAACATCAAATTGATTTACCACAGACAAACATAGTATGGCTTATTTCTTACTAGACTCCTTAACATCTTAAAAGTAAATGTAGATCTTAATATGAAATTGGTACATTATTGAATCACAGTGATATGGACGCAAGCACATGTTACCAAAACTTTGAAAGTTTAAACCATGAGGAAATTTTATGAATCAGTGCGAAACTTAAAGTCTTTTACTGTTCTACTGTTCTACCCCTCTCTCAAAGAAATTGCTAGGAAAAGAAGATAAGGTTCTCTTTTATATCCTGACTGTATTTTTGCTTTTCTGCTAAAGTTACTGGTGGTGTACTGGTACTGCTAGTCTTAAAAACTGGCTGTTACAGCCTGATTAGCATACATACACTGGATGTGTTCTGACACATTTTCTGGCATAAGCAGGCCAAAGGAAAACACTTGTTTTTACAGAATAAAGCATTTTGTATGTTATTGCCATGCCTAAAAATAAAGTTGAAAGGTTCAGTATAGTGTATCCCCATTACTAATTTTCCATAAAGATCCAATTTTGTTTTAAAGAAACTTTTTAAAGAACATTTTCAAACTACTAAAAAATTTTTAAATAATTATTTGAATTATCCCTTATCTTTAGGTCAAAAAACCACAAGTTTTATAGTAATTAATTGCAAATCAGTAAAATTAAGTTTTTCAATAGTACACATTGCACAATCACAATAGGTGAGTTCCCCCTGCTGGCTAAACTTTTCAGGCCTGAACGTAGTTCCCTTCTTCTAAAATGCTTTCTTTTTGTTCATTTGTGGTTGTCTCTTCCTTTTGGTTCAAACTTTCTTCAGTTTGGCTCTAATCAAGTTCTGGTAGCTCTTTGTGAAAGAGCTTGACAGAAAGAAATGTGAGGTCCTTGAAGTTTTTAAACAAATAGTAATAATAGAGTTCGTAGCCACAATTACACTGTCTCCTTTTGCTGTTCTCTAGGATTACATGCAACTGTCCTCTATATAATAAGAGTCTATTTTAGAGGATTGAATGTTTGTATTAGTAACTTGTTTAACAACAGATGCTTTATCTGTTCCTGTAGCTTGATATATGCTTGCTTACTTTCCATTTTAATTCACAGCTTCAGTATGTAGATTCTCTCATAAAACAGAAGATGATGGATCAAGAAGGAGTAATGAAGCAGCCAAGGCGAACTTGTACCCTCCCAAATTACCCAAAAGGCAACCAGGATATTTTAGGCAAGGTGAGATGCATCCCAAAGAGCCCTTCAAATCAGTTTTCTTGGTTCCAGGAGGTGCTGGTGATGAAAAATTAGCAAACAGAATATCTGAGTAATTCTTGGAACGCAGTTTTGAGGAAAAGATAGCATTCTAGTCCCATTAGATGTGCAGGTCTTCTAAAGGGGCCGTCGATGGGGGAATTAAATATCTGATTGGAGTTGCAGAAAGATTGTGATTAGTATGAAAAGGGGACATGGTCTTTGCTCCTATTTTGACTGTTCTAACTTCTGTGGCACAGATTGCACATTTAGCACAAATTGAGGATAACGAAGCAGCAAAAGTTATCTCTTGGCATTTGGCAAGTGACATGGACTGTGTAGTCACGCTGACTACTGAAGCTGCTCGTTGTATTTTTGATGAAACTCAAGGTCGACAGCAAGTGTTACCGCTTGATTCAATTTACAAGAAGACACTCCCCGACTGGAACAGGTAGAGGAAAAACAATGAAATTTCTGTATTTTTAGTACATACTTCTTCAACTTTGTTTAATTTGTTTTTTAAACTTTACTCATATTAAAGATCTGAAGTATAAAATTTCTGGCCTCACAATAATAGCAATGGCAGTGTCAGTTGGAATGTTAACTGAAATCCTAGTTTCATGCAGTTAACTGTGCATTGTTCTTTCTGTATTTTATAGGATATTTCTCTTAAAAAGAGAAGACAATTTTCAATTTTTCTTCACCATAAAAACATTATTGCATGTTTTCTAGATTAGGAACTCAATTTTTTTTAATAATTCTACCTCTTTAAATAAAATTCTAACTTTTTTTAAAATCCAGCTCCTGAGCACATTCCATAAAATCATCTGTAGTAATAGAAGTTAATAATAATAAATTGATTTGTTTTCTTAGAAAATAAAAGAAAATATAGAAATCCTGTCTGTGCCTGAAAATAGTTTGCTTATGAAGATGACTACTAACATTGTAAAGACAAGACTTTTAAATAAGTTTTGATGTGCAAATATATTTAAAAGGTCCAAAATCTCAGGTTTTTTTAAAAGAGCATATTAAAACTTGCCCATAAAATTAGTCACATTAAATTGGTGCATATATGTTGCATATAAAAATTTGTTTTTCACCAAAGCATCCCTAGTATAATTGGCATTTTATTTAATGTTGGGATCATCTAGCTCCTAATGTGGAAGTGTTGCG
This sequence comes from Dromaius novaehollandiae, assembly GCF_036370855.1. NCBI lineage: Eukaryota > Metazoa > Chordata > Aves > Casuariiformes > Dromaiidae > Dromaius > Dromaius novaehollandiae. Next base: position 117,614,220 of record NC_088099.1, on the reverse strand, counting down.
ATGTATTCAATTCAGTTAGTGATTTCTGGCTAGATTGTCAGAAGAAATAATAAAGTAAGGACAAATTACTTTTTTTTCTTCTTCTTCCTCACCCTTCCCTTTCTTTAAATAGGCCTTTGCCTCACTTAAGAAATGGAAAAATCTGCTTCAGACCTGTTGGAAATCCTGTATTTGCCAGAGATCTGCTAACATTTCCAGATAATGTAGAGCACTGTCAAACGGGTAAATGTCATTAAAGAATATGTTAGTAACTTTTTTTCTTACATAGAAACATCACAAATCATAAATTGTTTAGTAATCTCCATTAAGACATTTGCAAATACCAGCGTACCTTCATCATAATATCTCCTGGTAAAAAGAGCAGGACATTAGTGTTAAAAATTTGCGAGCAACCATTATGAATATTTCAATGACTACTGTCTTTGCCTGTTGTCTTATTTTTCTCTATCTTCTAGAGCTTTTTTCTTTTTTAAATTACTACACCGTTGTTTTATATTTCCAAGCTTGTGTAAGCAAAACCTGACAACCATATGTTAGTTTTATGTTTTCTTATTGCAGAAATTACTGATTTCATGATGTTTTTTCAGTCCTACTCCTACTCCATGTGCAATGCATTGATTTATATACATTCAGACCAAACTGTACATTGCTATATGTTATGCTTAAATATTTACAGTAAAACTAAGTTTTTAATATTTAGGTAGCTTTCAGTTTAGGCAAATTTCATCCTCCTGCTCTTTCTAACCACTTAGCAATACCTACCTTCTCCTACCCCCTTTTTCTTAAATTTGATAGAGCCAAACCATTATACCCAGAGCTGGAACTTCAATAACTTTTTCATTTCACTTCACAACTTTCCAGTATTGAAATATTCCTCTCCAGTGTTAATAAAAAATGCTTTTTATTCCAGTTTGTTTTCCCAAAGTTAAATACTCTGTCAGAGACTTTAGCTACAATTTCTTTTTTGTGTCTCCTGCTACCAGATAAGCTATTGCTTTTCTGAGCTAATTCAAAAACCGCGTAGCTTGAGATGTCTTATGGAAGGCTGCATTAAGTTATACTTTTTATGGAACAATATTTTTATTAACAGAACAAGGGACTTAAAAAATTTGTATCATCAACTTCTGATTGCTTTATTCTTTGTTAATCCACTGAATAAATCAAGAACACTACCCAGGGAGGAGCAGAAAAATAAATTACCATTTATATAATTTCCTAAACTCAGGATTTTATTTTGTGGGTCTTTACAAATTTAAATATAAGATATCAAGAGAATGCATTGGTAGAAAATAGTCACTTACGTCATAAAGCAATTAAATGTTCTGAATTTCTTTCTTTATAAATTCTATGGTGAAAACAGAAGTTTGTATATTCATTTTAATCTCAATAAAATTTCTTTGAAAAAGATAGTGCACATACTATATCCCTTGCACTCATCTGAAAGCTGGAATAGTGAAGCCTCAGAATTGGTTTTTCAAAACTTAAGTTATTTTGTTGCAGAGAAGTTTCACTGTTCAAAAAATTACATTTTCAGTGTTCGGGATGCTTTTGGGTGACACTATCATTATAGATAACTTGGATGCTGCCAATCATTACAGAAAAGAGGTATGTTCTATCGTTTTGGTTACTTTTTATTGTTGTTATTATTTTAGAAAATACGATAGAGCTACATATTTAATATGTTATAAACTTAAAATGATGGATTGCTAACTGTAATGCTGCATGACCTATACGTTTTCATCTGTGGACGACCTGCTCCAGAATGCTTATTGTCCGTAAGTCTCAAAGCCTTTGACAGTGAATGAAATCTTTATTATTGGCAGTGACAAGATTATCTCCATTTAACAAATTCCATTATATGAATGCTGCCATGAAGCATGGGACTGTGTTTTTAAAGACCAGACATTTGTAGTTTTGCTGTTAGTGTGAATGCAAGTTCTTCAGTAGTTTCCTAGTCCCTGTATTTACAAAGAAAGAATCTGAGGCATGTCATGAAAATTGAGACCCACTAAAATGACTAAGATCTTGATGTGAAACTTATTAGACCTTTTTCTGACCTGTTTTGTTTAGGTTTAATGGGACAAATTTCAGCAGACAAGAGTATATGTTCTGAGGAAGTCCTGACACTGGGCACTTTCTGTTTCAGCTTACGAGGTTGTTACAATTGAAATACTGATTCAGCATAAGAATTAGAACTGTACTGATTAAACATTAAGCTCTTGAGGCTAGATGCTCTTTCTTTTTTCTCTCCGGATGTATGAGAAATTACATTGTAGAGTTGCTCTTAAGAGAATGACAAGTTAAGGAGGAATCTCTGGTGACATCTAAAATTGGATGCCGGTTTCATTCTTTTACAGTCAGTGCAGCACTGATTTCCTTCTCTGTACTATGGGCCTGACCAGCTCTTCTGCTCTGTGATCCTGTTCACCTTTTATTGCCTACTGCTAGCTGGTGACCTAAGAACAAAGAATGTCTTAAGTCTTGCCAAAGAATATTTCAGAAATATAGATATAGTTGTAGTAAAAACCAGGTGCTTCACTTATTTATGAATAGTTTAATTTCATCATGCATTATCACCATTTCAGTGTCTGTTAAGTGAACAAATAGCTATCATTTTTTCAACTGGGAAAACTGTATGTGTTTGTTTCGTCAGAAATCATGTCTTTAAGTGAATTTTAGTTATCAAAACTATTATAAGCAAAATATGTATAAGTGTGTGTGTGTGTGTGTGTGTGTATATTTAGATTACATACATACTATATATGCTTTATTGCAACAAACTCAAACAGGAGAGTTAGATTTGGTTGTTAACCTGTACATAAAACAGCGTATTTAGGAGAGTGACGGTCTGTGTCAATTTGGAAAAAGGAATTTCTGTATGCAGTCACTCCTGACTTCTCAGAAAGAAGTCTGGTTCATTTCATTTGGTGAGTCAATCACTGCATTTGTTTTGATCACCCACCACAGGTAAATTTCATCAACTCCGTGGAAGTTTTATTGGACATGTTCTAAGAAGTAAATCCCTTGGATTCCAGATGCTTTGAATTTTGTTCATTAAAAAAAAAAAAAAAAAAAAAAAACCACTGTCCTTTTGATACTTCCTCAAATAAGTGCTCACAATTCTTCCCAAAACTAACCTTTATTGTCACTACTTCATAGTATATGATGATAATGAGCCGTCTCCCATAGTAGACCTAAATTCTGCCCCCAGCATGTTCTCTTAAAATATGAGGACAAAAAAAAATCCAGGTTTCATAATTATTGGTAATGCTGTTTAAATTTAGTATATTTATTCTGTTACTTGAGACCAAAGTCATGAAATGAAATATATCCCCTTTAGAGAACCAGCCACATTGCAGTTGAAAAAAGCTTCACAACACCATTCCTGAAAACTTGAAGTTACTAATTTAATATCACTTTTTATACCTGTGTAGGTTGTAAAAATCACACATTGCCCTACATTGCTGACTAGGGAAGGAGACAGGATTCGCAGCAATGGAAAATTTGGAGGCCTTCAGAATAAAGCTCCTCCAATGGACAAACTCAGAGGAATGGTATTTGGAGCACCCATGCCAAAACTTTACTCTACTCTCTCTGGACAGATCGGTAGGTTAATGAAGTTATGAAAATATAGAATTTCCAAAATTATATTCATTGCATATATTTGCTATTTTTTATGTAATATAAGAAGGAAAAATTCAATTTAGTGTAAAGTTATTTTTTAAAAAGTATGATCTGTACAATGTTCTATTTGTGAATATCTCTTTTCTTAAAAGCTTAAGCTATTAAATTTCCTGAAAGAAAAAATATTTTTACAAATCATCAGATATTCCCCCTTTTTCTCAGTCTTATTAGTGAGAAGAGCATTAACATTGATAGTCATTCAAACAGCAGCCCTAAGAAGGTTGGGCTGGTTGAATTACAGTATCCTTCAAAACAGAAGCTGGAAGTCTCTACACCAGGAATACCGTATATCAATTCAGAATTTCTTACTGTGCAGTTGAGCTCTGTGAAGCAGTGGCAGAAAAATTCCTATTCTCATCAGAATCATCCACAACATCTTTTACATTATTTCCCTAAAAAGAAGATAGGTTGTTTTTCCTACAGGATCACTTACGTTTCACTATGTGCTTAGATTCTTCCTTTCAGAATACAGGTTATAAATGCAATTAAAAGATGGCAGTTACTGACATGTAATAGCTGACTGAATTGTAAAGCACTGAAAGTCTTATTCACAAGTTAGGGTTGTTCTTAATACTTAATTTTTAAAAGCATGGACATATAGCTTTTCTATATGAGTACTCCTAGAAATATGGGATACATAGTATGTGTGTGTACATGTACATATTGGAGTAGCCTTATATATGAGGAAACTATTTAACATTGACCTGTTCAGGGAGAAAAGAAGACTAAAAAGGTCTTTTCTAGGACTTTCAGTAAAAATATATTACATCTTAGAATAACATAGTAAGCATTTCAGCTACAGATGGAAATTTGCTGTTTTTAGCACATTTTATATTTGTCTATCAACACATTTTCAATTATGGAACTTAATTGTTACCAAATGTGGATTAAATTGGAATTTTTACAATTAGTACAGGAACAATCATGATACAAGAGAAGGACGTGTTTTAATTCCACTTGGATAGTCTCTAGACATTTAAAAGGAAATAATAGTGAAGTTCCATATGAAGGACAGCACCTAATTTTACAAGACTTGTTCTGAAGTGAATTACAGACTTAACATTAGTCGTGAATTGTTGTCCTTGTATGTTTATAGCTAAAAGGAAAATAGTTACTTAAACTGTGATTACACTTACAAGGTGCTTGGAAAACTGTAAAGCATGTACAGTGCCTTAGCCAAACTGCAGTAACTATCTGTGAGAATGTTTTCATCCTGTGGCAAATGCTAGGTGTACAGTAATGTTCAGTTAAAGCTTTGTGCAAGCTGTCTTACATTAACCACAAAGTAAAAGTAAAAGGAATGAGCCTGGGCTAACATGCTTGAACCCTTTCTTTATTGCTTCACACGTTTGTTCAATGTGCGGATGCAGGCATGTTCTTCTTCTCTTACACTAACAAGAGTAACAAGTTTGTTGCCCTTGTTCACGAGTCTACTGATACTGCCTAGGTTAAATTTTCAAAGATGTGACAAAATCAAACTCAGTAAATGTTTTCCACAAGGTGGACTAGAATTCCAAGTCAGTTTTAGAAGCTTCAGCTTTGTGGCTCTAAGAGCAAAAAAAGACTACAAACACACTTAATGGCATCAAGGGTAGGGGATTCAGTTTGAAGTGCATAAAAGACAAGATGTGTAAGAAAAAAAAGAAAAAAGAAAAAAATTGCCTGTTTGCCACAGTCATTTCCAGAGTTCAGTAGTACTTTGCTCTGATCTAGATACCTGCTCAAAAAGAAAAAAAAAATCATGATATTAGATGTGCTTTTTCAGCCTCTCTCTACAGTCACTTTAGGCACAGCCACTGGCCCACTGTAGGTTTGGGTAGGGTTTTTTAATAGCAATTTTTGAAATATATGTTTTGTTTTGAAGCTTGTACTTTGAATTGTATTTGGTAGCCTTCTAACTCATAATGACTGCTTATTTAATCTTCTATGTTTTATTATTTTATTCTTCAATTAGATCTTCTTCAGCAATACCGTACAGCAGTGGTGAAACTTGATAATGTGCATAAGGATCTTGATTCACAGCTGCGGTCACTTAACACTCCAGAAATGCAAAAGAAAAAACAGGAACTTGCCGAACAAGAGAAAAACCTCAAGCTAATAGAACAAAAACTGGGTATGTTATTATGTTAGGTTTTGTTAACACCCTTCAGTGTATAAAGGAGGCGAACTTTTAACTACATCCAGATGTATTCCACACTTGCAAACTGACAAATTCGAACTATGAAGAAAGTCCAAGTTTACTTAAGAGCTTAGAAATTTTTGATTTTAGAGAAATAAGAGAAAAGCTGTATGTATTGTGATGCTGTGTGTGCTGCCTAGATCAGCAATGCCCATTAATGTGTTCAGATAATACAAAATGTGGTCAGTTAGTGTCTTGTGAACATGAGACTATGATCTCACTAATAAGAGATTATGTAACTGTATTAGTCCAGCTTGCCCAGTGTAGAGAACATTGAAAATCTTTTTGAAATGACTGCATAGTAAAGAGCTGAATTGCTTTTGCTAAGGAAACATGATCAAAACATTGTACTATAAAAAGAAACACCCCTACTTCTACAAGGATAGTATTTCCAAAAGTTAGAAATGTATTTTAGGTCAAGGTCAAATAATTTGAGACACTTCAAAATAAATTTGGAAAAATCAATATATGCTCTGTGATATCTGTAAATTAAGCAGAAAGATTTTACATATCAACTTTGAACTCAGTTTCAGACATAAAGTAACTATCAAATTTATGGCAAGTCTTAGGCATTACTTCAGAGATTTGATATTACTGTTTCAGGACCCATTTATAACCAATAGGGTTTTTTCTTTTTAATTTGTTCTTATTTGCAATGTTTTCATAGGTATGACTCCATCAGATAAGGTCACTGAATCATTACTTCAGCCTATAATGCTAGAAATGTGTGACACTCCTATCCCTCCCAAAAGAATGCGAAGAGAAACAATAAAAAAATTATACAGGTAAGTCCATTTTGAATGTAGTCATTACTTTTCCATATCCTGAATTCAAAGTGAAAATGAGTTTGGTTTTTTGTGCTGGAGATTTAAAAAAATAACATTGGTATACAATAACCAATGATTAAAAGAGTTTGCAGAAGGCAGACTTTCAATTTCAACTTTTAAGCTTTTGTTGTTGCATTAGCAACAAGACTACACAACTTGCTTACTAATTCAAATTCTGCTTCCCTTTATGCAATGATTGATTGGCATCTACGTGCATTCACATATTCCCAGTCTTTTCTGGTATTTTCAACTCTGTTACACCCTAGAAATATTTGAGATGGCTTGGTCTGTAAACTCTTAAATTTTCATGTCAGACATGAACAGAGAAGATCATTCTTATGTAGCTATTTCTAACTAAGTGTCTAAAAGGAGCTGGTGGTAAACTATTTAACACAAGTATCTCTTTACCTGTTTATCTACTTCTGCATGCCTGTGTGGGTTAATGAGCATTTTGTAGACAAAAAAATTAAGGGAATTGTGTAACTTTACATCTTCAAAATGACATGGAACTGACTATTCCATTTCTTGAATCTCTCCTCATGACTGCATCATTGGCTTTGTTGAATTGTGATCATACTTTTCAGATTATTTAATTTTTTTAATTGTATTCTGTAAATTTCAGTATGAGTTTTCACTGTATTACAATGTCTTTTTATTATTTACATGTGGTTTTTTTTCCCACGTGTAGAACTTAAGCAGTTAGGTATTAGAGGTATTTAAATTGTATATTATCCTGATACTAATCCTAACTGTAACAAAATAATTACAAGAATAAGAAGCCATGCACAAATTTGGGGACTACAGTATTTGTACTAGTTGGCGCTCTGTGCATTTCATCAGTTACAGCTTTAAAAGACTTGGATTGTAAACTACTCTACTATGTTTTTGTTTAGTTCGGAAGAATGGATCTCTTCTCCCACAAAGAAGCAGCAGCAGCCGCAACAGCAGCCACTGCAGATATCCCCTTCAGAACTTAATGGAACTCCACGAAAGAGAAAGGCATAGACTGAACAGACTTGATGGAAGTAGCTTTGTATTGAAAATGTGAATAAGTTAGGTTAAAGGAAATATTCATGTTGTATTACCCCTTACTATGAAGATTTTTATACTGATAGAAGATATAAATGTATTTCAGTTGGTAGTGACAAAAATTTAAGTATTTAACATTGATAGCCTAATTTTTGTATAGTTAATTTTCATTTCTAAAAGCTTTCAGAGTTTTTATTTCATGTGTGAAAAAAAGTTTAAAATATATCCTTTTTTATTTATAAAAAATCAATCTTTTCAATAAAAATGCTGCAATACAAAGCACTGCCAATATAATGCATTGTAATAATTAAGTCAACAGACTGTAGTGAAGTGAGATTTTCATTTAAAAAGCATCACACGTTGTCTTGGGGAAGAGAACTTTCTGTATTGCTCTTTTTTGATGGATGAAATGTCAAGGTATTGTCATGTCAAGTTAGAAGGGACGTTTGGAGCAGTGATATACTGAGATCTAACTACAGCCGTTTGCAGAATCTTCAGAGAATTAACAAGCCAACGTCTAAGGCTATGTCCAAAGTGTTAATGTGAAAATTGGTATCTCCTTCAGACTGTGTTAACAGAGAAACAAAGTAGCAAATTGTGAGTAGTAACAGTGCAACAGGTTTACTAGGAGGCCGTTCTGTGGATGGGGAAGGGTCACTTCATGGGTACAAATGAGATGTAATATTATCCCAGTGCTAAGCTTTTTTTAATGGTAGTATTACCATAATCTTCATAAAGCAGCCTTGGTACTTAAGCAGATCAGAAACTGGTCCTTGACACCAAAAGTGTGACTATGACAGAAGGATTTCAGTAGGAAAAACTGTCGTCAGCTTTGCAGCTGAACTGTGTATATGCGTTGTGAGATGTGGGGGGAATAGAGACTTAGGCAGAAGGTAAAATAACCACACTGGGAAACTGTAGATATCTGGACAAAATTTGATTTTATAAGGATATCTCCAGTTTAAAAAAACAAAAGATTCTGTTGACTTTCATGAAAAACTAAAGAAACATAAAGCTTACCATATTTTAAAAAAATGAAGTTTTAAAATGCTAAATAAAATAATGAACAGGTAAATGAGACAAAAAAGAGGAAGAGTCAGAGGTTACCTCTAGACTCTAGACTAACTGCATCGCAAGGATTTTAGTAACATACGGGACAGAAAATGACCAGCCATGACTAAAGATTTCAGTTTCAGCCAGGCTCAGTCTGAGCTGTTGGAAGTGGACTTTATGTAGGAGACTGTATGAAAAATATAGGTTAAGGAGAGAAAGCTAAACTTGAAACAGTAGAAAAAATATAGATTAAGGAGAGAAAGCTAAACTTGAAACAGTATAAAAATATTACTCGAAACTATATAAATGTAAATAAACAACATAGCAGGAGAAGAAGATCAAGGATGAGGACAAGCCTCAAAGAATTCTTGCTTTGGAGTGACAAGACAGTATCAAATCTACAGATTTATACTCACTTGGCAACAAGCACTTTATATACCTTTATATATAGCTTTTCTGAAAAGGGTCTTTGATCTTAGAAAGATAAAATCACATCCTGCTGTCAATTTAACAATGCTGGTCATTGTTGCACATCTCTGTGTGACATTTCTAATAAAATACATTTCTCCCAATTCAGTTTGAAGGAAGTAACGCATTCTGGAATAGACGGAGTTCTCCAAAACCTGTCTTAATGACAACTAAATTATCTGAGGCATCATTTTGAATAATTCCGTTTTCTTTAAGAATAGGACAAGTGTAACGTAACATAAGTAGCTAGAATGCAAAATTAACTGTAAGAGAGCAGTGAAGTACTTCAGTCTTGTTAGAAAACCAATTTTGTCACATTAAACAGCTGGCTGAGAAACAGAAAACTATTCTCCCCTATGTATAGATCAGCCTGGAATAGGAGTCTTTCCTTGCTGAGGACCAAGGAAGTCTTTCAGCATCTCTTGGTAAACCACAAATAGCCCAGGTATGTGCACACATGCACGTGCACACATGCACACACAAACAGCTGCAGTATGAAGTGAACTGGTGGGCCATGTCTGGCCCAAACACGGTATATTCCCTTCCCCCGTAGTCATCCTACATGCTGGAGTACATACACTGAAGCACACTAGTTTGGGCTCTGATTTCTTCCTTATTTTTATATCAAATTAGCAAGGATTTATTTTATAAATTTGTATAATCAAGCCAAATAGACCTAATGGCAAGTTTTGGATTTTCATACTATTCCACATACGAAAATTTCTGTGTTGGACATTTGGTTTAGTAGATCTATTACTAGCAACATATCATTTTGTAGTGCTTTAATCGTAAGTTGTAATGCATGAGAGGAGGGGAATATCCAGATTTCAAAAGGAAATTAGTCACTGCTTTTTCATCTGGGAGCATTGGTGTAGTATGTATATGAAACAGGCACTTGAGCAAGTCATTCTGCTTTTTCTTTCATGTTCGAAGGGACCATGATGCATGTTTAATCTGGATCTCCTATGTATAATAGGCCAAAGACTATTCTAGACCTGCCTCAGTCAGTTTTCCTGTATTTCAGCTCTAGATTTGGACATCGCGACCTGAACCAGGCAACCATGTCAAAAATTGTCCTGCCACATGAAGTTGCTCTCTAACTTCAAGTACTTAGTAGTTCTTTCAAATGAATTTATTTCTATTCTGACTTCTGCCTAGCCTCAACCTCCAATCTCTGCATGATCTTAAATCTTACTAAATACCTATTCTAGCAGAAATGTTTCCTTTAGAAATGCATTTCTTACCTTCAGATGTGAGTAGATGCTCTATTAGTTTCATGTAATGTATCTCCCACCTGGAAGAAGCAAACAGGAAATTAAGGATGGTTTACCAGGGTTTTACAGTAACTATAAGTCTGCAGGGGACTTCAGCAGGGACTTTTCAGGATTTTTCAGCAGAATGATTGAAGTATTTGTTACAGTTCGAGTTACTGCTTTGCATAGCTGTTTAGGGCAGCTGATTTGGTTCTGCCAAAACATTTAAGCTCTGAAGCTGTGTGTCCATTTTTTCTCTACCCATTCTTTACTCTAACAGAGAGATCTAGGAATGTATGTTGTGCTCTTTGAAGACTCCCCAGCCTCAAAGAAAGTTTCCTAATCTGTTTCACTGCTTTACATTCCCCGGAGGTGCTATCTTATTCTTGTAGGTGTGATTTTGTTAGTGCTGCTGTAGCTGCTCCTCTCCAGTCCAGCGACCTGACCTTGAAGTGCAACAGCCATAGTTGCATGCTCGGGGCTCCTTGAGAGCAAGCAGAGTGGAGCGGGGCAGAGACAGACGTAAGTGCCATGCTGCCAACGTGCTCCAACTGCAGACCTCGCGTTGGCATCTGCAACTTACTCTACCTCGGTGAGTTTATCTGCTTTCATGAGGGGCTGGTGGAAGGCTGGGCAGGAAGCAGCAGAGGAGGAAGCAGTTCTTCCTGAGCCCTGGGCCAGCTCATTGTGGGAATGAGGAGCCGGTTTCTGCTTCAGGCTGGAAGTGGCTCCCAGTGGGGAAAGGCTGCTGCCTGCCATGCAGGGCGCAGGGTTGAGCAGTGATGTGGGGCAGAAGAGCAGGCTGCGGGTGGCTGACCCCACCGTAGGGCTGCTCTGCAGCCAGCAGGTACCAGCCCCAGAGCAGAGTTGGTCTGGGGTCCCGCCTGGCTTGGCACCTCTCCTAGCTTGGGGAGACAGAAGCAGCCAGGCCTGAAGCTGAGGGACCCAGACTGGACGGGGCTTGCTTCACAGAGGCAACCGCCTTTGGGCATAGGCAGACAGAGTGGGACAGATTTCCTTGCCTCTGCTCAAAGGAGGGAAGTAGAGCGCTGAGGGGAAGCTCTGCTACCAGGGGAAGGGGGGTGGGAATAGGAATGCAACCTCCAGACATCACCTTCTCTGTTTCTCTCCTACAGACTCCCAGAGACACTCATGCTGCTGCTGTCCCAGTGTGGGGGGATGTTTGCAACAGGCACTAGTGTGCGGAGGCCCTTTGCCATACCCCATCAGGAAGCTGTGCCTACCAGCCTGGGAAAGAGGCCCACTGCTGTGCTGGGTGACACTGCTCCACACGGTGGGCCCTGTGCCCCCAGCAGCAGTGTTTTCCTGCCCAGTGGGTAGATTAGGTTTCCCCCATCAAAAGCCTTGATACTTTGCCCTAGCCCCCACTTGCAGCTTTTGTTGCCCCTCATTCCCCCTGCCCAAGACCCAGGATCATCATGTTGTATGCTGGGCTCATCAGTGAAGAGGGAGATTGGAGCATCTGTCGTTTCAACAAGGAGAGGCAGGGACTTGCAGCTCTGTGATATAAGCTGCTGAGTTCTCTGCTGGGTTTTCCTGCAGTACAGGGTAGATCTGACAGAAGTATATCAAAAAGAAACCTGAGTCCTGTGCTTGTGCTTGTGTCAGCAACTGTACTTACCTTCTTCCCAGCCTCCTTCAGCAGAGGAGAAAATGTCAATGGCAAGGTTGCTTTTTCTTTCACCCCTCTAAAGGACCATAGCTTGACTCCCAAGCCAGATTGTGTCTTCTAGAGTGTCCTTCCTTCCTTTCTTCTCTTCCTCCTCTTGCAAGCGTGAGGCAGAGATGGAAAGAAACTGCCTGTATCAGTTGGGTGGGGATACCCCATGTAACCCAGTGATGTTGGCCCTTGCTTCCCAAACCACGCTGCTGTAGCCTTCCAGCTCTTCCATCGGTACCATGGCCTAGGCTCCATTAGAATTCTGCAACACTACTTATACCTTTGAAGATTCATTAAAAATTAATATTAATTGTTCAGACAGTTATTATACAATTCTAGGACTCAATTTGTTTCAGACTTTCCATTCCTTCTTTTTGTTGTTAATCCTAACAGTCCTTTCCTACTGATATCTTTATCCTTCCTTATTACAGTTATCCACATTTTCTAGCTCTTCAGATGTACTTTACTTCCTTTTTTTTCCCCATGTGATAGCAGCAAAAAAGTCAGCATAGTTTTTAAAGTTTTTTTTAATCTTTTTCCTAGTCAGGAGAATAGGGCTTCTTAATCAGAAGCTGAGGTTATTTTTATGGATATTCAATAAAACCTTACTAAAGAACTGTCATTTGCCTTCATGCATGAACATTTTCTCCCAATAAATAAATTCTGCTCCCACTTGTTTTCATATTTAGGAAACAAAGGTGGATAAGATCACACTTCATTAGCACACAGCAAGCATAATCATTTTCACTGAGGCAACCACCACCAAACATTTTTTCAGTTGATTTGTCTTCATCTGTCAAGATGCAGTCCAATATAGAAGAAATGCAAATTAGTTTTAGTTCTTTCCTTTTAAAAAGTCTGTTGCATGTCCTCTAGGAACTGCAAATGCATTTTACTTATGGTAGCAGTAATTGGTATCTTTCAGCATAAAGTAACTATCACCTCCCTTTCTGCCTATTCCTAAAAAGGGTGTATCCCGTGATTTTGACATTCCCGTCACACCAGATCATCTCCCTGGGCTACAGTAACAGCGATCACTTCTGTTTCATAAAAAAGTATATGTGTGTATACACACACACAGATATATTTCTATGAATAATTCTGCTACTGTTATACTTCCACACACAGGCTCTTCCGCACCTGCCGTGACTATGGAAATGTACAGAGCTACAGCAGAGCTACTGTGTTGACTAGATGTACTTCAGCTGCATCAACACGCACTCTCTGTCCATGCTGCCTGTCTTCCCTGCAATGAAATGGTTCCAATGAACAGAGCGGTCTCAGCTCTAGCAAGCAGAAATTACATATACATGTGTGCACACACAATAACCATATGTAATTTTACTACAAACTGACCTAGGCCAAATTTTCAGATGTTAGTGGCAATTAAGCAACATAGCAAATGGCCTAATTTTAGCATGCTGAGCACCTTCAATTGGCAATAATATTTGTTCCACAGTTTTTACTGTGCATTTACTGTTTGGGTTCTTACAGTTCTCTCAGGTTTTTGTAGGACTGACTTGTTTATGGGGGCTCCAAAGAAATCCCTGCTCATTATTAATCTGTGTATAGTTATTTTTTAACATGCCAGCAATGAACTGTTTATGAATACAATCTTTAGGTCCTGCTTGCATGCACAAAATTAAGCACTCATGTAACATGCAGCAGAACTGGACCATAAAGACTAGAGCTTCTTCCTTCTTTTATTCAAAATTTCAAATATTTTACTGTGCCAAACTATTTGTTTCCCGGTCTTACACAAGAGCAGATTATGATTCATATTGTTCACATTTTTCTTTGTTCATTTAATAGTGTAGTCCACTAATTTTTGCCCAAAATATATTAACTTTTTTAGCAAGGGAATGTTACATTCTAGATATTTCAAGGACATTTAGTGAGTTCTCATTTCCTATCATCCACTCTCTCTTTATTACTCTTCTTATAAATCTGGCAGGCCAAATAAACCATATCATACACAAATTGTTGTATTCAACCATTATTTCTAGAACAGGCAAATGACTCTTTCCCCCCTCCCCCCCCCCCCCCAATTTACTTATGAGTTTGGAAGAATAGTGAGCTCATTAACTAACTGCGGGGAACTTTTCCTTCAGCATTTTTCATAAGAACCTATTCAAACATTTACTAATAAGAAACTGGTGAATGGGTTTTTGTGAATTAAAATTTGCTGCTTTGTCCAGCGGAAATGAGCCCAAAAAACTCTAAAACTTAACTTTCTGTGGTAAATAGCTGAAGGGGGCTAGTGAAAACAAACATTTCAAATTACACATGGCTCCTGCTTTTATCGTGTTTTTATGATTGGATCCAAAATCTGTTAAAGAAATGAAACAGCAGTACCAAAAAATTAGGAGGTTATTAAAGACTGCCTCATAATACATATAAACAGTCAACGTGAAGTCAGGTGGACTGGTACTCTCCAGCTTCATCTTGCTTTCAAGAACCTGGCTTTTTAGCTCCAAGGATCTTTTAGCACATGTGTATGTGTAGTGCATCTATCTAAATTGCTATCTTCTCAGTTGGAAGATATAGATCATAGGTTCAGCTCTGCTCAAGCTGGAAGAGCTGGTTGTGCAAGAGGAGATTGCTGACAGCCTGGGGAATGCAGCATTCTTCAGAAACAGTGGAGGCGAGCAGTTGGTGAGTTGCTCAAGAGCTGCTTTTCTTCAGCAGAGACCTGGGGCCATTGCAATACAACGGATGTCCTGTGAAAAGTGAGGAGGAGTGTTCAGAAGTCCTTGTAACCTTAGGGACTTTTGGCAGATGTAGTCATGACAGCAGTTTGAGCAATACTCACCAGAGCTAGCTCAGTGACTGAAAATTAAAGCACAGCTGCTGACGTTGAAGCGTACTACAGACTGGTGCATAGGCGAGAACCCTCACCTGCTGAAATACAGCCTGCTTCTGTTGCAACTGGTAGGTCTGACAGATAAACTAGCTATGGAGCGCTGCCTTTAGCTATAGCCATTTCTTACCTGTCTGAATCGACCTGAAGGCATATAGCAAGGCTGGCCGAACCAAACTCCTGTAGCAGCATGGGAAAATGGGGATAGGCTAGATCAGCTACTAAGTAGTGGTAACAGAAGTGTGTTGTTACATGGGCTTGTCCAAGCTTGCAACTAATCATGTCCTTCATTGGCATTTTAACTACCATTTTGAAGTTTGTATTACATTCCAAGTGGGGAGCCATCAGATGCCAGAGGCAGTTTATTGTCATGCACAGCTTGAAAGAAGGAAAAAGAAGTCCATCTAAAAGTGGGTGGTCAAGCCAAGACTGTGTTATCCAGCTGGATTCTGAGTGGAGATTTTATCTATCTGCAGAACTTGAGCTAGTCTAGGAGTCAGTGTCAGAGGGTCTGACCCATATGAGATTTGGCTATTCTTGTCCTCTTTCTTACTCTGCAAATGCTGTAAGGCCAACAGGAGTGCTGGGAGAGGGCTGTCCTTGCCTGACACTACACCGAGCCAAGATGACTTTTACTTTCCCCCCCTTATCCATCACTTGTGAGAGTAAGTTTATGATGCCCTTAGTCCTCTGTACCAAACTTTGCCTGCCAGACGTGCCAAGAGGATTCAGACCTCTACGGGACTGAAAATCAGGTCTGAAGCTTTGCATCTTCCAGAAGAAGACCTGACAGATTGTTTGCTCCTTGGAGGCCAAGGTTTGAGTCTATGGATGCTTCCAAGACTGAAGTAGCTTAAGGTTACAGATGAACCAGCCACAGATGCTCCTGAAAAGTGACTTCTTTGGGGATTTCCTAGAATTGATGCTGAAGGCACAGGGAAAACAAGCAGAGAAACTGAAACCACTGGAATTACTGAAAGTAAAATCCCAGCTAAGTGTGAGAGAAGTGAAAACTGAAAGGAGAGATGGGCGTATTTGTCAAGGTCAGACAGGATTACTGCGGTAGAGAGACATCAGGGCATTCATAGACAGGCCCTAAACTACCTCCTCAGAGGGACTCTGACAGCCCAGTTCTGTTTCCACATCCCTAAATAAACTCAAATTCAGGATTCTAATGATTGCAAGTTGTAAAACCTCTATGCAGTGGATTTGAAACTTATTCATGTTAAATAACATGACCCAAAAGACCTTTTATGGGCTACTTTTCCTCCCACTTGTAATCACATAACTTTCCTGAGTAACTGAAAGGTCATAGTGACAGAATCAATTTTAAACAAAGTTTGGTGGTACAACAAGCAGATTTTCTTTTGAGAAAGAAAACGCTATCTTTTTTTTTTAATTCGTATCTTCCTTCTGGGTTTTTTTGGTAGCTCTCAGAGACAGAGCCACCTTACTCCTGGCTGTTCAACTGGTCTTCCCTGGATCACGGTGTGGGAACATGTGTTCTAGGCCATGCAAGCTGGAGTCATTTTTCATGTTAATAGCAATTTTCTGAAAGTGTAAGCAGTAATTTCTAGAAGAAGTTAAATTGGCTTGGAGAAAGGGAAATAACCATGGATATGTGCAGATATACTTCATGTGTTGTACATACAAAGTGTCATATATTCTGGAGAAGAGTTGCTCCTTAAATATTGATGCACTAACTCTTAAACTCTGTAAATACATTTAAAAAGTTCGTGTGTTGGATTTTTTTTCTAAAGTAGTGCTCTACTTTCTTTTATCTTAGAATAGTACTATATGTGACTTCCGGTGCAAAGAAGGATTGGAAACGTTATTTTGGCCAAATGTGTTGAAGTGCAAATAACACATGAACTTTTGAACTCTTTTGCATTCTCTGGGGGTCTGAAGGGGTTTCTGCCAGAGCTGGAGAAAGAGCAAAACATGAATGCTTTTGTTACAATTTTGGCAAACACCATTATGTGGAATTAACATGGTTTATTCATATTTGTTTATATTCCAGCTTTTACACTAGGGATGTTAGTAGGGAAATTCAAAGCTCACTCATACTCCATTATGTTGGATCAAGGGATATATTTTTACAGTTTTTTTTTTTTTTCCTTTTTGCTTTATCAGACAGATCTTCTCAAGAGCAGAAACAAGTTTTTATCTGGTATGTCAGAAACATTTCATATTTTAGATCCTCTTGCTCTCAACAGCTAAGAAATCCAGCATAGCTATAAAACAAAGGAAATTTGTGACTTCTTTGTTTTGGTGTCCAGCTTATCACTTCAAACTGACTTTCTTGTGAATATGAGTTCTCTAAGTTTTGCCCTGAAAGTTTCCTGTATGTAAGAGAACAACAGTCATCCTGAGTCAACTATGTGATAACATTATAGAAATAGGGGAATTGGGGGTCAAAGAGTTTGCTGGTTAGCTTTGTTGCCAAGACTGACTGTTCCAGAGACTTTCAAAGACATGCTGACACATCCACATTGTGGGTCAAGGAGCTGACTATATGGAACATTTTCCACAGTCCTACTTGAAATGTGAGCCTTTCCTTTGTTGAAAAATGTTCCTGTATGTGCAGTGATTGCATATGAAAAATAGTAGTGAAAAATATGCCATCTTCCTGAGGAGTAAGAACTGGAAAGAAATCTGGGCTCTTTTTCCTGAGTTGGCAAGGCAAAAAGCAGTTCAGTGTTCTGCATTATAATGATCTTTTGCAAAACATTTACAATACAGTTAAAACTTTGGAAATCAGCAAGTTTATTATTTGTTAGTTTCTTCTTTTGTTCTCAGCTTTCAGAGCATTTGTGAATTCCAAAATCAAAGCTATAACTTTTAAAGTCTGGTCTGTCTTTGGAGCCAACTTGCCATCTCTTGCGTGCACACTGACAGCATATATCTCTTCACTCCTTACAGCAGCACTTCTGGTTCCTGGGAAAGAAGGAAATCTGTAAGAACATTCCTCAGGTTTAAGCAGTGCTCATTATTGCTCTTGGAACATTTTGACTAAGCAACTACACAGAGAGAGATACAGAAGTAGTCAAGTCTAGTTAGCATTCACTTAGGCGAAAAATGAATAATACCATCTCTGAATCCATAATATCTAGAGCTTACCATATGCATATTTTTTTCTGCCAGCAGACCTTTTGAAAAAACAAACTGTTTTCTAATCCCACTTTCTCTGCATATATATATATTTGGTACAGATTGGCAGAGGCATCTCTAAGCAGTAAAAGTCGATTTCCCACTCAAAAGAAAAAAGGAAAACCAAAATCTTTAGGATGAAATAGATTAAGTTTTGTCTTAGTTTTTTATTAGAAAGAAAAAGTTCAGGTTATCTCTGCCAAAGAGTCAGAAATGTTTTGAAGATGAAGTGCTAGACTTCACTTTACTTATTTTTCTTTCCCAAACTTGAGGTTAAGTCTGCTGGTATAAATTCCTTCAGGATGGAAATAATTAAAAATGTATAAATAGGATTCATTCCTGTAGGTAATAATGCTGTGCGCTCCTGGGAGTTGCTGGTTATTCTGTGCTTTTGAAAATCAAGCCACTGGATTTCTTTCCTAAGAACAGAGTAAGGAGACTCTCTTTTGGTACCTATTTTTGAACATATTAGTGATAACAAGTAGATTTGATCTGCTTGTCATTGACTGTTTTGCTGGAAAACCTGGCAGTTTTGGATGATTCAAATGTCATTTAGTAACCTGCACTCAAACTTAAGGTTTTCACATTTAATGCTTTTTCTCTCTTTTTCTTCATTTAAAATATTAGAAAAAGAACCCAGGCTCCAATAGTTGCATGAGAGCAACTGCAGTTAGGTCTTGTCTGCTTGAACAACCTCATCCTCTACCACATAAATGTCTTGGCCGGAGGTAAAAGCTATGGTTCATTTATTTCGAATATTCCAAAAGCCTTTATTTTCTTCAGCAGCAAGTCCATAGTGCCATGTCACATGCTAGTAATACCTTAAATTACAGGCATGGGGGCCAGAATTCAGGCTCCCTGTCTGAAATGGCTCCCAGGATCTACCAGGTAATGTTGTGACTGCCGGCATGTACTCTGTACAAACTGATTCCCTGTATTGCAGCACCAAATGCACTGGCTGATAGGAAAAGCAAATAAAACATGGTCTGTGTTGATATTTTGCCTATTTTCACAGTAACTGGCCGCTTGTCTCAATACCCATCAGTCCAGTCTGCTACTGGTCCAGAATGCAAAATGGTTATTCTCCATAGATGGATAAATTGTGCATTTTCAGCAGTCTCAACCACAGCACTAACTGCACATGAACACAGCAGCTTTGTACGTATTGCTTTTGCTCACTTCCATGGGCTGTGTATGCTTTGCATATAGTGTGGAACGTGGAGAGGCCCCTAGCCTCTAAAAGGCTCAAGACAGCTCTGTAACTGGAGTTTTGTTTTGTTGTCAGTGTAACATCTTTTATAACCAGCTTTCGCCAATTGCAAAACAGGACCAGACCCCAGAGACAGTCTGTAGAAGAGGATTGTTTTGTTTCCACCCCTGGATTTGTGTCCAACCTATGTTGCAATGTTTGGCTGCAGGCTTTCGTCTTTTTTTTTTTTTTTTTCCTCTCTCTTTCTTTTTAACTATCTAAAAACAAAAGGATCCATGCAAAGGATCTAGGCTTGAATTTTAAGTTGAGCTCCTCACACTCAGAATTGCTAAAGCCTGGAAGCAATTACAAGGACCAAACAGTTATTTGTCTCAGATAAGTTTTGCAAGTCACCAAGCAATGACTCAGACATTGACTGTAGATTTAGGCAGGAGCCAAAAGATAAATACCCAGTTGCCATGGACTGAATTAAGGGAAAAAGAAGGGAAAGTATCTTTTACTATAAGTTACAGTAAACCCCTATTCTATAAGTTACAGACCAATAACTTGACCCAGATAAATGATGGATTACCTGAGAAAGCTTACACACAAGGAAAATAAAGTAACTGTACAATGAAGGCTCAATCATAAGATAGCAGAATAAAGAACTCTGATTCCATAATGGGTTAAAGAAGTTAATTAAAGTCTGTGTTGCTTTTTAGTATCCCACATAGCAAACAGTGCTTTAAGGAAATCTATACTGCCAGCTCCAGTACAGCAACTCCAAAGGACTGCTGAAAGTCAGCAACAGTTGGATAAAGACACGAGGTTACTGCAAAGCTTTAGCAATTAAAAAAATCAGGAGACTGGATTAAGAGTCAAGAGATTTGAAAAGTATATAATTATTTGTACTTGCCTTTTTTTTCTGAGTCTGTAGAATGGTTCTGAGTCGGGTTTTTGAGTCACTCTCTGCAAATGAATGCCAGAACTAACTGTCTTGCAAAACAATCTGAAGTGCTCAAATAAAGCTGTAATTCCAGGAACTGGAGCTTTAATGAAGAAATAAAGTGCATGAGACTCTGTAATACTAAGATAATGTAAAGACAAATGAAACACGGTAGTTGTAAAGGTTATTTTTTCTGTCTTTTTTTTTTAAGAGAAGATTGATGTAACAAAATACAAGCCAGAATCTATAACAATGATAAGACATTCTTACATTTAGCACATCAGGGTTTCACTGTTATATCTATAGAGTCCCTTGATCTGATCAGACCTCTCTAAGAATAAATGTGTTCGGAGCATTACCACTTTTTCAGAGCAAAATGGACAACTTACTTATGCATGAGGCAGTGAGGTTTCGGCTGTCTTGGGATGAAGTCAGTGAAGTGGCTCTTCAAAGTTATTGAAAACTAATCTAAACATCTTCAGCTATATATGGTTGATATTCCTAGACATTTGGCAAACTTGATATGCACTAGATACAGATGTGCTTTTACATGAAAGAGAAATACCTGTGCTAATCTTCTACAGATAACTACTTGCAGTGAAATTCCCTTGTAATTATTTGCAGCAACTTCCTTGACCTCTGATTAGGAAACATCTTAATGGGCTTGAAACAATTTATTTTCCACTAGCGGATGAGGCAGTTTAAAAATATCACTAGAGCTATAACATCTGTTATATTATTAATACTTCTTTATTAATATATGTTAATAACAGATTTCAGGGAAACAATAGGAATGAGCTGGCATGATTGATTAAACGAATGTCTGCCTTCAAGGGGTTTATTGTCAGTAACACTGGAAAACTGTTCTAAACTGAAGGCATAGATACACATGAAGTAACACAACATCTTACAGCAGAGATTGTCTTCTATCTCTTCAATTAAATTTGAAAGGAGAGAAAGGATAACTTTTAAAACAGCAATGACAAAGGCAAGCTTTTAGTTCTTTTCAGAAAGGGCTACAAAAAAAAAGGAAAAGAAAGACCAAAAACCCCTACCCTTTCTCCCCTGCTTCCCTCCTGCTGCCTCCTTTTACATCCCAGTCACAGCAACGTATGTGCTATTATACTGAAATACTGGGTGTTTCAGCTGGCACAGTTTAACCACTGCCCAAACTGGAATAGGCTATACTGATTTATGTACATTAATCATATATTTATCTACTGATTTTTTTTCTGACTTTAACACTATAATTGAGGTGGCAAAACTTTCTGTAGAGACCAGGCCTTGGCACAAAGCTTGTGACTGTACAACACTGAAGACAATGGGAGCTCTGATTTTGTTAAGGCCATCTGGCACCACTGCAAAGTGCATATAAAATAACAGGATTCCTTCCTCAACCATTTCTCACTCTAGATCAGTAGTGACCCCACCATATTATTCTGCAAATTAGTAAAGGAAATAAACGGAAAGCCTAACACCAACAGGCAGAGAATTTACAATCCCTGACAGAGTTCATCCTAAAGTTTGGTTTAAATTTTAACTGTCATAAAAATACTTTAAATAAAACACTTTACTGAAATTCTGCATTCCTAAAAGTAAAAGCGAGTGTTGTAAATAATGCCAGATGCCCTGAACTGAGTCCATGACTGAGTTCATTCTTGGACACATGCTGCTGTACATAAATTCTTCATATCTTATGTTCTCTGAAGTAAATTGTAAAATCATGAGCTCGTTTCACCACTACTACATGTAGTCCTGTTGTTTACCGAAAGTATTATAGTCATTTGATCCACCGGTTTTCAGTCCATCACACAGCAAACACACCAGTGATGTTCATCATCTTTAAGTTCTTTCCCATCATTCCCGTAGCCATTGCTCTTCCAAAACAATATAAAAGATACACTCTCTTGTTTGCAATGGATATTTCCTTTTAACAAGAGCAGACAAAATAAAGAGGACAAGAGCCAGTGGCTGATGAAGAACACACATCAGTACAGACGGCAGCAGGAAGGGTGCGCAGCCATAAGAGGTGTCTGCAAGAATGGAAGGAAATGATGTCACGAGGCGGTTTTGATATTGGGCGGGAAATTCAAACCTGAGCTGGACTTGAAGCACTTGTGCCATCATACATAACTTACAGATGGGACGGAAATCACTGAGGTGCTCTGAACTCCATTGACCTGTTTATCAATATTAATAAATGCTTACTTAGCTAAAAGGTTTTAAGATACAGAATGCACATCTTCAGTGGTTAGATATGAGATGGTTTAAATATATCTAGATATTCCCCATTTTCTACTAATGATGACTTATTACATGGCATATTGCTTGTTAAGAGGCATGTCCTTAAAGCTACCTACCTGCCTCTCCCAGTACTGGAAAGAGAGACTCAGTAAAGCCATTGCATGCGGAAAACACCCTTGTACATATTTCTGTGTACTTGGTGACCAAATCATGCCATTATTGTAACCTAGCACATCTGAAGAAAAGTATACTCAGTGTTGTTTAATTAAGTTATCACTTCTTGCCTGAGATTTTCAAGAGAAGGTTACAGAGCTAGGCACACAGTGTCCACA
This sequence comes from Dromaius novaehollandiae, assembly GCF_036370855.1. Classification (NCBI taxonomy): domain Eukaryota; kingdom Metazoa; phylum Chordata; class Aves; order Casuariiformes; family Dromaiidae; genus Dromaius; species Dromaius novaehollandiae. Next base: position 117,591,325 of record NC_088099.1, on the reverse strand, counting down.
GAGAAAATGAATGTAGCCAGTAGCGTTATCTAAAAGAGGGTTGATTGAAACAAATCTGTGGTGCTTAATCTCCAGTTGTCATACAGATGCAGGCTTTTGACTCCCATCAAAACTGGTGGGAGTGAAGTGCTTACCTAGGGATGTTGCCCCTAGTTCACTTAGATTTCTTAACTGACCAAAACAGAGCGCTGTGACCACCAACATATTTAACTGCAGCACTGAGAAGTCCAATACAAATGGGTTTATGCTGATTAACCAACGATTAGACACATAGTTAAGACAACTAGAAACTTTTCTCTAGAATAATTTTGAATAAGCACAACTTTTGATAAACACTGGCAATCAAAATAAGATACAAACTTTGCTTTTCCCTGTTTAATATTTTTTGATATATTTGTCTTTGCAACCACACATCCCTGCAGGAGGCACTTAGGGTCCAATACTGGAGCATTTACAGCCACCCTCTCCCCAACATACCGGAGGCCTGAGGAAGAGCAGGCACTTTCCTTTCAGCCCAAACTAACAAAGAGTCATGTTACACAGAAAGTTTGATGCCATAAGGCAAGTGTGTGAATAACAACATTTCAAAGGATTTGAACCCATGATCCTACTCATTCTTACACTGCTGTACCTACCACCTCCTCTTCCCCCACCTTCCTGCCTCCAGCACCTGCATGTGTCTTTTCCCCAGTTCTGCTCTCGTGCAGCTTATGTTTATTGCATCTTTTTCCTTCTTTTTTTTTTAATCTTCTCTTTCTTTTTTTAAATTGCCACATCCTTTGAAACTCTCCAGTGATAAACAGCGAATGCCAAGCAACTGCAAAGAATCATCAGATACTTCCCGTGGCATTTGACATAATGTTAAAACACAGTATGATTTGGCACAGTACAATACTGGAGCTTCCAGGTGCATGGAGAAGCAAGCAGTACATCATTTGCTGCCTGAGTCTGATTTGACTGCAAACTCACTCCTTTGGGGAGAAGCTACATGTTCACTTTTACAGATTGGACTACAATAGCCTCACTATTACATAGGAAGTCTGCTTGTTCAGTAGAGCTGTTTGCACATAAAAGTATTGCAGTCTCATCCTATATTTGTAGGGGGTTGCTAATGTCATTCCACAAGGAAGTGCCATTTGGGGACTGAGCAGAGGGGGTGAAACTGTCTTAGGGGAAAGGACTGGAGGAGCAAGCAATCCACTGAAAAGACTTGCCCTCCCCCAGGCCACCCCGTAATCTTACACTTTTGGTGAGCGATATCACCGGCCGCAGGCATGGGAGGCCTGGAGCTGTCATTCTGCTTTGTTCAGCAGAAGCTGTAGTCATATTTTGTGAGTTGTAGTTTTTGATTAAGGACAGCCACATACCATCATCATGCAACAAAAATACAGGACTGGAGAACACAGATGAAAAGGGAGGTTTTGGTTTTGTTCTTGTCTTTGTTTTGATTTTTGCATCTGACAGCTGCTATAACTTTAATGAGAGTTTACAGGACAAATAATGAGCAGTATGTGCTACAGGATGGTATGAGCTGGGAACCACGGAGAAACTAGAGAAGCTGAAGAAATTTGCTCAGTGTCCAAATGGCTGAATGAGAAAAAATGACTTAGCCTATATAAAACCTCTTCTAAAAACATGGCGTGAATGTAGAGGCATAAAGTATTTGAGGCCATGGTCTTTACCTAATGAGGTTTTGTTTAAAATATTCCAGGCATTTTTGTGTTTGGTTAGCTCTTTCTTTAAACACAAAATTTCTTTAAGAATGCTAAATCTTCTTTACGGTGTGCAAGCTGAACAGAAGTTAAATTTAAGCTTGATTTTGAATGTGAAGTGGATAAGAATCAGAGGAAACATACAGAATGACTCCCTAAAGCTAGTGGTCATTCTTTTGATTGGAATATAATTATTAGGCTGGGAGTTATTTTTTCCAAGAAAGAAAGAAAGATGTTGTGACTTACAATCTTAGGTCTTCTCTTCATCAAGAACTTCTGCCTCTTGTTTTAAGGAAGAGATTCTCATTTTAACTTCAGGTGGACTTACTGCAGTTATAATCAGTTCCTTGAAATAAACCAACACCTATTGAGCCTAAATTGAAATTACAATGTTTGCACAGAAACTTGCACCTGTTGTGGTTAAACTCATGTAACTTTCTTACTTAGTTAAAACACTAGGAACTTCAGCAAGAGACTGCATAAACTGAAAAACAAAGAATTAAAGTAAAGCTTCAGAATCATACTGTTTTCTATCAGAAACAATGTGGGCATTTAGAAAATTGTTGACATCTTTGTCCCAAATACTGAGAAGGCATGAGCCACTCCCTTTCTCTCCTTTCCAGCCCATCTCTAAAAAATGTTGAAAGCTGACATCTGACACAATCAGAGACAGGAGAATTAAGAACGACACTACATGCTGTGAAACTCCAGAAGCTGCCCTTGCTTGAGGTAAGGACTTCACAATAATTAAGCACCTCAGGTCCTTTCTTTATTGTGAAATATTACACTACCATCAGAGATGAGATAGCGGACCTGAGCAACCAGCGTGGCTGTACCCAAATATGAAAATTCTTGTTTTTATAACAAGCGTGGCTGGAAAATATTCACTCTTTCCAGTAACAGCAAACATTACAGTTTTTAGTTTGGTCTTAAAGTATGTTTCAGTTGTTTGTCTGCTGGTTTTCTGAAGGGTCTGTGTGCAGGTAGTAGATGTGGCTTTGTGTGAACCAACTTGGTTTATCCTACTTTATGTGCAGGTGAGAGTGGTAAGAGCTGTGGGAAAAAAAACAGTATGGTCTGTGCTCTCCACTGAAGTTGCTTGGCATAAATTCCACTAAATCAAAGTAAGCAGATGCAAAGCAAAATGAAATCTCTTCCCCATACCTCCTCTACCTGCCCACCCCCAGGCCATCTGTCAAGAAATGCTGATCTTCTCTGATCTTCTTTCCTGAGTTCTTTAACTTCTTCCACCTCTGCATATGTGTCAGCCAGCCTTGGGCTTTTCACTGGAAGGTCTTGCTGAGCATTAAGATATTTGTTTATAATCCTCCTCCTACACTCTGACATATTCTCTCTGCATGAGGTCCAGACTTGCCGTGCTGGGAAATCCGTGGTAACAGTGGATACGTCATTCGGTCCTCTCACATTGTATATTAATATCGGAGAGTGCTGATCTTTCCCACAGAAGCAGCGCAGACCTTAATCACTGTTTCTTCTCATTGTTAGTAAACAGATATATTCAGTGCAAAGTAGTTATGATGTTGAACCAGTGTGAAGTACTTGTGGTTTCTGACTCCTCAATACTCAAACAAATTACTCTTCCTAGCGCAGAATAAGGGATATTGATGTCTGCTGTCTTGGGGTTGGAGCCTTGAGCAGGTTGTACTTGTGTGCTCAGACAGCTGTTCCTGGGGGCCTGGTATTTGTTTATCCTGTTCTCAAGCCAAAACCATAACTAGAACAGTAAAGAGCATTGGTTTCAATACAAACACTTAATGCATGCCACAACTGGGCAATGTTTGGGCTGTTTGTAAAACACTGATTTGTTCTTTCTGTTTGAATAAGCAAACTTATCACATATGTTTTCTGGAAAAGGGAATAACACAAAGCAAGAAAGGATGGAGCTGCCAGACCGCCCATCCACGCACTGAAACTTCCCTAAGGCTGTTCCATGAAGCCCGTACAATGACACCATCAGTGCCCGCGTAGGTAAATATGGCACTTCAGATAGGCGATGATGTGGCATTTGTCAGGTTCACACAGGCTATTTGTCTGCACACTCCAAAGCCTCTAGAGTGGATCTCTGCTACATACATTTTTTGTGGAATTGAGAAAGTCTTGGTAGCTGTATAACGGTTACAGCCCTCCAAGGTGGGTCTCCAGTAAAAGAGAAACCAAAATCTCCTGCTTCCCCTCTTCCCCTTTGTTTGTTTCTTCATTTCTGATTTGGGCTTGGATTTCTTTTTTAAGTCAGCATGTTTACAAATAGAAATTTTATTAATATCTGTCATTTACTTTTCATTTGGTCATTAATTTTCATTAAACATTAACAACTAAATATGTGTCTGGCTGATCTTAAAAAACTGATTACACAAAACACTTTCAGAACTGAAGCCTGACTCTTGCAGTGAGGAACGATATTTAAAAAGATATCGCAAAAAAGAGCTCATGATCTGATCCGAGCGGGGAGAAGCCGAAGGACACCAGTCATAGACTTGATTTGGAAATATTAAAAGCAATATTCATGTTAAAATGAATATGTGGTGACCTATCACTGGACCAAATGAATGGGACAGGTCTGTATCCTGTCTCTGCAAAACAGTAATCAAACTCCCCTGTCCCCACAGAGTGCTTTTACTGGTATTTCAAAACAGCATGCATCATAAACCTCAATCTAAGCCTTTCTCTGTTAGCTTGGAGTTTCCTACAGCTTCTTTTGAAACATTTCTTTGTACTCCAATACCAGTTCCTCTTTCCAGGAGGCACTTGACCTGCTTTGACTCATGGATGGAGTTAATATATTGCCAAATGTAAAGCCAGACTATGCACAGTTCTAGGCTGGCTTCTCACATTTGATGGCCAAGTGAGAAGTACCTGAAAGACATTCTGTGCCACAGACAAGATTTCTAGATGAAAGAGCTTTTTTTTAATAAAGAGAGGGTAAAAGGAGTCCAAATTCCTTTCTAAAAAACATCCCCTTCAAATTGTCTTGGTAATTTTTGAGATGATGAATCTGAAGAAAAGCAATCCAGAATTCAAAAAAATCTGCATTGCTGAAATCTACAGAAAGTGCTGGTGCTTAAGAAAGGTAAATTGCAGGGAGAGCAGGCAGCCACTCCATGCACTATATTATTAAAGACACATTTCTTTTCTGGAATTCAGAGATAAATACGTTCATAATATTTTTTCTATTTATTCTGCCTGTCAGCTTGGTGCAGTTTTCTCTCTTTGGTGGACCCTTGCATGTGGCCCTAGTCATTTTCCCATCATTATCCTGTTATGAAGTGTTAAAGCACAGTTGAATGTTGGTGCTGTAAAAACAGCCAAACTGCTTACTAAAGAAACAAGAACTTCAAAACAAAACAAAAAAAGTTTTCACTGGAATGTTTAAAAGGATTTATGGACTAATGTCTGTGATTGCTGTGTTCCAGGGACCCCATGCTACTGACCGCCAGTCATCGAAGCCTTTCTCAATGCATTTGCAGAAGATTACACACTCTATTTGGAGGGAGGGGTGGAAGGATATTTTCCATGTACTGTAAGAATCATCTGCCTTGGGATTTCCATGTGTTTTAGAGATGTGAGGATATATCACAGAAAATATTTACAGAATGAGCATTGCTGTCTCCTTGAGAGCAATATTAACCTTAATACACTCTGAAATAAAGCTAGTTACACCCATAGAAAAAATGCAGCCATGAACAGAATTTGAATTGCTCAGTGTGCACCTGAGTTGCAAACTCTTTTGGCAAAGTCAAATTTTTGTTGTTCTGGTTGTTGTTGAATTAGCTGATATCATAGGTCCAGTGTGAATATCGTAGGGTTTGAGGTCAGCTCTAAACCTCTGCCCAAATTCATTCATTTCTATTCAGCTCAATACCTTTTACCACAAGTTATCCTCTGCTGTTACAGCCTTACTGAGCCATCACACAGCCAGACACAAAGCTTTACTCTTTGGAATAGTGTTTAAGTTCCCACAGAACTCTGGTTTCAGTAAGGAGCAGCAAATGATCCTGCAGGATTTTATTTTTCAGTAATATGATTCATTTTAAATTAAACAAATCCAAAAATGTGCTATGCCTTGTTGCGGAAGAAGTCTCACATAACCTTTTAAAGTAATGACAACAAATATTATTGAAGTCATATTTCATAATATTTGCAACATAGTTGACTGAGACAGTAAGAGGAGTTGGTATATCAGAAAACAGAAGAGAGACTCTTGAAGAGTTCTTGAGTAAATTAATATTTTTTCAAAGATAGAGTCCTGAAGTTACAGGCTCATCCTGACTCATTATCTACTATATCCAAGAGGTAAGAAAAAGGCTGCAGGGACACTCTATTCTAATAGTATCCCATGCTATGTTTGCTCATGTAATTGAGCCTTCACTTTGCAGGTTAGAAGGGTGCCCTCATGGCAAATTAGGTAGCAACACCTGCTTTATCTTCCTTCACCAACATATAAGCTCACTGTTTTGTGTATGAAAACATACCGTTGTTTCATGCTCATTTTGTTTAAATCATCCTGTTAATTTTTGCAATATGCAGTCATTCTCAAGACAGGCATGACCTCAGTCTTTCATTATTTAATGACTTTCTCTTTGTGGGACGATATACAGCTCTTCCATGTTGCTCATCACTTTTGAAAGAGGGCCAGCTTCTAGAGTTCCTTGACTGGGTGAGGAGGGAGGAAGGGAGGAAAAAGCCTTCGTTATTACTTTTTAGGGACTGAATTGTACTCTTGCTTGCCTCAGGCTGGAGAAACTCCAAATGTTCTGCTGGCACAAATGATGATGCCTGAATGTCATGCTATCGCAAATGTAAACAGTGGCACAGCAAATTATTTAACCTTTGCTTGAAGCATAATTTCGTAGACAGGGAGATGTGCTGCCCTCTCCAAAATAGCTCTGGAGCTGTTGGGAGGATGTTATTTTTTCAGGTGAAACAGGGCGAATTGAAGTGACAGTAATAAACTTAAATTTTCCCATTACTACTTATCATCAGTGAAGTGTTCCTAAGCATCTGTAATTGGTTGCATTTCTCTTGGGGGCTGTGGGCAGAAAGCTTTAGTGTATGTTTCCAATGAAACAATTACTAAAAAGTAGATTGAAAGCATAATTTTTAACTGTTTTTAAAGCTCATTTTCCTGTTAGACTCAGAGGCTGAGTGAGCGTAGTATTTGGACGAAACCAACTGTAAGATTGGCAGATGAAATCTGCCTATTTAGGCAGGTCTGGGCAGATGACTAGATGTAGGCACAGCTTCAGTAGGCTGTTGCCTAGAACAGAAGAACAGGTGCAGCCCTGCTGCCTACTTTGCTTGGGGGAGACCTAGAAAGCCAGAGTAGCTGCTGCGGCTGAGAGATGCCCTGGAGCACGTGGGCAAGGTTGGGACCCATCATGCTCAGCAGCAGCAGTCATTGCTCTCAGGTCTCCCATCTACTAGGTGGTAGATGTATGACCTCTTGACTCTCCATTCAAGCACTGCTCCTCTCCTCTCCTCTCCTCTCCTCTGCTCTGCTCTCTTTCTCTCCTTCCCTCCCCTCCCCTCCCCTCCTTTTCCCTTCCCTTCCCTGGTGCTCTGATGCATGCTGCAGGATGCAGGTACTGAATGTCTCGCTGTCACAAGCTCTCACTGATGCCAGACAGCTTAACACGTTTAGCCAATATTGGCTGTTACAGCATGCCCAGTTAAATAAAAACCCAAGACCAGGGTTTTATTAACAACACAAGAGTTTGGAAAGGATATAAATATCATGCTTTGGGGAGCATGAACTGGGGACATTAGAAAGAAATTCCCCTTGGGAAGGTGTTATTCTTCTGCTTGCTCCTTGAGCTCATGCATTATCTTCTCAATCATCCGGTCCAGCTATAGGACGAGAAGTTTATTCCCACTGAGCCTCATTCATGTTTAATCAAGGTGAAACAAGAAAACAGGGAGAAGCCTGCACAAAGGAGTTCCTGGTGTAGGCAGACACGGTTGGACAGGAAAATGTAAAGGGTACTTGTCAGGGCTGAATGGTTTTGATGAGCTGTTGGGTCAAAAAAGGGAACGACAACCAAGTCAGCGAGGCCATGCCTAGGGGGACCAGGGGAAAGGGCCACCGAGGCCAACCTCCTGTGTGACCCCATGCCATGGTCTCCCCCATGCGCACACGTATTCATTTCCCCAGGCCTCCATCGGCCGGACGTGACCCAACCCCGGGGCCGTGCTCCCCGGGGCTCAGAAGCTGCCCCCTCACGCCCAGCCCGGTGGCCCAGAGGGCGGCTGCCGCCGTCGTGTCCGGGTGCAGGCTGCGCGGAGGCAGTGGGGCCTTGTGTGGGGCACAGGCCCGCCATGGGGCTGCCGGGGCCGCAGCGGGCCCCCCAGCCCGCTCTGCCCCGGGGGCCGCCGCTTGCCCCGCTTGGGCAGACAGCGCCGGGCCGGGGCAGCCTCGCTCATGGCGGCCGTCGGCGTGTGGCGCAGCAGTGGGGGCGAGAGGCGGGAAATGGCGGGGGGGCGGTGGCCCGGCGCCTCCCGCGGCCGGGCCAGGGCGGAGGGGAGCGGCGCGGCGTCTGTCGGGGGGGTGTGAAGTAAAAGCGGAGGGCGGGAACGGGCGGGGGACACTTGCGTCAGTGCGGGGCCGAGGGCGGAGGGACGGACGGGCGGGCGGACAGACGGAGGGAGCCGCAGGCAGCGGCCGCCGGGTGCCCGCCATGGAGCTGCGGCTGGGCGCCGCGGCGCCCGCGGGCTGGGCGCTGCCGCTGCTGCTCGCCCTGGGCGCCGGGCTGAGCCAGGGCAGCCCGCACCTGCGCTACAGCCGCCCGGGCTCGCGCAGCAAGTGAGTGCGGCGGCGGGGCGGGCGCGGGCGGGCCGGGGCTGCGGGCGCCGCCGGGGCCGCGGGCGCCCCGGGGGCGGCGGCGGGTGCGAGCTCAGGGCCGTGTCCCCGCAGGAACTGGTGCGCCTACATCGTGACCAGGAACGTGAGCTGCTCGGTGCTGGACGGGACGGAGAGCTACGTCCAGGCCCAGTACCAGTGCGCCTGGAACCGGTTCCCCTGCCAGCCGACGCCCGTGTGAGTAGCGCCGCGAGGGGGCCGGGCGGCTGCCTCCCCTCACGCTTCCCCCTGCCGAGGCGGCGGGGAAAGGAGCGGGTCGGGACGCAGAGGCTTTTGCAGGGGGTGATGCAAAGTCACTTGTTTGGTTTAAACTTCGCGGGATTAATCTAAACCGTTGGTAGAGCAACCGCATGCAGGGCGGTGTGCAGCAAGGCTGCGTGATCTCGCAGGGGAGCAGGAGGCAGGGAAGAGCCGTTTCTCACCGCTCTGCTGGCTAAAGCTGGGACGAACCCCCTTTCCTCAGTCTCCCCGCTTGAAAAGCAGTAATAGTTGCACTTTTTTGTTTGTAACTGTCGATGATACAAACTCTGTGTGAAACTGTTCCAACTCCTCCAGCAGTCAGTGGAAGACGCCCATATGTTTTAGTGGGATTAGGCTCCGACTTGGACTGAGGTGATTGTTATACAAAGAAAAATTAGTTTTATTTTGCTATGTGAAAGTGAGGATGTGACTGATACTGCTAGGTCCTGGGTGCTGCTACAGTAGACTACATGCACTGACGGCCCTGGGTCCTGGGGGAACAGATATTGGGCATTTGACATTTGAATGCATTGGGTTTTTTTTGCTAAAAGATAACTTTTCTATTGGGATACATCAACATTGGAATTTGAGGCAAATATCAAAGGCAGCAGACAGCTGAGCAATCGCTGTGTGATTTCCCTTGTTTCTCTTTTGTATTTGAGCATTGAACTGGCCATTTTGGAGTTGTGGTTGAGTTTCGAGGCTGTGCAACGGGCACCCTCTGTTAGCCTAAGCCACCGCAACAGAGATGTGGAGGAATGAGGAGGGGCTGAACTGAGCTCCTCGAATACATAGATCAGGAGGTTTAAAGGTAGAGAATTTTAGAGGTGGTAAAGTTGGGTTTTCCTATCTGATAGTAGATACCAAAGAAGTTAGAGAGACATTGCTGCTGGCTGAGGAAATTCCTGAGTCAGTCGCTCAAGTTGGTGAGAATTTTGGCAGAGGTCAGAAGGGGAAGCCGTGCGTGAGCAGGGGCTCCGACTGGATGACCTCCAGCAGTCACCTACCCTCTAAATTATTTTGTAATTCTGTGAAATGTCGTTGTACATTGTCTGTTCCTATACTCTTCCTAAACATCTGGAATTGGGTGTTGTCTGAGAGAGGATATAGGGCTAACTGGACATTTGGTCTCATCTACCTATTGTGGCCAATCTTGTGTTCCTTTTCTGTTCTTTGAGGATGCAATTAGATCCTTATCACAAGTTTTTGTCTCCTGAATTTGACTTGCTTTGGTGAACATAAATATTATTTTCTTGATAACCTGAATGGCAACTGCAAAATATTTCCTCATTTTTAATACCAGAACATTTGATGTACCTATTACAGCAGTAACTGATTAACACTGAAAGCAGCTTGAATATCTTTTAAGCCGATCATAATCAAAATCTGAAAATTTTACTGTGTCTAAAGCTCTCTTTTTATAGGTTGTGAGTTTTATTTTTCTCTCTGTTGCTAAGGTATACACATTTTCTTTGTAACAGAGTAGGAAGAGGAACTAACCTAAAGAGTTTGAAATCTGTGGTCCAAATCCTGCAAATCCCTATGCACAGGAGTAACTTCATTCACATGAAGAGTACAGTAGGAATAGTGGTGTGAAGAGCAGAATGTGTTTAAATACATTTGCTAGCTCAGAGCCTAATGTTGACAAAAATAGGACAGGAAAGCACTGTAAAAGAAACAAAGAAATGATTGTGAGGACTTCTCTGAAGTTACTTCTTTTTTTTTCTTTATACACTTACATAGAGAAGTAAGAATGAAATAAATAGTAGATATTCTTTGGAATAAACTACAGTCCCTTTGTTGTGTGCTTCTGATACCCTTGGTTTATCTAAGAAGTCATTCTGCTGTAGAATGTAGGATTTATTTCCTAAAAGGTTAAGTTGGGATTTGGGAAATTATTACCCTAGGGTATCATTATTTAAACATTTTTATAGGTATTTGGACATTTTATAGGTATTTGTGCATTTTGTCACTGAAAAGTTAGTACTGTGGCTGATTAAGATGTCAGGGATAAATGTGATTAAAGTGTGGCTATTTAAGGAAGAGAGGGAGTAAAAAGAAAAAGAAGGGCACTTTGAAGTGTGTTCTCTTTGAAGTACAGAGTGTTCCTGATTTATTTTTCTTAAAACTATGACTCGTTAAGGAGGAAGAAGCTTTGTTATTAGAAAGAGGTAGGAATGAAAGATATTTATGCATTTACTCACTAAAAAGAATTGTATGTTTTGAAAATTTAATATTGTTTCATAAATAACAAACTCCTTCCCTCTTCTTGTTGTTCATTTCCTTTCTTTGCATTCTCATGAACAGTTTAGTAATTTAAATGTATTGTCCTCTTGGCTAGATCCTACAAACTCTTGGGGACTGTGATCAAGGACTCTGTAGCCATCCTTTGGTAAATGTAATCGCTACGGGTTAAGGGTTAAGATGTTGTTTGCTTTGCCTCTTCTGATGTAGAGTGCATTGGGACATCTGGTGGTACTTCAGATGCTCCAATTCATGTTCCAGTGCTTTTGTGCAAACCCATTTGCACCAGTAAAGTTTAATTAATAAGCCAGCCTGTGAACAGGAACAGCTGAAGCACAGGAATGCGTTCCGGTTTTCCGTCTTTGCTACAGAGCAGGAAAACAGGACTTCCCTCTCTTATGGAGGGATGGAGGAAGAGAACTTCAGGTAGTAAATCAAGTAGAAAAATTTAGGCTGGGAGGAACCTCTGGAGGTCACCTAATCCCCCCATCCTCTGTCCCCCGCTCACAGCAGAGCTAGCTTCAAAGTTAGATCAAGTTGCTCAGGGACTTGATGAAAGGATGTTTATCAGATCCCCTAATTCAAGTAACAGTCTCCATTAATTCTACTCTTATGAATAAAGACATATGTGAGCTCAAGTGTATAAGAAGCCAGGTCACCTGCCTTTAGCTTGTGAGGAGTAGTTTTCATGACTTAGTTTGAGCTTGCCGTCCTAACACTTACAATCGACACATAATAAGCAACCCAATTATTTTACTATATTGCAAATATTTAGAAAACAGTCAGGAAAATGAAAAATGAATCAATAGCTAAATTAGCAAGCCTCTCCAAATCTTCCAGTGTGCAATATTTTCCACCTTCTTGTCATATGATACTTTCAAATGATCATAAATGAGCCTACTCCCAAACTTATCACAGTTTCAAATTGCCATCAGTGCCAGCTGGAAGATGTAAGATAAAAGGCTCAAATAACTTTAGATACAGTTACTGCTAGTTATCTGTAATCATAAATGTTGGGGTAGGTGACAATATTTATTGGTAACACCCAGCTTTTAATCAGCAGTATACAAAGTGTGTTAATAAAATTATACTGAGTAAAAGTGCAACTATTTTTACTGAAAAACTGTATATCAGACTCTCAGTTTGGTTAAAATAGCTTCACTGGTTTATTGTTTTCTGGCAATCTCAGAAGGTCCTGGATGGAGAACAGCAGTCCTAGACCAGTAAGATGTAGTAAACCCTCATGTACTTTTCAACCCTCAAACAGTCCCTTTGGTGTTTTCTGTGAGAATATTTGAGAGCTGGAAATGAAGCATGCAGAGCGGTGTCAAATGCTCAGCACTGGGCAGGATCAAACCTAAGAGATACAAGTCAGTACAGGATCAGGGTCTGTGTTTGCCTCTGGCTTCTGGCAAGGCATATCTCATAAGAAAATTCATGATAGACAAGAAGTTGAAGGGTCAGTGAGGGCTGTTTCATGTTTCCTCTCCAAATATCTAGAAAGGTCTTTGGGATTTTTTCTTTTTCCTGCTTAAAGTTAGGGTTTTTTTTGTATGAAGCACAATTTCTTTGTACAACCTCCAGCTAGCTGACTGCATAAGCAGTTTAGCCTAAGGGATGGTGCACTGAAACAGTAAGGAAACTTAAACAACTTCAGAACATACTTGAGTTTCCTGGAGTGCTTGTTTGATAGTCTTTGAGAGCCTGCTGGGTGTGGTGAACTTTCCTGGCCGTCTCCCTGCGCTTGAAATTAGGCATCTCTTTCTCCTCACACTGAAAACAACACCGTCTTTCTTCTCTATGAATTGGACAGGGAATTTTCTTTTTGTACATCATTCAGAGCTTGAGGTCACATTTCAAAAAAAATCACAAACTGTTCCTCAATTCATATCAATGTAAATAATTACGATCTTTATGTTTTTCTGGGAAATAGATGACCTGCAGGTGTGGGGCCTCTCTTGTTAAGCGCTAAACTGTTGCCGGAATAACAAATTGGTAATCTTAGGGTGCCACTGACCCATTTTGGGCCTGTTATCTCATAAATCACCCCAATAACCAAGAACTAGTCTGCACCATTAGAAGGTGGGCAGTGCTGGTTTTACACGTTGCAGGTTATTGCTCCTTTCCTCCCGTAGACGTAAGGACATCTGACCTTTCTTCCACATTCACGTCTCATGTTTCTTCTCTGCTCCAGTTCCCTTCTGACCCAGTCTCCTGAAAAGTATCAGCTCTCCAAACAATACTGTGCTTTATTCTGAAAGTTGGGATCCCAGCTAATTCCACAGGTTAGCTCTTGCATTCATAAAAATACCGGTGGGGTGTGTGTGTGTGTTTATTTTTCTTTCCTTGTATGTTCTCAAATATTCTGTGAGGAGTAGCACTTTCTCAGGATGTTCCTAGAAATAAGCTTATTTCACAGGTAGGGGAAGCAAAAGAGATACTAGTGGAGCTCCGTTTCTCAGGCAGCTTTAGCAGGAGCAGTGCTATGCTCCTTAGTTGCCTTTTCTAGAGCTGTAAGGTGAGAAACTCATGCCCCACTGCTGCGAGAAGCAGGTTTGGATATTGCTAACACAACCTGTTGCTGAGTCGCCTCCTGTACTATCACTGTTAGATCACATCGCAGTGCTGCTCTACAAAATCTTCCTGAAGTCCTTTTGAGATAGTTGTATTTTCAGGGTTCTCCTATCCCATTTTAGTTAGTGTTTTGTAGTAGCTTATGGTTGAGCTGTCAGCTTGTGGTTGACTGGCATTTGTTTATCTTACTGGTGATAAAATGGAAGGATACAACCATGTAAAAATTAAAAGACTGGAAATCCCAAGAACAAAGCTCTGTTTTGAGCTTTGCCAAAGGCTGTCTGTGGCAGGAAGTTACTTAAATGCATCATATGACTTGGTTTCTCTGCTCATAAGAGGAAGGTGTCTACCTAGCTTTCAGGAGTGGTAATTCATGAACATTAAGAATATTAAAATTTTAAATCTTGGGAATGATTTGTGAGCATTTCCTGCTGCACTTCAATGGTCAGCTTTCTAAAAATAAAAACCTTGGTGACTGAGGTGTGTGTATCACTAGAAAAATAATAACACAGGCCCTTGGTTGTTTCTTCCCCTTCCCTATCTTAGTTACACTTCGAGGGTGGCAGGTAAGGAGAAAATTCAATTTTGAGTCTCAGTTGTTTCAGATAGAAAAACCCTGAGACAAGTGGCATTGGAATTCACTGTATGGATAACGAATGGTGGCACTTCCAGAAATTTTGGATGGAAATATAAATGCAGTTCTGTGGTGGTGTGTGAGAACAGTTAAGCTTTTTATCTTCTACCAGTTCCTGTAATCCTCTGCCCCTCTTATTTAAAAAAATACTCTGAAGTAAAATGCACTCAGATTCTCTCAGATGCACTGAACTGATGTTCAGCATTAAAGAGAACCATGTGAGAGATTAGGCATAGTGACCTGATTTTGGTAGCGTGATTCTCTGCTCCTTCCCTGGCACCAGCAGATGAGGTGACAGTATTCTTTAGGGATGGAGAAAAGCAACTTTTCTTCCTTGGTCCTGAAGTGCCAATGTTCTGGGGATGGAGTCGAAAGAAGGGATAAGACTTGTTGCGCTGTGTTTCTGCCTGCTAGCAACTTCTTCCAAACTGAAGGCAATCTCTGCTCCCATTGTGCTGCTTGGGTGGTGTGAAGGAAGAAAGTACTTCGTCTGTAACAGCCATTCCTATTTCATGACACATTTAGTAAAATTGCAGCATTTTGGTACTCTGATACTCCAGCATTCTTTGCAGTGAGGTGGCTGGGTGGGTTCCTTGTTGCGTGGACAACACGCATTGCATTCCAGGGTACAGACGTGTAATGCTTTAACTTGTTCTCTTGCCTTCCTCCAGTTCCAGTGCCTGTTAATGCTCTTAGCCAGTAGCACTTCTCTATTCAGGATTTAGCTCCAAATAGTCCAACTGGTGCAAATCCATGTGGTGCACTCTGTATTTTTGTGCATATCTTACTAAAAGCACCCTTATGTGCATGTGCCTGCTTAGAGAAGCTCAGCCTCCTTGGCAGTACATGTTAGTGGAGATCATCGTAAGTTCCTATAGTCTACAGAGATGCCTCAAAGTTATGTTTTCCACAGCACAGAATTTTGAAACACTCTCGCTTGCTTTTGAGAACGCGCATTAAGGTCTGATCAGTATACTATATAAAGGCCTGGGCCTGGCCTTTGGGAACTTCAGCTGAGATGGCTGTGATTGTGCCAGGCATTGGACTGGTCAATAAAGTCAATGGCAGTTTTTCAAAGGAAAAGTAATGTTCTGTTCCCCACACCTTAGCTCCTATTGACACATGCACCATCCTTTTCTCTGTAAAAATTTTGGAAAGCAAAAATGCCAGCTAAAGCAGGAGTAGCAGCAGTGGAAAGATAAGACTTTCTTGAGTCCATCAGTAAATACCAGCTTAGGGTCTCTAATGTCAGATCAAAATCAAAAACTGTTTTGTGTTTATTAGGAATCTTTCAAAACAGATTTTTTTTACTGCAGCATTTAATTTGGATTTATTATTGACTCTATAGCTTTTTTTCATTGAACACCTAGACTTTTGTTAGGCTAATCTGTCCCTGTCAAAACATCTTTTTACCACTTGTGGTAAGTGCCTTAGGATAAACTCTTAATAAAGACATATTTTTTTCTTAAATTAAGCTCATTTGTGAGTTAGAACGCAAGATAACTGTCAATGCTGCAGTGCAGCAGCAAGGTTTTGTAAAAGGGCAAAATCCAGAAGTGGGATTTAGCTCACCCTAACTTCAGTTGTATAATGTGCAGTGGGATGTATGAGATCATGGGAGCTCAGACAACCACAGTAATCAGTGGTGGAGCGACTAATCAGTACAGGTCAGTGGTGTCCAGCATGCTGTTTAGTTAATCAGATGTAAATAATTACTGTAGGAATGAGATGCAACGCTGGTTAGATGCAAAGCTCTGCTGGCTGTGGTGACTATGTTACTTTTAGCCATAATGGAAATACAGACATCTAGTGTGCATCAATGCCTACACTTGTAGGCATCTGAAATTCGGGTGTGCTGAATTACACTATTACAGTCAACTGCTAAAGTCTCCTTGATTTCACTGGAACTAGAATTTCTGCCACAATTTATAGGGGCTGCAGCTAGGCCTTGAGTCTTGGGAAATAAAAAAAAATTGAGATGAACTGGTTCTAGTTTAGTAACTGTGTGAGATAAATGGCTACATTAGGTGTATTTTCAGTGGAAGCTTTTGTGGAATGAAAAATATTCGTTCGAAATACGATTGCATTTAGTTATATCTTATAGGTAGCATTCTGGGTTTTTGTTGTTGGGTTTTTTTATGTGTTTCTCCTGCACTCCCACTGCTATACTACTGGGACATGCAAGAGCAGACTTTATAGCATTTACAAAAAATGGATCTACACTCAATAAAAGCATTCTATAGTGAAGATTAGTTAGCTTACATTCAATAGGATCTTGATTCACAGACTGCTGAAGTTATGGGACCTGTTCCAGTGACTATAGAATTTTGGGCCAAGTTTTAAGTTTTGTGCTCAGAGTAAACACAGTACACTGCTTATGCAGAAACATATGCAGCTTCTGCAGTCCCTTCCTCACAGTGAGGATGTGGTGGCGCTTATCTCCTTGCATTTCCCTAAATGCTGAATGCTAGAATTTAGTTACACAACTGAGCCATATGTTTTCCCACCAATTTCGTCCAAATGTTTCTGATTTGTTATATCGTTATTAGGTGACATTCCAAATAGCAGTGCTAACTGTTTCCTTCTGTGGTTTAGCACCATGAGAAAATTATAGTATGTTCCCAAGTCAAAACGTCTAGCACTTGCAGCAAACATGCATTTTAAATTAAACATTTTCCAAAGAAAACCACTTTTCTCTCTCTTGAAGAATATTTGAAAACTATTGCCACACTGTGCAAGTTCATTTTATTTCAGTTGTGAAATATTCAGATATTAAACCTAGAATTTCAATAGTGCGTTAGTGTTCTAAATTTGTTTTTTCCTCGTTTGGTCAGCATGTTGAGTTCATAGTGAAGGTGGTAGGCACTGGTAGTTAAATACTGCAATGGAAAGACTCCTAAAAAAACAGCTGTTCTTATTTTTTGTTTTGTGAGGAAAGATTAGAGACTGTTGAAATCAGTTGTCTTTGTTCCAGCTTTTTAGAAGAATGATTTCATTTGTATTATTTAACTCAATTCACCGAAGAAATATGACCATCTTAGACTAGAAGTTTGCACAAAGGTGGGGTGAATAGGCACAATAAGTGTGGTTAAAAACATAAACTGTCCGCGTTAGGAAAAAAAATACTATCTTTGAGACACTTGTAAAAATAACTGTGATTATTAATACTCACTTTAACAGAAATCCAAGTCAACTGGAGGCAAACAGTGTTTCACACTTCTACATTATAGTCCAGCACATACAGGTATCAAAGTGGAATCTTTTTTTTTTTTTTTTTTTTTTTTTTTCCCTTCCCTCTCAGAGACTTATGGAACCTTTGAAACTTTTGTGAATCTTTTTGACTAAAGTTGCTTCACTGGGTAACTGTGTAAGGAATCACATCGACATGATAAAATATCAGAAACTCAGGCACGTTATGTTCTACCCAGCAGTATGGAGAGACAACATTATAATGGCATTTTCTTTCCTGCTATGCTGAGCACATTTTGTGTGTTCTGACGTGAAATGTGAATGACTGAGTGATTTTATTCAAAATACTGCAAATGTAAATAAGCACATACCTTATTTGTATATTCTGGTAGTTCCCAATCCTGTGTTATTAAAATATGTAGTATTATAAGTTATTCTTAAGATATGCTCCCTAGCAGAAAGTTATGTTTTGTTTTGTTTTGTCAGCATTGTAACAAGAATATAATTGTGTTCAGTGCTGTTAGACTGTTGTGTCCTGGCAAAATCCTGGAAGTCTACAGCTCCTCCACCGAATCTCACTTTGTGAGCAAAGTTCTGGCTTTAAAAAACGTACTGCATGTTTGAGAATCTCACTTAGGCTGGGTGCATGTTGCTGACTGTCATGTGTCTGGAGGGTCCCAGCAGGATCACGGCATTCCTTGTGTGAGCAACTTCCACAGCTCTGCGTGAGGTACATCATCAGTAGCAAAGCTGTAGCTTGTAAGATGTGATTTGAAGTAATCTCTATGTGACTGGGTGCAAATTAGAAAAGTGTTAGGATAAGATCCGTTTTCCCTGCCTTACATGACTAATCTTAGTGAAGTTGATGGAACTAACTGTGTGATTAAGTGAGCAAGACTGGCGACATAGGGAAGCAACAGTTCTTGCTAAGTAAATTCCAGTATAATTTCTGAGCTACACCGGTATAGCTGACTTGATACCACAGTTAAAACTTGAAAGCTATTGTATGCCTAGCTTTTGAAGCATTTTGAATCTTGCTGATTTTTTGCTCCAGGAGAATTGTGTTTTAAGGTTCAGATTGTATTTGATGTGCCATAGCTGAAATCAACAAAGAACTGATTGTCTGTTTGGGCTTTCAGGCTTGCAAGAATTTACAAGGAATAAATTTAAGTGCTAAGAGGTTTTTAAGTCATAGATACCGTCTTTTTATTTTGTAATTTAGAATGGGAGAATCATCCTGTATTTAAAATAATTTTTTAATTAAATCATATTAAAATACTTTAAGTCTACGGTTTGTCATTTATTGTATAATTACAAAATTATGAAATAACAAAAAATTACAAAGTAACAGTAAGAATATTGGATTTGCTCATTTTCTATATATAAGATAGATTGTTTTAAAAGTTATATAATTTGTGCATATGAAAACTGTTAGGCTTGATTCAATTTGTTTATATTTGTCTTTTATATTTGCTTGTGTCTTTCAAGTTACACTTGCCTAAATTTTGAAGCCATTTGAAGGTGACTACATTGATCAAGGTGACTAAAGAGAAAGTATGCAAAGAAAAACTTGTCAAAAATGTGTTAGGAATGACAGAAAGAGTACAAGCAAAATCCTCATCCCACTTGAGCAAAGTAGTGCATATTTTGCATAAAAGCTTTTTTTTCCCTTCTATAAAGTTCAGTTTAGCTATATCTTTTAATGGTGTTTGGTGAAGATAGTCAAAATAACTTAATTTTCAGAAAAGAGTTTGGCTGCAGAAGTTCAGAAAGGAACACATACCAAGTTTACGGCAGTTAAGTGCATTATGGAAATCAGGAAAAAGTATGTACTGCTATTTCCTGCATCTGAAAGTTGATCTAGAAGTTCAAAGTTTGTATTTCAGCTATGTGGTGTTTGTAAGAGTGATTGTAATGGCTCTTAAACCACTTCAAAACAATAAAACATCTAGCTAATCTTGTCACTCCTCTGACTCCAGAAACTAGTTCAAAGGCAAGGAATCATACCCAAATAACCTATATAAGACGTGGTTTAGTACTTTAGATAAGGGAGAAGGAAAAGGAAGCTCTTGGGTGGCCGGGATGTTGTCCTTTCCAATAGCGCTCTTTCCATTGCATTCATTTATTTACTTTTAAAGCACTTGACCTTGGGATGTCTGTACTTTACGTTTATAGGCAGGATTCGACAGATGTTTTGGTGAAAATTGTAAAAGTAATTACAAGCTTGAGTGCACTCTACAGCTGTTTCATGTACCCTATTTTGAATGTATAAAAAATAAATTAAAAAAGGTTGGAAATCAAGTCTGAGTTTGCATGCACCAAGTTGGAGTTAGAAAACCTGATAACCAGAGCAAACCACTTTAGTTACAAGTAGCTAATAGAAGTACAGTCTAGTCCACCCCTGCCTTTCCATTAAGATTTACAGGAATAGAGAATCCAGAGGGTTTATTAGAATAATACTGGTGTGGCCCAAAAAAAGTTGTTGAAAGTATGACATTGTCTCTAGTCAGGTAACTCTTCTCCCTGAAGGAGAGATGGTAGGTAAAGTAATAATGCAGAATAATAATGCAGTGAGTATTACTTGAGTGCAAAAGTTAGAATATATTGTTATAGAATGGGGAAAAACATTGATTAGAAAAGAAACAAATTCATAACTAGTAGTTACACTTGAAAAAACCAAGTTGGCTAAGTAGCTTACCATAGCAGAAAGGAACAGCAGATGGGTATCAGATGTAGGACATTATTATTAAAATTATGTCTATGAAGGTGGAAGATGCTGAATAAAAAATACAGAATTTTTCCAGCAATTATTTGCACACATAGGAAGAGAAGCCCTGAAGAGTAACAATTAAGCTTCTAGTCTGTGACTTTCAATAGAAACTGTTTTCTAGTCAGTTAACACTTTCAGTCTCCTGGCTGACTACTGACTGTTTTTAAATAGTAAACAACTTTACATATTGATACAAGAAAACAGTTACTTTAATGAAACTTCTTGGGGGGTGATAGCATGACTGATTCTGGTGCCTTTTCTGCTCTGTATTACTTCTGTCCCAAAATATACTCTTTATGAGCCTAGCCAGGCTACCAATGTAATTTGTTGTAGGGCTCCAGTGGAGTGTATTGCGACTGACCTATGTTTCTTCTGCTTATTTTACTACTTTAGGGACACCTTTATTGTGAAACGAGTCTGTCTTTCATTAATGGATGCAAACTCTAGTTCTAATCTGAAATAATCTAAGAAAAAAGATCCAGAAGTGCAATAGGGAGGATAGCAGGATACTAGTTTTATTCACAGTAAGGAATTCACATTAAAAATTGGGCTAATTTTTTGTTTATATTGAATATGTGTTCCAAATATACCAATTTATAGAACTCAGGTGAAGAATACCTATTTTATTTATTTTCCTCATCTCTCAACCTGAAACGAATTATTTCCTAAATTGCTTCAGTTTTTATAATGGCATTTGTTTATAGTCTGGTAGGATTTCATATTGTATGACTGTAGTTGAACATGCCATATATGTATAGAAGGAAAGTTACGGAAGAATTAAGTTGTACATTCAAAATCAGTTTGTCATTTATTGGCTTTTAGTGGTTAATCAGTGCTTAAGTTAATTAACAGAAGCTTGTATGTGCATAACGCGTGCATAGGTTTGTCTGTAAGATCCTCTTCAACTTTATTGGGACAGTGAAGTAGGAAGGAGTTCATTCCTTGATTTGTCTTAGCCTTTCATCTGACTCCTTTCATGTCCTTATCTGACCTGTGCTTTCAAAGTTTCTTCTGTTCCTGGAGTATCCTTCCAGCTTTGACTGCCCTGCGCACATGGACTCTGAGGAATGTTTTAAGTGGAGACTGTAGAAAGACAAGTGGGATGAAGCAGGCAGAAGTGTTTTTGATGTCAAGGAGAGCTGCTACCAGAGCAGCCTTGTGAGTGGGTTTGTGATGAAAAATAGTCAGTTAGGAGAAAAAGGTTCTAAATATGTAGAGTAATATTTACACTGGTAGCTACTGTTACTCTCAGCAGAGCCTGATGAGACGAATTTTCTCTGCCCACAATACATTTTCACTCCAGTCAAACAGCAAAGCCCCTGTTGCTATGGCCATGTTTGCTCTCCATGACATGACTGTGTTGAGTGCAGGTAACTTCAAAGCTAGACAAAAACATTTGCTTGTTTGATGTTTGAAGGTAAAAATAAATGAATTTATTTTCATAAAACACAAACACTGTTTTAAATTTAAGTTTAATCTAAATAGCAGAATAGATTACAAATCATTTAAAATACAGCCTTTCTCTTTTGGCAGATACCGAATGAGTTTCAGGCCTCGATATACGGTTGCGTATAAGACAGTAACAGAGCTAGAATGGAGATGTTGTCCTGGCTACAAAGGTGAAGACTGCAGAGAAGGCCCAGAGCAGCCCAGTAGGGCTCGTCTTCCCACACCGCCAGCAAAAGCTGTTGTGAAAAAAGGCTTGGGTAACGTTTTGTTTGAATTTTGGTATGCATGATCATGTCTAATTTCTTCCTTTGTCCTTTTTAAGTATAAGAGGCATTATGGTTTCTATTAAACTCTACTACTGGAAGGTGCAAAAACCATATGCAGGACACTGCAGAGTGAGAAAACGTAGCCATCCAGTAACAGTCTTGATGCAGGGAATTTCCTGAGGAATGGATGGGTGGGTGGCCATAAACACCAGCTGGCTACTAATGATTCAGGAAAACCTTTGTGTTAAGGTGGTTTGTTTTAAGAATTTACGCTTTTTTGTGGTTTCCCAAATGTACAGCAGGAAGATATATCTGAGAGGAATTATAACTAAAACAAAAAAAGAATAGATACTAATTTTAATGATGTATGATGCTGCCAATGGTACCTTATGATATGATAGTACCCTAATGAATGAACAATGTTTGTATAAGATACTGCCTTCTGAAAGGGTAAGAGGAGTGCAGTTACTCCAAAAATAACTGTCTTTTCTCTGTTAAAAAATGGTAAGCAAATATTTCCTTTTGAAGGATTTTTTCACATCGTCAGATTAGTGTTGCATATAATGTTTAATCAGTTTTCCACCTGCAGTTTTTGTGTAGAATGGATTGGATCTGCATAGATGGTTGTAAAACAGTCCTAGAGAGTCTATAGATGCTTTAGAAATAAACCCTTTGCATATTTTGTTAGCTCATCTAAAATATTACTTCCAATAGATGATAAGAAAATATTGTGATATCTTTACGTAACTGGCACACGCACACTGTTTATGTCTGAAGATTTTTTGTGATCTGACTAAAAAACCATACGAAGTACCTTGCAATGCAAAAATAGGGCAGCGTATATGTAATAGCTACAACTATTGTAGCTACAGTGTGTGTGTATGTGTATTTATTAAATCAACATGGGTCACGCTGCCAATCTTGAATAGTACATTTGTGACTTCCTAGCTTCTTTTTAATGTCTTCAAGCTGAAATCCAGTTTAAGAAAACTTCCAGCTACATCTCCTTCAAACTCTGTCTCAGCATTGTTCTCTAACGTGTATCTAGCATTCATAGCTTGGCTGCAGCGGTAAAATTCTTTTCTTTGAAAATTTAACTGTTAACAACATTCCAACACAATTTAGTCATAATCTGAAAGGAGACTTTTCTTATCCTGAACTGCTTGCTTGTCATCTGAAGGAGTCCTTCTAATGCTAGCAATTTGTGCCTCTCTTTTCTGTCCCAGTTAAAGATGTATATTTACTTCTTTACTTTTGCTTCTCAGTGTCACTTGTTTTGCTTTTATGTTTACAGTAGCATCCCTTAACTGTGCAAAGCTCTTTGAGTTATAAATTGAATAAAAGATACCATGCAAAATAAAAATTAGGATAATACGTGACATATGGAGTTTATTCATTTGTACATAATGGTAAAGATGCATAGAAATATTTTATACATAGAAATATGTTTGTATGGATGTACATATTAAAATGATATTAAAGTTGGTTAAACTAAAACAATCAGTGGTCTGTCTGAAAGTGTGATTTATATTAGATCCTAATTTCAGATCACACTCACTATTTTGACTTAATAATGCCTCGTTACTGAGTCAGAGAATCCCAGAAAATAGGGCTGAAGGGATTTTACAAGGTCAGTTTTTTCCATCCCGTAAAGTGGGATCAGCTATACCTCATCTATTCCTTGCAAATGTTTGCCCGTCCTCCAGCAGTGGGGATTCTGCTGCTCCTGTGGACAGTCTCTTCTGATCTTTCACCTTCTGTACCTCACTTTTCTGGCCTCACCTTCGCTTGCTCCAGTTTAAGCTCATACTTCTTGTCTTGTCCACAGTGGATATGGAAAACAGTTTATTCCCTACTCTTTTGCAGGTTATCCATTCTCCTCTCTTCTAACCTAAATAACATAGTTTATTTCAACTTTCCCTGTGGTTATGCTTTCTTGACCTCTGATACTTCTTTCTTTCTTCTGCATTTTCCACAATTGTTATACTTTTGCTTGAAACAGGACATCCAGAATTGTACACAGCTCTGCAGTCGAGGTGTTGCCAATGACAAATGGTTTGGAAGGATGGTTTCAAGCTTATTAATTGCTTATAGTGTTAGTTAAAAACTAAATTTCAGACAGAAGTCTGCTTTTTGCTTTTTTTTTTTATTTAAAGAAGACAGTGTCAGTGCTATTTTAATTTAAGCATTTTGGATGTGCAAAGCTTATGTTTTTATATATATTTGTTTTATTTAAATACATATGAAATAATCAGGTATTTTTAAAGCAAGTGTGGTAATTGGAGTGCCTTTCAGAACCCTGTCCAATGTATGTGTTTTTACCCCAGTTCAGCAAAATACTGGAGCACAAACCCACTTTATGCATATAAATTATTGCTACTGAAGTCTTCAATGGGAATTCAGGAGCAGCACGTGCTAAATTATTGTTTGTAAAGATGCAGTGACTCTAAGACAATTATACTGTGATGTATAAGGATATATAATAACTTAGTATATATACTATAGCTTAGATTCGTGTTTGAGCAGGGAGGGTTTCTGCTTGTTTGTTTATTGTTTGTCATTGTCGTATCTTGGCAGAAATTGGCCAGTGTTCTAAAATTTTTGGTTTGGAGTTACTTGATTAACTAGTGAAAACAAGAATGGAAAAGGGGACAAGCATTATTCATTTCAGGGCATTATTTGGCTTTAAATAAAAGTAAAATTAGCCTCAGCTGACCAAAATGGATACCATTAGGAATATTAGTATCCAGATTTTGTCTGTTATTTCTTTGAAACAGATGCTGAGCCAACAGAACTGCCTGAACCTCCACCATATGAGAAGAAAATGCAATTTCTTGAGGAAGAGTTGTTCAGACTTACACGATCAGTGCTTGATCTTCAGTCCTCCTTGGCAGGTGTGAATGAAAACCTAAAGCTGACTGTCCAAGAGGATGCTAGTAAGATGTTGGTCACTTGGCTGAACAACCTTTATGACCGCCCAGGGCCTGATAGTGCAGTTGGTGGTGAAACAGATGCTATTCGTCTGCCTGGACTTACCAGCAATAAAGACCAAAAAGACCCTTTTATTGATTTTGAAATGGAAGATATCAAGTCTGAGCTAGCTGACGTCAAAGAAGCTTTGAAGACCAAGAATGACCAGCTGGAAGAATTGAATGGAAAAGTAAAAGGCTATGAAGGACAATTAAAACAACTGCAGGAGGCAGCACAAGGACCTACAATAACAATGCCTAGTGACAATATATACAAGGACTATATAGACTCAAAATTTGAGTCACTCAGACAGGAAATACTGGAGGGATTTGAAAAGAAAATGGCAGATCTGAAGAACTCATGTGAATACAAACTTCAGGATATCCAGCAGCAGTGTGATGACAATGAAAATAACTGTTTAGGAATAATTGATGTTATAAAAGGAAAGGAAAATGACTTGAGGAAAGAAATAAATACTCTCCGAACTCAGATTCCATCAAACCAGTCCAGTTGTTGCAAAGAGGGTAGTAGAAATGACTTTGACCAACGGATAAAAGATTTAGATAAGAAGATTGATAGAGTTGTGGAAGCACACAGGATCTTGAATGTCAGAATAGATAATGAAATCAGTCGATTGTCGACTCTAGATTTAGAAGACATGTTTGGTGAGAGATTGGAGGAACTAGATTCAAGGATGAATGTTACAGAACGAAATGCTGAGGAACATTGCTTTTACATTGAAGAAACTCTCCGAGGTACTATAGCTGCTGAAGTAGATGAATTGAGAGACTTGTTTGACCAAAAGCTACGGGCACTGGAAGACAGACTTGGTGGCACTATTTTAGAGATTGCTAATACCACAGACCCAGATGGAATGTACGTGAATCCTGGGCCTATCCTGCCCAGTGACTCTGGATTTGTAAATGAACAATTTACAGCAGAGATGAATCTCCTGAGGAACAAACTACTGTCTCTTGAACACCTGTGTGGGCAGAAATGCCAGTCTGCACCACAAGGTACAGAGGACCTTCAGAAAGAGATAGAAAATTGTAACAACAAATACAATCACTTGCTTTTGAAAACGCAGGAAAATTCTGTTCTTCTGCAGTCTTTAAATAGCTCTTTTAATGAGAAACTTAACTTAATTAAGGGTAACCAACGTGACATCCAGAAAATGCAGAGAGACTTGCGTGTATTGCGGTATAGTCTAAATGTCATGGATAAAGATGTGAAAAATCTTCAAGATGGCCTAAGTGACTGCAGGGAGCAACTTCTGGGTGTCAATTCTACCTGTAAAAAAACACAACGGGGTGTCTCTCGAAAAATTGATCAAATGCAGAGGACGCTTGCAAATCAAACCGCTCATTCTAGCGATAATTGCTGTATTGAAGTGAAAGAGAGACTAGAACAATTAAATGACCAAGTCTTGAATGATCTTAGCAAGTGTAAGGAGAAGACGCAAGGTATCCAGGAGGGTGTTTCAGATGTTGATAGCAGAGTTTCCCATGTTGAAAAAGTTTGTGGCAAGCTGGACTTTGTCTCGGGTAGGTTGGAGAAGATAAAAGAAGGTCTGAATAAGCATGTGAGCAGTTTATGGAACTGCATCCGTGAGATGAATGGAACTATAGCATCTCATTCCAGAGATATTTCTGGCCTCAAAAATTCTGTCCAACAGTTTTACAGTCAGGTGTCTAAAATTACCACAGACATCGAAGACATGATGAAAACTCAGTCTGGCACAAGTAAGTTTTCTTTGCCTTTTTTAATGGCTTTTTGTTTTCTGCTAGCTTTTTCTGAATCACTTGCAGAGGAGCTGAACAAGGGAGGAAAAACTTAATATTATACAATTTTTCTAATTTTGGCTCTTTGCTCTAGAACACTGTAGAGGACTTTGACTACTTTTAAAAGTATTTCCCCCCAAAAAAGGTCAATAGGCTCTCATATTTACTTTGAGCCAGAATAAAGGGAGTGAAGAAAAAACTTAGTATTTTTGGATGGTGAATTTAAAATTAGTTTTAAATAATAATTATCTGTAGATATTATTCAGGTTAATTATATTTGATTTTGTTTTGTTTATTTTTTTTTGTGTGAAACTTTCTAATTTCTCAGGGGATTGAAAAGTAAATGGAGAAAACTGAAGTAAAAGGAATTCAAATTTATGATAATGACTGTTCCTATGAGATTAGCCCTCTAAATTTTGTTCTTAGCATGAATTAATGATTATAATTTAGCACCTACTCTTTGATTTAGGACTTTTACAAACAGGCTCTGGCAAATTTTGGGGTAGCAATTTAAGATTTCTCCTTCATAGCTCTGCCAAAAGTTTGTATTCCCACAACATAGTTGGCAATATTTCACACCCCAGCTGGCAATGTTTTCACACGCCAGCCACTTCCATTAACATGTTCGTGCCAATATACCTTCACAGGTGGTTTAAGGTTTGCATTAGAGTGCCTGAGAAACAGGGGCTCATTCCCTTTGGCTCACACCGCTATGAAATGATAACGCCTAGGAAAGAGCAAGGCAGGCAGTGATGCAGACACATCAGTGAACCTTGCTGTGATGGTTTAGAGTCCTTGCCTGATGCCCCTCAGTCCCTTCTGTGATTCTCACCCCAAATTCCAGCAATGAGGCTTTTTTTGAAAGAGTCCAGGCTTAACAGAAGGAAGCTGGGTTCCTGTTTCTGTTACCATGAGTGAAAGACATAAGAATTGAGGGCTAGTTTGAATTTGTACTCTTCAATTAGTTGTGAAACACAGCCTATGCTTCTGTTCTAAATTCTGTATACGTATGAGATAAATTTGACGTAACAAGAATTACTGTCTCAAAATTGAGGTAGACTTCCTTTGTCAGAAGGAACTTTCTGGGCTTCGGTATCTTCATTTGACATTTTATTCCTTTAAGAATAGGATAATTAAGTCAGGAGAATTACAGGTGCTGATAGCAGTTCAGATTTGGAAATAGATCTGTGAAAAGTCTATTAAAGATGAGATGTTTGGGGCTGGCCAGCCCTGTATTGACTGAGTATTGATTCCTGGATGCAGTTGGGAAGAATATGCTTTTAAAGGGCAGAATGTATTCAGTTGGTAAGAGAGCAGTAGGAAAGAGGCCAATTTCTGTGTTTGGCCCTAGATCAGAGAAAGCAGTGCTGAGGGAAAAGCTTGTGGGTTATTGCAGCTGCCATAGGCTGAGGGAGATATGATGCATTACTGGGAGAGTTCCTGCTTGAATGAAAACGTTGTGTTACTTGAAGGGTCTGAAAATGATTTCTATGTGGAAGAAAATGCTTCTCACTCAGAGGCAGAGTCCTGAAAGCCTATGATGGATATGTTTGCTTTGCGCGATTAATTGTTAAAACCTAACATATTGCAGTACTTGACACAAAAGTCCTTCTGAGCTGAGAAGCTCATGCATTAAATTAAAAAACAGCATTTCTATTCCTTTAAGAGAAGAAGTGAATGGGAATGGAGGAGATCCATAATTCTCAGACATTTCCTTTGGTGAAATCTTGACTCTGCTCAAGGTTAGGATCTCACCCCTACATCTTGCGAAAACAGACCCAGTCACCATTAAAATGCAGTATAATGTATTTACGTAATCCTATTTCTCATCTGTCTCACCCCCCAAAAAATTGCACTAGGGACTGATATTGGAGAAGGAGCCAAGGTACACAGAGTAATCTTCCTCCTGCTGTTTAAAGCAGGTGTTCCAGCAGCCTCATGGGTTCTATTTATTGACCTCTATTACAGTGTTGTAAAGCACTGAAGAACCTGAGCATGCCTGGGTTTCCATGGCATAATTTGGTTTCAAAGCACGGCTCTCCATCCACCATTAGTTTTTAGGAACCTTGGGAAAAGACTCTGCTATTAGAATCCAGATACACAAGTATACTCTGAACTGCACTTTCTGCTTTAGAGTACCTCTGGCCTCCAAAGGATTCATAGCGTACATACTTAGGTCCCAGAATGTTTCCAATTAAAATAACACTGTCTAGCACAGCAGTCTGAGTAGGTTTTGATAGCTGGAGTTCCAGAAAGATTTTGTCAAGATTGCCTTTTTTGGAAGTAGCTTGGGAACCCCATTATGTATGTTGGGTACAGCTTGAACTGTTTTTAATGACCTTTTTGGGATCAGTGTTACTGTTACACTAGAGGTCTGTCCTTGTCTATGAGAATTATTTCCAAGATTTAAATTCATGATCTGTGTGACTGCAGCGTCTTCTCTGACACCTGTGTTATTTGAAATGGAGACTTTCAATTCTGGCTGTAGATCAGTGTTAGATTTCATATGCAGTGTTTGCCAACATATCGTAGCATTCAGATGATGTCATTTGACTTAGGGAGGGTTATAACAGAAACAAGTTACTACTTAGACAGTTGTTTGAAAGCAGTAATTTGACGAGATATTGCAAGAATTATAATATAAAATCTTACCAAGCAGTGCAAGTCCAACATACTATAAACCTGAGCATGGTCAAATGACCCTGAAGTCAAGAATGTGGCTTCAGAATTTTTTATTAAGGTATTTTGGATCTAAGATTATGATAAGTGACTCTGTCCAAACTGAGATGATGGCTTAGTAAATAATTGTACGTCAGATACAAACTTAGAGGCCAAAACCTTATTTTATTAGTTAGAATTTCTGATAAAGGTAATGCAACTTCTTTCTTCTGGCATTGAATAAGGTGGCAGTGGTTCTTGTTCTGTTATCTATGTAAGTTACTATACGGGCATACCTCGGAGATATTGTGGGTTTGATTCCAGACCACCAAAGTGAATATCACAATAAAGCGAGTCACACAAATTTTTTGGTTTCCCAGTGCATATGAAAGTTATGTTTACACTATACTGTAGTCTATTAAGTGTGCAATAACATTATGTCTAAAAAAAAAAAAGTACCTACCTTCATTAAAAAATACTTTATTGCTAAAAAATGCTAACCATCATCTGAGCCTTCCACGAGTTGTAATCTTTTTGCTGATGAAGGGTCTTGCTTGGATGTTGATGGCTGCTGACTGATCAGGGTGGTGGTTGCCGAAAGTTGGGGTGGCTGTGGCAATTCCTTAAAATAACACAACAATAAAATTTGCCACATCAATTGATTCTTCATTTCACAAAGGATTTCTCTGTAGCATGCGATGCTATTTGATAGCATTTTACTCACAACATAGCTTCTTTCAAAGTTGGAGTCAATCCTCTCAAAACCTGCCACTGCTTCATCAACTAAGTTTATGTAATATTCTAAATCCTTTGTTGTCATTTCAACAATGTTCACAGCATCTTCACCAGGAGTAGATTCCGTCTCAAGAAACCACTTCCTTTGCTTATCCATAAGAAGCAACTCCTCATCTGTAAAAGTTTTATCATGAGATTGCAGCAATTCAGTCACATTTTCAGGCTTCACTTCTAATTCTAGTTCTCTTGCTATTTCTGCCACATCTGCAGTTACTTCCACCACTGAAGTCTCGAACCCCTCAAAGTCATCCATGAGGGTTGGAATCAACTTCTTCCAAACTCCCGTTAATGCTGATATTTTGACCTCCTCCCATGAATCATGAATGTTCTTAATGGCGTCCAGAATGGTGAATCCTTTCCAAAAGGTTTTCAATGTACTTTGCCCAGATCCATCAGAGGAATCACTATCTATGGCAGCTATAGCCTTGCAAAATGTGTTTCTTAAATAGTGAGACTTGAAAGTTGAAATTACTCCTTCATCCATGGGCTGCAGAATGGATGTTGTGTTAGCAGGCACAAAAACAACATTAATCTCGTTGTACATCTCCATCAGAGCTCTTGGGTGACCAGGTGTATTGCCAATGAGCAGTAATATTTTGAAAGGAATCTTTTTTTCTGAGCAGTAGGTCTCAACAGTGGGCTTAAAATATTCAGTAAACCATGTCGTAAACAGATGTGCTGTCATCCAGGCTTTGTTGTTCCATTTATAGAGCACAGGCAGAGTAGATTTAGCATAATCCTTAAGGGTCCTAGGATTTTTGGAATGGTAAGTGAGCATTGGCTTCAACTTGAAGTCACCAACTGCGTTAGCCCCTAAGAGAGTCAGCCTTTCCTTGGAAGCTTTGAAGCGAGGCATTGACTTCTCCTCTCTAGTTATGAAAGTCCTAGATGGCCTCTTCTTCCAATATAAGGCTGTTTCGTCTGCGTTGAAAATCTGTTGTTTAGTGTAGCCACCTTCATCAGTTATCTTAGCTAGATCTTCTGGATAACTTGCTGCAGCTTCTACATCAGCACTTGCTGCTTCACCTTGCACTTGTATGTTATGGAGACAGCTTCTTTCCTTAAACCTCATGAACCAACCTCTGCTAGCTTCAGACTTTTCTTGAGCAGCTTCCTCACCTCTCTCAGCCTTCACAGAATTGAGGAGAGTTAGGGCCTTGCTCTGGATTAGGCTTTGCCTAATGGCAATGGTGTGGCTGGTTTGATCTTCTATCCAGACCACTAAAACTTTCTCCATATCAGCAATAAGGCTGTTTGGCTTTCTTATCATTCGTGTGTTCACTGGAGTAGCACTTCTAATTTCCTCAAGAACTTTTCCTTTGCAGTCACAGCTCGGGTGTTTGGCACAAGCAGCCTGGCTTTCGGCCTGTCTCGGCTTTCGACATGGCTTCCTCACTAAGCTTTGCCATTGCTAGCTTTTGAGTTAAAGTGAGAGATGTGTGACTCTTCCTTTCACTTGAACACTTGGAGGCCATCATAGGGTTATTAATTGGCCTAATTTCAATATTGCTGTGTCTCAGGGAATAGGGAGGCCTGAGGAGAGGGAGCGAGACGGGGGAGCGGCCGGTCGGTGGAGCAGCCAGAACACACACAACTTTTGTCTGTTAAGTTTGCTGTTTTATATGAGCGTGGTTCGTGGTCCCCCAAAACAATTACAATACAAACATCAAAGATCACTGATCACAGATCACCATAACACATATAATAATAACGAAAAAGTTTGAAATATTATGTGAATTACCAAAATGTGACACAGAGACACAAAGTGAGCATGTGCTGTTGGAAAAATGGTGCCGATAGACTTGCTCAACGCAGCATTGCCACAAACCTTCAATTTGTAAAGACTGCAATATCTTCAAAGTGCAATAAAATGAGGTATGCCTGTATCAGTTACTGCCTATTCATATAGATTCGTAAGTTTTTCTGTAGTTGGAAGAAGCATGGTCTGTAGCCAGATACTGTGCTGGGATTGTAGTTTGCTTTGGTTATGATTATTTGACTTAAACTACAATTCCTTTGGTAATTATCTGTGTAGAAGGGTTTCAAAAATAACAGCTAAATACTGTCTGCTGAAGTTGCAGTTTAAGAAAATAAATGTCTGCTCTAAATGACAGCATTTGTAAAGGGCAGCATAAAATCTTAGCTTTGTAGCGCAAATAAGAGAGGGCCATATAGTTGATTTCTGTAGACTCCCCGCCAGGTTGTACAAAATGGTGCTTTGTAACTGAACAATCAGATATCTTTTGCATCTATAGGAACATTCAAGTCATGTCTTTTTGGCTTCTCATTAGTGCAGTCACTGGTTCCTTTACTTACTGGGCTATTTTATGCGGTTTCTTTCTGTGTGCTCTTTGAGGGGTTGGTAAGTGCGTGGTCACAGCAGAACGATACTAGAAGGAGCCAGACCCCAAAGAGCCACCTCAGCTGCACATCCAGGTCATTGCTCTTCTCCTTGCAAAATAATTCTTTCTTCAGGGAAGTAAAGTGGAGTTTAAAACTGCCTTGCTAAGCAAATAGAATAAAATAAAATATTTTTAAGAGGGGAAGAGGAATGAAAGAATTCTTATTTTAAACTTGAAAGGGAAACCTTTTTTTCTGTATAAGTTACTGACTGGCACCTGAGAGCAGAAAAGAGAGAATGCTTTTATCTGACCTGATAACTACTAAGTCACCAGTTATGTTGATGATGATAAACAGAGCAGTGAGAACACAGCTGCTGAAGATAGTGTCATGGTTTTCAGCTATATAATGATCTAAACTCTGCTGTTTGCCTCTCCAGCTTTTTTGTAGACAGGGGGGAAGATTTCTGTTTTGTAAGCTACTTGGCAGAGCTTCAGCAAGTCCAGCTAAATTCACGCAAGCTTCATCAGGGATTCATTTTTCTCATTGCTTCCCTGGATTGAAAACACATGTTATGTAATTCAGTATCAAGATAGGGTGGTTCCAGTGCTATCATCTTTGTTAAGTGATTTATTGGTACTTTGTCATGGTATGATGCATCTCAGTAGAAGAAGCAAAAAAGGCAGGCAGAAATGGCAGATCAGATCCCTCTCAACTCAGACACACAGCTGATTATTGGCACTTTAACTTAAGCTTTATGCAGGTAAATTTGGATTTAGCTTTGTATAGATACAGTTGGATAATTTTGAATACTGGAGTATTGATGCTGCGTGCAAGGAAGCAATCTGCACAGGATACAGGATTCGAGATTTTGATTGTTGTAGAAAAACGAGCACACAAACATTCATTTTCTCTCTGTGCACCCAAGTCATTGGCTTAATAAAGCTCAGTTTAAGTGACGAGAGAAATGAAAAGTATGTACATGCCAAGGTATGAGAATGTTAAGCCAATTTCTGTTTTGAACGAGATTAGTCTGAATAACTCAGCTGAATTATTCCAGGTCTAAATCTGTGCTACTGAGGACAGAAGATGTCTCATTAAGATAAATAGAACAACTCTGCTGGACTGAAGAATGAACTAAACAATTCACTTTCATGCTTCAGATCTCCTTCAGAATAATTTTTATACCATTTTTAATTCTGGGATGCTTACAAAAATAATTCTAATGTTAATCTGTAGAAAGTGAACATTTTATTTTGTAGTCCTCTGTCTTGTGGGTAGAATTACCAAGAAAGTTTCAGTCCAACTCTCTGGTGCGTACCTTGTAAAAATGTCAATTCTCATGGCAGTTCAGAACAGCCAGCAAAGTTCAGGAATACTTTTTTTTTTCCTTTTTTTTTAACAGACATATCTAGCAAATGAATGCAGGTGTTGTGAGGCTCAAAGTTCCAAATTGCCTCCCAATACTCTGGAAAGTTTGAATTTTTTTATGAGACTGAAAACAAGGAACAAGATACATGAGGCAAAGTACAGGTGCAGAGTTTGTCATCTTTAATCATATGCGGTGTCTGAGCCGCAGACAAAAAGCACCGAGCAGTCCCATGATGGCACGTGGGCTGCCAGCGACGCAGGCTGGATCCCAGCCCATGTGTCCCAGCCAAGACCTGTGCAACGCGGTTGCATCCTGCAGCCCTGCACCACATCTGCTTCAGGGCACTGTGGTTTGGTTTAGCCTTAGTCACCAAAGAACTTACCCAGCTGATTTTGGACTCTAATGGGTTGAGGTGCTTTGTTCTGAGTGTTGAGGCATGGGACAGTGGTCTCCCACCATGGACTTGGGCAAACGTCTCTGGAGTGACCCCTTGCTTCAGATACATTTGCAAGAAGATAGTTGTCCATTTGCTCAGAAGCCCTCACTTCCATCCCTGTGTCTAAAGACATACTTTAGTTGCAAAATGCAACCAAAATAACCAATACTGATAAACAATACCAATACATTTAGAAAGGAATTCTTTACTGTGGTCTCTGGAATGGGCATTTATTTAGACAGGTTCATTTTTTTAACTTACGTGTGGAAGTTTTGTCATTGTATCTGCTGAAATCACGTTTGTAAATTTCTATTCTTAATTTAGACATAAGTCAACTTCACGCTTAGAAGGACATTGCATCCTTGACTTTCATCTAGAACTACACTTTTATGAATCTGTTGTAATTCCTATAAAGAGTTTTGGACTGGACCAGATATACAAACGTAACCATGTCAGCACTATTCAGTGCTGATGTCAGTTGCATTGGCTGCCCTACTGGAAAAGTCTTTTAATGGTATCTCTTCCCTTTAGACAATAAAGATAATTCTGATAAATTTTATCCTAGGGTTCTGCCTCTATTGTCAGAAAATATTTGTAATGGAAGTACTTGGAATTTTAGAATTCTTTACTTTTCCAAGTAGGAAAAAAATTCTGTGATTCTGTGCTCATTTACTCCGTTTTTTTCTTGCGGGTGCTTTTTTTTTTTTTTTAATCATCATGCTAAGCGATCAGATAAGACTGAGAGCTATGGGGGGAAGTGGAGGTCAAGAGAATTAAAATGAAGGTATGAAGAACAGCTTGAATAGCATGAAACTGAGGTGAACGCAGTGGAAGGAGATAGCTGTACTACACAGCCAATGCTATGAAAACAACTGGGACTAGGTTAGTTGGTGAATGTCCACAGATTATTTTGACTGCTGTTTGTCCTGTCTGCTGGAGACTCTCCAAGCTGTCTTCACTGCTTTCCCTGTGTCACAATCTGAGAAAGAGGGAAATGTGTAGTATTTCAAGAGAGGAACGGAGTTTCT
The DNA here is from genome assembly GCF_036370855.1 of Dromaius novaehollandiae. Taxonomy (NCBI): domain Eukaryota; kingdom Metazoa; phylum Chordata; class Aves; order Casuariiformes; family Dromaiidae; genus Dromaius; species Dromaius novaehollandiae. Next base: position 117,555,993 of record NC_088099.1, on the reverse strand, counting down.
CCAATGCAGTCCTTGATCTGAGGGGAAAGATGGCCTTGCATTGAGATCCATTTTATTTTGAAGGATTTGTTTTACATAAATTGCATAAAGCCATTTCATATGCTATTTTAGGTGAATAATTCTGTATCTTTCCTCTTCTTCAAACACTTCAAAGGGCAATCAGAAATACCGCGGCAGCCATTGCCACCAAGACCACCCCTGCAGCCACAACCTGGCATTTCCCTGCTGCCATCCAGGCCAAGAACGCAACCGCCACGACAGAGGATCCCCCTCCAGCCCCCACAGTCAAGACCTCCCCTGCGCCCATCATTGCCAGGGTCGGGAGTTGTGCCATTTCTCCCAGGAACAGGGATCATCGTGGAGACTGGAGAGGCAGGGCCTCCTGGCACTGTTTTAATGTCAGGAAGAGGACGGCTTAGAAGCGTAGATGGTCAGGCTGGTCAAAGCACCATGCCCTCTGCTGAGGGGTATGCTGGAGCACCAGGTGAGAGAATTAAACTAATGACAAATCACTCCAGTGTAAGTGCAGAAGATGTGCCAGGTCTTGCTAGAGAGGTGAGACAGATCTGTTGTGCTCTACCAGTCACCTCTGTCTTTGGTGGACACCTGTTCTAGCTATTACAGTTTGGAACAGGCTTATGGCAGAGGTGACTCGCAAATGGTCCTTTGCAGCCTCCAGCTGGCTACAGAAACAGGGAAACAGGTTTAACGCCAGTTTTGCTGCCTTTGCCAAGGCTGCACAAAGCATGAGGTCAACAGAGCTGATGTAAAATCCTTGGTAACTGTGGCAGTCTTTACCACTAGGGAAACAAGTTATTTTTTCTTGACATGATAATCACAGTAGATTTAGTATGTTATAATAAGAGTTTGGTTTTCTTTGCTTATGACCACCCCAGTTTAACAATAATCTGAGCATTTCATAGGAGATGTTGAGTGAGTTACTATTTGGTAGTAACCAAATAGTACTATTTTTTTAGAAGTCTGCAGTGATATTTTGTCATAATGTACTCCATTATGGACTGTGTAACACATGCTACTTTTGCTTTGTAGGATATCCAAAGTTATCTCCTCCTGCCACAGACTCACAAGGTAAGGCAGTTGTTTACTAGAAATTCTTAACATAGATATTTAATGTTTATTTTGGTCCCTGGAAAGTCACAGCTGAGAAAACAAAGTGTTTGTTTTTAGTATTTAAGCTTAGTTTTGAGAAAAGTCTGACACATTTTTGCTAAACCTAGGCATTAAAACACAGTCTGCATCCTTCGAAAATATGGTGGGTTTTTTGAGATTTTTCAGAATAATTCATTTTGGATTTTTGTTACATTCTGTTTTTTTTAAATACTAAGGGTTTGTATTTTGCAAATGTCAGGACTCTTTTTTTCCTTTTAAATGCAAATATGTATATATATAATTCTGATCATTTTAGTATTTCTTCAGTAAGAAATTACAAAGGCCAAGACTAAGATCTTGAAGCACTGTAGCACCTGAGCTACTAAGTGATTTGGTTGTCCTTGTGGGAGAGCTTCTGGCTTTGTTGGAGTCATAGCAGTCATGTTACTGGCTTCAGGGAAACTGAGAGTGCTCCCGCTGTCAACCACAGTTCAAACAGATCTAAAATGGAGTTTGTTAGATTTGGGGTTTTTTTGGTTTTGTTTTTGATTCTGTTAATATCACAATTCACTCATATATTTGAATGATAAACAGGTATAAATCTTGTGTGGGACATACTAGTTAGCCTTGATAAATAGGTTTATTGGGTGCTACCTGCCTACAACTTCATACTCAAGATCTTATCAAACCCTGGGGAATGGTATCCTAGATCAAAGTGGATATTCCCACACTCTTCAAAAAGAATGATTTCATCTAAATTTGTTTGAGGAAGTATCAGAAACTGATGAAAATAAAACATTAGGACTTCTTGGCATCCAAAAACATACCCTTGGGAATTTGATGGCCCTAACAATGATAGACACAGGTTGTGAAGACTGATCTGGGGACTGAAAAGAAAAGTTGTAATGATTTCACACTATAATTCTGATACTTACACTTTCTAATTGAAAATCATAGCCTTAAAGCAGTGTTTGCATTTGAGGATTGTGGTGGTAAGAACAAGAAGCAGTAGGTTAGGCTTCTGGAAAAGGATGAGACATAAAGAAAGTGTTCATTTATCTTAATGCTAACAAAGCCAATATAAATGTCTAGATTTCTGTGATATATATATATTTCCTGGGGGAATTCTTCTCTTCCTCTTTATACCATCTATTGCAATTTATAGGCAACAACATTTTAATAAGTTTGTGCTAAAACTGTGTGAAACGCAGTAGGGTATAATGTTGCAAATGTTAAAAACATTGAAGGCAGGGTGTGGTGACCAGGGTGTGCATATGCTGCTTGGTGGAACATGTTGTAAGAAATGAATATCGTCCTGAGAGGCGGACTTAACCGAGACACTCCTTGTCCTGATCAGGAGCACTAAAGACATATCTAAATAAGAGATACCTGCCAGTCTGTCATAAACTATCCCTCAAAATGCCTGGCAAACCCAGATGTCAGATACAGTCAAAGAAAACAGAGGTAAGTATACTTGAATGGACGCCAACTATCCCTGACCATTAGGGCCATGACTACTTGTGAACAGCAGTGAAAGAGCAGCTAACAGCACCGTGGAAATTAACAGCTGAGGAAGGGAAGGTTTTTGGCTTACTGGAGGAGGAACTTAGGCTTAGAAAAGGGATCAAGGGATCCTTCATACTAACTAGAGTAAGACCACAGTTTATAATGTCTTCATCAGTCTTCACACAGTACATTTTGTGGTACTGAATTTATAATTTGAAAGAATACCAGGCCTCCTTATACTGCCTAAAATAAAAAGCTTGTATTATTTCATCGGCCTTCTAAGTACGTGCTTTCATTTCTGTTTCTCAATAGCTTCTGTTGTGTAAAAAGCATTTTTGAGGAAGTTGAGGGCTCCAGCTCTGTCCTCTGGGATTTAACTAGCCCGTTTTAATTCTCTCCTTGAATGCTAAGGCCTAATTTGCATATTTTCTATACCAAAGAATGTTTTTTGAGCTTTTCAGATTGATTAGCTATCTGTTGGTGTACGTCTTATGGTACAACTTTCTAGGTGAGGATCTTCAAGGACTTTAAAAGTATTAATGAGAGAGTTTAGGAAGTACAGTGGTATGTATTAGCTCTTTTGTTTAAGGCAAAGAGGAGTTAAGTAGCAGGACCTAAGTGTATCCACCTTAATCCCTTTTAATACAAGAAGAGTTTAACCAATTGTTAATTAAAGAAACATCAGCATCAAATGTTATTAAGCATGGCAATTTTACACAGTCATGAGAACTGGTGTTTGCTGGAGGTAAGAGAATCGCAGGGGTGGAACTAACGAGTTGGTCTGGGAACTGATGAGAAAATGTTTATAAGATTCCAGGTCACAAAACTAGGCAATGACAGTGCCAAGAAAAGGATTTGGATTTTCTGACTTGCTCCTGTTTACATGAAGGAACAGCTCAATTCACAAAAGCATATTGAAGGCCTGGGTAGGAGACAGGTCTTTATATGAGGAACAGGTAGGTAGTAAGATTTATCAACAGAAGGCTCTTTTACTAACACACTCGGAAGAAAGGTAGTGTCAATCTAAGCCCGTGTCTTCACGGCACACTGGATGAGTTAACGTCTGTGTTAGAAATAGTGAGACTTTAGTAGAGCAGAGCTAATGGGCCCTGCCTCGTTGAGCACTGGCTGGTGGATATGGGCATGGCACGGTGCTGTAGTGGGGGGCCATCTGTAAGTAGAGGCAATGCTCTTGAAAATGAGACGCGTAGGGTTAAACTTAAGAGTTAAAAAAAGAAAAAAGGCAGTGGGGAGGCATGTTACCTGGTGATATTTCTCAGCCCATTTCCTTTCACCCAAATAATGGATTTTGCCCATGTTTAGATTTAGGAGCACTGGCCAATCTGAAGCTGAGAAAATCTGGTAAATCCTCCATACTGCTGCTGTCTGTAAGGGAAACATATTTACGTACTGACAAATAAGTTACATACTTACAGCCTCTATTCTGTTTTATGTAGACTGTTAAAGTGTTCTCATTTCAATAGCTGAGCAATTTTTGGCAACACTGTCACACTTGGTTAGTTTTTTTTCTCTTTTCATCTGGATGGAAATTGTCTATGCTGTGTACTGTTTTGTTTTGCCTTTTATTTTTTTCCCTTCCTCCCTTCTGGTCCTTGGACTCTGTGGGAGGCATGACTTTTGTGCTGGGAAGTCACATGGGAAGTGGAGAACCAGAAATACAACTAGCAGATGGGTGGAAGTAGATGTAACCTTGCAAAGGCCACCCACCCTTGTACCTTCCATTGGCTTTTGACTCCCCAGAATGCCTTATGTCAGCCTAGACTGCCATGAACACACCTGCTCCATCTTACGTAGAAATATACATATGTATGTCAAGGGAAAGCTTGAATGCATTTAAAATGAAATAATTTTTTTACCCGCAGAAGCTGTAAAACTAACTAAATATTTCATTTTGGAATAATGGTTGAATCTTTTGTGAGACTTTTTGCTGTCTAGCAGTTCCAGCATCAGAACCGTGTATGCAGTTCCTAGCTTTTAAATGCTTTAGAACTGTTCCTCCTGATTTTTGTAATTCCACAACACTAACTGCTTAAGTGAAAGTGTGGTGTTTCCCAGCTTGCACCTTGCCTAGAGAAACTGAACTTTTTGCTCTTTGCATGAAGAAAAGTGTTTGCAAGTGGGGGTATGTAAGAGAGAGTGGGTTCATCTGTTTACGAAGTTCTGCAAAACATCCTCGTGTGCATGCTTGGGAAGTTCAGGGTAGATGAGCAGACAGGGAGGTGGATTGAGAACTGGCTGAATGGCAGAGTTCAGAGGGTTGTGCTGAGTGGTGCAAAGTCCAGTTGGAGGCCTGTAGATAGCAGTTCCCCCAGAGGTCAGTACTGGGTCTGGTCTTGTTCAACTTATTCATCAATGACCTGGATGAAGGGACAGAGTGCACCCTCAGCAAGTTTGCTGATGATTCAAAAGTGGGAGGAGTGGCTGATACATCAGAGGTTTGTGCTGCCATTCAGAGGGACCTTGACAGGCCGGAGAGGTGGGCAGAGAGGAACTTCTTGAAGTTCAACAAAAGGAAGTGCGGAGTCCTTCATCTAGGGAGGAATAACCCCATGCACCAGTACAGGTTGGGGGGCTGACCTGCTGGAAAGCAGCTCTGCAGAGAAGGGCCTGGAGGGCTTTATGGACTACAAGCTGACCATGAGGCAGCAATGTGCCCTTGTGGCCAAGAAGGCCAATGGTATCCTGGGCTGCATTAGGAAGAGCATTGCCAGCAGGTCGAGGGAGGTGATTCTCCCCCTCTGCTCAGCTCTGGTGAGGCCACATCTGGAGTGTTGTGTCCAGTGCTGGGCTCCCAAATACGAGAAACATGGAGCTACTGGAGTGAGTCCAGCAGAGGGCTACTAAGATGATTAAGGGTGTTTAAGAGGGTTTAATAATTCTCTTTTGGGCTAATACAGATAAAACTGAGCTGATATAGCTGAAGGCCATCTGCAGAAGGCTGCAGATCTGAAGCCATGTCAGCTGCAGACTCTTCATTCACACGATTAGTGTCAGTGCAGGAAAATCTCAGGGAAACCTTGGCGAGCCAGGATGGGAGTTGCTCTGGTACCGAAATGAATACCCAGACAAAAGGAATGGTAGCTGCTGCAGATGGAGAGCATGCACAGCAGTTCTGGACAAGCTGCAGGTGGTTTGTACCATCTGTGCAATATGACGGCAGGGGAGAGAAACCTTTCTGAGTGAGCCAACAAAACATTCGATGAAGTGCATTTTCAGTCACTTTGAATCTCAAGGGAAGCTGAGTAGACAGACTTTCTGTAAGTTGTACAGTGTTAAGGTGGTAAAGTTTTTCAGAAGTTCCTTAAATAGGTGTTCTTTTCATTCATTTTTATCCTTTTGAATAATGTGATTTAGCTCACAGGAGCATTTGCATGTACACTGGGAGGTAGGAGTAATGAAAAGGCTTCTGTCTGTTTTCTGAGCATGAAATGAAATACTGAATAAGGAGATTTCACAAGATACACTGGGCAGCTGGCTATTAGCCCCTGAGGGAAATCATGATGGTTACTTCATGGTTGTTTTAATGGTTATGTCATTTCTGAAGTTGCAGGTATCTTCCCCTCCCACCCTCATCTCCACCCTGCCTTCATCACAAGTTATTCAGAAAAAATTTGTTTATCCACCTTTTAGATGAAGTTTTGTCACTTTTTAACTTCTATTTTTAAGTGTTATAATCTGAATTGGATATTGGTGTCATTGGCTGCTAATTGGAAAAGACATGGATCCTACCCTGAATGGAGTAGGAGAAGGGAAGGAGCAACTGAGGACAACTTTAAGTCCTAATTGTCTGATCAAAGCAGCAAGAGCTGACTACTTCTAGCAGCGTTCCTGCCTTGGGAAAAGCATTTGGAGGGAAGGGGACTAAAGTGAGACTAATGACCGGTCAATCGCTACAAACTTGCTGTTAAATCAATCTGTTAAAAATAAAAATTGAATACGTTTTGTCCCAATAGTCAATTTTTTGTGCCTGTCCAGCAGAAGTATTTTATAGTGGCTATCTGCTTATTAGCTAAACACTGAAGTGTCTGGTTAATCTACTGAGAAAACAAACAAACAAAATTGAATTGAAGAGTCCCCAAAGGAGAAGGGGAGAAGAGTGAAAGAGAGAAAAAAAACTCTGGTCATAGTTCCCTTCGACTGAAAATCAAAATGTTTATTTTTGTAGCTGTTTTTGTACCCTTCATAGCAAAGGTAGCATTTTCTAAGCTGTGTGCAGCTTCTCTTTAAAACACATTTGAAACATAACTAGGAAAGCTAGCAGGAGCTGTGAACCTTTAGGGTTTCTGTTGCCATTGTGATAATAATCTAGAGCAGAGACATCTAAGGGCTGCTTGGATCCTGAAGAAAGTCCACAGTAAAAAAGTTGTTGAATGCAGTGGGGCTGGTGTTTCCACTTTCAGCGTTTACAGGCCACATTACCTTTTCCTTAGAGGGAAAGGAAGGCTCTGGCAGGTGAAACCAGAGTTCTGGCTCCTTCGCCAGAGCTGGGAGGCTGTGACCAAGGGAGGGATTTCATGGCCCTTTGTCTGTTTGTGGTAAGACAGCTGGGACCTGGGCCAGCAATACATATTCTGCTTGCTCTGGCACCCCCGAAGTGATGGGACTAGTCTGAGTGGAGTATATGCAGGAACAGGGACACTGGATTGTAAACCACAGGGGAAGGCTGTGTCATCATCCTGATGTGACCCTAAATCATGTTCTTATCCGTTCTAGGACCTGCTGCTGCTGTGCCCTCTCTGGTGTCATTTTCTGCTGGGCTCACACAGAAGCCTTTCTTCAGTGATGTCGGTGTGGTTCATTTTAACAAAGTGCTTGTGAATGACGGGGACTATTATAATCCCAACACAGGTAACAGCCAAAGAGTGGACCCATAGAGATGCCGGCTGGGCAACAGCATGGCTTACCAGTGTTTGATGCTGTCATCTCAGGTCTTGCTGGTGCATTGAACAAATAGAATACACAAGTCCCTCTGAATAGGTACACCTGAGTAAAAGCTTCCTGTGGGCGTAGCCAGACATGCACTTTGCCACTGCTGGTTGCCTGCAACTGCCCAGTTGTAGTCTCTACTCTGTCATACTCCCTGCTCTGCCAGCATAGCCGGTTGCGCACCTCACCCCATCTCAGGCCAAACGAGCCCAGTTAGCAGAGGCAAGGTACTGGTTCTTGCTAACCCGCTTCACTGCAACTCAGCCAGATAACCTTGGGGAGGGAGCAAGCGAAGTGGCTGCAAGGAAGCAGCAGGTAAGTGTAGGTCAAGAACAGTAACCTCGCTCTGCTTAAACCCTGAAGGACTAGTAGGCTTTAAAATAACAGCAGCAGTCGATCTTTGGTAGGATCTATGCACGGATGGACTGAATTTCTCTCTGCAACAGAAGGAGGGTGAATACAGCCTTAAGCCATGCACCTGTAGCGTGACCATGTATGCATAGGCCTAACTCTCCCTCCAACTCCATACTTGTAACATAGATGTCTGTGTAAACCACCCCCCCCCATACACCCCAAAACACTTTCTGAGCTTTCTTGACTGAGCTGCTCTTTAAACCTCAGGGCTGCGTGGGACTAGAAAAGCTGTCTGCTGTGACGAAGTTGTATGTGCCTGTGGTGTCAGTGCTGTCTCCATCTCAAATCAGCAGTTTATACAGCCTAAAGGGTTTCTGAAATGAGTAATACTGGAGGAGTCACGTAGCTCAAAGTACCCCTCTGCCCTCATGACTGCTGTCAGCTGGTCAGCAGTCCAAGCTGACCTTGTTGCAGTATCAAGTACCTATGTATGAAACAAAGGGTAACGCATGTTGCTTTGTCATTGTGCTTAGAGCACTAATAGCTCTCCATTTTGGATAGATCAGAAAAGCTCAGTCTCACTCTCTCTCTTGTGCAGGCATTTTCACATCACCATATGAAGGGCGTTATCTGATCACCGCTGTGCTGGCTCCCGAGAGGGACGAGTATGTTGAAGCAGTGCTGTCCGTCTCCAATGCAAGCGTTGCTCAGCTCCACACAGCAGGGTACAGAAGGGAACTGCTGGAGTATCACAAACCCTACTCGGGGAAACGGACCTGTGGGGGTCCCGGGACATTCCACCTTGTTCTTCACCTCAAGGCAGGAGATGAAGTAAACGTCGTTGTGACAGGAGGCAAACTGGCCTACACAGACTCTGATGAAATGTACTCCACATTTAGTGGAGTTCTGCTTTATCCTTCCATTACTCATGTCTAGGTTTATCTTGAACAGGAGAGAAGGGTAAGATATTCAGAAGAAATTAAGTGTAATAAAATCCAAAGCTTTAATATATTCAGTTTATATATTTGATTTCAGTGATGGGTTTGTGGTCTGCACTGAGACCTTTTCCTTTGTCCCCTGTTTCCAGAAATAGCAACAAAAGACATGTTTCTATAGCTAAATTAACTCCTTCCCCAAGTCATTGTTCACCCCTACAGCAGAACTACTATCAAGCAGAAGATGTGTTCTCAGTAGATACTTCTCCAGTGTGCTCTTGCTCTTCCCTAGCAAACTGGCTTTTGCAGTCTTTTCCCTGGTGTATCACTGCCAGTTTCCCTAGTGTATCAAAGTTTACATTCTTGCTGAAGTTTACAGTTCCATGGTCAACTATTTTCATGTTTTCAATAAGACAGGGACAAGAAAGTGAGCTTATATCAGACATAGTTGATGACTTCTTAGTCCTTGTGTCATTTAGTATGTTGATCCAAGTACATTCACATAAGCAATTCATTCGAGACAACTGCTACCCATGGCAGTGCAAAATGATATTCCTCTGCATTTTTCTTTCTTCCCTTAAGGGCCAAATGCCATGTTATGGGACAAGATGACTGGCTCATTCCAGTCAATTGAAAGCAGCTGTGCAAGGAAAAAAGCTTACCCTGACTCAGGTTTGCACTGGACAGATGTGAGTGCAAGGTACAGTTGCTACTAGTGAAAGATTTGGAACGGTTATTTTCAACTGATCATACAGTAGAAAGACAATCAGCTAAGTATGTTGCCCTTGATATTCAGGCTTGGTGTTAGAAATTCAGAGTTCTTGGACAAGACAGTTCTGAAAAATGTGAATTGTCTGTACTCAGCTAAAAAAAGCACCTGCAACTTAAAATATATTCTATATTTTTAAGAAGTTTTTTTTTTAAAAAAAATCTGCAATTCTGGTTTCTGTAACTTTTACATTATTCACATTAAAAGGCAAGTTCCTCTGTTGCATCACAGAAGACAAACCAGAGGAAAAATTTGTGATGTAAGAAGACAGTCTTTTTAGCCAATACAGTCAAATGCACAAAACACTCCGTGCTAAGTCATTGTTAACAGCCTCCTGCATCACTGCTTTTACGTGAGGCTTGTTTTAACATTCAGTATCCATTTACATCCATGGAGCAACTTTTGTCTCAAACAGATGTCTTAAACAGATAAATAGCGTCCCACCAAATGTCTCTCATTCCACCATTAAAAAGGGACTAGTTACAAAAATGACGTTTTGGCTCCCTAGACCTGCTAGCATTTCCTCGTGGTGCATTGTTAAGACTGCTGGCTGCATGGCTGAAAAAGGTCCAATGGTGCTTTGCTGAGGACTGTTCCACTATCATCTGTATGTTCTTATATAAAACTGTTGATTTTTATAGTCTATGCATGCTGCATAGAGTTGTATTTATCTTAGTGGTTTGTAGTATATTTTCCTTCTTGCAAATCCAGAACAGATGGTTATATCCTCAGAACAAGCAATTCCTTTAGGTGAAGGAAGAACTCCCCATGCTATAGGCAGCATGATGTGTTTAGCTGCAGCCTTTCCCATCCGAGGAGGTCAAATAAATACTTATGCCTTTGTGCATAGTTTGGAATTGATACTCCCTAATAACTTTGTTTCCAGGCAATGAGATGGGGCCTTCCCACAACAGAAGATCACATCCTGAAAGCTGAGCTCCTTTTGAGAAAAGCAGACAGAAAAGGCTTTCTCTCCATAGAGGAGCTCTGAGTCAGTCCCGTGGCAGCTAGAATTGCACTGGGGTAGGGAGCACAGGATGTTCCCTTCCTTGGGAGGGGATTTCTTAAAGCACATGTTTCAGGAAGATCTCTTTGCACCCGATCTTCAGAAAACTCAGTATTACTGACCAGCAGAAGCTTGGATGGCATGTATTTTGTAGCAGGAAAGCTGTCCCTACAGGAGCTGCTGTTAGCCAGTAGCATGAGACATACAGTAAACTCGCACCTTACAACTTGTAAAAGGAGACTGCCCCATTTCATTTCCCTGCAGATTTGTCTTGGTCTGTGCTGCAGCTTGAAGGACTATCATGCATTTGCATATCAGCCCTCTTATTTAGAGGCTCTCGGTTTTATTTTCTCCTATATTCAGCCGCGGCCCAATACCTTTATAGATCTCAAAATTAAGAGGAGAGACTTTTTTTCTGGTTTTTTTGGAAGTCAGCTATATCAACTGTATTTTTTAACATAATTTCTTGTAATGTACAGAAGTTTGAGAGGCTCTTTCAGGATATTTTTTTACTCTCCTTAAGAAAGCTCTGCAGTCTAAGAAGTTGGCTCCAGAACCTGTATGACTCAAGTGTTGCTACATTGTTGCCTGTTCTAAAAATGACTCATGGAAACAAACAAAGTGAGATGAGTGCTTAGGGAGACCTAGCTGGCAAAAATGATTTTTTTTTTTTTTCCTCCCCCTCCAAATGAGACATTTTAAGAATCAGTGGTGAAAAGTTTAGTGCTAGAGTTAACAAAAGTTATTCTTAAATTCTATTCTATTATTAGAATTATTCTATTACAGTTAACAAAAATTAATTCTTATCTAACTACCCCTGTAGACTTCTAAATCCAGCCCACAGATTCACACACTCAGTGCCACTAATCAGACAGGGCCACTTCTTCTACCAGAAAGTTTCTCCTTGTACCCAGGATCTGCTGCAGAAGATGCTGAGATTGTTTGAGCCCTCATAGTGCCACATAACTGGCATTTATACACAGATATAAAGCATTCCCATAGTTTTGTCACAGCAAAACCCAATCTAGGAAGCATATTTAGAGGACATGTTTTAGAGCTTTTAAGGATAGTGTCCCATCCCCCATCTCTAGCAGCACAGTGGCTAAAGCTTTGACAAGGAAGCACTGTGCTTGATTCCTGCCTTTCCTGAGGGAGACTTGAACCTTAATTGCCACTTCTTTGGCAATTGCTGTAATCAGGGTGACTGGCTCAGTTCCTCCTGATGAAGTTTTTTTTACTGGAAGTTTCATCAAGCCTAGAAGATTGCAACTCTGTAGCCTCCCGAACACCAAAGGGAGGTAGGAACTGAGTTCTGGTTTCTCCTTCAAAGAGTGCTTGGATAAAACATTCATTAAAGCAGCAGCTGGAAGCAGACTCACGCACAGACTCACTCACTGGCCCACTGAATATTTATTCCATGCAAGACAGAACAGCCTCAAAGGAAGGCATGAGAGTCCTGCTCTAGAATACCCTGAACCCCCTTAGCAGAGCCTTTGTCTCTTAAGTGAGAATCAGCAACAGAATAAGGAAATACCTACATTCACAGTTTGTTTATGAATTTGACTACTACATCCAAGAACAGCCACTATCTTAAATAGGAAGTATCTGCAAACCAAGAATGCCTTCAAAAATCCTGTGGGTGGGAGCTCTAAAGCAGGTACACTGCATGTTTTATAGATACGCTGTGTAGGAAACAGACTGAGATTGATTTGCCTGACTTCTTAACCAAGGTAGTTTTGCAATACAGCGTATGACAATTGCAAGATTCTTGGCCAAATCAAGTGTGCAGAACAGACAGTATCAATCATCTCAGGTGCTTCTATTTCAAGTCAAAACAGGAAGAGAGACACATCACACCAGATGAAGCTATACAGACATCTGTGTCCAACAGGCTTTAGGCAGGCACAAGGCGAGATAGTCTCTCAGGGACAGTACAGCTATCGAAAGCAGCAGAGTCCCCAAGACAGCATCATTTGTAAAGCAGGTAAATCTAATACCCAGATCATCAGCCACAGAGCTTCTGAAGACAAGCCCGCATGTAGAAAGCCAGAGAGACACTGCTCCAGCCAAACACAAGTAAGGTATCTTATAGCAGATAAGAGGAAAGGCAAATCAGGCAGCAGAGACACACAAAATTTACCATATCCCCAGGAAAGCTTGGAGCAAAGCATCAATGTAAGTTTTTACTGCAAAACATATGAACTACCTCATTAGTCAAAATTGCTATTTAGACTTAAGAGATAGTAGAGACATTACCTAAAGCAATGAGGATTTCATGTGGTATTCCATCATGCATCTCTTTCACTATACCCCAGGCTACTTGCAGCAACTTTGTGCAATCTGGCTGAGAGACTGTAGTGAACTTGGTGAAGCCAAACAGCCATTCAAGAAAATTACAAGTAGTCTAGGAAATACAGCAAGCTGTAAGCAGGAGGCGTAGGAAGGCAGTTTGAAACAAAATGCAATAGGATGTATAAAGATAACCACACCACCACTGCAGCTTACAAAGGCTGCGAATACAAGATAAAGAGCTCCCCAACTGCAGCCAGGAGATTCCAATCTATTGAATTGTTTCCTCTAGATACATCATGCATTTGAAAGCAAGTTATATTTGTTGAAAAAAATAAGTCCATATTTTATAGCACAGTAGTGGGTAGGCATTTATCTCGCCAACGCCCTCCCCATTATCAACATGGGGACTGGGGGGGATATGCACTCCACTGACATTTGGTCAGCAGGCACGCTTTGGCAGCTCTCTGTTCCTGGATACTGGCATAAAGTTCAAGCCATCAAGTTATCAGGACTACCTAAGGCTATATGCTGTCATCACAAGAAAGGCTTGCACTCAAGCCAGAATCGATCCTCCTGCAATGTACCCTGCAGACTTTGTACAAGAGGCAAAAGAACAGCTCTGCCAACTCTTTGTTATAGGCAAGATTTCAAAGAGCATCCTATAACATGTTAATACATAAGCAAGCTGTGGCATTTACCAATATAGCGATCTTGACTGTGGGGAAAAAAAGGAATGTTACTGTAATTTTTCAGCACAGATGAGTGCATTTGAAAATATGCTTTGGGTATGTGTATATATACATATTAAATATATATACATACACCCCCACATACAGACAGACCGTAATATCCAGAAACGTGAGGAAAACTGTTTGATGGAAAACAATTGCAAATATTAATAAATAAAGCCTTCCTGTTGTGATGTCTTGATGCTCCTTTTCTTTGCAGTGAACACAGTAGCACCATAAGCTGATATTTTTCCTTTCCACTTCCCCATCTTTAGAAACATCAATTCCTGGCTTCCCAGTCAAGCTTGCATGTGTACTTTAAGTGTTTATTTAGTGTTAAGCGCTGTTATATAGGCTTTGATATACAGGATAGAAATACTGCCAACACAGTTCTTAGCAGTTTTAGTTGCTCTTTCAGTGCCCCAGGCTGTTCTAGCTGACTCCGGGCTATGTTGCTTATTCCCTCCAAAATACTTGCAGAAGAATATCCTCACAGAAGAAGTGGGGGACAAAAGATTGGGCAAGGGAGCAGAGATGGAGGAAAGAGAAAGAAAAGGCAGAGAAGGAATGGAAGAGAAGATTACAAAGAAGCCATAAGAAGCCCAAGCAAGACCCCTGGCCACCCAGTCACAGCACTGCAGCACTGCACACAATGATTTTTATGAGTGGGAGATGCTACCCCTGCGTACAGTCATTTTTACACCTGAAATCAGTCCGGTGACAATGTGGCCCCACTTCCTATGAACAGGATGAAGGTCCCCAGTTCATTCCAGGGCTAAGCACCCCCTATTTCCTCCTATTGACTCTTTAAAGCAGAACTCAGCAGTGCAAGCTGAAAACTTGGGCATAACTATCTTTCTGGCTCACTTCCTTGCAAGAAAAAGACTTTTGCAGCACTCATGAAGTGGCTCAGCACTGCCTGTGAGTATCTCAATGCATAACTGTACCCAGTTCAAAGCACTCTACATGGAAGCCATTAACCCAAGTCCCTTGCTCTCATGCAGCTCAACATCTGGGCTCCCAGCAAGCCAAGCTGCCCCAGCTGTTTGGCAGGGAGGTCCTCACACCACAGCCCAGTGTGTGTGGCGGGGGGTGGTGGTGGAGGTGGAACAGGGACTATTCTGACCAGGCCCCAACTACTTTCTGCCCTTAGGAAGAGGCCTTGCCCCTGTCCTTCACTACAGCCACAGCCTCCTGAGCAATTAGAGGGGTCTTGGGCACCTCTGGTACAAGAGGGGAACATTACTGGGCTTTTTGGTTTATTTGACTGGCAAGGGAGGAGAAGCTGCAGATGGCATTACTGCTTAGAAAACGTGCTGTATAGAAGCTTTGAAAGTGTGCTGCATGAAAGCAGCAGCCCCTGCCACGCAGAAGACAGCAGTATGTCCTTGCTGTGACCAACAGAGAAACTTCCAGAAGCTCTGCACCCTACACTCTTTGCCCATGCAGCGTGCTGGAAATCTGCACAGGTAACCTGGCACTGCCCAGAAAATACTTTGGAACAGCCAGCCACGTCACAGCTTCGCTCGCCACTGGCCTGAGAGCTTGGCATACAACTACAGCAGGCAGGGGTGCTTCCCTGCCCACCAGTACACAGCTGCACATGTGGCCTCCCCTTGCCCTCCCTGTGCAGATTGATTGACATGACACTTTGAAAATGGTGCCCTACATGCAAGAAAAATGCTCCTTCCACAAGAGAAAGTGCCCATTCTGGGAAACCATGGCCACAGCTGGCTGGAATATAGTTTACAGGCCATAGCAGTTCTCTCTGAGACACTCTTTCAATGCACCTCCCCTCTATTATTGTGTATGTGTGTCTGTGTGGGCAGAGGAAAGGATAGACTGTGTATATAACAGGATCCTCCTGGTGCTGTAATCAGCGTGAAATATGTGGGAGTGGAGTAGTGGGATTTCCAGGACACACAAACCTGTGGTGAACTTCCCTTCCTCTCACTATCCCCGTGAACTCGTAGCCCACTAACTGGGAGGAGTTTGGGTTTACCAGACTTCGCAGGCAAGGCAACCCTCTTGAGAAGGGGTTTGAGAATTTGGCATGCTGTGGCTGAGGTTCCTTGCTAGCAGCTAAGGCCCCCAAAAGGCTGACCAGTCATTCAGAAGTTTCTCAAGCAGCTTTTGACAGAGAGAACCAGTAGAGGCCCCTATCCTCTACAGACCTAAGACTAGCTGCTCCAAGACAGAAAAATCCATACACCACGAATGGGTTTACTGTTAGACAAGGTGGATGCAGGAGAAACAGCACAGCTCAGAACATGTTTTTGCAATTAACCTGAGCAGTTGGCAGTCACAGGACATATCACCCTTCTGCCACTTGCACTTGCAGTCACTCACTGCACAAAGACCAACCAGCGAGGCCTGTGTGTGAGAGGGGGGCAAGGATTTGGGGAACAGATAGGAACACTGGTGAAATGCTATGGAACCGGACTACTGCAAAGCATGCTAATAGGTGTGCGACAGTCCACATCAATTGCTCCCAAGTTGCTTTCTCATGCTAATCAGAGACAAGATGGACAGATGCTTAAAGTCCCCAGTAACAAGCCCATAAGAACACCATCTCTGTTTATCGCCCTTCATATTTGTGCCCTCTGTGTCTGGGCACAACGAGAGCTAATACGTGCTGTGGACAGCAATACATAAACATTAACATACTGCCACATTTAGGTGTCACAGAAGTAGCTGGATTTTCTTAGACTGATAGATATATTTACGAATAATAGCAAGAGACTAGAAAGAACGTTTCTACTGAAAATTAAGGCTATAGGCATACAAGCATAGTATGGCTACACACTATGTTATATATCCTTTTCCATGTTGCCTTCTCGATAATTGCCTCAAGCAAATTAACACCATCTTGCAGGGCACTACTTTGCCTTGAAAGGAAAAAGTTAACTTGGATGTAATTAGGATAAAACTCCAAATTAGGGCAGATTTACAAGTGCTCATTCCAAGTGGTTGCAAGGTTTTCTTCAAGGCAGCTTATTTATTCTTGATATCTGCATCTATGACCACAGTGCATCTGTTAGCTGATATTCTATATTATAATGTATGTTTGCTTTTTGGTATAGTTTGAACACAATATTGGTACTGGCATACAATGTAAGTCTGATAACAGCAATTATTTATCAGTTGTATACATAGTCCAAAAGAAATCAACTGAGTGTGGGAGGAAGCAAATGTGTCATAGTCCTTAGTAGAGCAACTTGAATTCCATGTAAAAGATGAATACAATTTAAATAAATCCATATTTACTACATTAGTAATATAAGAACTCCTAAAGTACAAACTGAAGGAAATCTTTAGTTTAAGTTTATTTATTGTGGTAACATTGTTCTGAACATCAATAAACATTGCACCAAAGCATGGGTTACTGCACCCAGGATAGTCCAGTATCAACAGAAAAGACTGTATTGGTATGGTCACAGATCTGACAATTTTAAACACGCTATATTATTAGTGATTGGGTTGTCTAACAATCAAATATTCCACATGTTCAACATAAAATTGAAATAGAAACTGTTGAAGAGAGTTTTCCCACCCTCAAAGAAATCCAAAATGTAACTTTCATTTGGAAATAATTAACACTGAAAAAAAAAATCTATTCAGCAGGATTTAATTTTGGAAACTAAGACTTCTTTAGGTAAAAGTGACACTTTAAAGGCATCTCAACTTCACTATGTATTTTTGATGTTTTCATTATGAATTTGCACTACAGTCATCTAAACAACTCTCATTCATCTGAGAGCATTTTCTACAAGACTTGCATGAAATATTAACATGAGATCTCTTCATCCCTTTTGGCGTTACCATAAGCTGATTCAGAGTTTGCTTCAGAAGTTCCATAATTGAGTTGACACAAGTGTTAAAACTTTTCCAGTTGAAAAAAAAAAAAAAGTTTTAAAAGGAGTATTCTGATGACAGGAAGCTAAAGATACATGAGCCAAGATTGCACATGCAACTGTACACTGTTAAGGATGAAAGCCCAACCTTTTTTAAAGTACAAGAGTAGAGTACAAGAGTAGAAAAAAAAAAAAAAGAAATCTAGGAATGTTTACCACTTGTATACAAATGATTACCAGTCCTTAATTACAGAAATGGGCAATGTCTAAGTAACTAACGAGACTCGAATTGCAATGTTCCTTATCTACCCCTAGATACATATCACTGACTCAACTTTTGACACGGTTCCAATGCTAAGAGGATCTGCATCTTCAACAACACAGTCTTAACAGGGATGTGTATGTGCCCACAGACATATACACGTAGAAGTTCCTCTTTCATAGAAAGAATGATTTAGCTTGTGCCAATTCTAAATAAGTATAGCACAACTTGTTTTTAAACATTAGTTTCAGGCCACCTCTCTTGACTAAGGTAACAAAGAACAAGCTAATGCATATTTCTTATGTACCCCACTTCCTATTAATATTGCAGCATAAACCTACAGTTTTATAGTAATAAGATGTCTTTTCTAGAGTCAATAAAGTGCCCAGTAATCCAAATTAAGTAGGTATGCAATTGACAGGAACAGTGCCCCCCAAATTCTGTCCCTAAACAGGGTTAAACAATCTGAACAAAGCTTCAAATAAAAGATGTTTCCAAATTAAAAAAAGGCAAAAAACCTCACCATACGTGTATCAGAAATACTCTAGAAAACTTTTACATTTCATCAAAAACCAAATATCAAAGTTAGAACTGTCACAGAGAGATTGAAAAAACAAAATTTTTTAACGAAGCAGCTTTTTGGAGATCCCTATAATGCAAAATAATAGGTTAGCAGAATGAGGAGCTCTCTACAATCACCCAGCTCTGTAATTCATACCAGCTTAAGCTATACGCATTTGGAGATACACATGATATTAGCTTTCACACTGTTCATATACCCAAGTCCCCACTGTAAAATCCACAGCTTATCTACGACAATCTGAAAGGACAAACAGAATTCAAGTGAAGAAAAAAAATTAACCAAGTTAAAAAAAAAAAAAAGAAAAAAATCAAGATACAGCCAAAACTTAGTAATAATCTGTCCAATTTGGAATGATAATTTATGTTTTTCATGAAGAGCTTTCATTTTTAGAAAACCTGCCTAATACCAAGGCCATCAAGAATCAATTAAACATGATAAAGAAAATTTTGACATCCACAAAAGACTGTTTTAAGAGAGGCAGCTTCACTCCCTTCATGTAAAACAGAATATTTAGATAGAATCTTTAATCTTGTTAAATAAAATATTTTATTACATTGGGTTTTTTTTTAAAGTATTTAAGCCACTTAAAAGCCCAAATCTCATTGGTTTTCAAAGCTCTTAATGATCATGAAAATTTCAGTTTCTTCTAATAAGAATATCTATGGAACAAAAGGTAAGAAAAGAAAGGAAAAAAAATACATGGAATGACATTTGTAAGCTTCTGCCAGTGCAAAAAATCTGTGCAGTAGGACAAAATATGCTTTGAATTGAATCCTGTGAAATCCACTGAAACACTGAGATCGGTGCCACAGCCAAGAGTTTGTTAAACAGTCACAGGAATTATAGTTCTCACAGTAGAAGAATGAGGATGCCTTTCAATTCACTTAAATATATGGCACACAGGAACAGACAGGTACCTTTCCTTTCCCAGTCTCTCATTCCTGCTTTGAAACAGAGACTGTAGGTTGATTCTCCTCCCCCCCGACTCCTTCCTTAATATTTTGTGGACACAGCAATACACTGAAGCCTTAAAATGGAAGAACTAAAAAGTAACTTATTTTATATAATGATCCAAAAGTTGTCTCCCAAGCAGTTCACCAATTGACTACAGCTAGCTGATGGTACATCAGAACCTTACAGTAAGACTATTCAGCCTTATAAAGAAAATGGGGTGGGGGTGGGTGGGGAAAATCCTTTAAACACACTATTTTGCAGGTAGTGAAAAAAGGAGATCATGAGCTCCTCCTTTCCTCTACTCAGCATAAGTAGACTGGAGCAGAAGGACACCCCCAAGCCCTGTTTCTGACCAAGAGAAATGCTGCTGCAGGTACCACAGCAGGCCACAGTGTAATTGCCTTCTCAGCATCACTCATGCTTCTTGGCACAGGAGTGTGCAACCACTGGAAGGTGGGGTGAGAGCTCCCTCCCCAGAGCCCGCTGGAAATTTTGGGCATTGCCCTGAAGGGACAGTCTCAGGAACTTGGTTAAGGAGTGACAAGAAAGGTTGTGGGCCACGGGAAGCCCAGGACTGAGAGGTTTAAGGGACAATAGTCCTTAAACCTTCTGGACTGGAAACAGATTCTCATCATAGATTTGTCCTAAGGAGGTTAAATGCACTAACTCAACTCCAAAAGCAGAACTACTTTTGCCTTCAAGTACTGTTGAAGAGAGGAATACTAGCTCCTTTTACAGCTGATAAATACCAGACTTGGAATGCAGTTTGTTTACAGGCTCTGATCTGAACCTGAGGAATGACCAGCCTGATGCTTATGGATTACTCAAAAGGAAAAAAAAAAAAAGTTTTATTCTGCTCTGCAGCATTTAAGCCATTCTCATACCTGGAATATCACTATTGTGCTGCACCTCCTTCCAGCTACTGAAAATCTACAGTACAGTATTCTGGAAAGACCTGCAGTAGATAATTAAAAAATTAAATACATCATTTTCTTAGTATTACAATTCCCTGAATATAATCTGTACATACTTTTTACTGGCCTACACAGCATACACACACATACGCATCTCTGTGCTGAAAAGTGAAATAAAAATGCCAGCTCCCCAACTCTTAAAGAACTCTTCAAGATTTCTCTTGATCAAAATTTAACATAAAACAATGCAGCCTGTAAACAAAAGCCATACAAGTATCTGAGGACAACTTTCATTTTAACAAGCTCAGAAAGTGGTCCAAGCACTGCATGTTTAAAAAAGCAAGCAGAGTTCGTTTGAGCATGAACTGTACACAGTCTTCTACATGTGAAAAAGGCATATTTACATTTAAAGAGGAAATTTATGTGTTCAGAGGATCAGGCTGTTAATGTTTACACATTTTCGGTATTTTATTCGAGAAAGAGCACTCTGTTCTTAGGTTCTCACTCCTTTGTAAAATGGCCTAATTATCCATCTGAACATTAGACTGTGGTTTTTATTAATAGGTCTGACATTATATTTGGCGGTTTCTATACCCTTTTTGGCTTCTTTTTTAAAAATATACTATTAAGACTAATACAAAAATCTATGCTTACAACAAGGTCTGTATTGATGAAAATGCAAAGTTATATCATAGTTTACCTCAGCATTTAATTGTCATGAAACACTTGAGTACCATTATCATTATTGACAGGCCAATCTCAAGTGCCTCAGAACAGTTAAGCAAAGACAAGCACTACAGGAAAAAAAAAACCCACAAAAACACATACAAAAATTAGACGGCAGCTTTGCATTTTCTTTGTCTCAAACCAACAGAGTTAAAGTGATTTCTTTAGTAAGACTTATGGTACCAGTATATAAATTAGCATCTTCATTAAGGAAGTTCTTCACATTTAAACTCAAGTTGAGTAGCTGAATATGAAATTCCATTTCTAGGTGAGGAGTGCTTTTCAGACTAGGTCTTCCATGTTCAGGTCAGGAAGAGGCTCTCTCCAGTAGCAAAAGGAGCTGAATTCTGGGCACAGAAAGGCGGAACTCTGTTCTTTATTAAGCAATGGGAACACATGTTCCACAAGCTCACTTAGTCTGAAATACCTATATTAAAAAAGAAGAAAGACCATTATTCCACAGTCTAGTCACTGTTCAACCGTAGCCAAAAAGAGCTTCAGAAGTCTTGTCCAGAATTCTGTAGTCAATAAGGCAGTGCTACTGCAAAAGCAATTTTCAATTTTATTTTGCTAGTTTACTTTTCTTTTTGAAAAGCTACAGTGAAGTATCCAAAGCTGAAGGTCTCTGGCAAATAAAGTATTCAAATGCTGTAATAGGAGACTAAGGAATCATCATGGTCACAGTTGCAATTATTTTCTAATCTCACTCCTAAATACTTTTTCTAACCAAAATAATAAAAAATGATCTTACGAGGATTTGTTTCCCTTAGTCTGTTCCTGGATCAGTTCACCCTTTGGGTTCACAGTAAATATTCTACAATCTGGAACTCCCACCTGTGTGTAGGCATACACATCCTGCAAAAAGCACGAACAAAAGCACAGAAGAAAGTGAACAAAAGCACAGAAGAAAATCATTACTCTGCTTTGACATTTCCTTATTGAATGTGGTATAACAATTTCTTGAAGGAGTAAGAAAATTGATATAAAAGCTGATCCAAAAGTATACAGCAAAACTGTCCCTTAAAAAGCAAAAGCAAACATTCCTTCCCTCACCCCTTCCTTCTCTCCTCCCCCATCAAATTCCTTGAGTCTTCTTCCTAAGCTTGGTACCACAAATATGCACAAAATCTATACCACACGACACTATTCCTCTCTCTAGCTCAATTACAATAGCATTCCCCTCTCACTAGCTCAATTACAATAGCATTGAGCTGCAAATAAATTACGGGAACTGTATGATATAAAACATGATTCAGGAACATTGAATAAGTAACCCTAGGTTATAATGCTGTCAAACGGGCTGAAAAAGAAGATGGAAAGGTGTCACATATTAAATAAAATCCTGAGAATACTAATATATCTTTGTAATCTTTCTCACATAAGCAGGTGCATTAGCTTTTACTTTGAGTATCTGCATGTAAGTTTTCATGACCAAACCCATAAAAGCACCAATGTCCCATTTGTGTATTCAAATTTAAAACAGACACAAAAAGAAATCCTATTTCTTTTGCTTCCTAAGTATTTCATGCATTTTAACCCTTCAGTTAGAAAGGAACAGACTTACATTGGGCCTGTTTCCAAAAGCAGCATAGAAAGGTTGTTTACTGGGAGCAAACAAATTCTTGATATCATTCAAACATTCGATTTTGAATTTTTCAGGCTTCTTTTCTATCACTTCCCTAAAATAAAATTTGAACAGTCATATTCTAAATCACAATTTGATATAGGGCATCTTCCTTCCCCTGTTTATCTGGTATTTGCATTCTCATTGCTTCCGGTTGCTAGAGTTGCTAGTTATATAGACATTGGCAAATAGTTTTCCAAGGATGATACAAGAGCCAATGAAATGTTTTTTTCCAACATCCGTAGTAAAAAATAGAATTTAGTTAGCCAATTTATTCACCTAAGTTCATGAATGTAGTTTGTGAACTGCATTATTGTAAATGACCATCTGAATCAAAAGTAGAAGACTGAATGGAGTACACATAAGCTTGTTATAACTCCATCTCAGCCAAAAGCCTGCGGAAGGATTATTAATGACCTTAATGGAAGCTGATGTCATCACTAGCCATGAATCAATTTTTATTTTATTAAAAACAAATGAACAACCCCCCCAAAACAGGCAGACTTTTACACTATTAGGTCTTCTCATCAACAACAGGCAGATTGCTGCTGGTTCAAAAAATCAATTGTCAAATCATAACTAAACTCCATATTGCTCTGTAATGTTAATTTATGTATGGAGCACTCCCAAAATTCCAAGATCATTCAGTATTCCTCAGCTTCCCTCCCCGCCACCATTTTGTGGGGTAACATTGCACTACAATCCCTGAAGTTATACTCTAAAAAGAAAAAATTGTATTGAAATGTACAGAATCTAATGGTAACTAGTCAGGGTTTGGAGGAATGATGAAAACAGGCAAAGAGCTACCCTGTGACTTCTATTTTGTAGCCACTTTCAACATGCCTATATAAACAAAAGCATACTACACGTGAAACCCAGAAGAAATGATAGCTCATAAATGATTCCCAGATGGACATCAAGTCTCAGTAGGAAATCTAGCACAGAGCAGAATGTTTGGGTACAGGTATAAAGTTTAAATCAGCATCTCAAAAAAATTTTAAACCGCTTCTCTTTTTATTCCGTCCCTGTCTTGGAGAGAAGAAATCCCACATGCTTACCTATGAAAGGCAGAAAACAAACTGCTGGGGGACAACATGAGAGGGCCCCTAGGAAGAATCGTTCCTTTGTCATTCACCCAGTGTAGGTACCCTCTGGTCATATCAGCCATTCCGATGGCACGAGCAGAGCAGTACAGAAACTTGTAGCCATTTCTAGAAAAGAATTTTCAACTTAGTTCATAGTCCTCCTGAAGATATTCTTTGCCAAGAAAAATATTCTGTTCTAGCAATGTCCAGATGCACCCGTTTAGATAATGACTCATTGTGGTGAGCTGCACAAACATATAGAAAAAGACAACCGTTCCCAATCTGAAAGGCATATAATAGTTTAAATACATGAGTTGGAATGAAGTCTGAGAAACAATAAGCAGGAAGAAGAAAAAAGAACAAGGATGACAGTACTAAGATTACAGTTTGATGGACTAGATTGTACAAAACCAGTGATTCTAAATGACTTGAAAGGCAGATATTTATCCCTTTTTTTTTGGTTTTAATAAATGTCACATTGGTTTTATCCAGCTTCTTTCAGCCTGACTGTAGATGAGAGCAATTTTTTTAATTATATTCGTCACACATAATATTGGATGCCAGATCTCCTGTCCCTATTGTTGATTTTCAGGTTACTGTCAGAATTTGCAGCTCATACTGAAGAAAGCAAAACAATGAGCATTCATCAACTCCCTAAAAATACTCCTGCAGACTCTGTAGGTTCATCTGTTTTGCAGGGTTGTACACAGCTTATAAATACACAAAAGGTCTGAAAGTTTACGTGCATTTTCAAAGACCAGATTCAATTTGGCAAATAATTCCAAGACTACCTTTTTATGCACTGAATACAGAACAAAGTTCAGGTTATCTCCCATTGACTGCAAAGGGCCACAGACCAGAACTGAGCTCTCTGTATCAGAGCTAAAGTTAACAAAAGATTCCAAGACCCCAAATATTTTTCAGGAAAGAAAGGCTTCTAAACATCAAATCAAAAACAAAATTTCATTATTTTAAGCAGATCATTTAAACAGTTGATCACCTTGTCATCCCCACCAACAAGTACTATTTCTGGCATCAATATGTTTTCAAAAGAGTTTGCTAAACAAAGGACCAAATCTGAAGGGTGAGGAAAAAACGTACATTTATTCTGCACTAAGTTACCAATGCATTAGTGTTCTAAGGCTAAATACCTCTTAGATGAACAGAACATTTATAAGGATATGGTTAACAACACTTTTAAACCAAACACGCAGCTCACCACTGCTGAAATGAGGAAGTCTTTTTCCCCTCTCCTTCCTCCCCTCTTCTAGCCTACACGGCCTGCCTCTGCTGGTTCTTCACTTAGCAGATCACAAGGTGAGCATGTTCAATTGACTAAGCCAGATCAGGGAAGGGGAAACTGCTATTTTGCTGGGTTGCTTTTCTACTGTTTTATTGAATTGTATCATCTTATCATGCCAGAACTGGTACAAAGTAAGCAACAGGAAGCTGGAGTCAGGCCACCAACCTTCCCTTTGTGGCAGAGGCAAGTCGTTAATTAGGATATGATTTCACATTCTGAAACAAGCCTAAAAAGTGTTTGCTTGAGTTTGGTAGCAAACACATTGAAACACAAAGTATCTATGTATTGGGAGGACACAGTTTGGGTCTGAATATAGATTGTACCAAATTTCTAAAAGGCTTTATGATCAACCTGAATTGTTGGCAATAAACATATCCATGGCAGTTTCAAAAACAGTTCTCTTTTGCAGTCACAACAGTATTACACACAATTTTTAAGAACTCAGGGCAGAATGAATTGTTTGAGAAGGGGACTATTAAAAGTGGTGGCTTCCATTTCTGCAAAAGCATACCTGTGAGGAAACAACTTAGCTTTGTTTGTGAATGACAGAAGTAACTCACTTTCCATCATTTAGACAGATGAACTGTAATACACTGAATAATTATTAACAACAATCCAGTTACCCACCCATTAATTCCCAAATTCCAAAAAATCCCTAGCTCCTTCATAGGTTAGATACATACTCATTTATAGAATGATAGAGTTTTGCAATGCCCTGATGAGTCCAGTCCTTGCCAAGCTGCGGGAGGATCTGCCCTAAAGCATCAGACCTAAAAGCAAAATCAGAGATAGCTGAAATGAAGTATACAAGTTTTGTTAAAGACAACTATTAATGAACATACAATTTACAGTGAATATTTACAGAAATATTACTGCAGAAGGTCCTAGGTGTTTCAACAGAGAATTAGTAACTAGTCCAGACTGAGCAATTAGCAGGGCTGTACAGCACAAGTCAGTTCCCAAGTTAACCTGTATCTGCTAAATCTAGAGAAGGCTCACCAAAAGGCAAAAAGTTGTATGGTAAACATTAAGATCTTGCATTATTCTTTTAAAACACTCCTTTTAGTTTGCTGTAAATACAAGCACAAATTGAAATCAAAGCAGTAAGTGTTTTTCAGAACTTTTAATAAACATTCTTTAGTATTTTTCTTAAATCAAGCTTCTTTACCCTCTTTCGAAAAGCAGAATAATATCAATAAAGCAAGATAAAATATCAGATACAAAGAAAAGGAAAAAATCCCACAACAATACTTACTTGGTTATCGTTCCATCAATGTCTGATATAATGATTTTGTCATTCCAGTTCCAGAGATATATTGTTCCTGCACACCGACAAGTCCCTTGATACTGAGTTGTAATACTAAACACAACATCATTAGGGCCATCTTTGAGCTTCAACTTTGCCTTTAGAATAAATCAAAATAATTAAAAATATAAATTGCCTTCACTATAGAATTTTTGAATCACAGAAGAGCTACAGAAAATGGCTCAAATGTTCTTCCTCATCTACCTTGATTAACTGGTCAAAAAGTGAACCATGGTTTAACACTAGCACAGCTTTGGTATTAAGATCTGTTTTGTAGTCTGAGTACACATATTTTTCCCTAACTCCTATGTCTGCTTAGAGCAGCACTAACTAGTAACATCGTAATAAAAGATGCTTGACTCTGCTACTTTAATTCTTACTATTAAAGCAGACAAGAGTATTAGCAAAGTGGGAGTTCTATTCAGTCAGTGTGTACACAAACCAAGCATGCAATAGTATTTTCTGCTTGGTGGGTGGTTTCTCAAAATTCTTCTTTGATGAAGGAGATAATGTATTTAGGCTGTCACAGAACTAATTTGCAAGTTAGACTGAAATGAATAAACTGCACAGCAATTCAAATGTACATTATTAGGATATCTAAATTACAGAAGGCAACAATGTCACTTTTTGACATCATCTTAATATAGAAATTTAATTATAGAAATCAGTAAGAAATTATTATTTTTTATCCAAACATAAATTATGATTCTTAAAAGCAAAAAACAAACAGAAAAAAAGAAAACTTCCCTGCAACTGCCCACATCAGCACCAAAAAATGAGAATGCTTTAAGTACACCCCATTCATTTATTCCAATGCCAAAAAATGTAACCACTAAATCACTTTTGACTTTGTGAAATGTGTTTGCCCTTAGCCTAAAAAGCAGAAAAAGCCCAACTTTTGGAATTAAACAAAGAGTAGTATTATGAAGCATTCTATGTACAAGGAAGACATCCCACTTACTATTTCGTCTGAAGATAGTCTGAGTGACTTCTTATAAGATGGAATGTTCCCATGGGTTGGATGCTCCGCTGGGACAGAATCTATTTTCAGGGATTCTTTCAATTCCTGCGACGCTTCATCACTAGAAGAATCATCTTCCGTAGGTCTAACATGACATCAATCAGAATAAGTGTAAGATGTACAAAACCCTTCTTTAATGGTTTAAGATTCGTATATTCTTATGCAAGATTAATTTCTGCTTATGTATGTAAAGGATTCAACATTAGCCTGATGGTACAGATAAATGAAGTCCATGGTCTAGCGAATGCCCAGATAAAGCTAATATGTGCCAATGAGCAAATAAGACTTGTAACACACACTACTATTGGTGGAGCTCTAGATATTACTACGCATACTCTAGCTGTATCCACGCATGATGGGTTTAGTAGAGACACAACATTAAGTGGTCACAAATACTGTGTTGCTGAATTAGGTATACTGCAGGTGAAGAGGGATACAGAACAAACAATAATGCCTTGCTTTTAAAAAAAGCTGCCACAGTTACTACATAATTTGAACTGTGGGCTGGTAAGTTAGTGGAGTAGCTCACCTTCCATGGTTATCACAGACTTATTTCTCTGCTAATTAGAGATTTCATGATTAAAAGCAGCATTTAATTTTTCTCTCAAGTAATCAAGCACAATATATTTGATTTCTTAAATCTTTAAGGCATTGACAACACTCACAAATATCTTTGTAAAATCATGGGAGAATATGAATATGCACAGTGAATTATTTAGATTAAGACAGTTTTGTGCTAGATATTTCTAGTTTTCAACTACAATCTTGGGCAACTCACCCACTGTAATTAATGCTATTTTATTGTTTCAATTATTTCATGTTACAAAAAAATGGCAGATGGTTCAAGTTATTCAAACAATATTAGGATTTTACAAAAAAAAAAAAAAGAATGACAAACAATAGCTCAGAAACAGTCCCACTATGTTTAATAAATTACAGAGTAGTGGTTCATTGCTAAAGGTTACCATATATGTCTTTATTGCTCTGTCAGTTAGATTAAGATTTAAGAAGTAAACACAATAGGATTTAAGAAATAATTGTAGTGTACTCATAGTTCCTGCACTGTTTACTGCCACATTTTTTCGCTGAATTGTTTGCCAAAGACATCTGGTTTCTGTTCAATAGCTCAGAGAAAAACGTTTCTTCCCACAGTAAATTCCTACTTGATTCTTCATTAAAAAAGAAAAAAAGAAAGAAAAAAAGAGACAGTATTCAGTCCACAAAACAGTCTTCAGACAGGAACACACCTACTATTAACTTGCTCTTTTATAGTTGCTGGCAGCTCATTTGCTCGTTGCGTCTCCGATTTCCTCTCCTTTGCCTCTGGTATCTAAAACAACATGATAATAAAGAACATACTGCCATTTTAAGGATCTTGAACTGATCCAAGAAAATTCATAGTTCACATATAAGCAAATAGCTATTAGTATACTACATAAACTATATTAAGTGCTCAGAATTGCTTATTCGGTAAATTATTTAACAAGAGTGTCCTTAGGAAGAATTGATCCATTAAAGCTTTTCATTTTTCCAGGAAACAGAACTCTGCAGGCCAGATGTTAAGAACAGCTGGCTAGTTTAAGCTGAACTTAGCATTAAGGGGGCTGTCAACCTCTAACCTTATAAATTTCAGCTGTCATGTTCTACAGAGGGTTGTTTATTTTTTAGTAAATTTCATAGGTGCATACTCAAGCTTTAGATTAAGTTCAATCTAAAATGGGGTATCTCAGCATAACATCTATTATACTGCAGAGCACCTACTTTTCTATTTTTGTATACATTCCTAAAACATACTGCAGTGATTGAAGAGTAGCTCTGACAATGCTTATGAGCTAGAAAGATTTTAAGAATATTGTGCAACAGCTAAATGGAATAAATTTTCTTGAAGCACCTAGTGACATTAGTGAATAAAGAGTGCTATTTGAGACTTTAAATATACAGAAGTAGCTAACGACAACACTAAATAACTTTCAGCTGGCAAGAAGTGACAGAAAGCTATATGAGAAGCATTTTAAGGCACTTCAGACTCAATTTCTTTTCATCTTTTAATGGCCAAGTGAACCAAAATCAAAGTAGCTTTCAATTACCTGTTTAGTCATGCTTTCTCTCTTGCGCCAGAACCACCACCTTCCAGACTTCTTTGGCATTTTTTCTTTGACCCAAGACTCGACTGTAGCCTGAAAATATTTAGTTTAATTTAGGTGAGTTTTTAATTTTGGTGGAAAATAAAGACAGAATCACATGTTATTACATGAAAAATGTTCAAAAAAGTATACATATGTCTATTTACCTTGGGTAAACTTTTCTGAAACACCTGCAAACTCAGAATCATTGGAGCAGCCAATGCCCAGTTATAATACCTGTTTTAAAACACGTTATTGATAAGATATTACAAAATTTGAATAGATGTAAATAAGCAGTGTGTAAAATGCCCTTTCTTGATGAAAATACATCTATTTGATGCCAACAACTAATATTAAAGCTTGCTGCAAGCAGTTATTTTAATATGCACTATTCAACATCAGTGGCAATTGCTGCAAAATCTTGCTTCAGTCAAAGCTAAATTTAATGCAAATCTTCACTTCAAAAATCATTCTCTGTAAGATCAAAAAGCTGATCCATCAAAACCACAAATCACAATGAGACCTGAGAAATGCATTCTCTTTAAAGAGTAGTTTTTATAGGAAATCTATAAAATAATTACATTATGTAGAGAATTTACCTGTTATAAATCCTTATTACCAGATTAGGATTGTCTATGAGTCCCGGATTTTCAGCAAATTCATGATAAGTAATAATATGTTCCATGAATTTTTCTGCAATAGAAGTACTTTTTATTAATTAAAAATAATAACAACTGCCCCCAAGAAGTCTGATTAGTTTGTATCAAGGAACACATCTTCTGGCATTTCAGAGTCTTTGCTGATCTTGCAGCATTAGTCAAGATATGCTAATATGGCCTACCTGTTATCTCATGATTGCCTCCTCTGTAACAAGGAACACCTCATACCACTTATTCACTTCAATGAACACAGTAATGAGACGTAAGGAATTAGGAGGAGGTAGGAATTAATTTAGTGCCCAGGCTGCACAAAGAGAGCCATGCTTGTCTAAGCAAGTTTTCTTTAAAAATTATTACAGCAAGTAAGGGGTCTACACACTACACTAAAATTAATGGGTGGGACAGGGGATGTTGTTAGTTTGGGTTTTTTTGTTGTTTTTAAACACCTGTTGCTAATAGCATTTTCATGATTAGCAACTACGTGGATTTGCAGAAAGTCACGATTTAGTACAATTCCCAAGCATGTATGATGTACCAGCTTTTGTTTTAAATCAAGTCCAATCATATTACTACCATGTTACCAAGAGACCTGTTCTGGGCCTTCATTAATAAAAGCATTTACATTTCATTTGACATATTAGAGACTAGATGAAAAATAGTACTAGAAGTGTTGCACTACATGGTCATGAAAATTATGTGCTCCCAGAAGATGCTTCAAAGACACATAGATTTAACTTCCATATTAAAATAAACAGGAGCATTAAGAAAGAAAAGTCAAAGGGTAAGAAAGCTGTGGGTTAACAAATATTTGGGATGGGAGAAGAGCAGGACATAAGAGAGTCTAAGACAATGGTATTTTTTACTCTTCTAATTGCTTAAAACAATAAAAAGAAGAAGAAAATTTATTAAGCAATGGGATAAAATATCATTTATAAAGACTTATATAGGGCAAAGGAAGCAATAGCAGTCAGAAGCAAGTGTGATTGGTCATATATGCATATATATATATTGTTGGTATATATATATACACACATATACATATATATAGGTCATATATATGCATATATGCAACATAATATGCAGTGCAAAAAAGGAGATAAAAAGCTTTAAGACTTTAGCTCTCTTGACCAATTTGAAGCTAAATTCCACAATCACTCTGCTTTGCAAATACTTGTGAATTTTACACTGTAAGCAATTCTATTCTATTCTACCTAGTGGATACAGAAAAAATAAAGTTCCCTAATTCTCTTTTCTCACCAGGAGCATAACTACAAGTCAAATCTTCATTAGGTGGAACTCAAGAGTATTTAAGTCACCTCATTTGTCTGAGCTTTATTACCATTTATGCTTAGTCTTTTACATACCTTTAGAAATCTCTCCATTTTCATTGAGACCTCCACAGAGTGACAGCGTGACATCAGGCAAGTCCATAGCAGAATCAGACATGCACTCTGTGCCACTATCAGCAGCAGCACTTCCTACGGATTGTGGTGACTGGGAACCAGAAAGGGTATCTGACTCTGCCCACTGCCTGAAGCCTGGGTCAGAATCACTAAAGAAAGAAGATCCACATTTTCCATATGTATTTCACTTGAGAACAAATGTATACATTTTATGTTATAGAACACAGTGTACAATGAATTATTCAAAAAATCATCTTGCTACTGGATTTCTTTCAAGTACTATATGATTTTATGACTTAAGTGAAAGAAAAAAGAAAAATAAATAAATAAATAAAAAGCCCAAACCTTTCATAAAACTAGAAGACTGAAAGTTTCCAGTTCTCCTCCTCCTAACATTCATCTAAATTAGGAAATAATTACATTACTCTTGCCTGCAACAAAACTGGATTTAAGTGGAGAAAAGACTCTCCACATTCTGTTGTCCCAGAACAATACTGTGCTCCTCAATCTTAACCAGAAAGTTGTACAATAAGACTGAAGAAAAGAAGACATTGCTTGATGTTTTTAGAACACAGTGTATTTAGAAAAGTACAATGTGAGAGACAGGTGGTCTTTTAGATGACAACATGGTACTTTTACTTAAGATTACAATTATTTGATCCTGAATAATATAATTAGTAAGAAATTTGTTACTTTAATCAATAAATATCATCAATTTATATAGCATTAAACTCAGTAAGAGAACAAAATACATTTTTTTAATATTTAATTTTTCCTGTTGCTATCAGTTCCCCCTCCAATCCACACATACTGAAAAAGTTTATAATTTTAGTTTTAACTAAGCCAATACAATTTAGACACTTCCTTTTCATTAAACTGTATTTTTACAAAGATCTTCCTAGACAGTTATTCTTCTGGGGAGTATTTTCAGAGTATAAAATGCTTTAATTTCATAAAAAATAAAACAGAAGTGAAATCTGAGACTTGGTTGCCTTGCACAAAGATCTTGAAGACTTTTTTGTCTGCCTGTTTTGATGTTAAAAAATGAATGAGTTGGAAGTGATGTACCAGGCATGCAAAAATAAACTGCTGCATGCTTGTCTAGAGCTAGCAATATGGCAAAAAAGGATTATATAATTTAATAGAAGGATTATTTAATTTAAACCTTCCCCTCTGTATTTCCAGAGCATATGAGTTCTACAAAGACAGAAGTCTCTCAGTAATGACCTCCCGTGTGATATTTTAGTATATTTCTTGCCAAATCAGAAACAGCTTTCCACAACAAGATCAATACTCGTTATTCCACAAAAGCACAGAAACCTGGAGTTCAATACTACACGAGTCATTTGTAGCGACTCATGAACACCTAAATCATACATGTAATAATTCATGTAGTTCAACAGCAACACAAGTCTAAATCCATAGAACCTTAATTCAGAATTACCTTTTGGGAAAGTAGAGTGCTGCAACTTCAGGTTCCAAAGCCTTTAGGTCATCCAAGTAGATATCATCAGGCCCCTGATGATGACTTCGCTTGTGCACCCCTGTTAATTTTACAATTAAGATTACTGGGAAGAACCTATCCAAACGCATTAGATAGAAATATAATCATGGAAAACTCAGATTTACTCATAGCATTTATAAATTTCAGAGTTTAATTACAGTTTTAGTCAGGTAATACTTTAAATAGGAAAAATTGAAAAGACATTTCTACTTTTTCTAGCATTGCTTCAATTGATGCTTGATAGCATCAAAGGAACAGATGAACAGTTTTATTATATACCTTTCTTTTTTGAAGGGGAGTCAAATTTTGCTGGTGGCTTTGTTTCTGGTGATGGATCCACCAACAGTCTGGAATGATGATCAGCATCTACTGGTAATGAATCTTGTGGTTCTATGATTGCAGAAGCAAGGGAATCTTTAACATCCATCTGCTTAAGCAGAGGATGAGTTCTTGGCTCAGGTTTCAGTACTGTACAGACTGAATCTTTCACGACATCATCATCATCAACTTCATCAGAGTGGAGAATGACCCTAAAATGAGTCTTCTCTGATGGTGTAATGGTAGCTGTTCTTGGATGTTCCAGTTTTTCTTTCTTGCTTATCTGAAAAATAAAACTCTAGTCAATCCTTTCATTTCACATATCGTTTATTTTATTCCATTCTAAACATTAAACTTGTGCTTATGGTAATTTTGTCAGTAAGCTTGGACTCCCGGTCTGGAATAAACTGGATAAGCACTTAAAAATGTATTTTAGCAACATAAAATACAGCTCATTTAATTAGCAGTTTCCTTCAACAGAAGCTACATACTAACTTACTTACAAGTTTAGTAAACAAACTGGACTAAGAAAATTTTGACTTGACCAAACCAGGGCAAGAAAAGGCATAATATGAATGCACCAGAGGCTTACGCCATCACTTGTCCTGTTAGATACCAACTCTACTCAATCAAGGCTCCTATTTCTCTGGAATGAACTACAGCTTTGCTTAAAAGAAATAAAAGGAACTAATTTCTACAGTTGCTTTCTTTAGTATCTAACTAAAATTTCAAAAATTACAGATTTTCACTGCTAGGTTTTCTGGAATAACTGCTGACTAGCTTTTGAAATCAACAAAGCTAACTATCAGCCAGCCACAAGGGGGTGCTCCTTTCCTATTTCGGTTGAACTGTTCTGAATAACAGCAGCAGATTTCCTATACCGTTTAGGTCACAGTTTTAGACAAGCAAAAATTCAGTTCACAGAGTTCCAGGCAATAAATAACTTTACCTTGGTTGATTCTGGGAATCCTCCCCATGTCCATTCCATGTGAGATTCAGATCTAAGCAAGCTCTCAGCTGGTTTAACTTCTAGTTCTGAATCACTTTTAGGGCAGACTGGCTCAGAGAAAGGGCTAGCAAAACAAAAACAAAAAGAAAGCTACAGTGTTTAAAATGCATTTGTTGTGCAGCTAGTGTTGGTGGAGTTTTTCTGTGGCTTAACAGAGCTTCAATTATCCAGCAACAGGGCAAGATGCCCAGCTGGGTTTTTAGACAGTGAGAAATTAGGTTAAAACTAAAATCACATTAAAGGACTTACATACTGATCACCCTATATAGATTTCTCCACTGTATCCGCAGTGTAGGTATAAATCTCTCTCCTCACTCCACCTTCCATTTTTCAAAATAAAACATAGCAAAACAATAAAAGTTTAGCTACTATCAAAAATTAAGAGAGAAATTAGCTGTAAATTCCTTTTCTCACTACAAGATACAGCACTTTGGCTTGCTACGCCAAGACTTCAGTAACAAAAGTCTTGCAAACCTAACTCACAAATGTATGAAGCAACACCAATTCCTGGCCTACAGGCAGGGGAAAATGACATTAACAAAATATGTTAGAAAAGCCAAGAGAGATTACTTTACTTGAAAACTTCCTTCAGACATGTTTGTACTACATGACCTTTTAAGGTTCCATCCTACCTTTCTTTCCATAGTAATTATGGATTATATTGTATCCATAAATCAGAGAGGGATGTCCGAAACCTGCTTCAGCTGGGACCACTCTTAGGCCAGAAAAATTCACTCTACATAATGCTAGAAAGGTGTTACTTTGAAATCATTCTGCTCTTACAATCTTAGGCAGTTAAAGGAAAAACAAAAGGTTGTTGCTTAGAAGCAACATTTAGTGTTGGGAAAGGTCCCAGCCTATTCTTTCTGGAACAGGGCATTTATATTTCATATTATAGAAATACTGTCCTTTTTTGTACTTTAACATTCATAGTGCATTTATATATAAACTCCACATAATACTAAAAATCTTACAGTAACCCTGAGAATTAATTCTTCTGTGGATTTTTTTTCTTTTCAAAATTCCTGAAAGAAATAGCTATTTAATGCAATATCATATCTGAACCTCTCTGGAGGTTTGCAAGGCCACAGTTTTGCAACTAGAAACAGATCTCTGAAGTAGGCAAATCCAATCATACAAGATTAAATTGATCAGACTCCAGAGCTACAGCTTTTCCAGCCAAAAATGGTAAGAATAGAACAGTAAATGCACCACTAGTCTATTTTTCATATGAACCTGAGAGATACCAGAAAATCCAAGATAGCAGGAAATTTAAACAGATCTACAAGATGTGATTTGCCACCTTACTGCTGAGTTCCAGCTTTCATTGTTTGGGGATATGAAAGGAATCCATTTAGAGATTTTTTTTCCCATTTCTCCTTTAACAATTTTCTTACAAAAATTACATTTTCTATATTGCTAGAAGAGCTTATTTACAATAACATGTCAATTAAAATACATTTGCAGATTTATTTTCAGGAAAAATATGAACTTACTTTTCCTACGTGCAAAACAATGTGTTCTGCCTAAATCACAACTGGAAGCCATGCAGACATATTAACCTGTGTCTAAATCTAATTCTTAATAATCAGCTGTACCTGCAAAGGACTGAATAAAACTCAGGGCTTTAAGAACCAAGGTCCCATATGTTTAAAGAAATGGAACAGTTTTCCATTAACATTTTCAGAGATAAGTGTTAAGTCAAAAGGCCCATACCTGCAATACTGATCTAATCATACTAACATTGCTTATTAGAACAGGAAGAACATTGATGGTATCAGATAACAAATGGTTAATAGTCATTCTTTCGGTTTTATTCTAGCAAGTAGGGCAGTGTTTTGAAACAAACAGAACTGCCCTCAAGGAAGAGACTTAGGTTATCATCTTTGCTTGGCTCCCTGCAGGGGTTCTGAATACTGAGATGACCAACCTCAAAGGCAAAAAACAAAACCAAAAAAACAAGACCAAACCATCCCCTCCTCCCCCCATCCAGCACACTTTCCCATTTTGAGTAAGTCATGACTATCTCCCATGATGGTTAAGATGGAAGCTTTGGAAGAGATGTGGATTTGAACATGCATATACAGTATATATGCACAGAGGAATCTTCTGTCCCTTTATGAGGGGCAGTGGCTAAGGTAGATGGGAGACTAGTGAGCCAAGACACCTGTGGCTGCCTTCTGCTTTTTTCATTGAACCCAACATGGTTCAGCAAAACTAGATAACCTCCAAAGAGTTAAAATGAGCCAAGATGCTGCTTGGCATGCTTCATGCTATGAACTTATAATATACACATGGCATAGGGAAAGGCATAGTATGAAATCTAGCTATAGCTTTCCAAAGATAGTGCAAAGGCTCAAGTACTAGGTCACACGGACAGAATACTTCCTCATACAGACAGGGATTGATGCTAGAGTGGTGAAAGCCAAGCTCCTGTAGTGCAAGCCTTGAAAAACCTAGAAAGAGAATGCAAGGAGAATATAGGAGCTTGAAGAGCATAAATTGAAGAGCTTGAATGTATGAACAGAAGTGCCCCAGTCACTTTAACTGAAAATTCTTTGGGGGGCTGTATTATGCAGTTTGTCAGAATCTGCAATCAACTGCTACTTTTGTTGGTATCTGGGTTGGTATCCTGGTAATCAGCAAATCCTCTGTTCTGAACCGGAATATGACTCAAGGTCACGGCCTAGCTTTATCTAGAGTAACTTGAAGTTATTTTGCCTGGCAAATTCTAATTTACATACTCAACACTTTTGCTTTATAGCATGCCAATCATTGTTTATGCTAGGCTGAATCACAGGGAGTATATCTGCTTTCCCATACATTTCTCAACCTAAGCAAATCTTATCAACTGTATTTTGTTTATTTGACAGTGAATTTGATTAAGAAAAGTTTCGTTCATCTGTTAAAAAAGACACAGATTTTGTTTAGTATATACAGTGTAAACAGAGAGGAACGTTCACAAAGTTCCAAGTAGCAAATCCAGCTATTGATACGACAAAAGTTAGACATGTCTGATAGTTTTACAGATCAGGAAGAAAAACTGAACAAAAATGCACATCAGTTTCACTATAATTCTTCATCTTTGCATGCACAGTGTCATTACAAAGCAACTTACTTCTCCAGAGGGGACCATTCTCCATCAGATAAGGGGTAATGATCTTTTGAGTGATAAATCAAAGCTTCTTTCTGTTCTTCATCCTTTGGTGATGAATTCGAGGATCCTCTGTGGAGATACATGAGACATTAAGCCAGGTATAAGAATATCCACATTGCTAATTCAGTTAGAAAAATCATTTATATGTTATTAAAAATCCAAGATCAGAAGTGTATAAAGAATTCATTGCTTGTGAAGCATCTTTATACAACTTAAAATGTGCAATAAAACTACTGTTAATAACTAAAATATCACAAAAGCTTAAAAATCTACTACTCTGACACATAGTAAGTTAATATTGAACTAAGAAATCACACTAGCATAAGTGATATCATCCTCGGCAGCCAGTTAATACTACCAAAACTGAAGTTGAACACAAAAATATGCACACAATGTAAACTTTAGAACTTCCAAAAAAGTGAAATAGAAAAAATAGTTTTGACAATGCATTTAACAAATATACACTATTCACAAATAGAAATTTCCATAGAAAAGTGATGAGTAGGCTTTTCTTGGATTTTGTTTGAAGCATTTAAGTGTTTGATAGCTTTCTTTTATTGTTATAATCCTCCTATTACTCACATAGGAATGTAATCATTCAATGTGATTTGGGAGATCTAACTTAAAGCATAGATTAAATGACTATGAAGAATTCCATGTGGTAATTTCCAAATGTTAAACAAGTATACAGCTCAAGTTAGGACATCTATAGTACCAACATAAAACATGCTAACAGGATTTCTTGTTTCACATTTCATTTGAAATACTCTTTAAATAACAATTTTATTTTAAGATAAAGTTACCAGAACTGCAATTCAATTATATTAAACAAAGGTCCTGCAGCTTATTACTATATGTTACTTTACTGCAAGCTCCACTATGCTGATAGTTTATTCACTTCAAAATACAGGACTGATTTTTTTCTATACGACTACATATATGTAAAGAATTGTCCTTACAAATGTGAGTGTTCATTTCTGTAGTTTTCAGTTACCAAAATAAGCTTCTTGTTACAGAGAAGTCAAAGTCAGACATGGTGCACTACAGGTATTTCATACTGCAGTTTACATAGAGTTTTCCAACCACACTATGACACTACTCTGCTTAATCAGAAAAGTTACATTATGAAGTTTTTAATGGTCAGTCATGCAGCAGACCATGACATCACTTCTTTAGCAGAATGGACTTAATTCGATTTCACCTTCATACCAATATGGCCTAACTTGAAAGATTGTATAGAAATATGGAAGATAATTTTTGGGGTGGGGGGGGATGGGGGGAGTATTGTTTGTGGGTTGGTTTTTTTTTGTAAATGAAAAAGTCTACCTGCAGCCCTTTGGAATTTATGCATTATTTGCACAGAGGAGAGGTACAACTCACTCTTTAAAGGTTCGATGGTACCAGTGAAAGCAGTCAGCAAATATTTGATAGTTTACCTTAGCGGTTGAACACCTTTCTCATCATCTGAGCTTATTTCCATTTCAAAAACCTCTTCTATCCCAGCAGAAGAGATTTGATCTTCCTTCCTGCTATCTTGTTTGTATTTCTTTCTTCTTCTTTTCTTCTTTTTCACAGAACCTGGGGTGAATACAGTCTCTGCTTCCACAGAGTGTGGAACTTCTGAGTTTGGACACGTCCTCTCATTTTCACCTGATTTCAAATGATTGTCAGTCTCTTTAAAGAACTGGTCTTCAGTGGGTATTGGAGAAGTTGCCAAATACGCAGGCACTTTTTCCTAAACAAACAAAAAAAAACAAATAAAAAAATAGATAAATTTAATTTGTTATGTACATACAGGGTGGTCTACAGATTAAACTTTTCATCTATATTTAGGTATGAGACCGTACCATGGCCCAGTCCTATAAAAGACTGATATCCAGAAAGGAACCAAGTCCAACAGGGGAAACAGAAAAACTCCAGAGAAAATAATGTGTTTACATTAATACAGTTTCAAGCAGATATACACAACCGATCATGGCAGCAAAGCTTAAATACCCATCCAGTGGAGCGGTTTTGAAACTATCTGTCCTTGAGCACACCAGGCTAAATCCATTGCTTATTATTTATTTTGAAACATAGACTCACATAAAAGTCTAGGTTGAAAGGGACATCTGGAGAGCATCTGGTCCAACCTTCTGTTGAAAGCAGGGCTTTAGATTAGATTACCCAGAGCCCTGCCAAGCTTAGTCTTGAATTTTTACAGTAAGCAAGATTCTACCACTGATCTGAGCAACCTATTCCAGTGTTTAATTGTTCTCATGGTGAAAATTTTTTCTTATAACCAGACGGAATTTTCTCCTTGTGCCCATTGCCTCTTGTCCCGTTATGGTGCACCCTTGGGAA
The DNA here is from genome assembly GCF_036370855.1 of Dromaius novaehollandiae. Lineage (NCBI taxonomy): Eukaryota > Metazoa > Chordata > Aves > Casuariiformes > Dromaiidae > Dromaius > Dromaius novaehollandiae. Next base: position 117,516,198 of record NC_088099.1, on the reverse strand, counting down.
GAGACTGCCTCCATCTTCTCTATAACTACCTTTTAGGTATTGCAAGACTGCAGTTAGATCACTCTGAGCCTTCTCTTCTCTGAACAAACCCAATTCCAGCAACCTTTCTTCGTATGTTGACTTCTCCAACACTCTGATCATCTTGGTGGCACTCCACTGGACTCCCTCCAATTTTCCTTCCATGCCTTTCTGGAACTGGGGGGACCAGAACTGGGTACAGTGTTCCAGGTTTGGCCTACCAAGTGATGGGTAGACGGGGATAATCACGTCCCTTGGTCTGCTGGCTGCGCTCTTGCTGATACAGCCCAGGACATGTTTGCCTGCATTGCTGCAAGGGTGCACTGCTGGCTCATGTTTAGCTTGCTGTGCACCAGGACCCCCAGGGCCTTTTCCACAGAGCTGCAGTTCCCCCAGACCACAGTCTGTACTGCTGCATGGGATTATTCCATTCCAGGTGCAGAACTTCACATTTATCTTGGTTAAATCTCATGCAATTCCAGGTGGCCCAATCTTCCAGTCTGTTGAGCTGTCTCTGTATGGTGGTTCTTTCTTCTGTCCTATCTTCCTCTCCTCCCAGTTTCATGTTAACTGCTAACTTGGTCAAGGTGCACTCAGTCTTGTCATCTATGTCAGACACTACTCAAAGTATCTTTCAAAAAGAAAAAATTGACATAACTATAATTTATTCAGGTTAAAAAAGAAAAAAGCCCCTTCAATTAAGTACAATTCACTGCCCTTTGAAGCAGTGATCCACATCAAGGAAGAGCTCTACTGATCAACAGCCCGTGTTTATAACACTATTTTCACATTAGAGGAAGCATAGTTAAGAACACTGTCTATCCTCCCATGGTATCCATACTTCTAAGTCACCAAGTGTTCATAAAACACTTTTACATCATACAAGAAATTAAACAGTATTGACACTTGGACTGAACGAAAAACACTGTGTAAAGAAGCAAAGGAGTAAGACAAAGTGGAACAAAATGAGTAGAGAATGGAATTTGCATAATGGAGAAAAAAAGGAAGGAGGTAAAGTTAAGGGCTCTATTTCAGGATAAGTAGTAAATACAGGATGCCTCTTACTTTGCAGGCACTATTGTCAGGAAGATTTGTTAATGCTGCAGTCTGGAATGACACAGTGATCAGGAATGGCCAGAGGATTGATACTACTTTTGATGTGTTCAAATCCTGAATTGGTATTAGTTTAATATTAAATTCAGTTTTTCAATGAAGTTAACAGTTATGAACCAAGTTTTGCTTCACTCTCTAGGAGATGGAGAAAATTGGAGAAAGGAGAGCAAAATACAGCCATATATAGCACTAAAGACAAAGATTTTGCACAGTGAAAAGATTTCAAATAAAATGATAGCACATAAGTTCCTACAAAGTGGACATTCTATAAAATTGTGGTAAATAATCTAGAAAAATAAGACAAAATTCAAAAAATACAAGCAAAACCAACATAAAAGTTAAGGAAAGTTTACTGAAAAATGATGCCTGAAAGTCACATAATAGCCCTGAAAGAATAATGCAAAGTATCCATATGAAATGAAAATATACAAAGAAGTATCATATACATTTTTCAGCACAACATATCACACCAAAAGGGAAAGCTTCTTGCTACTAGCCTCCTATTTGCGTAACTGAGGTGTGTGGGTGTTACCTCTGGATGTCAAGACCTGAAAACAGCAAAGACAGCTTTCTGAACAACTCAGGGCCATGATGACAGCTTTAGTATCTACAATTTAAGCATAATTTCAAGAACTGAGCACAAGGATATATGTGATCAGCAGCAGAAATACACAGTGAAAATCTCTAGTGGGGACTAAATACCAACTCAATCTTCAGCTCTGTAGCTAATTCATTCTATACTTTCAGCATGAACTACCAGCTTTCTAGAACACATTATACACAGATAAGGCATTCTTGTCAGAAATTAAAATATACAAAGCAAGTGCAATAGCCTCTTTAAAACTTTGTACCAGGGACAAAGGTAATGCTTATCACCTATGCTTTCTAAAAAGCAAAATAATAATAATAAAAAAGACCAAACCATAATCTTAAGACTGATCAGTTCTCACCAGTGACTGACAGGGCCTGCATCTATAAAGAACTGCTTTCAGTTTTGATTTTACTCATAGTGTATGCTAAAGCAGAACCCAAGTTTTCTTTCTCTTAAGTATTATGATTTCTTTCCCCAAGGTCATTATCATTTACAGTACTAGTCAATGCTTTTTCTTCCCATTTCAGTTTAAATGAAAACTTAACTGCTTATAAAATGAGTGCTTCCTCCCTTCCCCCACAGTAAACAAGTAGTGCCATAACCAAAAAAAGCTGATCAAGCTGATTTTCTGTAATGAAAAATTTTACCTCTCCTCTAACTATTTTCATTGAGCCTTTTGGAACTTTCTGTTTAAACCTTCTTTATTTCTATCTTCCTGAAAAATGCCAACAGATTCAAAAGTTATCAAAAACAAAGCCCAGGACTGACAAATATTGCAATTACATGGGTCCTGTATCCTTAAGAAACCAGACTAAAAAGGAATCAATATTCCCCTCTTTCCAAGTCTCATTAGCTTCTAGTCACAAAAGGTCTTGAAAAATTAATTTTGATATTACAAGAAGAATTCTCAAGTTTGAGAAGCTGTTGTTAACTGGTGAAAGTTTCATTGATAAATAGCGAAAAATTGTGCCAAAAATTATTAAAAAAATAATTGTGTCAAATTAAACAGACTTTATTAGTACAGAGGTCAGTAACACCAGTTGTAAGAACTTATGATAAAAAATTATTATAAGGCATTGCAATATGTATAACTGCAGTCAACAGGAATGAGTATACTAAAACAAAGTAAATAAAAGTTTAGCAAGTCTTTAAAATAAAGTTCTAATGAGGTACTTTATTATCACTAATAACAAAATTGTATAGAATACCAAGCACCTTGGCAGGGTATGAAAGTGATGTAGAATTCTGTCACAGAAAACCTAGATTTCAAAAAATTATAATATTGACAACATTATATTAAGCATTTTTAACGCATTGCTCTGTTAACATAGCATTGCAGTTATCATGAAGCACAAAATCCTTACATTTTCCTCCTCAGTTTCTTGTACAAAGAAAGCTTCTCCATTGTCACCCAGTTTCATATGAAGATCAACAGCATCGCCATTAATTTCTATATCAATCTGCAGAAAGAAACAATTTAATGTAAATAACTCATCTTAGGGGAAAGTACTGACTGTGAGCCCCAGTTATGTCCCATAATAAACTTTATTCCACTGTAGGATCATCACTCCTTCTTCCCCCTCTGCTTTTTGAAAGAAGTCTGTTATCACAGTCTTTATTTTGTGACCCCCAAAACAAGTCAGACTCTAAGGAGAGATCCTGGGCCTAACACACCTATGAGAAAAATTGAAGGAAAATTTAAAAACAGCTGAAGACTGAATCTTGCTCAACTATTTGGCGAGCTAAAAGTCTAAATAATAATCACTGATCTAGTCTGTCTTTCTTTGGAAGAAAGCTGAATGAATGAGACTGCCCACGTTCATGTGCTTAAAGCTCAACCTGAATTGGGGCCTGGTACAAATCTGAGTCCAAAATACTAAAAGTTCAAGATGACAAACTGGAATCTTCTTGAAGGCTGGTTTTGTGTCTTTTTCTGTCTGTCTCTATATATGTATTTATGCCTATAATATATATGCATATATATACACACACACAAATAAACACACACGCGTGCATGCACACACACATATATACACATAATAAATAACTTTAACTCTATGGCTTCAATGGGACAGAGATTTGTCATAGTTATTTCTGCATTTCAGTTAATGTTGTTTCAGATCTTCCTGCTCATGAGCTTATGGGGGTATGAAACAGGACCCTTCTACAACAATAGTGTTTTTTCTAGATGAAAAAAATGTTTTTAGTCTCATAAAAAGGTACTCCACCTTAAAATAACTGTGCAGGAGGGAGAAATGATCCTTCCCTATATGGATGAAATAAAACAAAACCCAAAGATAGTTTTAACTTGGTGTTAAAAATATTTTACTACTTCTTAGCAAGATCTTGGACCTCCAGTTAAGCCTCATTCCAAAAATTTTCAAGCAGAACATGTTCAATATTCAAATAAAATTACTTATTTTTCAATGGATCTTATCTGATATTACTTGTATATCTGCATTTAGCCTAGCTAATTCAAAATAATTTAATATTTGTCAGATAGAAGCTTGTCTTGCTGTAGAAAACGCCATTGTCATGGCAGGTTATGCATAGTTTAGGCACTATTGTCAAAAGGAGACCAAGTGAAATTTTGAATGTATAGGGCACTCAGGCTGTAATTCCTATGAGTTATCTGATATGTACATTACTCAAGTTGTAGTTCCCTGCCAATGTAAAAGAAAGAATTGCACCCCAAGCCCTAGAGATTAACATCTGGAATGCTCACCAGTTAGTATTATGATATGAAATAGTCAGTTAGAAAAGGAAAGAGGACTAATTTTAAGATTAGCACATGGACTGCCAAGAAACAAAAATGCCAGAACGCTAGAGAAAGACACTACCTACACAGTCTCATTCACTCTGATAAAAATAAAACCATTAGCCAAGGAAACCCAATCAGAGGAGATGATAAATTACAGATAGATATCCAAACATGGATGTGGACAATACCCAAATCCTCAAGACATTTTTTCCCCCAAAATTCCAAACTAATGGTATTGATGTGAATTTCATACTCATTTCGCTACCAAACAGTTTATTCTTAAAATATTTTCTTACATGTCCAGTTGAGTAACATGAGTTTTCCAAAAAATATTACCTCAGTGTTTCTTTCTTCAAACTTTATACCGATTTAGACAGACAAAAATCCCTAATTTTAGCAGCTATACCTCACGTTGATTTCTGGAGACTTCAGTACATGTCTTAAGTTGAAACAAATATGTGTATTTTGCTTTCCCATGCATCTTGAGTCTGCCAATTAACCCTAGCCTCTTCACGTGCCAGAGAAAAACACATACAGAACACAATAATAAACATTCACTTGACTATTGAGAGAATACTTGAAAGCAGAATGGAAAATCCAAGAATGAAGAGGACAAGGACTTTACATTCAAGAAAAAGCTGAGAATTAGGCTGAAAACATCAGGTACGAAGAGTACGTTTCTACTATTCGACAACATTTCAGAGGTATCCAGAAGCTGAAGTCCTCTCATATTTGATTCAGCTTCTCAGAAAGGTAATTAGATTACTGAAGACATTTATCAGTCTCAAGGTTCAGAACACTCCTGTTCTAAGTGTATCTTGCTCATTACATAATCATTAGACATTCAAACCACAACTATGCTACTTCTCATGGACCTTCCTGAAAAACTACTAATGTAATCTGTTGCAGAACTGGTCTGGAAAACAAAAACAAAATGATCAGTTTTTTCTGATCAGTGTGCTCATTAAGAGAATACTAGCAAGTGGGAACCAAAACAAGGACAGGAACACTGCTGTTTGCTAAGCCTACAACCTTAATGCATGTATTTCCCAGTACCTAAGTTGACCCTTAACAAAGAAATGCCCTAAGCATAACTGCTCTTCAAGTTGCATTTTCTTCTTCTTTTACAAAAAGAATATGAAGATGTGGATAGTTTCCTGCATCATTTTTTCACTTCTTAGAAGAAGATTAATCCTGAGATTTTATGACCTACTTAAATCAATGCATCTTTTGGCAGTGCCCCCACCGGCAGTCCTGCCATACACAGTACTTCCCACTGAGAGTAATGTCAACCCTCTCCCCAATAGGTTCATTTTCAGTCAAATGTACAAGCCAATCCAATTTGCCCCATGAACACAGGACTACTAAGGCCAATGCAAAGGGGATGCCAGGACAATCCCTTTGGGTAGCACCACAGTCTTAGACTGGCCTGAACTGGACAAGGAATTTTATCATGTTAGCTTTCAAACAAGCCCTCAAGTGAATGAAGTTTAATCCAAGTTTGGGTTTTTTTTTCGCTCGTGGATATTAACAACTGCATTTTCTAGTGCATATCAGCATTAAACAGAGTTAATAAGGAGTAATACTTATGATAGGTCACCAACTCTTAAGACATGTTCTATTGGTCCCCCAAACATGCCAAAAATAGTTGCTTGCGATATCAGGGGTCAGTTACATGGCATGAAGCATTTCCTTCCCAGCATATTTGAACTAGGTAAAATAAATAAATAATCATGCAAATATTTTAAGACTGTGGAGTCTATACACTTGTGTTACTCTTTTTTCACAGCTCAAGAGCTAGTAAAGCTTTTCTTTCGCAGTACTTTTTTGCAGAGTCCTTACATTACCACAGGAAATTCTGTTTTGGTCTCCAAAATTATTACTCTTCACAGCTTATATGAGAAACTGCTCCGTACTTAATCAGTCTGCTAACTGGACATGTGGGGAGTGCAGAAGGAAGGAAAGAGGTGGGGGAGGGGAAGAAAAAAGAGGAACGTGCTGACATTCAAAACTTTGTTTCAGCCCACTTTCTGAACTTACCACTTTTTCCTTAGAGCGCAAGACCCCAAGCTTCCCAAATCGGACATGAAAAGGAGAACACTGGTATGTACCATCCTGCTGCCGGACCACAATGACATCAATGCATCCTGAAAGAGTAGCCTGATTGATGCCTTTGTACAGCTCCTTCACAGTAACCAGGACTTGACCTGCAAGTTGTCCCACGTAGTTCATAGTCTGAGACTATGGGAGAGGAAGAAAAAAAGTAAGAAAAAAATGCAAGCTTTTTTTTTTTTTTTTTAATCAAAATAGATGTACATCATCATTTATCAGTGAGTTTCTTACTGTAACAGGCTTAACATAAACATCTTCAAAATTTAACAGCATTTTAAGCCAATTCTTACATTAGTACAGACTTCAGAGTTATAAAATGTTCTCAATCATAGTAAGTTATTATTTTAATATTTTAAAGTAAATCTTAAAGTATGTAAAGTATGCAATTTTTAAATCCCAAAGGCCTATTATCAAGTGATGCTTAATTCCTCAGGTAAGCTGAAAAGACCAATTCATTTTCTGAACACTGCCTATTATTTAGTACAACTCATCTTCTGTTGAAAATGAAGGTACCTGTACATCAGTATAAAAAAAAATTCTAAGCATCAGAAAATGTTTCTGTAGAATTCCTTTATATATAACTCTTCCTTTGGAGCTCTGTATTTTAAAAACAGCTAAGTCCCCTTAAATAAATTATCAAAAGATTTAATGGGAGACAGAAGCTGCCCAGAAGAGTGAGGGAGCGAATGTGCAGAAAAAAAATAGATGGAAGAAATCCATTTTTTCCCCCTATGCAAGTAATGTACACCACCAGTGAATGTATTTCATCAACAAACAAGTACTGAAAACCTCTTGCAACATAAAATTATGAACTTGTCAAAGCCTTCTTGAAAAGCACTGCCACCTGTCTTCGGTAGGTAAAACTGAGACAAGCAAGACTTCTACCTGCAGTAGAAGATGCCCGATAATCAAAGTTACTGAGACTCTTCCATTAGCTTTAGATTAAAGTAAAATTACAATAGGTATCATCTATAGTTACAATGTATACAGCTTCAAGAAGCTTGTACATATATTTCAAATAGGTGTTGAAGGACAGTTTACTCAGAAAAAACACAGTGAACCTAGCAGTATCAGGACCTCACAGAACCTAGCAGTTCAGGACCTTGTCCTGGACTGTGACCTAGTAGCTAACAACCACCACTATTTCTACAGAAATTATATCTAAAAAATAAACACTAAGTTCTAAGTACCACATTTTCATCTGTGAAAAGTAAGTCCTAGTCAAGCTTACTCACTCATGTGATACTTTATTTAAAATGTAAGGAGTTATCTTACCCACTAGTTACTTTCCACAGCTTTCACAAAGTTTCAGTCAAGCGGAAACAAATTTTTACAGTTTCTGCTGTTGTTCATACGCTCTGGCAACCAGAAGATTGACAAGAACAACATGTAGTCCAGGTGAAGAAGTCCATATTAGATGAGAGTGGAGAGTTTAGTAGAGAATTCAAGAGAAGGAAGACACACACAGAAAGATTATGCTATAATCAAACACTGGAAAGAAAAGAGAAATGTAAAGTCAAAGAACATACACAATCACTTACTGAATACTCTAATCGATTAAAATACTTAAGTAGTATTCTGAAGGACTTAGTCATTTCAGACTAAGAATACAGTGTGAACTATGACTGTCGAGAAGAAATGAAGACCAAAGATTTCTCAAAACATCTGAGCTTTAAAAGAAAGAGGAAGGAAAATAATGAAGGTGTTCTAATGGGATGTACCCAGGGAGACTGCAAGTGCAACCCTTCCTCATTCTATCCTCCTGCCAAGACTGCTACAACCTCATTTCCAAAATATTCAAGCAATTAAGGGCATTTTCTGGAAGAACAACAAGCCACTGCAGATGAGAAAAATATGTAACACTGAACATAACTGGGCTTAAATTGTAAATATTTAATTTTAGTATAGTATTTCTACAAATAAGCTTACAGTGGGTTTTTCTGTCTAAAAACTAGTTTCTGTTAGACTCTGAACAGGGTTTCAAATTTGATTCAAGACTGGGATTAGGATTTTTCTTAGTGGCTCTATAGAAGACTGTGTATTGCACTACAAGAGTTCTTCCTTCTCATACCATTTTCATTATCTAGGTAATTACACAATTTTTTCAGTTCTGAGCCTTTAAAGTCTTCCTTATAGTAGCACAGAGTGTACTGCATTCATGCAGGAGTTTTGGTTTTCATAGCATCTAATGGTGCTAATATAACTGTAAACATGCAGGAGATTGAAAGAAGTTTTTAGAGATATGGATCAGCTCCAGAAGTATTTCTTCCCCCTCAGGCTTCTCAAGGCTAACATATACTACCTAATCATATTTAGATTTTGGAAAAAAATGTTCCTACCTCTCCTCAAGATTTTAAAGAGGAGATGGGGGCTTGCCTATCCAGATTTAAAACTCTTTTGAAATTATCTGCAGAATTACTATGCTAGTAAACATGCAAGAGAATTTTTCTGTAGTAGCTTTTCTACTGGTTGATGAAGACAAAAAGAATAGGCTATCAGAGCGTGACAAATGACATCAGCTGAATGGACTCACTATCAACACTGCTTAGTAAGTAATAAAATTCAGTTTAATCTCTAAGCAGTTTCATACAGAACTACAAAGTTGACTGCTTGCTAACAGAGATGTTTTGAGTTGAAATAGCAGCTCATTCTTGCCAAAAAGGGGAGGTCCCACTTCATTCTTTCCTCATCATACCCTTTTAATGAACTGACTTTAGCTCACTGACACAGCTGGCAGAAGACCACCCATGTTTTTCTTACACTGGGTTAGTAAATTAGATCAGCTCACAAAGATGAGCATGTTGAACACCAGATAGTTGTGAGGCATGCTGCAGCACCAGAAAGCTGGAAGAAAAGGCCGCAGCAGGGAACTGAACATCTTCCTTTTGACAAGTGAGCTATTATTTTCTGCATCACATGGAACTGTAACCCAAGACAGGAAAGCAGCAATATCGCTGTTTTACTGTTTAAACAATTATTCCTCCTGTACACTGACAGCCAAATCATATTCTAAGTTAAGGGGAAAATTCTCTGATGCACAGTCTGTTCTGATTCATGGCTACCCTTTGGCCACTTCCAGTGAGGCTCTCATTGTATTGCTTTACATAGAAAAGTTGATTTCAAAATGCCAAAAAGATTGAAATTGTTAGAAATGTTTGGCACAATCAGGAACAGGAGTTCTTAACAGAATCTCCAATCTTTATATTTCATTTCAGTGAACAGGACTTGAAAAATGAACATTAGCAAGACATTTCTATCATTTGAGTAGCAAGTATTTAAAGGATCAGAGTATCATACCAGCAGCTAAGAACTGAGTTCAATTGATAAATATTCTAGATTTCCTCACAGATATGGTAACTGACCTTACCTGACCACAGCAAACCACCCAAAAAACTCACAGGACTGAAAACATTCACCTGGCATATATATACTCTCCTCTTCCAGGAAGAAAAGTTATTTCTTTAATAGCTCTCAGTTACATTTGTCTAGCTCACAGAAAGCCACTTTTATGATCACATGAAAATAATACAATCTCTGTGTATGAAAAAGTTATGAACCTTTGAACCTATTAAGTATTAAAAACAAGATTATAAAGAAAGTAGCTCTTTACGACCTATGTTTTACAGCAAATGTTGTCTTGTACATTGTCAGTAAATAAAATTCTAAATCAGACATTAATTTATATTATTGCCTATCAGGTTGTAGTTTTATTTTTTGTTGTACTATTAATTCATAGAGAAGGATTTAGATATTATCTAAATATCTATTATCCAGACCACAGTCAGAAGGAGTTCCCACTTTTGTACAGTGAAGGCACTACCAGAAAAAAGGCGCGGGGGAAAAAAGGACCAAACATGTGCTGCATACATTGGAAGTGGCGGTACTTTAGTAGATTTGTGTAAAATAAGGCTTACAAAGCATCTTCCAGAAATAAGTAGCTTGCTAGCCCTACATAACATCTAGCCACAGAGCAGTTAAAACTGAAAAGCGCTACCTGCAAAGGCAGAGCCATGCATTGGGGGGGGGAGGGGTAAGCTATATCAGAACTTAGAAGGTTTTATTCAGCTTTATTGATGCATATTTTCCTTTTCAAAAACAACAACAAAAAATTGCAAGAACATAACCGCATAATAAAAGTTCAGCTCTTAATGTAATGGTTCAATTTGTGTGATAAAATATTTGCTACTGAAGAAGGTCAAAACTGTTGCAAGCAAATGTTCAATTAGAAATAAAATGTCAATATATACTTGAGAAAGATGAGATGTTACATTTAGCTCAAATGCAAGGGAAAACCAGCTAGGAGATTTTAAAGTTTAGTTTTTTGCTTTAAGTTTTATTGTATACTTTTTGAAAGCTTGAAGTGAGTGGTGCTGAATTTGACTAAAAATAGCAGCAATGTGAACTATCATTGTGTTAATTCTTGCAAATGTGATAGAAATACCTCGGATCACAGATTAAGAGGCAAGGCAAAGAACTTCCTAGATAACACTCCCTTAGTTATTTCGGAGCAATGACATTTTTAACAAATTTTTTTTTAAGCCTGAAAGCAGAGAGAAGCTGACAGCAATTTACCTTCATAACCTGCTACAAGAACCTAAAAAGCATGCCAATTTCCCATTCTGCAATTCAAGATAGAAGTCTGATGGAAAAGACAAGTTAAGCCAATGTTATTTGGCTTCTAAATTTTATTTATTTTGATATTCAGAGTATACACATTACCTGATGCAGTCAAATTCCAGAACTCTGGGTAAAAGCTAAAACTGAGTTAGCTCAGTACTACTTATTCTTCTTGGATAGCAAACCAAAAGCCCAAGGAATAGCCAAGCGCCCACAGCAAAAAAAAAGTTTTTGTGACTTTAAGGGCACCAGAGAGATTGATTTTTGAATGTTTAAGCAATACTTACCAGTTTACAAGATAAAAATATTAATATGACTAAAATAAGTGCAACTGTAAGTGGGAAGGAGGAAGGCACTATCTTATATCATAAAGAAAGATTTTTTTCTGGCAAGAAGCCATCATAGAGCAAAAAACAGAAACTGAAGCTTTTTTTTTCTTGAGAAGATAAAAGTAAATACAAAATAAGGAAAGAAAATATTTACTTTGGAAGTTCAAAAGCAAAAAATAAAATTGTGTGTCTGTATCTCTAAAATACTGGAATCAGTCTAATTAAAATTAACCCTGCATATGTTAGCTGATTCCTCATGCTGTAAGATGAGGAACAGACTAGCTCTCAGAAATAATGATTACACAGCACTACAGCTCAGATTAAGTGTCTAACACATTCTACACAACAGATATCCAAATTAAATTTTCAAAATCAATCACCAGAAAATGCTCATATTTATATAACTTGAGATGGACCTTTTGTGGAGAGATTTTATCCATGTAATATTAAGCAAAGACATTACTTTTGGCTACTACAAAACCAGTGTGTTTTCCTGAATAATTTCTTTTACATTCTTTGGGAATACCCATATGCCAGCACAGAACAGTCAAAAGACTGTCCACAAACTTGTGTTTTCTGTGCATTTGGAGCACTGCTTTAGCAAAGGTAAGCTGTTTTCTTTTTTTCATTCTGAAAGCCAGCATGCTTGATACAGGTCTACCCTTCTAACTTAATCCAGTCTCCAATAGTTGACTGCAGTGCCTTGTACTGATCACTACAAATGCCTGGCTCAACAACATTAGAAAAATAGTGCATGTTACTCAGAGGCAAGCTATCAGATGTTTTTGCTCTACAGCAAAACAGTTTTAGCAGGCATGAATTTCAACTGTCACTGTAAAAAAGTTACTTAAATGTAGATCTTAGCTTACAACAGAGTATTAATATATCCAATTTATTTTGAGTTACATTTAGATTAAAAGGTAGTCTAATACTACATGATGTAAACAGTGAAGTTGCATTTGTTTTAAGAGATCAGGCAGAAAGGCAAAACACAAATCAAGTATAGCCTTGATTTTCCTCAATTTATCTTTTCTTGCCTATATTTTCAAGTATATGCATTTATGAAGAAAGAGCTTTGATTAACCAGATTTTATGTCAAGCATTTTACTAATTTTTGTTTTGTATCCTAAAAGTACCAGAGGAAAAAAATGAATGTATAAAACAGGACCACTGTCACACCAGGACTACTTGTCCAAAAAAAAAAAAAAAAAAAAAAAGACATCTTTGCTCTTAAGTAAACATTTTAAGTGTGGTTTAGGATTGTTCCTAGCACCGCACACAGCAGTTACAGAACAAAAATGGGAAACAAAGCAAGTCTGCTAAACACCTAATTAAAGTTTTCCATGTAGTATTAAGCACAGGCAGTAGATTGCTAAATATTTTAATTATGTTATAGGGAATGATAAACCCATACTTTGCAATAAATACGTCAAACTCACCAAGATTCCAGAAGGAACCCTCTCATGGGCAGCAATAACACTTCCACTGAAGTTATCTTCAAAATGATGCTTCTCTGAGAAATGCATCTCAAACCCCAGCAAACTAACTCTCCATAGTCCAGGTAAATACACAGCTTACAGTCATAATGTAATGTTGTATCAGCATTTCTTCTCTTTTCATAGAGGCAGAAGAATTATGTAAATCTTCTTGTCTGTAGTCTCTTAGAGAGAAATGTTTGGTATGCTTTCCCACACAAGGTTATGATCAAAAAGGAAGTGCTTCTTTAAGAAAACTCACATAGAAACTCCCTCACCAATAGGCTTTGCTTGAAATGTCACAGCCCCTTTGCACTCTCTGAGATAAGCAATAACATGGACAGACTTTACCATATGTTTGCACTGATAGGTAATGATCTTGTATATACGCTAAGTCACATGACTTTCAGCGAAGCTTCCACAGAAAGAAACAGGGATTTAGTTAATGATTCTTAAGTCTCCGAGTGAGCTAATGTGGACATGGCTTTTCACACCACTGCTACAACTCCACCACCTGTAGCAACATTGGAAGTTCTTGTTCAGCCAGCAGCACACAGAATTAACAAATGCCAGCTGCCACTCTGTGCTCCCTGCTGCCTCTGCTGACAGTTTCACCAGGCTAGCTTTGCAAATTTTACAGGACAAATCTGATGACGGTTCAAGGTTTGCTATTTGTGAAAATTGGGGCCAATTTTTTTTTTCCCCCAGACTGTTACAATGCTATTTTGAAAGGGGAAAGTGATAACTATTCTGGTGCAAAGTTTATACTAAAAACATACAAAAATAAGGTACATCAAAATAACCACTTTTTCCTCTTGGAAATTCCTATGGAAATTTTCCTATTTTATTTAAATCAAATTGTTAATGCAGTATAATTTGGCTGTGCAGACAATGCATATGAGTTTACTGTATACCTAGTTCCATGACTGAGAATAAAAAATAATTTTTAATCTGATGAATTTTAAAATAGCATTTCTTTTCTAAATAATATCATGGCTATGTGATATAACTGAGGAAGCACAGTATTATAAAGAAATAGTTCTACCCTTGAAATCTAGAAATGGGAGACATATTGGCTGAGAACCATTTGCTAAGGAAATATTATATTTCCTTAACATAGACACGTTCTTCCACAGTTCTTTCATTAGCTTAAACACAGGCATTTTCTCTCCCTGCCCCCCATGTTACTTTGTGTCTGCTACGTAAGACTGTGCAGGTCTACTCCTTGAATTAGGAAAGAAAACAGACAGACTAGGATTCTTCAACCACCTTCACTCAGTCCTCCTCTAAGAAGTTTTCTTAATTGATACTTTAAACTCTGATGCAGGGACAGAGAATCACCTATTGGATGCAACCAAATGGCTTCTGGATTTCTAAAATAATACAAGGACTACACCCAAGGCCAAAATTAAATCAGTCTTGATGACAAACTCCTAAACCGAGTGTTGGAATTGCTACATCTGCAGTGAGGTTACAATAAACTGTTACTGGGAGCTTCCTTTACATACTGAACAAGTTTACATTTAATGTGGCTCTTCACAGGAAAAGTTACTGGTTTCATTAGCACAGATGTGACATTTGTTGATAAGATATTAAGAATAACAACTACGACACAAATTTCCTCTTCTTGTTCACCATTCTTGTCCGTATCATGTGTATTCCATTAAAATATGGGAAGAAGGGAAGTTTATAAGCAGAGTGCTAATCAGCTTTCTAAGATACTGATTCTTTTCAAACACTTTTGACTTAGCTTTATGTTATTTTTTGTGTACAGTTTTCTGTCATATCTGTTATACTTTAAAATTGTTCAGTATTTCAGTATGTCGATATTCATTGACATTAATTTCTTCAGTTTCTAAAAATGCTTTTGAAGACAGTCTTTCTGGAATAGACAAAATCGCAATAACAGCATTAATTTCTCAGCACCAGCAGTAAGATAGGATTTAGACAGGTAATAAGTTTCACACACTTAATAAACCTCCTTGGCTTTTATTTCTCAGTATTAATAAGCTAAATAAAATGTAATTGCCCCCAAGTAAGTTTGTTTGTAAGTACAATGTTATTTACTTACAAGTCACACAGGAAAATTAGCTTCAGTTTTCAAAAGCAAATACCCCAAATTTAGAAAGTATTAGAAGTGATGTTTTCCATGCAACCGTAGTCCAGCTCTTTGGTGCGAGCAGAATTTACTGTGGTTTAGCCCCAGAAAGCACACGAGTTTCTTCATTAGCCTCACGGAAGGGAACACTGCTGACAGACATCAGTCAACGTCCTATATTCTCTTCACTACTCTGTGTGGGGCTACACATCTTTCTCCTTGCACATTAGTCAAAAACCCAATACAAAGTATGACTTCATTTTAAAGTGGTATTTTTCTACAGTAACCTTCATAACATACTGGAGCACATCCATTTCTTTTTACAGCATGCCAGAGAAATGCAGTACCATTTTTTTCACCTAGACAATAGAGAGCTCTAGCCAAGAGATTAAGAATTAAAAATACATATTTTATTTTAGCACAGTTAAAACTTGACCTTCCAGAGTTTTCTTGCATTCTTTACCTCTTTATATATTCAAAACATTGTTTCCATAGGCTTTATTTGTAGCTGCAAATCAGATTTACATACCCTAGTTGATTACAAAAAAAAAAAAAAAAAAAAAAAAAAAAAAAAAATCTGATTGCCTATGAAAACTTCATTTAAGTGATTTGATTGTACTGTATAGGAACTGCTGAAGAAGCGTGGCTACAGGACTTCTTTCTCCAGCTTTCACCTCTATATGTCCTTCTAAGTTCTGGTAGGAAGGAAGCAGAAATCCTACAGACATCAGCTTCTATCAGTACACAGTCACAATTCACTCACAGATTGGGGTAAATTTGCTGTGAATGAGATACATCTATCATTCTGTAATTAACAAATCATAATACATAAACAAACATGGGACATCCTTCATCCAACTTTTCACTAAACTACTGTCCAAATGAATGTTCTAAAGTGGGGATTCCCCCCCTTCCTTCTTTGAAGCCTAGGAATTTTCTCAAAGAGAGAGGATAATGATTTCAATACTACCTACATCTTCAAGAGGCCTGGAATCTGTGGGTGTACCGCAATGACCCCTACCACGTCGGTTAAAACAGACAACTGGCACAGGTTGTCTCCACACAGCTCAGAGACATTCACTTGATTTCTGCTAGCAAAAGGAGCAAGTCAGAATCTCAGTATGCTAAGATTCATTATAGACAGGCAAACGAGCACACATACCATCTCTTCCATTGCACTAACTCCTCAAGCTTGATGACACCAACCTGTCTCCTCTTCACCCTTGGCTCCTTGTCTTATTTTACCCCTCAATGCCAGGTTTCATTGCTCAGAAGATCCTAGTTCACTTTGACAGGCCCTATATCCCATTTGTCTTCTTCACTCCATTCTGTCCAAAACCCTTTTCCTTTCCACATCAACTAACTCTTAAATATGACAGTTCAGTCCCACACCTCATACTTTCACTGGAAAAGGACTTTTCCCCCCAAGCCTCGATTTTGAACCCTAAATTCCGTGACCCTTGTTTTCAGTCAGTCTGATTTTCAAAATATATAAAGAAGAATCAGGCACTTTACCACTTTTCACCCTAAAGACAAATGTAACTAGTGCATGAAAATAAATAAATTCCTGCATCCAAGTTCTTGATGCTAGCCCTGGCCTGAAGCATCCACCTACTGAAACTGGAAATAAACCTCTGGTCTGTCCATCTGGGGATAAAACACATTCAGTACAGCATCAGCGACCCTGTCACAGCTAACTGCAAAGGTCTATCCGTACCCATCATGGACTTTTAAGCCTATTTCAAAGGCTAATCACTTTGCTGAATTCAAATAAATTTACAAATGAATAACAGAAGACATCCTGAATAAAGACCATCTGTCTCAGATCCCTATGGAGGGGAATACCAGGAGTTTTCTAGGAGAAAACAGCTAGAGTTTTTCCTCTAGTACAGAGAAAACATATCATGAAGTTTCAACTCTTATTAAAAAAAAAAAAAGAAAGAAAAAAAAAAGAATATATTTGCTAAAATTCTCCCTATAAAGGGTGAAGATGCCCAATATATAATTATATGGGATGAAATTTTCCATTTTAGCAAAGTTACATGCTACTAAAAATCAAGTTCTACTTAAAAATGCTGAACAAAATGAATAGGCAGTGTTACCTGCTTCCATTATCATTACCAGCTGTTCAAAAAAATATATAAAAATAAAGAAAAAACCCTATCACAAGCAATTATAGCATGGTACAACAATCCAAGCAGTTAACAGATATTAGAGAAACACTACTGATACAAAAGCAATGCACTGACCTCTAAACTGGTGTGATTAAAACAGAATAAAATCAAATGTCTAGTTTTCCATCTGCAAAGCAAGATGCTAAATTTGATCCCTGCAGGATCTCTCATCAAATAAAATCAAGAGGCATTCAACTACGAATATTTTTCAGTTCAACTGAAATATTTTCAGATCAGTAAGAAAAAAATATAATAGCAGGAAAAGAAAAATCCACAGTTTGCTCGGGCTTGTCACTTTTGTAATGTCTCACCAGATACATCTGTAGGATCTATTCTGAATCCTCTGATTTCAGTATTAGCACACCCTTGCTTGTTTTTAAACATAAGCCTTTTCTTCAGTCTTTTTAAGTAACTTTTTTGTTTATAAAGGAACTGCAGTGAGAACAAATAATACTTTAGTAAGAGTCAAAACAATGAGTTTATCAATAAAATGATCAGTTCAATCTAAAAAAACCTTAAGTTATATGCACACACAAGTTCTTAGGCGCACATAAACCTCAATGTCCTTCAAGTTACTGAGAAGTAGTAACTGGCTACATCAAGACTGCACTTCTTCAGAACCTGCATGGGCATATCCCACAGAAGTCATCTGCCATGCCTTGACAGATATTTATTTCCAGCTGCACAGACTCTTCTACAGCCATATCATCCTTGGTTGAACTTCCTTCCAGAAACATATAACAGAAACCAAAGTTTCCAAATACAAATTCCATCTGTCTCATTTTTACATGAGCTGGAAGAAGCAGATGAAGCTTTACTTGTATATTTCTAAAAATCACAAAGCACCTCCCTAATGAGCAATCCCTTACCTATCTGCATTTTCCATAAAACTAAAGTTTCTTGCCATGGACCTCAGGTCAATTTACACTTTCTTTCATGCTTCTAGCATTAAACAAAAAGGCGGGGGGGGGGGGGGGGGCGCAAAAGAACACATCCATTCATATTTAAGTATGAAAAACATCCTGAATTCTTAGCAGTGAATAATGTGATTACCTTCAGCATGGATACATGACTATAAGATACAGGACTAGGACATATCTTCAGGTTGACAAGAAATTCCCCAAAAATATACTTATTCTGAGAAACAGATATAAGGCATACCCCAAAAGTTCTAAATCCTTAATTTTAATATCGTGTATATAAACAGGAGAACTTCCTTATTTGGTACATTCTCATTATTGTTATTTGAACTGCTGCACAGGTACCAAGTAGAAAAAAATCCACAAATTTAATCTGCATATAAGACTTTGCTATTTTATCAGAAAATGAAGTAAAAATGCTAGGCGTCCAGAATTCCCACGCAAAGGTATTGATAGCATTGAGATATTGGAATGCGGAAAATTAGATATAGCTGAGCAAAGTAGCATATGCTTACTCATTCATAAAACAAAAGCTATTTGTATTACTGATCAAGTTTTAATGAATGCAAAGTCATGTCTGTCTGAAAGATATGCCTGTTCACCCTTAGCATACGGTAGCATGTCTGCACCATCTATATGGGACACTACAAACCTGTCAAAAGCAGCTTCACAGATTCCTTATTTCTGCTAACACACACACTTCTTGTCTGGGGAATGAAAGGCATTAAGTGATGACCAAGATAATTTTTTAAAAAATCACTATGCTTCAGTTCGCATATCAAACTAAACTCTATCATTAGTCAAGTGAGAGAGAATTTATCTCATTTATAATGGAATCCAAGCTACGATTCATTATTTGAGAAGTTTCTTTGCAAGAACCTTGCAAAGAGTCCTTTACATATTTCCTTCAAAAGGCCTTTGATAACCATCAACCCAGAACAAGTACATTTCCTGAGAAGACAGTTATACAGTCTGAAAAGACTAGTAAGTCTAAAGACACAGCCTAAGATTGGCTTAGCATGTGCTGACTTTAATAATAGAAAAGTCTCCAGTGCACCACATTACTTACAATACTTTAAATCTCTGATCTTGAACTTAAGAATTTTGGATAAAGAAAGGGACTAATTTTTCCACTAAAATTCTTATGCCTTCACTCAGTACAGCTGGTAGCAATAAGGAGGTCTCCCTTAGCTTTGGAAAAAGCACTGAATGACTCAAGACAACTTCTGGTGGTTATTGCAGGTTGTCAGCTGACATTACTACAAAGCTGAAAAACTGATAACAATAAAATATTTTACTAGGAAGGAGAAGCTTGAAGTTTACTTCAAAATTCCCTTGAAGTACAAACACAAGAAAATATTAAATTTCTGTGTTTCCCTTTAAGATTTTTTTAAAGAAACATTAATCCTTTCCCACCACCACCCTCCATCCCTCCACAAAAACAGGGTCCTCAAATACTGAGATATTCTGACTTGACATGACAGTTTCAGATCAAAATATCCTGGTTGCACAAACAGAAACGTAAGCGCTAATGGTACTAAGTACAAGAACGTTTGTAACAACCAAGATGAGTTTTTATTTCGCCTAGCTACCCTCTCATTTTTAAACGAAACAATTTTTGCAATGGCGGATACATTTTTACTATGCTTGAAGTGGATAATTCTAGTTACAATTTTTTAATTCTGTGCATACCTACTTAACTAAGATATTTACAGAGGTGATCTTTGTATTGTTGTAGAATCTTGAAATACAACTTAAATCACATCAAAAGTTCATAGAGTAAGTACTCCTGACTAACACTGCCAGATATAAGAATCATTGGGACACAGCATGTTACACGCAGTACTTTTGAGTATGAATACATTTGGAGAATGAATACATTCTGAGAATTTGCCTAATACTGTATGAACACATCTAACACATATGGCTTAAACTAGCATCTGATCATAAACATATCACCCACTATTTTGTATAAATTCAGCAGCTTTTCAATGTAGATGGCCTTACTATGCGGTACTGAACCTGACACCATAAGTGTCCTTTTATGCCTTTCAGACTGTTACATATAATGTATTTGCAATTCATGATATAAGCAATGAGTAAAAGTTATTTTTATATAAGCCAAAGTTATTTTACCAAAAAAAGGAAAAAGAAAAGAATAGAAGTGTTCTAATTCAGCACAGATATTCTATGATCACATCAAGAGCTGTCTCTCCATTTTCCCCACATGCTGTGATCCTGCACTTAAAACTTAGAAGATGGAAAAAGAAGAAAATTCCAACCTGCAGTATTAACCAAGTGAACATCTTTCAGGAAAAGAAATTCAACTAATTTAATTTCTAGCTTTGACAGAGGTTCCCTGTGTGGCTTTGAACAAAATACTTATTTCCACTACCAGCAACTTGATCTGATCTAATTAGATTGCCAGTTCTCTGGGGCAGAGACAGAGTCAAAAATCATGTAATGCAAAGAAGGGCCACTGTTTGGTGTCTCTGGCCCTTAAGATAAATAAGGATATGTCAAGTGCAATAAGTGCAGTTTACATATCACCATACTTCATCATGACTTCACAGGAATGAAAAAAAAAAAGCTGGAAGTAGAAAGAGAGGACAAGAAGTTCTCTACACTATGATCCTAGAATGTTTCAAATGTACTTTTTTCCAGTTTATGAAAACAAAAAAGTTAACTTTGCAACAATCTGAAATATTAAGTACTATGAATAAGAAAGATCCAAGTTCATACACCACTGTTTTGGAGGCCATCGAAAAACATATTTTAATACATTTAACGAAAGAGCTATGCTATAAGCTTAATAATTTATACTGCAGTTGCTTACCACAGCCTTTCAGCACTGTTCAGTGAAAAATACCAGATAATGTAGCATTTTACTCAAACTCCCTGACATCCTGAGTGACCATGATCATTTAGAGACAGCTTACCAGTTCTAATATTCTACTCCATAGTAGTAATATGTTTTTAAAGAGCACCTCACAGATCGTTCCTTCACCCCACTCAAAAGAGTTCCTCCTCCTTGATTTCTTTTTTTGTAGGAAGTGGGAAATTGTCCACATTCATGTATATTCTTCCTAGTGTACATATAAACTATGATTACGTATGCATGTAAACAGAGTAACATCAGAATGAGCCTTGGCTATACTGACTGCCTTGCCCTCACTTTCTGTAATACAAAATGAAAGAGTTTGGGGGCTTCTGATTTTTCATTTTGACTAATGAGCACCTGTACCTTCTTAAAATGCATATAACAACACATTTTATCTCTTCCAGTGTATTTTGTAAACATTAAAAATACAGTATTCAAAACTGTCCTGAGAAACACTGTTATAAAGTTTTCAAAAATTACTGAGTTCTGCAGGATTGTGTATTACCTTCTTCCCCTTAGAATGGATCCTAAAATAGTACCCATTATGGGATATGGCTAATAAATGCATTCTCAGAAGAGCAATGAATTTTTGTTTGCAAAAGCAGACAGTGTGTAGATCACCTTTTGAACAACTAGCCCAACTGCACCTGTGAGAACACATTAACTACAGGCAAAGCACAGGTAAATTTATTGCATCATTTTGCTGGATGAAAATGCACATGTTTGAACAGCATATTGCCTAGCTCTGTTACAAACCATTGACGTCTCCGACATGCACTCAGTAACCACGAGTGGAAAAATGCACTTCACACAAAATAACTTAGACGGGCACTTGGCAAAAACTTAAATGCATACACAAAGAGCGCAGGCAGTGTACTTCGAGTGATTAACACTTCACACTCCCTCTACTAGGACGGATACACAGAAAAAACAAGCCCCAAACCAATGCCCTGCAGCTAAGCAAGTTAACAGAAGCAACCTAAGAAATTCATATCCGTGAAATGGAAGGAGCCAGGGCAGCGAGGCACGTATCACGGCTTTTAAAATCGAGAGCTGCAACGTTAAGCAGACCCAATAAAATCGGCGCTTCAAAACGGTACACCGCCCTCATGTCACCACGGGGGCTGGGAGGCACTTCCAGAGATCACCCGGCTCTTGCCAGCAGGGCAGGCAGAGTCCTCCCCGCTGTGCCAGATCCTTCTGGCAGCGAGAGGAAGGGAGGACTGCCTCCCCCTTCCCTCCAAACGCGCACAGCAGCAAAGCACCGAGGGCAGCCTGGCTCCTCTGCGCCCGGCCGGGGCTGCGGGGAGCGCAGGGCTGGCGGCGGCGGAGCGGGCACAACCGCCGGCCTCGGCTCCAACCGCCAGCGCTACCCGGCCACGCGCTCTCGAGCGGCCGTTGGGGGGGTGAGGGGGCGGGGGAGGGGCCCAACGGCCGTTGCTCTGGGGCGCGCGCGGGCACCCGCCCCAGAGCCCCGCACGGGGATGGCGCGGAGGGAGGGAGGGGGGCAGCGCCAGCCCGACACCCGGGGCAGGGGACGCCGCCCCGCGGGCTCGCTCACTGCCCCCGCTTCGCACCTTCACACACACCGCCGCCGTGCGCGCCCCCTCCCCGAGCCGACTTGGCGGCAGCGGCCCTTCTCGCTTACCTCGGGCGAGGCCAGGCAGGGCCGGCGCCAGCCTGGGGAAGGAGGGAGGGAGGGAGGATGGATGGATGGATGGATGGATGGATGGATGGATGGATGGGCGGGTGAATGGACGGAGACAGGCAGGGAAAAGAAAAGGGCGAGGGGGGAGCGGGGAGAGGACGGGGAAGGAGGAGAAGGGGAAGCACCGCCCGGCTGGATGCGAACTGCGCCAAGCGGCTGCCGTTGGTGCAGCTCGCTCGCGCGTGCACGCCAGCCCGCGTGCGCGCTGCAACCGGCGGCGGGGCCGAGGCGACGGGCGGGCACGCGCGCGCCAAGCCCCGCCGAGCGGCCTCGCTCCCTCCCGCCCCCCCCGCGCCACGTGACCGCTGGAGGGGGCGGGGCGGGAGCGCGTGGCCGGCGCACGGCGGGGCGCCGGCGCGCGTGCGCGGCCGTTGCGCGACCGTTGCCCGGAGGGGCCGCCCGGCGCTGCGTGGGGGTGGCGTTCGCCGCGGGGTGCCCGCGGCAGCAGCAGCAGTTATGTTCTGAGTTGTGCGGGGATGAAGGGGGTCGATGTGGCAGCTGTGGTGAGCCGCCTCACCGGGACCCAGTGCTGTTGTGATTCATGCCACTGTTCAGTGAAGTTTGCTTGATTACGTATTATTATTTACTCGAGTAATTATTATTATTTACTTGAATCACGCTATTGTCTGGAGGCCTCAGCTGATATTGAGACATAGTATGTCTCAAATACAGGATTATCCGAAATAATTTAGAATATAAACAGGAAAGAAAAAGAGAGGAAAGGTGAAATAGCATAACTGGAAATACAGCCTAGCTCCCTTGAATCTGAATTCAGTGCTTAATCACTAGACCATGTTGCTACTTTATTTTAATATACTTTTTGTTTGCCTACCAATTATTTTTTTATCAATCTGTCTCCTGGATTTTTGTGAAAAGTGGGTTTTGTGCCCCTTGGTATTAGAGCCATTTTGGGCTTTCACATAGGTTTTATACTTAAATGATTGCCACTTAAGAAAACAGGCTAGTTAACATAGATTCAATGCAGCTGACAAAAATGACATATTAGCACACAAAGATGTGTGCAAACAGTTTACTCTGATAGTCCATGTACCTCAGAAGGCTCTCTTGAAACTCCTTTGTACCAATCCTGCAAATGGATAAGAAAATGTGTGTATTCATCTCTACGTCCTGGTACAAGCTGCATAAAAGATTATAGTCATTGAGTTTGCTTATTTGCAAATAATACATTTAAATCCCGTTGAGCATGGAACTAAAATCTATCCTTGCATAACATGCAGGCTGCATTTGTGAAGGAAGTGGTTCATGAAGACACAAGCACAGAATTACATGGATACTGCAAGTACATTATATATATGTAAAAAGAATAAAAGGTCAAATTTCACACCTGCTCATTTTGATAATGTTACTGTCCCGTCATACATTTAGAATCAATTTTGAACACCTTCTAGGGCCCCAGATACATAGATGCAACACAAACTCATGGGGCAATTTTTCTCCCTTCAATGAAACCTTGTTTCAGCTGCTGCAGTTTTCGAAGGAGGCCTCCCGTTTGAATATAATATCATAATAATAATAACCCAGCTATGTTAGTATAATATCTGTCCCAAACACAGTCCATCCCTCAGCTTTATAAAAGCAAAGCATTCATAATAGATCACTTCCCTTCTTTACTGAGTTCCTTATCTGGCATCTGAGTTCCTTAGTTTGTGAGGGTAACCAAAGCAGCAGTTGCTCGGACAGACTATGTTTTATTTGTGTTCCTATTATCTTGTCTTTGCTAGTCATAACAGTGAGTGATTTCCAGTTGAGGAGAATCTCTTTCCAGTACCAGACAGGCCTTGCAGCGAGAAAAGAGATAGGGGCTAAATCTATCATATGTCTGCAAATATCAATTCTAAGCTAGATTCTATTATAAAATTAATCCAAAAGCAGATGAGCTTCTTAGGTGACAGAAAAATCTTTACTTGAAGAGGAGTAACTAATTGTTAAGTCATACCTTTTCTATTTATTTCAGGCCTCTGATTAAAAGGGTATCTGTTTGAAAACACAATGTCTTGCAATTAGGTAACCTTCTCCATTCCAGAATTATCACTTCCAGACAATCAGAAGGCTACAGATGTAGACAGTCTTCAATATTTTCTTTTCATATTCTCTACTCCTCTTTTCCACTTACACATAAAAGATTAAAATCAAGCTATAAAAATGTCTTGTATTTTCCACAACTATGTAAGTGAGGTTTGTTTCCATTCTGATCATGTGGAGTTGTACACCCACAGGTGTTGATAGGGTCTCTCTTTCTATATCTATGTGTGATTTGCAATCCTTGTTGAACTGTAACTCACTGGTAGCTAAACCATGGCCTCCAGGCTTCCAGAAGCATGCCATCTCATTTATGCCAATTTTTTTTCTTCACATATGTTAGTTTTATTTGTGCCCCCCAGGGACCAGGGAAGGCGCGATGAGAGCAACTGCTTACAATTTTTTTGTGTGTGTGAGGGAGGAGGGAAAGTAATTTGAAAGCTTGTTACTTAATGCTATATGTAAATTAGTGGCTGTTCAGCTGTGAGATGGTGTCTAGCAGCAGTAATGTTTGAGGGGTAGCCTGCTTGTGGCTAGGCAAGAAAGGATAAAGGGTCCTCAGCAGGCTAGTGGCAGGGGTAGATCACTGGTCTAGAAGGATATAGGATGCTAAGCATGGGTTGGGTGGAGTCTCAGAGAAACCTGTGGTTCTGCAGCCATTAAAATAAAGAGCCGTAAGTGTAGGGACACAGATACCATCCAGCCCCCAGCTTGGCTTGGCTCCTGTGCGCTCTGTGTGTTGCTGACTCTGGTAGGTGAAAGGAAAATTGGCATCTTGATCAGTTCTTGCAGCAATTAAAAAAAAAACGTCTTGGTCCACATAAGGCAAAAAGGCTGGCACCAATGATGACACTATTTTGATGTCATTTTGCTTTTTTTATATGCACACAACACCCAAAGAGCATTGGAGCAATGCACTTATTTCATAACCACAACCAGCACAGCTCATATTACAACAATCAGGGTATCCCTTATGTCAATACTTACACTATTTTTTTATTGTTGTTTAGACTATGTACTTTATATCTTACAGGGAGTAAATCTCAGAGATTCCTCTGTGTCTCCACCATGACTACCAGGTCTCCTCTCAGTAGTGCTTCACTAACTTCTCTGAGACAAGCAGAAGAATGGCTTATTTTAAAAAATGACATTATGAATGCATGGAGCATTTTTTTTTAATCCTATTTAGTAGCTGGAAACAATGAGGGAATTTAGTAGCAAGGATTCAGGGCTGTAAGGAGCTCTACCCTGAGCCAACAAAATATTTAAGCATGCCAACAGTCCCACTGAAGACGATGGGCCTAGCCACAGGTTTAGGGTATTTGACTAAGACACAACACTTCAGATCAAGTCTCACATGAGCAACATTTCTCCATTCTTCATCAATCATTAGCAAGTGTTTCACAAACCACCTTTCGCTCATAGCTATGATAGGCTTCCAGGCCTCCTGTTAAGAGGATGGGATCATCAGCCTTGCCAAAATCACAGCCTGAGTAGGAGTTTTTATTCTGCTAATGTTAGTGTGAGTGATGAAACAGTATATGAAAATGACTGTATCCAATAGGACTGTTAGAAGGTGACGAGTGGAGAAGGAGGGGAGGAAAGCACAGCATATGAAAACCTGCAGAAGGAGAAAGATTGCAGAAAGGACATCTCCCACAATGAAAGGAGAAGTGAGACTACAAGGCAGCAAGGACAAGGAAAAAGCCAGCAAAAGATTGCAGTCAGATCTGGCATCTTCCTTCCTCTCCTCGCTGTCTGTTCCCCTCCCATCCTGTGCACTGTACTTGTTCTCTTCACCTCCTCCACCGTGCGTGGAACAGAGCAGTTTCTCTCCACTATGTTTGCCTTTACAACTTTTGTTGCACTGTGCTCTTTTTCCCAGCCAACATTTTGCTCCAGTTCTTAAAACTTACTGTCCTTTCAGCAACACAAGAGAACTTGTTGTGTGGAAAGATCTCTTTCAGACATCCAGTCAATGTAAGTGCAGCTTAAATGGGCAATTGTTCGCACATTCACTTCATGGTTATTGTTCAGGAGTACAGAGCAGAGGTCCACCCTACGCTAATTAGTTTAAGGACTATGTCTTGCTTTGCAACTAGCTGCTGCAAAGAATAGGGCTTTATGTATTCTCAAATTAGGGTTTTTCAGTCTCGCCACAGACAGATCTTTCTCACTAACTGGCTAACAAATCCAGAACTGATTCTCAGAGGAACTCAAGGACCCTAATAATCACAATGCCTTTACTACAGTGAAAGGCAAAGCCTATTTTTCGCATCTTCTCTCATCTTTAAATACAGACTTTATAATTTTTGCAGGTGATCAGATAAGATAGCTTGTGTACCATAGTTTTTTCACATTTGTAAACTCAGTTGTTATACCACAGGCAGACAAATTTATAATAGGATTATAAATTTGAATATAAAGTGTAATGTGTGGAGTGGAATATGTAGGTGACAAAAGAAGATATTATCCGGAAGTGGCGCTTCAGATAAACATTACACTCAGTATCCAATTCTAAATATAGTCAAACAGTTCTGTGTGCTTGATAAGAGGTTCTGTTGCTTCAGAAATAATTTGCATTCTATCATTATGTAATGGACAGAGGTTGAAGCAAATTTTCATACTTTATCAGGGAGAATGGAATACAAATTATACATCTAGGTTGTAAGAAAAAATTTATTCAAATATGGTAACATGATCAACTTCAACATACTCAACAATTCTGTTAATATTATTTTTCAAAATTTTTGTTGTACATTTGTGAACAACTCCAGCTTAGATAACCAAACTGAGAATTTTGAAGTTTTATTTTTTATCTTTCCTATGCTTACTTGTGTATTTCATTTACCATGCATAGCACTGTATATTTCTTCCTAGCAAATAGTGCCCAGGAGAACAATACTGTTAACGCTTTATTTTCAGCCTTTTGAGGAACCATCCTAATTTAACAGAAAAAAAGATAGTGCATTTTAATTTAAATTAAAAAGAGTATTCACAGCAGGTTTTAATAGAAATATCAGGAAAATAGTGATTTTTTTTTTCAACAAAATCCTCAAATCCAATTCTGCTACAATGACCAGCAAAAAGAAATCCACCATTAGCTTCAATGGTAACAGAGTGGGCTTTGCAATCTGAGGTTTTGGACACTTTTACAATATTCTTCTAAGATCCTGTTTAGCTTCTATTAAAACCAATGAAAAGACCCCTGTGGCATTTTGCAGGAACCGGATCAAGCTGTCAATGGTCATATCCATTCTGTTTATAATTTACACACTGCCATTGATGTCTGTATCAGATAGAGGCAGTCCCTAAGGAGCTGCAAGAAGTGATGGGTTTTTAAAGAGGTTAGGCAGGTTGAAATAATTACCATGGCAAAGAGTGGTTAAGTTACATGAAACAACCTGTAGCTTTGTGACATTTGAAAGGACAGACTCTCTGGCAGAATGATGTACTCACATATCTGTGGATATTTAGCATTTGGTGTTACAGTTGTGTGAGAACCTACATGCATTTAGGTTTTCTTTAAAGTATCTCCTAGCATGGAAACACCCCTTTCTATGTTTCTGTATGGGACCTACATCTGTATAGTTCACTGCTGACCTACTCCAGTTTTCTATTAATTTGAACTGTGATGCATAGATGTCAAACAAGAATAGTGCAATGTGGAATCAAGTTCTATGCATTAAACACAGAGGCAGATGGTAACATGATTTTAGTTGTATTTCAGTCTCTATTTTAAGTATCTCCCACCATTTTTTGTGTGTAGCTGTCTATGTTTTGCTTCACGTATTTTTTTCTCTCTCACATCTTACATCTCTTCTTTCTGTCACTCAGAATGGACCATCCAAATTGTTTAAATCCTTCACATTATTTACAGAAATATTATTACTCTAATTGCTTCCACACAGGCAATCTAACTAGCATTTTGGGCAGCAGGAACCTTTCTATTGATTTTTAAGAACTGAATAGAGCTTTATTGAAAGAAATGGATTTCTTTCCATCAGGGGTGTCAGTGTCTCAGGAGCTGCACATTTACATGTTAGTAAGAGTCTTTTTCTCCTGCTAACAATTCTATAAAGATGGATTAGAAACTGATTGTTCTTGTGTTTTCAATATTTCCGTGTTTGTCATAGCTCTAACACTCCAGAAATGTCAGCTGAGTTTAATAACCTTTCATCAGTAATCCGTCTGGAAAAAGCCAATGTGATATGACTGAGCCTTCTAAGAGTTGAACTTAATAAAAATAATTTCCTGATAATTGTCTTATTTTTATTTTTTGTATTTAACAATTTTCAGTTACTAAAAAGTTGAGCTTGGCTTGCAGGTTATCAAAAGAAATTCTGACTTTTTTTTTAATCTATCTGTTTTTTGGTTTGAACTGTGCTTCTACCAGGATACCTAAATATTCACAGACAAGTTGTAATTTCATATATCCTCAATTTACAAACATGTGAATGAACATGGTAATGACTTAAAGCAGAGATTCTTGGCTTACATATAGTCCTTGCTCACACAGACCATGAAGCCACACTCCTCTCCTTTATAAGAAACGAGTGTGCCTGACCCCAGTGAGGGGGAGAAGGGGTGGTTGTTTCAGTGATGGGCTGAGTCACTGAGCGAAGAAGGACAATGGGTTGGACAGGTCTGGAAGCAGAAATACGACTGCTGCAGCAAAATTCTCAATTAGAGAAATGATCATTTGGGCCAAATGATGCTCTATGGATTATATCCACAGTACCTCACCAAGGCTGGGAGGGGATTAATGAAGTTGAAAGGGCTGAACAGCAGTCATATGAGTCTTGGTGATAAGAAATGGCCAGATATCAGCCCAGTCTGATCTGCTGCAAGCAAGTGTGGATGAAAGAAACCTGGATCACCAGTGTGGAGCACCTGTGTGCCCCTGCCCATATGAGATGGTGCTGTTCTGGAGATCTTCCCCATGGCCACATTGGTCATGGTGAAAAGTGCAGCCCATGTGGTATTAAGAGGACTTGGTCGATATGGTTTCCTTGAAAAAATAAGGGGGGGGGGGTCCTGCCTCAAAATATCATGACCTACATACATGGATGATCAGATCCACATAAGTAAATGATACCAACATTTTTTACAGACTAGTAAATATGTCAGTTCTAGATTTATTCTAATAACCTCTGCTTCTAATGGAGATTTTGTTAGTAACTAAAACCACATTTCAATACATGGGTAATTATCAGGACACTTATAAATGAATGCAATACAGTTAATCCGTTAATCCAAGACATAAGTGCAACACAACTACACATTTGAAGTTGTGAAGCTATTACACTAAAATTTTTGTGTTAAAATAATATGGCTAGTTTACCACCCATGAAATTCCAGCTTGAACTTATCTGGATCATAACAAGATTACATTTTTCATTCAAGAAAAGCATAATTTTATGTAAGGCTCTTTTTCCAAGGTTTCTTTCCCTGCCTGTTCAAGCTTTCTGTGGGCTAAAGAAAGACCTCTGCTTTTGTAGTCTTCCCATCAGTCTCCTTTGCTGCTTGCTGGTTGTTTTCTGTATCCTTTTCTGTTTCCACTGTATGGATTTCATTTGGATCAGGTGTCTCTTCTGTAGCAATAATTTCCTCTACATGTGGCTTAATAAAATCTGATTTAGGAGAAGTAATAAAATTTCTCATATATTTACTATGTTCAGCTTAACACAGATGCATGTAGACTAAGATTTTGCTTTAGCATTGTTTATGATCTTACTATGTTCCTTTCCTCTTTCCATACCCATTTAGAGAGGTTCAGCATTACAAATTTTATTACCATTTTTCATAGAGGCAAAAGCAAGCCCAGGTCTTTGTGGTCTCTAATTAAAGAGATTAACGGATCAAACCTGCAAACATTTACTCACATAAATAATTGTTTCTTTTATAAGTCATCATATTTACAGGACTGCTCAGAAATGTCCAGTTACCCATACCAGTAAGGCAAGAGAGGAAAGAAATGTAGTTAGATATTTCTTATTGCCTTAGGAGAGGGTGGCAAGGGAAATAAGAGTATAATATGGTCTGTCAGCAATGATATAACACATACATACCTGTATACAAAGAAAAAATACTGAGTTGGGCAAATATATATAAAAGATGTACTGAAAATGTTGGGATTTTAGCCTTATTTGGAGCTAAAATGCTCTACACAAGAGAATTGTAATTGTGAAGAATAAATCAGTGTCCAAGTAGTAATTATATAATAAGAGTCTAAAAGAACAGTAAAACTCTGTAATATATAAGAATGCTGAATCGCCAGAGAGTTTTTCTTTTTCCTCTCACTCTTTCTCTAAATTGGGCAGAAAAATGATCACCTGTAATTTCAACTTTACTGTTCAGCACAGAGGTAAAAATAAGAGCGAATAATAGAGAATAGAGAAAATAAGACAGATCTCACATAGTAGCTATATAGTCAGGGTTTTCTAGAATGCTTTGGCACTTTCTGTACCCCAATTAGCAAAGCCTAATTGTTTTGAAAGTGTCAAATGTCCAGCTGCCTAAATGAGTCTCTCTTTGGAAACGCACTTGATCCGTGTATGTATGCATGGTTAGGAACTCTTTCCTCGGGATTCAGAAATTTGACAGTGTTATTATGGCTTCTTAAATTTTCATCATTCAGCTGAGCCAAAGTGAGAACTCCTAGCCCAGAGAAATGTTGATACAGGCAATTTGTACTTTGCATTTGTGGTGGATTAAGAGAACACCATAAACTTGATTGTTTGGCACCTAAGAAGTAACAATCTGCATAGACT
This sequence comes from Dromaius novaehollandiae, assembly GCF_036370855.1. NCBI lineage: Eukaryota > Metazoa > Chordata > Aves > Casuariiformes > Dromaiidae > Dromaius > Dromaius novaehollandiae. Next base: position 117,484,587 of record NC_088099.1, on the reverse strand, counting down.
ATTACCTGCATAATGTTCAACAATTTTTTTCTTGGAGCAGCAGTCCATAAAGGTGTAAGTGTTCTTACCTTTCTTTTTCCTTTCTTTCTCCTGTTTGTTTGTTGTAGTTGATTTTTTCTTTTTAGCTACAGTTATATTATTTTGATTATGTCCTTGGGCACTAGCAGCATGCTTAGCCATGTCAGTCTGTCCTGACATAGGAATCACAATCACCTGAAGCAAAGCAAGAACAAAAAATGCACAGGCAAGAAATGTGGATGCATCACAAATTTTGTCTGAAACTGCCACAACTGAATCCCTGGCAGCAATACACTTAGAAGTAGCTATTACCCTAACTTTCAGGGATGCATACATCTCCTGAAGCAAAGAGAATCAGGATCCTGCCTATTATCTGGGAGATGATCCATTTGTTTTATTCCCCCGCAGTTCTGCCAAATGGGTGGAGGCAGAAGGACAGATTTTTGAAGATAAAGTAGAAGAAACAAACTGCTGCCAAATGCAATCATTATTAAATATATGCTAACACTATGTAATAAAGAGCAGTTATCAGCTATTGCAAGGAGCAAGTCATATTCTTGTTTGCACTCTTGAGGATGGACAACAGATGTGACACTGTTGCTTTTATAGTAAATGTTCTGGGAACAAGATGGAATGACCTGCTTATCATCCTTGGGTTGGCTTCATATCACACTAAGTGACATTATCAGATAATTTGACAACAGTTCTTCTTTAAACTCAGAAAGCAAGGTATATCTTAAATTAATAATATTCTCATATTTTGAAAATTATAATTAAGAAGCATTTTCACTTTGTCTAATACATGGCTGTTGTGACTAAATAAAGTCTGAGCTATTTTTATAACTGAGACCATGATTCATTAATGTACATAATTACACACTTAAACCTTAAAATTTTAGTAATCTCTTTAAGATTGATATTTGAGGTTGAAATATTTTAGACGGTAAGACTGCATGGAAACCTAGCATATATACTGTTTATGTGAAATGCTGAAAACACATCAGTTTCACATAATTTTATGTTAAAAATCACACCGATGTGAAATCCATTCTGTAAAAAAATATGATTTACACCAGATAAACATAATGTGTCCTTTGAAACCAGTGGAACTATTCACACATGAAGTTAAGTACATGCTAAAATGTTTTGGTAGGTCAGAAGCTTGATTTAAATCTGGCTGTTATCAGTCCTGTAATTGAAAGCATTTACTATAATTATCATAAAAATATTTTTGAATGGTTAAGCTCATAACCATTAGCTTTTTATAGAAATTGATAAAGAACTCTATTCAAAAATTGCAAAAATCACCACTTTCAACATTATAACTATGCTGAATCTAGTGTTATCTAAGTCATACAAAACTTGCTGATTCTATTTCACTACGGTTTTTGTTCTTTCTTAGGGGTCCTGATTTCGGAGGGCTTTGCAAGCAGGATGTTTCCCTTGTGTTTTGAGCACAAACACGACAAAAAGGAAACCTCAGACTCAGCAAGATTTCAGTTGATTTCGTAGCAGGTTTTGAACTGACCACACACCAGCCTTTGTTCAACTGAAAACTGCTGCATTTATTACTTTCTGGATTTTTTTGAGGAAACCTGGGTTCAGATAGGTTTTGTGCAAGTTTATAGTGCAAGTATAATTGCAAGTATAATTGCAACTAATTGTTTTGAAAAGACACGAACTTCTTTTTAAATACAACACCAGCAAAAATCAACTCTTAATTTTGCATGGACTAGAGATTAAGGATTCCCTCTTGCATCCACAAGGCCTTTCACATTAGCTAGCTGACAGTAAGCATCAGATGGCAAGGATTTAACTGAGCATTAGCTGTGCAGCACTTACTGGTGTGATCCTCACAGAAATGCCAATATTGCAGCAAGATGAATGCCTGAGAAACAGCAGGATTTGTGCCATCACAATAGTTAAAAATGACAAGAGGAGGTATGTGGAAGGTGCACACAGATCATGCTTACATAAAACACAGAATAGATATATATTAGTTCTTCAGATTTTGATGTGAAGAATTGTCCTGCAGTGAGAGCAGTTCTGAAAAGAAATCAATGTTTCCCTGGCACATGATTCTCTTAAACAGCGATAGGGTTGATAACTGCTTAAGATCCAAAGGGTGGACTGCATTCTGCACTAGTAATAATCAGCAGCATTGCTGTAAAATTGCTGACATGGAGTTTTTAATCTATATAAGTGAGAAGAAAACATCTGAGATCAAAGATCTGGACTATTTGTTCTGAAACATTTTTGTCTGAAAAAAACACTTGTTTTTTTCTAGGTTCCAGCAACGATTCTTTCTATAGCTTCAAAAGTTCTTTAGGAAATATGTTATTTCTGATATCCAGTGCTAGTTTTGGATGCAACTAACTGAAGTCTCAGTCTAACAAAGTACTTAACACTCTTAAATCAAATTTCATGAGCAGGCCCACTGAATCCCATGAAACAAATCCTATGCCTGTATTTGCAAAAATACCTTTTTGAGTTGAGATATGAAGTAGTGAAGGTCTGGACAGAAATGTGTGGAGTGATGCCACTGTGGGCTTTGTAGTGAAAAGTACAGTGAAGATCAATATACATCTAAAGGAAAGCTAGAAGTAATTACAGTGGTGAAAGGATTAAGATATTATGATACTGTGAACAACTACCAGAGCCGTGACTAGTAAAATAAGACACAGTGAAACAAACTTGTGATAGAATGAAAGAAGTGAATTCCATTTATTTGTGAACATAGAGGAGAGTTCATACATTTTTGGTGACACACTCACATGTTAGTATTCTGGCCTCCTGACTCTCATTTTTGCTTATATTACAGTACTTTTACCCCAATTGGGCAGAATAAACAATATTTATGGATGTAAATTACACCCATATTAAGGCCTCCCTAAGTTAACACAGCAATACAAAGGGGCCTTAATGTAGACAAAAAGCAGCACTAATTTCTCTATTATAAAATTTTCTAACACATTCCATCTATTCTACTTTAATAAAGTTGGAACAAATCTAAACTGCTGCTCAAAAATGCCTTAATCATTCTTTACCTTTCCATCTACTTCATTAGTTGCCTCCGCTGAAATGCTTGTTCACGCTTTTCATTTGTGTTTTATGGTCAAATACTCCAGGAAGAAGGTCAAATTGTGGACTCAAGTTTAGGGCCAGCATGCATTTGGCCTGACTGAAGATGGCACACTAGATTCTGTGAAGTTAGCAGTTAGTAAATATTCAGGAAAGGCACTGTTTTCCCAGACACAAATAAGTGTACTAGAAACCCAAGTGAAGTGAACGGAAAAATCCAAGGCTACCTGCTAAAGCACAAGTCAATTTACACACAGATTATGTCATTGTCTCATCCAAAATCTCCCCCACACTTCTGTTTCCTAGTCTTAAATTCACACTTTCTTTTTCTTATCTTCTTTATGTTTCTCTTGCAGAGATTCTGCCTCTTCCTCAGGTATGAACACACTTACAGTGACATCGCTGGTCTCTGTGCCATACTTGTTCTTCACCACAATGCTGTACTTCCCAGAGTCGAGTGTGGACACAGCAGAAATGGTAAAGCTGACATTTTTTCCAGATTCAAATTTCAGGATGCAATTAGCATCTGATACAAATGATTTCTCATTCTTCAGCCATGAGACCTCTGGGGCAGGATCTCCCCAGACAGTGCAAGAAAGATTAAGTGCCTATAGAAAAAGTACAAAAGCATTATATGTAAGATAAAAAATTTACTGTATGTTTTGATGCGTAATTCAGATGGATTTTTTCAGGTTAAGCTCACAATACATTTGCCACAGAATTAAAGAAAGCATAGCTCTTTTTTTTAATATATATTTATATATAATAAGTAGGAATAAAGTGTCCCTGGAATAATTTGTTTAATTTAGGATCATTCTAAACTATGCCCTAACAGCTCTTCCGACAGACTTGAGTTGTTTTACACAGTCCTATAAAACTGTTTTTATCTGAAATCGATACAGGCGTTATGGTTTATTTGATGCTTATACAAGTATTTCCCTCTGTGATTAGCAAGGTTCCTAAGTGCTGAATCCATGCTTAACTGGCTGAAGGAAGCCTCTTCACTATTAGAAAGTCAGTTTTTGGAGAAATCACTTGCAGATGAATAGCTTCTGCAGGCTAGCAAGTCTATTGTGCATATGATGATCAGGACTCCACTATTAGAAAGTCAGTTTTTGGAGAAATCACTTGCGGATGAATAGCTTCCGCAGGCTAGCAAGTCTATTGTGCATATGATGATCAGGACTCCACTATTAGAAAGTCAGTTTTTGGAGAAATCACTTGCGGATGAATAGCTTCTGCAGGCTAGCAAGTCTATTGTGCATATGATGATCAGGACTCCTTTATTTTTTTCTTTGCTTTGTCATCATCAACGAAGAAATTAATGTTTGGGAGATACTTATACATTTAAACTCATAGAATGCTGTAGACTTCAACATCAATAATAAACTTGATTCTTAAATAGTAAAAAAAGTACCACAGCAAAAATTAAATTAGGATACAGACACAACATTAAGGCTGTCACATTTGGAGCAAATGCTGTCCTTTTAAGAATGAAAAAAATCCCTTGTGAATGAAGTCTAATTACCCCAGACCTACTAAACAAAGTTTCAGACCCTGGGGGGTCTGAAGGCATTAGTATATCATAATATTGTAATCCTGTTTAACTGCTGTCTCTCCCAAGAGATTAAAAGTCCTGGAGGCTTGTTTAGCTCCCTTCTTCCCTGTAACTGTTATCCCCTCCTCTCATCACAATGCTGTAGGAATCTTCCTAACAGAGTTTGCAGAAGTGAACATCACACAGAGAGTCAAATGTGAGAAAGTTTACTTCAGTGGTACATAGATGTTTTTATGGACCTTTCTTTAGGAAGGAATCAATTAGGTCTCAATATTAAACAGTATATTGGTCTGAACTTAAAATGTGATTCAGAGCAGAATCTAATTTTTTTCCTACAAGGAATCTGATGAATTTTTACTACAGAGAAAATGTTCTTCAGTGTTACATGAGGAATGGACAAAGATGAACAACTGGAGTCAAGTTTCTCTTCTATTTTCTTAAAGGATCTTGATAAAAATATGTCAAAAATAGACGACTGAAAAGGCCTCACATTGTTAGCCCTATATGCACTCATGATAAAAGTGAACCGTGAGAAATCTATTTCATACGTTATCGTCCCTCTACTTCTCTACTTCATATCTGTAGTGTAATGGTAGAAGATGGGACAGAAGAGATAAACCCATAAAGCAATGGAAATGGATAAATAGAAAATAGATACCTCTATAAAAACAAAACATTTTTCTGCCTCTCTCAAGAAAATCAAAATCAAATCAACCCAACATCTCCTAAGGATCAAAATGAGAACAAAAGGGAGGTGGAATTCTTTGCTCCATCAACAACACATATATATCTTGGTACCAAAGACATGTTCTGAGCATGAGGTGGTTGACGCCTGTTGGAAACGGCCTCTATCTGATTTCCTGCAGCAGCTACAGTTGGTGACTGTGTGGGACTTTTAAAGCCCTTGTCTCGTAGCCCACTGGTGTGAATGTGGTTTTGATTGTCCTATCAGCCCATCTTTTTGAAAAACATGGGGAACACTAGAGGTTTTGCATTTCCCCCTCTTCCTTAGCACTCTCCATACAAGCATACCTTCAGCCTCAGCCGGACATTATGTCTGGGTCCCTTCCAGTACTCAGTATTTATTTTGTCCTGATTCTCTAACAAGCAAAAGATCACTACTGAGTTGTCCCAATTGCCACTCAAAGGTCTTAATGAGCTGAAGTCCATGACTTAGTCAGCTCTATTAGTGGCATCATTGAAACCTCAGTTGTTTGAAGTGGTGTCAGTTTTCCTTAAATCAAAGAGATACAGGAGCAGTGATAACCCTTTTTTCTTCTAAAACTTCCCTTGAAATAGCTGTGTTTTGCTTAACCTTGCATCGCCAGCTCCTGCTTGACATCGGTGCTCCTCTTTTGATGTTCCCAACTCTTATTATTTATTTTCTGGTTACTAATGTGCAGAGATGTATCTTATCATTCACTATGCAGATGGTGGGATCTTTACTCATATTAGCATTTTCTGGAAGGTGATTCCAAGATCATGGAGCCTTAGCCAAGGAGAAGTGATTGTCCATTGTGACTGCTCCCATCTGGTTTAGATTTTTTGTCCTTTGCACAGAAGACGGTTCGCTGATGTGTTTGTATCTCTATTACTCACAAAAACCACTGATTATAATGCTGTATTCATCCTGAAATCCTTATCCCAGTGAAAAGCACAAACTATTGTGTCCTGCTCCTCCTGAGTGGAAAGAGCCAATTTTGCCTTTCAAGAAAATTCCCCTTTTTTAGTGGTTGTCTGGCTCAGATGATTATCAGGAAAAAAAAGAACTGGAAATCTGTCTAGATGTCATGGTAAGTGCAGGCAAATATCTGTTCTACCCAGTATCTATTCTACCTCAAAAACCCTGGGCGGTCCCCACCTCTTTGAATCAGATCCCAGGATTTCAGCGCTCCACACAGAAAGTCACAAACAAGTCTGGACGCATGGCACTGATGTGTGTGCACTTGGAGCAACCTGCTGCTGCAAATCCAGACCTTTCTGTCCCCCACTACCTCTTCTGCCTTTCACTGCAGATTATCGCAAGAGTAGCATGGGTGTCAGAGGGGACTGTGTTATTGTATTTCAGGTATTGCTGTTCCTCTTGCATATTAGCACAAACCCACATTCATGGGCAATTTGGGCTAAGATGCCAGTGTGTGAAGTAAAGCAGCTAAAACTTCCTTCTCCCAGGCTAGCTGTGAGGGCAGCAACCCCTGGCAGAAGCGTAGAATGAAGAACTGGTGAGCAGAAGCATGTAACATGTTGCATCTACGTTTGCAAGTGCCTGTCTGTCAGAATCCTAAGTCTCCTTTAAAAATAAAACCCCTTACCCAGGTACAGGCCTTACTCGGTTAGAACAGCCACTTAGGTTAATTTGGCCAGCTGCACACAAAACTTCTACTAGTACCTACTGTCAGTTCAAATTCCTCCCTAATGTGAATTGACATTTAGCCTTTTCTAATTATATCACAGTGCTGAAGAGCATTTGTGTCTATCAGTGGAAGCCTCTTAGGCCATCTGGAACACTTTGATTAGCACTGGAGTAACACTGGTTCCTGTGTTCTCATACATATCCTTCAGCTCACATGCAAAAAGCCAGTAAATAGCATCACAGTCATAGTGTTAAGTTTAAGTTTGAGGCATGCATATGCTTGAAATTCAAGAGAGATTCTAGGGATACCAATCTGTTCCTATAGCTCTATAGTTATGGCCGCACTTGGATTCAGAATCAAAGCTTGCAATTGTGAGTCTTGTACTACCTCATTTGCTCTTTTTCAGAAACCTTGATGATTGTGCAATTTGGATGAATTACACAACAGATATAGAGGACTGTGTTCACCTCTCTCCAGCATATATGCAAACATTAGACGGATGAGCCAACAACACCCAGACAAGCACTGTTTTCCCTGATTGCTCTCTGTCCTATTCTCTTTCTCAAAAAGATCAACTACTGAATCCAGCAACATAAGGTCAAGGATATTTGTGTCGAGTTCTAGGAGTTTTTCAGTAACTTATTCAAACATCACAAGCGTTCTTGCTATCATGGACAATGTGTGTCCGGGTAAAATTTTGCAACTCATTTTTTACAATCTCTCTTTTCACAAACTCTCCACATTTTGATTTAGTGAGCTCATACTCTTCCATATGACTTCATTTCAATGCTCCTTTGGCAGAAAGCTTAAAACTGATAATAACCACCTGAATTTTATCCCCTGCCAAAGCAGTATGAGAATTTCATCTTCAAACCAAAGCAGTTTTAGCAGAAAATCTGCAGATTCATTCGATTTCTTTGTACCTTCTACCCACAGTTCTGCAGTTACAATATGTATATGAGAACTTCCTATTTTTACAGTATTCCCATAAACTGCTAAATCCCTTAATGAAAGGTCTTGTCAAATATTACTTCTTTTTATAATGCCAACATACTTAGTTTTCCCAGAATTGCTGCAGTCCGCTACCTGTCAGCAATGCTATATCTTGCATTGCAAGGCAATTCAGGCCAAGATTTTAGATTCTTAATACTTCTGTTCAGTTTATCATCAAATGCTTTTGACCCAGGTGACCTACAGCCAGCTAAAGCCGGAAGCATGAGGAAGCTGCCTTACTGTAGTTGTCACGTTCCACTTTTTCAGTTCCATTCACACACCTTATTTCAACATTCATGCACATTTTAAACAGGAAGTGGGTACTGGCAGACCAAAGGGAAGTGAACAGCAGACACTTGGTCTCAGTACTATTATGCAAAATCTTGTAGAAGTATAGTGCTGGGAAATGGTTACCAGATTAGAAAAGACTTCCTGGGCCATCTGTTCTGTGCTGAAGAGCCAATGTAGCCACGTTCCTCTGATAGCACCTTACAATAATCTTTCAGCTGAACTCTGCTAACTAACATAATCCAGTGTCATATCAGTGACTTCTTTTGACTTCCTTCCTATTTACCCTGATGAAATAGAGAATACTTTCTCCTTTTGTCTAGAAGAGAATTGAATTAGAATGGGTTACATGTTTTACACCATTTAAAAACCAACCTTTCCAGGTCTGACTATCTCGCCATGTCTTGAGAAAGTTAACTACATAAGATACAGAATGACTAGCTATCTTGTAAGGAAAGGAATGAAACCTTCCCTGACACCTTGTTACAAAAATCTAACTGTGAAACCTGCGCCTGAATTTTTAAAGAGGTGGTTACATAAGGAGTTTTTGTCTCAAATAGCATTGTCATCTCACTTTTATCTAATGCTTTTAAAAAAATGCCCTAAAAACATAAAACCATCTGTCGAAGACTGTTGAATTATATACAGAAGACAGGAAATGAATAAATAATATAGCAGATTTCAAAGATGGAACCTTTAAAAAAGAGTGAATATTTTCCCATTATTGAAAGGCATTCAAGCTGTTTGGCTGTTGTATAAAACTTCAGTTAATTTACTGTACCTTGCCTTCCTGGATGGTGACAACATCGGGCAAACCTCCAAGTACCCGTGCACGATCTGAAAATGCATGAGGATAATTTTCTTTAATGTTTCAAAATCAACTCTGTCCCAGATTTTGTTTCCTCTCTAGTTCTCTCCTTTTATCTTATTTATGTACGACTTGTCTCTAGTATATGTGCATGGAGAGAATTATTCAGCATTCTTAGCACACCATTTGGACCTAAAATAACATTAAATTCACAGCAAAAGATGTGTTAATAGCTGGCTGTCAATCACTTACTGAGGGAAATTAAAGTACATGGCTGTGTCCTGCAGATTTTGCCACCAATGAATTCAGTGTTACTTCTGAATGCACAAAAAAATCTGAATTTTGGGGATCTGGTGCCCTAAATTTTCCATGTCATAACCTAAAAACTCTGTGATTATGAAAAGAAATGAACAACGGTGAAGATCAGGCTTTGATCTAAATGCAAGGGCAGATTCCAATCTTGGTGACAGCAGTGAAATTCCATCACTTTGTTTGGATGTATTTGGGTGTAAACGAGATCAAAATCTGGTCTAAAGCTTTTATTTCAAAGTCCTATAGCAATCTTACATAAATAAAACTAAGCTGAGTACATGAAAGCCTTTGATGCACTCATTCTGGGATATGGATTTTGTTAGTTTTAAGTCTTGGAGCTTGGCAGAGGACAGAAATGACTACACAGAGTGCTCCCTTCATCACAGTTGCTAATGCCCCATCCTGTAAAATATGTGGTCTGGAGTAAATAACCTGATGAAACCAGAAACAAGGCTATATTACATCAAGTAACATGCTAGCCCCATATGAATGGTCCAGAGTCAGAAATGAGTGGTTTCGGGTAGGGCTACTGATCCCTTCATGTTTTCTCAGCTGGGACTAGTTGGGATTATTGTATATTCCCAATGCCCATCCCATTTGGAATGTATGTCCAGCGAGGAGTTAGCTCAGATCTCTACTCATTTTGTCCTCATTTCCATACAGGTCTGAAAGAAATCTGCAGTGGGGGAATTTTGGGGGGTATTACATTTTCCATGCATTTTTGTGCAAATAGGAAGAAGATAGAGCTTAATAACTCAATCTGACTTCTAATGACTTATGTATTAATTAATAGGTAATTTTTGTTTTAATTATTATGCTGGAACTGACACTTTAAAATGCAAAAGTATCAAGAGATACAAAGAGCTGGTTTTCAGCCATACAAAAGCTAGTATGGCTTTCTTACCCACAGCATCTCTGTATATGGTGTGGAGCCATTTAACACTTTAGATAGTTCAAAACTAGTTCAGTGATTTCCTCCAGCTTTCAAAAAAAAGTGGCTTTTGCACAGAGAACATGCATGAGACATCTCAGCAATAATAATAACTTTTAGAGAAGGCTAACTGGTAATGGGAACAGGAGCTCAGACTGGAAAAATCAACGTAGCCCATAATTAGTGTCACTGAAAGGTTACTCTCCTTGCTTCTCCTTGGTGTAAGAACAAAGTAGTATTAGGATGTGCACGTGCATACACACATGTATACATGCTCTCTCTCCCCCAACATACAACCTTCAGGATAGGAAAAAAACCTTTATAAGCAATTTGTTATAACTATTGTCAAAGAAGGCCCACTTACTTTTTTCTGCAATTGCAGCTTGCCTGGAATTGAGAGAAATAAAAAGAGGTTTCATTTGAGGTTTACTTAGAGTGATTGAAAACTACCTTTTCTTTTTAACTGCTTTTAAACAATTAAAGAAAATCTTATCATTTGATAATACTGTTTTTCTTTTATTACCAAGGTGTTATATAAGAGTTATATCAAAGAATTCAAATGCAAAGAAGTCCTACAGGCTTCTGTAGGACTAGAATTTGTTTCACAGCATGTTTTTAGCTCTAACACAAAACAAACATAAATGTAGTTTTTATTTAATGACAAATGGATGCCATTACTGTATTTAGATGGCACAATACTTACTTTAATCTCTGGAATTCAGCAAAGGCTTCATCAAATGCTTTGAAAGAGAAAAGTTGATTTTAAAGGTAGGTCCATAGATGGGTCATCACAAGTTTAAATTTAAAATGTAGACAAACTTAAAACATAGAAACATTAAAGAATGTATTGATGCCTCTTTTGATATGGTATAAGGCTTAAAATGCTGAATGATTTAAATAAAAAAGGCAGTCTTGTACATGAGAGCTATTATATATACACATGCACACATAAACACACATATTTTCTTCTAAAAGTCAGGCTTTAACACAAAGAGATAGGACTGATAGGATGAAATTACCTCACAAAACTTGGAAAAAAACCACAGTGTACCAAATTAATATAGATTACAGGATACAAGAGATATATTTTTTCCAAGTATTTTTTACATCTGCTCTGAAGCATCACACTAATGGCCATGAACAAACTAGTTTGCTATTGCAAACTGTTCTGTCTTTCATAAAATCTGTCTAAGCTGCCAACCTCTCCCCCTTCAAAAGGGAGGAAGGAATATCTTTTCTCAGAAATTGGGGAAAGAGTACAGAAGGAGCAATATGGAGCTGATTATAAAGCTATCCCCTTACACAGAGCTTGCAAACCCAATGTGAAGCTTTAGGGATGGCAATGGCTGTGAACGGAAAGTCAGCAGTTCAGAAGCAGCTCATCTGTTCCCTAGGATCTGAGAGCTCTCTCAGAGAAAAAGCTTCCAAAAATCAATCCGAATAATTTTAGCTGTTCCCCTAACATTGCTTCATTATGTTGATGAAAGAGACCAGTCTTGACATCTTGGAAGACTAAAGAGCCTTATTATATCCATCAAAGAAGTACAGTGGGGGGGGGGGGGAAAATAACAGAACAAACTTGTCCCTCACTTCCTCCTCCAAATACTATTTGGAAGAGTGAGATATAGAGGTCATTTGATGCTACAGCTTGTATTTAAAATTGCCAATCAATGCCAAAAACACAAGGGTTTTGGTAAGATATTCCAGAAACTGAGCTGGCATCTCACTGGGCAGCACTAAGGCAAACTGCAAGCTGACATTTGGAATAGGAAAACCTGGTTTGTAATTTATGACCTGAGAGCAGATGCTGGGCCAAATTTATGCTCTTCCTCCACAAACACTGCCAGGCTGCTGAGCTGCAAGGTACTCACAGATACCCTACAACCCAATGGGTAACAGGTCTGTAGCAGGATCCTGCTACAGATGCTCCTATCCGGCCACAATGTAATGCTCACACACAGGTGATATTAATAGATTGAATGACCTACCTTGTCCAGAAAGATCCACTGTCTTTTTGTGTCCTGTTTTACCATCAAAGAGTTCCATTGTATATCTGCCTTTGTCTTGTGGAGTTGGCTCATTGATCTGCAGCCAGATCTGCTCCCCAGTGACACCAGTCTTAACCCTGTCTGTAAATCTAATCTGGGCATCGCTGAAAAATACAAAACAATGTTATCTTTTCATTTTACAGGAGTATAAATAGGATTTGCTCATGTTGCCTCACTGAGTACATCTGCTGTTAGTAAACGATTTCCAAGGTGCTATGGTATGCCACCATATTCTGAAATTTTTGAAGCCAAATTCTTGCTAGAGACCAAAGGTGCAGAATTCATAGGACAGAATTTTCCCTTCAAGTTCTAGCTCTCCTCAAAGTTTGCAGAAAGGTGGTGCATCTTAGTCCATTCTCTGAGTCATAAGAGAGTTATATAAATTTAAGACCTAGATGTCTGAAGGGTAATCTATGCATCTTCAAATGTTCATGTTCTCGTCTTAGCAAAGGTTTATTTCTGCTCAGGGAAAACAAGACTATGTATATATGGCTGTACCTACAACAAAACTACTTTTGCTACTAATAGTGTTTGCCCAGTTAAAATGTCTTTTGATGCCCTGCCATGCTTTGGCCTTTACAGATAAACATACTTTGACATCAGCCTGTGGAAGAAGATATTCCTCCACAAAAAATACCAGCTTCCAGCTTCCTAGCTAAGCAATTAATTACCCTGGATGAGGGGAAAGATATTTGCCAAATAATTTATCCTTACACTGATAACTTCAAATATATTAGAGGGTCAAAGAACAATTTTGCTAGATTAATTCAATGTGCTCCAAGATAAAATTAGTTTCTAAAAATGAAACAGAAAAAAAGAAAGAGAGAGAGTGGAAGAGACAGGAAAGGAAGAGAGAGAAAAAAATCCAGACTACTTCATATTCACTTCCAGTTTTGAAACGCTTAGGACTCCTGGCAATGCCAGGTCAAAATGGATGCCAAGCAGCAGGAAAACCTCAGACTGCTTTCATTTCTCTGACAGCTTTGCTGGTCAGCATCAGCTCCTATAAGTATAGCCAGAATGCGACAACGTATCCTTGGTATTCTCTGCCTCATTGGCATGAAGTTTTGTTGAAAGATCAGTAATTCAGACTCCATCCTAAAGACCAACTACTACCATGTCCACAGGAAGTGAAACAATAATAATGTTAATAATGGATTTAAAGTGATCTAAGTCATTTACGTCTCCAGGTTTTCCAGTGCAAGCTATTAGCCTGGCTGAGAATTCAAAGCTGTCCAATGGATTTGGATATGCAACTCCCATTAATTCTAAGGGGAGCTGGGAATTCAAATTCTTGTAAAAAATCTCAACTCTTCTGTCTGTCATGGTTAGGTTGTGAGCTCTCACAGGAGGGGTCGTCTGGATTTTACTGCCCCAGGCATATGTTGGAGCTTGCTTTGTCTCTTAAACATGAACCCATGCATTAAGAAGATGTGCCCCATCTGTTCCTGTGAATTACAGCTTCTAGACAAGCAGACCTGCAGGCTAGATATCTCTAAACCAGTAATACTAGCTTTTTTCAAAGCCCCTCAGTTCCACGGTTTTGACTTGTGTTACTCCTCAAAACTGATTCAAGGAAAGACGCAGCACCTATTTGGAACGTGGGAAGTGCTCTGAAGCAAGGTGGCCCTGACAACATCACACGGCATGGGACTGTCACTCTCATGATGGATGGAGATGGCATGGTGGCCCTGCACCACCAAGACCTACATCTGGTACCAGTTTCATACTGGTGTGATTGACTGCAGTTAACAGGACTTATATGAGAGAAGATGAAACGAAAACTGGGCCCAATAGCTCTCACATATCCAGGTTTTGTTCAATTTATGAAAGCAAAAAACACTCAGACTTTTGCAAAACCCTTGCATACTTACTTGTGCACCCAGCTTACTCTCAGATCTTCCACATAATAATTAACAAAGGAGTACAGTCTAATACCCTCAGCTGTGCTCTGGATTTTCAGGTCTGTTGCAGATAAAGCTGAAAGAAGAGCATATGTTTTTATGCAGCCATTCATAGAGTGTCACAATGAGTCATTCAACTGAAAAGAGAATTAAATGCTTACCAATCCTTCTGCATACTTCATTCATCAGATCTGCAAAAGCTGTGGAAATAAAATCCATAGGCTAAGAGTCTGTGCCTGCAGCTCAAACAGTCAGTAAAAGCACAAGTACTGGCTCTGAAATATTCTCCCCAGCAGGATTCAAAGAGAAATTAGAGTTACCTTGAAAAGCATATTAGAATTCTAAGTAGTGCAGAAACATAGCCTGTTATTCCACGATTTCCTGACTTTATTTAATCACAGCCTTGATGAATACTGCTGCAGCTGAACTGAGCTACATTTTCTTTTTTTTCTGTAAATTACAATATTCAGTTGGAATGTTAACCCATCCATATACGTCATAATGGATATGAATTTTTCCCTGCTAGCTTGGAAGTAGTACTGAAATTCTAAAAATACAGTGAGTACAATGAGTAGGAATGCTCCTAAACAAAGGAATGGAAAAACATAAAAATGTGAAAGCTTTTAAAATTATCTAGTTCTGTAATTTCCTTTTATACTTGTAGACTTTTACTGCTGATGTGACTCTGGTGAAAAGTGTTATTTTGCTTAGTTTTAGTCATAATATTCTCCCAAAATTACACATAATCCAAATGCAACAAGCCATATTCAAATGTTACCTGTACTGAAAAATCACAGTTTTCTAATGAGACAATCTTATACACAGGAGGAACAAAACCACATGAAAGTCACATATGCATTTGTCTATACTACCAAAAACTCATTTGCAGGCAAGCATTCACCCTGTAAACTGGTATGGCTTACAACATGGCTCTGACCTGCATTCATGAGCTTTAGTTCACTTGAGTCCTTTCCTCTGTCATCCTTCAATATGACTTCATAAGTTCCAGCATCTTTCTTAGAAAACTGTAATATAGTAGCAGTAAAATCAGTATTCAAAATAGCTACTGTAGAAATCTAGATTTCACTGTAGATACCTCTTCTGTTTCTCTCGTGGGAATTTAAAAAGTTAGATTTAGCCTTTGAAATACATCCTTTTTCTCACAAGGTACTAACTCTTTGGAAGGGCCCTGAGTGCGTGGCCCCACTGGAGCATTTGGCCAGTGTGACCAAGGGGACCTGTCCCACTGGGGCCATGGGGAGATGCCCTCCGATGCCCTGGGGAGCTGCTTTTGGCTGAGGGGCTCCCGCAGGGCCTGGCCTGAGCTACTGCTCCAAACCGCAGGCGCCCCCCCAGCCTCGGCCCGTGCCATGGTGGTGCCTGACACCCCCCAGGGCTGGGGCTGCCCTGGCTCCCCCGGGAGGCAGGGGGAATGGGCCCTGGCGGCCAGGCCTGGCCCTGCCCTGCACGTCAGCCCCCGACACCGGCCCCAGGGGGACCCCAGCCCCTGTGGTGCCCTGGTCCTTCTTCCCTTTCACAGCTAGAGGAATTGAGACACAGAGGGATTAAGGGGTTAATGCAGGTCATGCACAGAGTCTGCAGCAAAGCTGGGTAATGAACCGAAGTCTCTCAGATTAGTCTCACAGCTGACTGTGGAGCCTGGTCCTTTTAAAGTCTGTGAATGACAAACACTTTCCTAATGCAACTCACGCAACATAAATGTGGTCTCATTCTGTTGTTAAACTGATCTGAAAAGGAAGTGACAAGCTTATTATCTCTTTTGTCATCATTTCCTGATAACCTGAATTAGCAGAGTTAAAGATAGAAATTTGCTTTAGCTAAAACACAGATGCCTTGAGAGCTCTTCCATTTTTAAAGCCCACTTCCTATTTTGATTGTTCTGCTGAATATCAGATTAGATTATATCTTTCATCTGAATTCATAACATTAACATTAATATTTAGGGCTAACAAAGACAGTCACTCACCTCTGATATCAGCAGAGTACATACACCATCTTTAAAGTCATGTTCTTCATCTACCATTATCTCCCTGTCATCTTTGTACCATACAATGTGTGTTTCCTTCTTAATGTTAGCCACCTAAAATGGATGCAAACCACACCATTATTATTCTGTTCATTTGATCAGATGAACTTATTGCATAGATTAGCCTGTTTAAATCCCAGAATAGCATTAAAGAACAGCAAATTTTACAGCTTGATTGCTGTGAGTTATAAGGATGTTGTTGCAAGCCTCACTAGTAAAATGAGTGATGCAAGAAGGAAAACTGAAGGAATGAAAAGAGAGAGGAAAGAACTGTGAACAGCCTCAAGGAGCCCAGGTAACCACTGAATCCTGCCCAGGGGATTTCCACACACATGAGCAGGAAGAAAATCAGAATGTCCCAGAATTCACAGAGAACCCTCATTCCTATTCAGGTTCCTGGATGGATGCATAGATATGGATGGATGGATGGATGGATGGATGGACGGATGGATGGATGTCTGGCAGACCTGAAGAAAAAAGTTTAAGCTATTTGCCAGTGTGTTTTGTCTGAAAAAAGCAAGGAGCACAAAATGTTTTAGTTTGTTTTTTCTGCTTGCAATATATGCGGGGTGGGGGGGATACACAGGGAACTGTGCTGGTCCTAACTCACTTCAGAGAGCTCACTGGAGAGCTACCAGATGATAACCCCTTTATGGCCTGGAGGCAGACGTTCTTCATCCCTTCAGAACAAATGTTGTTGCCGTCCTTCCATCCCACTCCCTGTCTCGGTCTCTCCTTTCTGTTAAATGCCTGAATTACAAAACTACACAGGCACCTCTAGCAAGGTGTCTAGTCTCAAAATACCAATGGTGATAAGCACTGACCAAATAATAAAAAAGCCCCTGCCCTGAAAAACTTTTCCTTTCTCTTCTGCCCTCTCTTCTATCCTATACAGAATAACCAATGTATTGCTGTTGAGATACTGTATTTCTGTAAAGAAAACAGAGCTTACTGATTATATGGACAATTTTTATCAGATACGTTGGAGTTCAAATCATTTGGATTTCACCACTGTCCTCTTCTTTGTCTATTTTTGAGCTCTATTTTTTGCTTTACGGATACAGCCCTAAGTCTCAAATAATCTGCAATTACACCAGGATGATTAGCCTTTGTGTTTTCAGAGGCTCTGTCACTATCCAATATGCAATTGTGAATACAAAGGCAAAGGGTATGTCTTTAGTTCTTTCCCTCCCCATCTAAGCAGTGGCAGTTCAAAGTACTTCTTTGAACATTACACTTCTAATGTCTTCCTTGCCTCTTACCTTACATTTCAACAGCACATTGCAATCACTGGTAACTTCCCATCCCAGTTTATCCACAAAATGAGGACCTGTTGAAAATTACAGATATATTTTTTAAAATCTCATCAGCGGTATTCACAATACAAAAACAAAGGCAAATGTGTTTTTCTTGCCAAGAACACTGTTATATTTTAATGTGTTCAACTTTTTCCTATTTCTCCTTCAGAAGGTAAGCAACTACATAGACAGAATAAGAACATCTATTTCAAATTAACATACACAAACATACTACTATACTTAACAAAATAACATATGTGATTCTTATGAATATTCATATCATCACCTTGTTTCCTGTGCCACTCTTTTCTCTGGAAATCTGATTCATTCTGCAGCTTCTTGAATACTAGGGATTAAAAACAGGAAAAAAATTAAGGCTAAACAAAGTATGTCATTTGTACAGTACTGAATGTTGTTATAAACAGTTAGGTGAAACTTTTCCCCCTTGGAGGTGAGCAAGAATTCTGCTGTTGGGTCAAGTTTTCATTCAGCAACTTAATACTGAACATTTCAAAGTGTCAGAACTTGATTACAGTTAACTCAGCTATCCTAGCTGCTTACAGTCATCAGGAGTTGAACATGTGTTATTTCTGACGAAGTGTTATCTTCAGTCATACAGCCACTTCTCACTCTCAGTAGGAAGCAAAAACAAGAAAGACCACAGCATCAGCAAGCAGCTGAAATTCTAAGAGGTGCAGGTATATATCGCTAGCTAACACGAACAGGCATTTGCATCAGTTCATTATTCTGGGAAATTTTCACTGCAGCTGCAGAAAAGCAAGCCATGACAGGCTGCAATATTTTATATTTCTAAAACAATTCCCCTTTCTCCAGACATTTTACAAATAGCAGTTCACACACACACACTTTGTCCTATATGAGGCAGGCAAGCACTGTAACATGACAAACCACTGGAACTTTTATTAGCGTAGAATCAGGAAAACACTGGAAAGTGAAGAGGACAATTGAGGTATCCTTAGTATAGTGCTTCCAGCCTACTACAATAAAAACAAAAGCATAGATTAGCTTACCATCACCAATGAGAACAAGGCTGGATTGGTTGGTTGCTTTTCCATCCTGAAGCTGGAAAGTGTAAGTTCCTTCATCCTTGTCCTCAAGTTTATCCATAATCATTTCAACAAGGCCTGTCTTCTGGTCCATCTTCATTTTGTATTTCTTCAGGAACCAAAAGTAAAGCAACAATTAATAGACATCAGAATCAGAAAATATTTGGCAAACATTATATGGCATCTTTAGGTGAAACTCTTTGTTTTCTTTATTCTGATTCTTGCTGTGTCTATCACCAGGTCTGAATATGTAAACAAACAAATTAGAAACCTATTAATGATGGAAGCCTATTTACTAATGCTAGAAATATGTGTCATTTCTGTTCCCTGCTGAGCATCATGTTCTTTTTCATTAGAAAGGCTTATATTTGCATATCTTCAAAATAATACTGTCTTTGAGACAATATTTTTATAAGCTTTAGCGTAGAATGCTCTATCCCTGGCTTCTAACTGATCTCACTGTATAACAAAAGCATGTCATGTCACATCTTTGGGAATAAAAAGTTCTGCACCTGCAAGCTTTCTCTTCATAAAATGAATTCCTCCAAACAGCACAGAGATGTGAGAACCAAGCATAAGAGTATATAGGGCCTAGGGCCGTAAGTGTATATGGTATACTAGGATCATAGATGAGGGAGAGAGGATGAATCTGGGCTACTGCAGTGACTCCTCAAAGACCACAGCAGTTACTTACCTGGGACTATCTTAGTACAGGAACTCCTATGGTCCCTACTTGTTTACAGAATATGTGGTACTTGCAAAGGTGGCAGGAAGTCATTTAATTCCGCTTTGAAAACTGCAAACAGTAGAATTTGGCTGTAGCTCAGAACTATGGACAAAATCTTTCTAGTGATGTTTTCAGTGACATATGATATTTCTCATGAAAATGTGTTAGAATGGAACACTAGTTGAAAGTACATTAAAGACAGTGACATTAATACTCATTGCTCATAAAAAGGCAAACATCTGTAAGAAATGAAAAGGCTTACCTCTCCATTAAATATCTCCTTATCATTAAATACAAAGTTGGCCTTTGCATTGCCAGACAGTTTTTCAGCTTGCAACCAGAATCTCACTTCTCCTTTTTCCAAAATTTCTACTGCCAACTCAGACACAAGTGGGACAGCTACGCAGAAGGAAAAAAGAAATGAAGCATATACTTTGTCTGTGTCCCAACAACTATTTTCTTCTGTAAAAAGAAAGCCACTTCTTCCCTTCATGCTCAGATGTATGCAGTGTAACTAGCTTATGATAGCTTTTCATACATACAGAATGCCCTTCCATCCACAAATAAATCGGATGACAGATGAGATATAATTGCTTGGTCCTTCAATCACTAGGCCTGCACATACTGGAAATGTTCAAGATTTGCGTTATGCTTGGTGCCCCTCTATTCTAATACAAGGCTAAATCTATTTCAAAGGTAAACTGCAAGTAGTTCTGTAGCATGATATGGGTCTGTATGGCACAGACCCATGTTCAAAGAGCTGCTTAATCATGTTACTGTAAGACAGTGAACTGACCCAGCCAGGGGGGAAAAAAAAAAAAAAAGAACACAAAGCCTAATCAGAAAGTCAGCTGCTAAACTGCAGGTTGGGGGATTTTTCTAAGCACTCCGATCCTCTGTGAGTGAAACTTTTATCTGTAGAATTCACCTAGTGTCACAATACACCATAAATCTCACCGTACATTTGTTTACACACAAGTATAGAAATCCATGGCATATAGACCAATTCCTTGTGTAAGCAGGAAAAGTTGCTATAAATAGTGCTATACCATAGCAAATTTTAGGGATTTTTTTCATTTTTGTTTGTTCTTGTCAGTAAAAGTTCTCAGCTTGCTTTCACTCCAACTTTTTGTTAAGATAGTTTAATCAGCAACATTAAATATGGGCATTTAGACTCTGATTTTGGGCATATTGATCATTTTATTGGTTTCTCTCACTTTTATCTGTTTTAGTGGATGCTCAAATTTTCAGTAAAATCATACTCTCAGAAGTATGCACACAGTATGTGCACACTGTCCAAAGCTCCACTTTCACAGCAGTGTAAAGCCTGTATGGCAAGGTAGTAACATTGAGCTACTGAGAGGGGGTATACAAACACATTGTGAAATGCTTGATTATGTAGTCAGGTGGCAGATGTAAAACTACACCTCCTCCCAGATGAATCCCAGCAACCGGTTTGTTTCATTAATTTCACGTATAGAGGGTCCCAGCTATAACAGGAGAGGACTGGGACTGAGGTGGTGACTAATTTCTCTTATCTTTCTATTTTCACTACCCTAAACAACTGAGGTGCCTTCTGGCTGCCCTTCTACCCTGCTGCTAAATAAAGTGAGTGGCTGCCTGTGAGGACTCCCTGCATCTTTCACACACTTACCCTTTCCATGCACACACATGCAACCACACTCATCCATACCCTTTCACTGCCTGAGCGACACAGAACCTGTCTCTGGTAAGAACATGGCTACTGGGAGGTGAGGCAACAGTCATAGGAAGAAAGAGAATTATGAAAAAGACACAGGCGTAACCAGAGAGGATAATGGTTAAAAAGGAGTCAGGAGGGATGGAATTACCAAAAGGTAGCAGGGCAAAGAGCAGCCACATTATGAGTGTGCCACAGCCATGTAAATGGTACATGTGAAGCTTCCTTGCCTTCTGCATTACTTTGCTTATGGGAAACAAAAGGAATTTGGGATCTTGCATAATTTCTTGAAACAAAGTGACTGCAACGCCACAGGAGCCAGCTGAAGCAACAGGAAGGGGGTGGGAGTACCTGCTAGGCTGCACTGCTCTTGTCTTACTGTCAGCTCAATGGCAATTTTAAACTCATCGCTTGATTTGTCTGTAATTAACTATGAATATCTTAGTCTACAATGAAGAGAGGAAAAGTATCTCAGAAGCTGTTACAGAAGGGGCTGAAAGGATGTAAAGAGATGAAAGGATGTCTTTGGGGAAAAGATCATTCACTCCCCCCAGTCCAAAGGAATCTGACTAATCTGAGCGAACAGAATCTTTGCAAGCAGAAGTCTTATTTTAAAGTATTTCCATTTTCCTAAGCAGCAATTGACAGCTACTTCAGGGATTTTCCAGGCATCATGCTTACAAGGTTTTAGATCCTGTTGGTATTGGTACAACACCGTGAAATACCACACGCACTTGGCAGAACGTCCTCAGGCAGGTACCAAATTGAAGAGTTGGAACAATTTATTTTTTACCCAACACTACTGCACTGTGGCCCTCACATATAATTGAATTCTCTAAGACTGGATTATTCAAGCAACCCATTTTCCAGTTAAGTTGCCAGCTGCATATGTTTCTAAGCATAAGCTACAATTAAACGCAGTTCAGAAGTACAAATGAACAAACATGCAAGTACTTCTGTTTGATCAGAAATGCCTATGACTAATTTTTTTGTAGAGAATTTTGGTAATCCTCAAACAGATTATCCAGAGATATGACTAAAGTTCCATGTTGATTGACAGGCACTCGTTATTATTTTTCCAGCCTCATAGGCATAGCCAGACATATCCCAGCCTCTGTAACTGATTAGTTTTGTAGTGTCCACAGGGCCTGGAAGGGTCCAAGCAAGTAAGACAGTTTTCTGCTTTTCTGCAGGAATTTCCGTTTTTGCCTGTGTCTCTTGGCTATTCCATGCACACCAAGAAATGTACTGTTACCTAGCAATATGTAAAAAAAGGCACACACACTTATATTGTGACATTAGCTATGAATACAGAGTGTGGAAGAGCACCCAGTAGAGAAGGGTCAGGGCAAGTAAGGACGTAGCAACAAGAAGGGTTTGCGATGACTAACTTTCAGTGTAAAGACATAATTAGGAGGAAAAGACTGGGAGGAGCAGGAGTAAACAAGGTGACGCTTTGGCTGTCATTAAGCTGTCAAAAGATGATACAATATGTTCAGAAGAGTAGAGCTGATATAGAAAAGACACAGAAGGAAATGAGAAAGGGAGACGATATGGGCAAAACGACAGGCACTTTCTAAGGCCACGCTTTGACTGGACTGGAGAGGTGCAATGTGGGCTGAATTGGCAGAGGTTCCAGCAATGCACTAAGTTGGAGATGTTAAAACATAGGCAAGAGTTTTAGTGCTGGGAATGAAGAAGAAGGAGATGTAGTAGGAGCAGATAAGATTTAGATCTTGTCTAGCTGTATGTAACAGGATTCATTCTACTGTTCAATTTATTATTTTTTCAATTATTCAAGTTACATTCTGATGAAAATAACAAAGTTGCACTACTACCAGGATAACACAAAGGTGTAAGAGTTCTGTGGACTTAAGGAAAATACCATCCCAAGCAGCAAAAAAAATGTTCAGATTGCCAAGTGTTACAGAAAAGAGGGAGGGAATTAATTTCAAAAAGAAAATTGCTGTAAATATAGACCTTTACAGCTGAGTTTGCTACAATTGCCTGCTTTGTTTGTCTTGAATTGAACTTATGTTAACATCAGTTAGGGTAAAAGTAGAGGGGCAGAGAATTACAGCTTCTCAAATCAGTTTAGGTATTCTGAGTAAGTATAAAAGGCTGTTCAGCAGAAAAAACAAACATGATAGGATACTTATTTCCCATCTAAAAAATAGAATTATTATATACACCTAGGTAGTAGCATGCAACAGACCAGAAAGAACATCAATAATACACAAATGTACACAAAGAAAAAGAAAAAAATAGAGGAATCTTAGATTTGCAATTCAAAAACATGCTTTAATTTGAAACTGCTGTAGAAACTTCTCTACCTCATGCTGGCAGGAGCTTTGTGATACATACCCCAATGCATGCAAACCTCTCCCCTACAGACATGCTCAATTCACTTACTTGGGAATTTACGTTCATGGCTCAGAGCAAGTAGACGTTTCATTTCTGCAAAAAACATAAAATAATTATTATGGGTATGCATGCCTTATGGATATAAGAGAGAAACTTCAGCAGGAAAACCAGATGTGAAAACAAAACAGGCATGCTTAACAGAGACTATTTTTTACCTTCTTCATCAATTGTGTAGCTTGATGAAACTCCATCAGTGTCTGTAACGACACAAGAATAAATTCCCAAATCATCTTCTCCAAGATCCTTAAAGGTAGCTTTTGACCTTTAAAACAAAATTTTGATCAAAAGATGAGACTAGTGTGAACCAAAACCCTCCTTTATGTCTATAACACTAGATAGAAATACTCCTGTATTCCTTTGCTTTGAACAGGAAAATATGGGGCCCTGGCCATCATATAGAAGGTATGTCCTGCCATGTGTACTACAAATGGAGATGGCATAGCCTGTATATCTAAACTATGTGGACTCTGTCAGTGAAGAAGGGAGTGAAGAGAGAAACAGGAACATCCATGACACCATGAGAGTGAAGGTTGCCTCTGCTGGGGTAGCAGCACAGAGCCAGGCACAAGCTGCACAACTTTCCGGGAAGCTGTATAAACTCTAGGCACCAAAAGTACTGGAGCTAGATAGTTTAAGCTCGCTCAAGCATGTCTAAAAAATATTTTGTCATATCTTTGATGAGTGTGCAAGTATCATGTAATTCAATTTTCATATGCAATATCAAAAGAGTGCTGTGAGCTGTTACTTTCTGTATGGTTTCTGTAACTGGAAGAGCACATAGCTACTCTGTAGGCCGAACCTGTGTATTTGCCATTTCTTCCTCTCTGATGAAAGCCTGAAGAAACTCATAAGGCTTGCAGAGCATTACAGAAGTTACCGAATCTAGGATATGGAGATGTGATCAAAATAGAGGACTGCTTACTCCAGCACCTCAGAAGATTGCGACAGTGTTACATGATAAAAGCATTTTGCAAGCAGGCAAACAATTTTAGCCTTTGAAGATTCAAAATAATAACAATGTCTGCCCTGGTTAACAGGTTACAAGATGACAGAGAACGTGTCCTCTCCCTATGAAGCACTGCCCTTACAAGAGGCCTGACTCATTCTGTGTAAGTGACAATTTCCTAATGGTCTGCATATGGACTGGCAGGAGAACAGCATGCGCATAAAGCAACCTTCCAACATCAAAAGCAGATTTAATTCTTACTGAGGCCTTAAACCCCAAAGGATGAATTTCTGTGACCAGCCTAGAATTTGCAAAAATGAGACTAACATCACCCTCAAGGGTTCTTACTTTCCGCCTTTCGTAGCAATGTCCAGTCGAGAGTCATCCTCAATTGGTTCATAATCCTTGGACCAAACAAACTTAGAGTTTGGAGACATCTGATCACATTCAAAGTTCAAGGAAATGACTCCATTATCATCTACATCAACCACCACTTCTTTAGTTCCTGAAAGATCAGAACAAGGCAATTCCACTTTTTTAGAGAAACCAGCAAACAAATTTAGATATATATCATTCATAGAGTGGATTAAGCAGATCCTTGTCCTCTTCTCAGCCTGCAAACACTGGGACCCTCAATCTTTGATTCATGAGTACAATTCTTATTCTAATCCATAAAAATATGGAGCAAATTAAAGAACATCATAAATCAATTGATTTATTTGAGCAAATCTAAGCACACATGAGAGTTATGGTATTTGCTTTGGAAAAACCTGAAGAGGAAAAAAAAGTGAGCCTCTAAATCCACTAAATTTTTAAAATATTGAATAGCAGTATTTTCCATGGTAAGGGATAGTCAGAGCTTTCTTTCTATAGCACAAATTTCTCATTCTCTAGTCATACAAGAGCTCTGAAGAGAATACCATGTGCAAAAGCAGATGTTTGGAGAGGTACAAGAGGCAAAAGAGGAAACTACCGAGTTGCCCCAACAGCACTCACTTGTGCAACTGAGGCACATTTTCAGTGAGGCTGAGAAGTTGGTTTAATTGCTGTGCTTGGCATCTGGCCCTGCCGCAGTCTGTGGCATGCATCCTGGGCTCACAAAGGGAGTTATTTGCAATTAGCTGCTGAGTCGCCCACCCTGTGTTCAAAGTACCTATGGCCCTTGAGCTGGATAAGGTGATCCAGTTTGTCCTTACAACGCCCTGAGGGTCAATCTCAGATCTAAAACCTGAATGTACCTCTAGCCTGCCGCTTGCAGGCTGATGCAGCTGAGAGAACTTAATTTGGGATTCAGGTGGCTCCACAGTCTTGTCATCCATGGTGTTAACTTTCATTTCAACAACTTGTTTGAGACTGTCACTGAGAGCCTGTGCATTAAGGGGTGTTGGAGACCATCCAGCTTCCTTCTCTGAATGGCTTTGAGTTGGATCTCACATCTGAATAGGGCACTCATATTATTTAGTTTAAGACAATTCTGAGCTGCCCAGAATGCTAATGACACACTTTCTCCACAAAGTATCGTATCTTAAAGACAAAAGCTTTATTCCTGACACTGAAATTAAATGCTTTATTTTCAGCATAATTCTTAATGAACCTCAAAAGTACAAGGAGATTTCTGTGTTTCCTCGTCCTGATACTATACATGTCCTCTCCAGCACTGTGAGTAGCTCCTGTAATGAGAATCTGTATATGTGCAGCCTTCTTATTCTTTATAACTTGCCATAACTGTTTAATGAAAGAAGAGATTGATATTCATGTTTTGGTACTATTATTTACCAGCCTTCCCAGTAATGAAGCACATGTTAAGTACCAATGTATGATAAATGAAGCCTGAGGTCTATAGATATCTTACTAGGCAGCAGCATATTTGCAAAATTTTTGTGATGTAACTTGTTATATGGAAATTCATCACTTGACATTTCATTAGTGTTTACTTTTCTGTAGATTATTAGTATATCAATCTTTTGATGGCAGTTTATGCAATATACAAAGAATCACAGCCAGAAGGTCCATTCAAAGGGCAGCATCTTTTATATCTGTTTTAAAGTTTTAAATCTGTTTATATCTGTTTTAAAGAAATCATGTTATGATAACAACACACAGTGTTTATCTCCAACAGTGATGTTGGCTTTTACCTCTAATATTTATATGGGGAGTAGGAGAAAAAAGTCATCTTTTTAAACAACTGCACCTATCCTACAAAGTGAAACCAAAGAGGCAGCCATAACAATACCAGTCTAATTTCCCTTCTCCAGGTAGCCCGGTAGTGTCAATGTATCATCCAGTGCCTCTCTTAAAGGCACTATAAGAAATAAAATACTGAGATGTCATATCAAATACTGATTATCCCCATTTATCTGAGTGCTTTGTTACCTTGAAGGGAAAGAGATAACATTAAGATAAAGAAGACAGCTTGAAAACAGAGTTACTGGCATCATTTGAAATATAGCTAGTCGGAAGAGAAAAGTTGAATGGGATGGTTTCCTTAATTTCTGAGACTTGGCCTTAAAACTTTCAAAACATGCTGCTGAAAGTCTTTTCTGTCGAGTTGTATATTACCTATTGATTAGCTGAAGTGATTTTGA
Source organism: Dromaius novaehollandiae (assembly GCF_036370855.1). Lineage (NCBI taxonomy): Eukaryota > Metazoa > Chordata > Aves > Casuariiformes > Dromaiidae > Dromaius > Dromaius novaehollandiae. The sequence goes on along the minus strand of NC_088099.1, from coordinate 117,457,499 downwards.
TGAGTAACTGTGTGTGTGATTAATGTTAAAAAGCAGACAGGCTGAGACAGCCACCAGGTTGCATTTTTAGGTCTTATACAGCTATGGTCATAGCAGAACCTAAGGCAGTGTCAGGAAAGATGGGTAATTGTAACTTTATACTATCTCTAGTGTGTTCCTGATTCTGTTGCTAGAGGCCAAGTGAGCCTCACAGGTGTATCTTGGAGAAAGCTCTTCTGGCTGAAACAGCCCTTTAAGTACAAGTTCTTGTAACTGATTATTAATAGAAAAGTGCAGGAGCCCTCATACAAAAAGGTTGCTTCTACAAAAGCCCACAGCAAACCCCTCAGGTGAGGGTTAAGTTGGGATGCTATGATCTGACCCCCAGGACAGATCATATGCCTATGCAAAGCCCTTCTGAGGTGACTGATGCAGGATCAGAATCTAATTTTGCTTTGTACCAAAGCACACAAGGACTAAGGGCAGACCTGAGAAGTCATGGGGAAGAATCCCAGTCTGCTCCCCGGATTTCTCCTCTTTTCTGTGAAATCCCCACAGACCAAAGTGATTTGTGTAAAGACAAAGCTACAGCTAAAAACTAGCCTTAATTGGAGTTTGGTTTTTGGAGGGGGGGAGAGGGGAAGTATTTCATTTAATTTTTAAAGATAACTGTAGAAATTACATACAGTTTTCAAAGAAGAGAAAATGGATACAAAGTATTTCATCACTATATTTACACATTTCACTAGGTATACAAAAGTACCTATTAAAGCAAATATTTTCATTCAGGATATTATTTACCTATGCTCTTTGGTTAGAGAGCTCAGTCTTCTGCTGATTTTACACACTTGACAAAAGTAACATTCCAGCAACATTCCATCAGGAATTCTCTAAAGAGACCTGACAATATTTTGTCTTCATCCAAGATCTTGATAATGGCAACATTCATTGGGGAACACCCCTCCAAAAGATTTGTGGTAATGAGAAAAAATGGTATGATTGTTCTTGAGATTTGAGTGGTTTGAGTGAGAAAGGTGAAATCCTGCCCAAGAGAATGCTTTCTGAAATATTTCTTAATAAGCCTTTTGTCCTTTCTTAACACTTCTAAGAAGCTTATTTTGGTGGGTACTGTATCTGCAGATCTGAGCTCAAAATATGGGTCAACCAGATTTGAACAAGTTCAGATCATTTTCAATTTCCCTGAGATTTCACTGGGTCCAACCTTGGCTTTCTTTCTGTCAGTCAGGTAGTACTCCTCTGAACCAGAATCTACTAAACAAAAGAGCCATAGCCCTGAAATGCACCTCCGTCTCTAACGGTGAGGCCTGCAGACTGACTGTTCTGCTCAGGTTCACATTGCCATGTGGGGCATGCACTCTTTTGGAGTGAATGCTGTAGGAATTTTTTGTTTGTGATGATCATCTTCGCAAGAGTTTACATTCATATTTTGCTGGAACTGTAGTTACATGAAAAATCCTCTATTTAGTACACTTGAAGCTTGCTATCATACTAGTTTTTATCATGTCTGACAGACAAATATTGACCCTCAAAGGAAATGGAATAATAAAGCCAGAAGTTTAGTATCACTATGAATTTGAGTTTCATTTTATTAGTGGTTGTTGCTGCTGTATGTAAGCTGTTTTCAAGAACAGGATTGCAAGTCTTGTCTTGCTCCGCTTGCAAGTGGTAGAAATGGCACTAGTGACTCAGCAGGTTGTAGATCTTGAATTAGGGCTACTGTATTTTTGAAAAAAAAAAAGGAAGATGCAATGGCTGTGAGAGATGAAACCTGGGGAGGGAGGGGAGATGATCTGAGGGACTAGCAATGCTGTGTGCCCTGTTATTCTGGTTATAGCTGCCAATATGGTGGGAGTTACCCCATGGTGCTCCCCCACGGTAACTCTTCTGGTCTGGTGCCATAGATCAGAGCACTACAGAGTTCACAGACTCCTGATTTTGCTGTTATTCCTCCCAAGTTCTCATGGCCTCAGTTTCCTAAGCCACCAGTCCTTGGGGCACGTAGGTCCACCCCCATTCTGCCTGACTCTCTGACTCTTTTCAGGCATCCAAAATATTCTTTTCATCTGAGAGCTAGCCACAGTTAATATCTCTCTCTCCTGATCCAAGCCCTTCTTGCCCATGCCCTTAGCCTCTCTTGTCCCAATATCACAATCTTACCCCCTTTAACTTACCGTCTACTCCTTCCAGTCTTTTCCCACCTTTCCAGCCTCACTAACAGTCACCCCAACCTCCTCGCTCCAGGTTTTCCAATTCTTTTACACACCCAGCTTGACACCTTCTTTTTCAGGCTTTCATGAATTACAGCCTCACTGAGACCTAATTCAAGGCTTTTTAGGATTTTTGCCATCCCAGGCATAAGGACCAGGTGTTTATGAGAGCTGGAAAAGTCCTGCTGTGGGAATGGGAGAGGTAAAGATGGACCTGGGATGCAGAACCAGTAAAAGGATCTTGGAAAAAGGCTCCTGGGGCAGCCAGGGTAGGAATGGCAACAGATTCTCCCCAGAAGCATCTGCTCCCCCCACCACAGTTGATACCATCCCAGATAAACTCCGAGCATTTCCCTGAGCAGAAGCAGCCTGCCTGCCAGGGCTCAGGTGCAGGCAGAGTAGGCAGCGGACTGCCCAGGTAGTCACCTCCTTCACCTGTGCCAGCCCTATGTGTCCCTGCACTGCCACTCATGCTCCCCACTGCCGGCTGTCCCAGGCCCCGAGCTGCCCTGCCTGCCACCGCCTGCCTTGCCAGGCCCCTCTTCCTTCCTCCTCTTTCAGAGGTCTTAGAAACTTCCTCAGGCAGGATCAATTATGACAGTCTATGGGCAGCAAAAAAGAACCTGTCTGGGGAGAAGAGGGTTTATGGTGGTTCTAGGCTGGGTTATAGTCCTCTGTCTTTTTACTTCATACTAAGTTTACACTAGATTTATTAAAGATATCTTGGAGTTCATTTTTCTATGTTGCAAGCCCCTATGTTTCTAACTTGATCTATACATGAGTAGACCACAGTTTTAAAATTGCTTTATTCTAGAGCTTGAGGGGTTTTTTTAGTTTTATGTCTACAGTTCCAGCTCTTATTAATAGGCAAAAAGCTGTAACTATCTATCCACAGAAGAGGGCAAAGAAAGGAAGGCACTCAGAGACTTATGCCCATGGTTGTGTTTTCTGTTAGGGAATTGTTTCTGGTGACAAAAGGCTGGTGACTCTGATCCAGCTCACCTATGGTACCTATACAAAGTTCAGGGATTTTCTGAAGTTCCAGGTCCAACTATATGGAGATTCTTCACTTACGTTACAGGCACAGTCTGGAGCCAGACTTCAAGGATGTCTACAGCAAACCGTTGCACTTGAATTCCTGCTGAAGATGCTCTCCACACTTACTTCATTACATTGTTTAAAAGCTTTAATTTAAATGTCAAAGGAAAAAAAGAACATTTTATTTTACCCTTTCCTGAGGCATATTACATGAGTTAAAGAAGAGAGATGGATACAGCATAAACAACTGACCTAACATAGGAAGGGCAAAACCTATATTTGTAGAGTTTTTTGGTTGCACTGACCTTGGTAGGTCCTATATTTATGCATGTATTCATAGATATATACACATCTTACAACTTTATTGTATTTTTACATTCTTGAACACATATTTATGATAAGAAAATCAGATCTGACCTTAATATCTGAAAAGAAAGTAAGATGTGACCCTCAACTCTTTTCCTGTGTAGTAAAACAAGCCTGACTTGAGAGGGGTCAGATTCTTTGCATGTAGTCTGTATACAAACGCACTGCACAAACAGGAGCCTGTTTAAATAAGATGTAAAAGAGAAAGGATTTCTAACAAACCTGGTCGTGTTTCAGCTACAACAGGATCAGTGACATCTGATGGTTTCCCAACACCAGCCTGGTTTGTTGCCCGCACACGGAACACATAACTCACACCTTCTTTAAGGCCACCTATCTGGAGGAAGCAAACATAAGAGCATGATTTGCTACAAGACACTGATATTAATTTCACACTTCTTACAGTACCAGTTAGGATGCTTGACAATTATATTTTCTTTCTCTTTTGTTTTCCTCCTTTTCCAGTTGACAAATATTTCTTCCTCGTGTTTTTTTTCAACTCCAGAGTGACGTGATTAATCTGTTTGGTTTGTTCCTTCCTTGTATACATAGTTAACATTTAGACAGTGTCATAACTGTCACTCATTTCTTTGAAAAGGAACATTATCATTGGAACAGGATGTTTTTAATTTATGTTTGCTGACCTCTGAAACAGTATAGCCTTTTACTGCACGTCAATTCTGGTGTTTAAAAATAAAATTCTTGGGGTAAAAGTGCTAGCCACACCAATTATAAACAGGACATTCTTTGTTTAATTGTAATGACTTTAAATACTTGCAAGTATCCCTTTAAAAATGTATGAAAGGATCACACCTTAAAGTGAATATCTTTCAAATGATCTGAAAAGCATAAAAACAGCAAACCTACTTCAAATGTATCTCTTGAACTGAGATACAGCTGATCCTTTGTTGAGAAGTCATCCCAAAAAATGATGTATCATAATAGTGCAAAAAACCTGTGTTTAACTTGCAGTGAAAGGTGAGTAGAGGGTACTTTATGTTAGAAAGAATCATCTGCCACATTATCACAACATCTTTTCTTTGTACTGTGATGCCTATCTTTCATTTTGGTCTAGAAAAAGCTAGGGATGTCTCCTATGTTATAAGAACAATATTTGGTTTTAGTATTGCTTGCTTTTATTTTTAGGTTTGTTATGCTAGATTCTCTTCCAAGTTACAGTCTTGTCTGACTGTACTAGCATTACATGGGTGTGTTCTAGGCACAACATAGCTTACTAAGTGTTTAGTTATATGGAAATATGATGAAAATGTAATGGTATATCTAAGACTGACTTCCTCAAGGTTATATTGTTATACCTGTATTTGAATCTTAAACTATTGTACCTTCAGGAATCTCTTTTGAAGTGGCTTCTCATTGACACTTCTCCAATGTTCCTCCGTTGCTTCTGTTTCCTTTACATCAACATAATAACCAGCTACAGGACTACGACCAGTGTAAACTGGTGCCTTCCACAATAAAACCAAAGAATCTTTCCTAATTTCTGTGCATGCGAGATCATGGGGTGGCCCTGAAAGGCAAGAATAAAAGTTAGAGTTGCTGTTACTAAATAAAGCCCAAAGGGGCTAACGCATAAGACTTCAAAAACCCAAACCAAACACCACATTGTATATTCAGAGCTGATATAACAGGTGCAGTTCTATTGTATCAGATCTAGACCAGATATAAATACAACCCATAATTATTAAAAAGACTAGCCCAACAAACAATCCCATTTTTTGAGATTTGGTATCTTGATCAAATATTCATGAACAAACAAAAATGACAAATAATCTCCAAAGTCAGAGAGAGAAGTTAATTATTAAGCTAATATGCTGCTTCAAGGCCTGTTCTAAAGTCCACTGAAGTCAATGGAGGTTGTTTTCATTAATTTCGATGAGTGTTAAAAGGCCAGTGATCTGGCCTTGCGGTGATATGTTTAGATAAGGGTTACAGGGCCTCATTCTTCCCTTCTGTGTACCTTAGACAAGCATTTGTTTCTGCAATTTAAACTGGGAAGCACAGTGGCAGACACAGTACAGAAATTAAGCAGGAAAGATAAAGAAAACACAAGCTGTTTGTAAAATGTTACCAGTTAAATGGGGATTGTTTGGTTTACGTATTTGGTATTTATGATATTTGGTATACATCTGTATAAATGTACTAAATCACAGCAACAGAGATTCAAGCCTGGGTAGGAACTTCAGCACCCACTGATTCCTGCAAATTGAGGGCATTGAGAACTTAGGGTTTTGGCCACAGAGCACCCTGTGGCTGTGAGTAATCACTTCGCTCTCAGAATCCTACCTGGTACAGCAATGGTCCATTCTTCACATTTGAAGGATTTACTGGGTAGGGAGGGTGTCCCAACCCCAGCCAGGTTAGCAGCAGCAACTTGGAACTGGTACACCATGTTTTCCTTCAGATTTTGAATCTGTGCAATCAAACAAATGATAGTTATTAACTTTGGATTAAAGCTTCAGCAGGAAGCCACAATGCCAATTATTCAAAATATGAGCATGCTTTTAAATGCCTGAAAAAATGAAATGTTTATTAAAATCTTATATAAATTGATAACTATCTTGGCTTCCCCTCTAATCAGTGGTAGAGCATACATGAATTTTCTTAGCATGCTGAAATTGTAAAACACTTTTCTTACTGATAGACACTTTGGTAGTCAGGGAGGAAGCAGAGTATTGCTAAACAACAATTATATGAATGTCTCATGATCCAGAGCAAGCTGGCTTAAGGCAAGAGTTGTCCTTGCAGCAGGGTGAAAAACTTAGCACAGTCCTTGCACTGCTTTTATATAGCAGCTCCACTAGGTTATAGCTAGCACTGTACCTCTAAATTGGGTCACGAACAAATTAGAGGACACAGCTGGCACAGACCTGGTTACAGCACCAGTGAGCACTGCAGCTAAGTCCACCAAGCCCAGTGGCAATGCCATTAGTTGTGAGGGATTTACTTATGAAAATTCAGGCTGTGACTAGAGGAAAGAATTTACAGATGATGGTTGGTTATCTAAACAAATAGATAAGTTCACAAATAATGTACTACAGAAGCTTCAATGAGTTTAAGAAATAAATCAGCAGAAAATATAGAGATGTGTGGATGATAAATGTGTTTACCAGGAGGATCTATGTATTACAGAGGGACAGCAAAGGGCCAGACATTGCATTAAACCTATACACAACTCCTCTGCATCCTCTAAATATGAACAGGTACTTTTCATCACTTTGAGAAATAAACACTAACAACAAAGCAAGTAGAACAATAGTATTTCACTGCACTACAGAATTTGTGTAGCACCAGAAGCTGCAGTTTGCCTAACGTATTAACCAAAAGGCTTCTGAGGTCTCAAATAATAGTGTAATAATGTCTATCACTTATAGCAAAGATTCTTAAAAAATTACAAGAATGACAAATATCTTCAGTGTGATTCTTAATATACTTATGATATTTGCATGTGAGAAGACACAGCAGAAATATTTGCTGTGGATATAAAACTCTCTGAATGGTAATCTGTAAACTGATTTATAATTCATCCTAATCTGTCTTTGAGATCTGTTTTGGAAATACTGTTTGCATAATTCTAGTATACTCAAAGCAATAACAAAGGTTAACTTCTTACCCTGTATGCCCTCTCACTAACGGGCTTAATGTTGGCCTCCATCCATTTCCCAGGAACACCACCAATTACTTCACGATAGTTCACATAGTAGCCAGTAATTTCACTTCCACCAATGACTTTAGGTTGTTTCCATCCCAAAACCATTGAGTCACGAACACTCTCAAGTACCGTTATGTCATAAGGTGGAGATGGAGCAGCTGTTTCAACAAGAATAACACATAAATAGGAAGCAGCATTTTATTAGTAAGACAGGCATTCGATCATCGTATCCAGGTAGCCCCATCCTGCATTTCATAATCAGGAAAATGTCTCAATGTGGTCAAGGAAAATTTTGCTGGAATAAGAAATGCAGGATAGAAGCTTCCATAAACCAAATGGGAAAAACCAAACTACACTGAATTTAATTTTCAAGATCATTTGTCTTTTGAGAAGCAAGCTGATACATAGTGAAAAAATGTGTTGCAATTGCAGTGCTCATGTAAGTGATCAGGTTTTATTTAAAATTGTGAAAAATGAGGAACTAAAATTAACATTATAAGAAAAGAAAAAAACCAGTGATGCAATGATTTGTTTTCTTTTGCTGAAAGCAAACTCTCTTTCACACATACGATATCTGTTTTAGTTCCTTTTTCTATAGACCCACATTCTTCCCTTCCCAGAATGAAGGTTATCTGCTCATTCTTTTTTTATTTTTTTAATTTATACACTGTGCAAACATTATCATTGCACCCTTCATATAATCTTACCTTAATGGAAGGCAGCATGATCACAGCCACTGTAGACTGATCAGATATGGAATATGCCTGTTACTGGAACTTACTTTAAAAAAAAGATTGCAGTATAATCCTCCTTTTTATTATGTTTTAACAATACAGAAATCATGAACCTCATCCCAAGAACTACACCCATTTTCTTCTAATGCCACTTCTATATCCAGTGCGGAAATATTTGCACATACCCAATATGTCATATGCCAGTTAAGAGCCCTACTTATGACCCTGAAGTCCTGTTTTTGATGGAAAGCCTACATGTTTCCTTTTGTCTTTATTGTTTTGTCTTTGTATCAGCTGGCCCAAGGTGCCTCTAGTTTGTTTACTGTTCAGTGTTTTGCTCAAGCTTTTTGAGTCTCACTTCAGAAGCCTGGGGAGGAATTTAGTTCACTGGCCAGGTACCAGGACTTAAATGAAACTCAAGCTCTGTATTTCTTAGGCTTGATGGGTGTTAAGGTGTTGACAACATAAAACATTTTTTTGCATGTGCCTTCAACTTGATAGGTCTTCCACATTACATATTACTGTGAAGTCAGAGATACAACACAATATTTACTAGCACTGCAACTTAGAAGATAAGCTGTAGCCTAGGCACAAATCAACAAAGGATCTTCTTGTATCTTACAACAGAAATTTTCATGCTTACCACCATAATCAGATTTTGTTACCTTCATATATACATAATGCAGAGAATAGGTACCCAAGAACAAATTACTGAAGTGATGTAGAAATCATACATTATTTTGGATACATTAATATGTAATCAAACAAGCTATTAAATTAGTAAATGGATGTGTATGTTTCACTGTCAATAGCCACTAGGTATGTGAAATGGTCTGTGATACCATTACATGCATAATGATCTTAATGGAGAGCTGAGCATGTAATTAACAGCTCTGATGGAAAATGCATTATCAGAGAAAATGTTCACTTGTGAGATGGATGAGCAGAAGTTAAATACGTCTGAAGTAAATGTACCAAAGCAGTGAAACCTATTTATTTTAGTAACTCTCACCTATATCTTTCTTCTCTTTCACCTTTTCCAGTGTCAAAGGATCCCCGGGTTGAGACTTACTTGCCTGCTTAGCAGCAACTTTTTGTGGTGCAGATGTGGTAGCATCCTTAACCATTTCTCTCATGTAATTGTCTCCTGTGTTCCCCAGTTTATCAGAGCTACTGGGTAGTGTGTCTCTATTAAATTTAGCATTGCATTTTAGCAAAGCATCTGTGTCAAAGATAGGCTGGGAGGACTCATGCATGCCTTCCCAACTGGTAGTGCGGTCTGTTAGTCCACCAGCTTTACCACTCAGTTCAGGACACACACCATGAAGCAATCCTCCCCCTATAATTGCCAGAAAACAGCAAAGACATGTTGAATTAGAAGGCATTGCTTTTTCTTCATTTGCTCAACAGAATGAAGAAATGCACACAATGAACAATACAGGCAAAATATAACAAATCACATTTCTTAGAGACAGAATGCTAAGCTTGGATTCACAAACATTTGAAATGCATAGAATACCTCTCAACCTCCTCACAAGTAATGCTCTTTTAATACTGTCTATTTTTCAGAGCAGAAGAAATATGGAAAGTTAATAGTAATCTTCACTTGGTACATTTATTTTAACATTAGATCTTCCAGGCTGTATTTATGATCCTTTTAAAATGATATCACAAAATTGCCTGCGGGCCACATCTTTCTGCTCTAAGGTTGTGAGGTATGCGAGTTTGATACAAATGAGAGTGAGAGTGCTGCAGACATACAATTTGTTCTAGTCCAGTGATCTCATTAATCTCTTATGGATTAGTTTAGGCAGTGGCAAACAGAAATAACTCATCAACAAAGAGAGAACACACAGAATTATAAAAGGCTTACAAAAAAACATTGCAGCATTTATTATTAGGTTGACGTATAGAAACAGAGCTCTTCGGAATTGCTGTTATATAGGATGGTGCGTATTAGAGACGATAAATACCACATTATGGAATTAGAATGGCATTCCATTTTCCAGGATAACTGTGAAGGGAACTTGGCAGTGCTCTCTTACAGTGGTTCACAAGAAACACCTGAAGAAGACTGGATGGTGACGGTGAACAGGCTACAAAAGTGCAGTGACTGAAAGTATGGCTGTGAGGCATTACATATGATCCATGGGTAAATCATTATTTGTGGACAGCATTGTAAAACCAAACAATTAGTTACAAATAGTTGCTAAAAACATCTTTACTGTAAAAAAACATTCAACACTGAATGGAGCAATGGGAAATAGCTTACCAATGGCTGCTTGCACTTCTATAGGCTCTGATTCCTGTGAAAATTCACTGAGTCCAGCTGCATTAACAGCTCTGACTCTGAAAACGTACTTCTCACCAGTGATGAGCCCATGGCAAACGAATCTAAAAAAAAAAAAAACAGTAAAAGAATACTTAGAAAGTATTGTGAAGAAAATAAAAATCTTAAGGGAAAAAAAAAGCCCTTTTCCCATAAAATTTATTCTGGTTTCTGAATATTGAAGGTAAAACATGACATGAGCACTCAGATGATGGTAAGAAAATGCAGGATGTACCTAAGCACTTCATTTGCACAAAGAAGATAATGCCTAAAACCATGTCTCCTTAGACATACCCTTTCTCACTTGTACCCATCCTCAACTAAGACTACAGGAGTTCACGTGTTCCTAGAGGGTCTATCTTCTGCTCAGTGCTGGAATGCGAATCCATACTTCCTAATGGAAACAATGCAAAAATCTGCAGAGATAAGATATATATATAAAATGCATATAATGTAATAATATAATGTGTATATATATTTATACATATATATATATATGTATATATAAAAGATATATTTGCTTGTGGGATACCTTCATGACATAAGTAAAAGATACCTGGTTAGCACAAGTTTGTATAATTAACTTTCAATCATAAATGAAAAATTACAGTGTTCACAAAAATTACAGTGCATTGTAAAACAGCAAAAAAAAGTGTCATTATTAACTTCACTTTCTTGCTTATAGAGATGACACAATTTGACACAAGTCAAATTCTTCTATCAGAATAGTTTTTCTGTGGGATTACTTTATGATTACACAAAAAAAATGATAAATTTTCTCCAGTGCCCACACTGAGAACACAAAATTTCCTAAGACAGAAAACAGTTCTTTGGAAAAAATTCATTTTGGAAATTTCAACATTTCATTTCAAAACAACATTTAATTTTCAATATGCAGTTTAATTTTCAATATGCATTTTGAATGTATTTTATTTTGTATTACTCTTACTTTTCCCTATTGCATAATGTCACACTCTGCACTACCAGTGCTGACATCATGCAATGATGTACAAAGCAAAAATAAAATGGAAAACATAAAATATATTTCAAAAACAAAATTTCTTTTGGAAAAAAATTAAAATCCTGAATGAAATTTTCAGAGCAGAATTTTCATTGGCCATGCTACCAGACTTTTCCAAAGCACTTGCTTTTTGCTGGATGTGTACAGAAAACAAATTTCAAAACATCAAAATTTACTTCATAATGCAAACAATGAGCTACAGCTAATGCTTTGATTGATTCAACCAGAAAAGCCAATGGTTAACAGACAGCTTGTGCCTGCCTGTATCATACATCATATCCCATAGATAAAAAATGTGGTAATAAGAACCTAAGCAGTGTAATTACATAACAATATATAACAATTCAGAACAATGTGTTTTTTTCTAGGGTAATTAAAGATTATGTTTCCAGATCTTGAAATAACCATAGAGCACTAAACTCTACCAACATTTTATTTTACCACAGTATAAATCAGGGAAGTATATGTGAAAGTATATAATGGCAAACACAGCACCTGCAATTATATGCACAAAAGAAGACTTAAATGGAATTGTCATGGGTGTGTTCAAGAGAGTGGAGTTTTTTAGGTGTTCTTGATACTTTCAGCATTTAAAATGCAGTTCTAAACCACAGAGTTGGTCCAACAACATTTAGCAGAGATGTATTTGTTGTAATAAGAGCTATCATGGATAGCAATTACAAATAACCATAATCAGTCATAACAAACAAGGGCTGCTTCTGGATTGACATCAGTACATTTGGGTTCAAGTTCTGCAATTATTCCTTTAGACTCTGAATCTGAAATCCTTACTCAAAGAAAACTCTCATTTGTCCACATCTGATTTAGCTTGCAAAGGTTTAAATCTGGATTCATTTTTCTGAGTAGAGAATAAATTTCATGTCAGTATAGTAAGAAAAGTGAGCTCCATATGCAATATTTAAGAATGTTCATTAATATCATTATAATTGCAAGTGAAGGCACAATTAGCAAGTAATATTGTTAGAATGATATAGTCCAAATTTCCTCCTGACATTCTGAATATACAGTTCCAAAAGTGTTTACAATAGTCTTCCAAATGAAAGACTTTGCTTCCAAACATTATGCAGTTTAGTTTTACACATTGTAAGCTCATTCATTCCTCACTGTACTGCTTTTCATCAAACTGATAGGCTGTACAATAGCTAGAAGTAGTGAACTGTTTCTCTTTTCTTTCCCGCCAATGTCCACGTTTTCTGATTATAAATTCCTTTTGGACAAGAATCACATTTTGAAATATGTCTTCGTAGCATCTTAGGAAATTCACCTTGTAAGAGCGACTCCAGCCTTTTGCCTACCACAGAGCAATTACTACTACTAGTACTACTTCTACTACTAACGTCTGGAAAGCACATAAACTGGTAAATCATAAAACCTGTGATCATAATTTCCATTCTTTTAAATCCATCACCTTGTGCCTTTCACTGGATTGTTGTTGCATGGTTCCCAGCGACCAGATCCAACCACACTTGACTCAATGTAGTACCCAACCAGCTCCTTGGCATCTGGGGGCTCTGTCCAAGTGACAACAACTGAGGTATCTGTATTCCTAGTTGGCATAATACGGCCAGGAGCTTTGGGAATATCTGGGGAGGGAAACAGAAATAAATTAATGACCAACCGGTCAAAATTTACAAATAAAAATATAAGGTTGATGTTCTATTTTTGGTTATATTACCACAACACTCTTTTAACTCCGCTGATCTCATGCCTCCTGATTTATACAAAATTCAACTCTTAAGTTTATAAACTCTTTGCTGGTTATATCTATATCACCAAGTAATCTGGCACAATAGGGTGGGATCAGTAGATTCAAGCTTTTTTTGGCATTGAGGTTCCTTGCATCTCCACTGCATATGTTCAGGGCATTGCGTTGTTGAGGATATTTCCTTCAGATTAGATTTAGTCTGTTCCCCTGCATTGAATGTTTCCACTAGAGATGTGATTTGGAGCTTCCTAAAGGGAAGAAGTGTTAGGTGCACATTGAAAGATTTTGTACAGCCCACAGAATGAGTCAGAACCTAGTGTTCTCTTTAAGTACTGAAATGAATCTAAAGTGTTTTTTGAGAAGAGCACTGCTTTACTCTCCTCCTAATTCATGCATATCAAACTGTTCTGAGAACTGAACCAATATGAAGTAATCCAGGCATTTGGTTCAAATCTGTGTTACTGTTTCAAACCAAATTGCTAAAGTAAACACAGCTACTGGTGCTTTCCTTTGGTGAACATATTGGATTTTCTTCCAATAGAAATACTCTCTACATCCATATAAATATTAAATTCTTCACTTTTGTTTAATTTGGCAAACAAGGAAGATTAAACTCTGAGATGTCTGGGGCTTACTTTCAGTACAGACTCTAAGTAAAACAAAACATTTTTGTACTTCCTTGAGTTTTCATTTTCTTTCACTATTTGCTGCCTTTGCAGTTCTTGGCATCATTATCTGCAGCTTAATTTCCTTAGTTTGCATCTGTCATCTAACTATACATTAAAGGTTCAACAATCCAAACTAATGTTATCTTAAATAAAAGGAATAAATCATCAACTACTGTTCATACTTGAATTAGTTATTGGACAGCTGTACATCTTAAGAGAGAACAATTACATCACAAACCGAAAAGATACCATGGAGGTTAATTTAACACATATGACCACAAACTTACCAAGTTTGTCATCCACCACAGTGGCTTCAGTTGCTTCTGAAGGCTCACCAATTCCAGCTGAATTGCAACAGCGAACCCGGAAGCAGTAGGATTTGCCTTCAGCCAAATCAAAAACTGCAAAGCGAGGAGACTTGACAGGGATCTCTGTGTTCACTCTTTGCCAGTTCTCTGTGCCAGCAACACACTGCAATCAAACCCAGAAACCGCCCTTGCAACAAAACTCTTTGGAAGACAGAGCGAAGCTGAGGATCTAACCTGACAGGGCTTTCTACCTGGACTGCCAAACGCATGTCTGCTATGGAGAACAGGCAGTCACATTCCTTTTTTTGTCTGCTCCACACAATGTGTGGATTTCAAAGCTTATGATTCTGCCAGGTGATTGTCTACTCCAGAAAACATACATATCAAGCTTACTGTTTTTGACATATCAAAGCTAAACCTTTTTCCACACCTAGAATGTGCTGTTATTCTTACTACAGTTCTGAATTGTACCCTAGGACCACTTTCAAAAGAAGTTCTGCAGACACTCAACATCTTCTAAAGAACACAGCTCTAACATCACCGCATTGCTTCTAGATGCTCTCATGCCACTCCTAAGAATCTTTTTGGGGTGGCTTCCAAAATTAGTAAGGATCTGACCTTCATTTTCCAGGAAAAAAAAAAGGAAGTGCATTTAATTTATGAATTGTTTTTATTCCTGTGGCTAGAGGTTCTGCATATGATGGTCACTTATGCTATTAAGATGAGTGATAAATTTTTGTGCATTTTATGTTAAAGATAATTTCAAATAATGGGTCCTTGTTTCAAAGGAAGTTCAATTTCTCATGAAGACATCTGAATGTGTGATAGCAGTGCTGAGTATGCAACAGGTTATTAAAAAGCTTTCTTATATGAAAACTCAAAATTCATATATTCATCCTCTCTAAGTGTGTTGCTAAGTGAAACTCATTTATTTAGACCAGATTTCACAAGACATGAAAAACATGTAACATTAAGATATTTATGTCTCCCAGGATGACAGCTCTAGATGGATATAGAAAAGTTTGATACGAAAGCTTGCAGGAGCCATGAGATGCTAGTAAAAAGGGTGGTAGTGAAGAATGTTCTAGACTAGCAGCCATATGAAGAAGGCTCAGAAAAGCAGGACCCTCAAATTAAAACTGATTCTGTTCTAGAAAAGAAATTTTCTGTCGGCTTTGCTGAGCTGGCGAAGTAAATGGAGTAGAGAATAAATATGAAAAGGCAGCTGAAGGAGTTGATGCCAAGAAACTCTCTGGAAGAATGCCTCTGTACAAAATGTTAGTCTGTCCCACAAGACAAGCTTCATTTATTCAAATGATGTATATATAAATGTGACTTTGTCCTGTGCTTTCTCATCATAGAGTTTGTCAGCCTATCTACCCTATGGCAGGTCTACAACACAATTCAAGAAAGGATATTAGTGTGAGACACATTCTGCATGCACTTTCATATTTCCATTCTTTCTTTTCTTCCTAGTTTATCGTAATCTAAAGTAACGGTCATCTTATGTAACAACAGTTACATAAAGTAACTCCTCTGGTTATGAACTTTTGCTTAAGAAAGACTGGAAGAGATGGCAAAGCAAATGTGAAAGACTGCCATTACATGATTATGATTTTCTGTGATTTTACCTTTTCCACAAAGTACATGATACCCTCATGGCCCCGCTGTCCAGGTGGTTTCCAGCTAAGCACAACATAGTTCTTGGTGGCTTCAATAACTTGGAGGTCTGTAGGGGGACCAGGAACAACACCCTCTGAAAAGGAAAAGGGTTTGGGTTTTAATTCCTTCATATTTATGTCAGAATTAGTCCTATAATTTCACTGTAATTAATGTATAGAACAACTATTCATATGCCTTAGCATCTGTTTTTTTTCTATATAATTGCAGAGTTAGAAGTCATCTCAATACTATGTTTAAATGTTCTTGTTTTAACTGTAAGCATGTTTTTTTACTTCATCCTGAATAGTGAAACAGCACTTTGACAACTAAGTTTGGAGTTGTTAAAGGTCGAGCGACTCTAACAACAAACTTTGGGTGTATGCCAAAGCCCACTGAATTCACTGGGAGTTTTCCTAGTTTTTTCACATCAGCTTCACGTCAGATTTTTGCAGGCAAAATGCTGTGTTTACCTGCAGGTTCTTCCTCAGTGACAATAATCTGTCCAGTCCAGGGAGCCGAAGGGTGACCTGAAACAGATGTCAGAGATATCACAGAAGTGAGAGACATCAGGAATGGTTCAAGTAACTAGAAAACTGACTCTTTCATGGTTCAAAACTAACACATGAGCTCCATTTTTGGTCTCTGCTGTGACTGTTGCTCATGTAGAAATCCCCAGGCTAGTTTTAGGGTGACTAGGTTGCAGAACATTGAGAACAGTTCAGCAATCAATATAGCTAGAAAAATTTGACCCACTTAGATATATATTCCTTGCTGAAATGTCACTGAAATCACTTAGGTCACAGACACAAGTATTCAGCTTACTCAATTCATGCTTTTTAGAAAATCAACTTAAACTTTCTTTTCTGTACTCTATTAATGTTTAACAGCTCACTCACTAGAAGAACTGCCAAGTTCCTGCAGGCTGGTCTTTGCCTCTGTTTTGTCTCAGTTTTCTTCACATTACCAATTTTCAAAGCACGGGTCACAGTTACAAACAGAAATTACTCAGCATGACTCAACATATCATATTGACTTGATATGATTCGGGTGGCTCTCTCAGAGTGCCTTATGTAAATAGGATGTAAAATCTCAGAATTATCACAGTTCTATACTGAGCTGTGAACTCAGGTCAGGGCACTTTCAGAGATAAATTTTGCAACTGCTGTCCTCCTCCTCCACATGCTTGCACCTTACATTGGCTGATCTGTTTTATAAATGCTAACAGAGAGGGAGAAGGTGGGGAGAAAAGCAGATCATGAGGGAGAAGATATATGAATGGGAATAGGCCGCCAAGATGAGGCTTCCTCTTCCGAGACAGCTTCCACATTCCCCACTAAATCAAAAAGCCCTGTGGCTTTGCATGCAGTTTAAGCAAAGGATCTCTTCACATCTGACCATTTTAAATTGTCAAACTGCAGAACTAAGTAGAAATAATTAGATTTTAGACATGTTTTTGGCATATGGGTAGACAGGGATTTTGAAGCAACCTTTTAGTTAAAATTCTCACAAAAGCCTGGGACATTGCCAGGTCACAGGAAAAAAAGTCCTTGGCTTACAAAATGCTAACTTTAAAGTAGAGAGCTTGGGATCAATTCTCTGTTGGGCTACCCTAACATTTTATAGAGTTTATAGCAAGACTTGGATTGTCACATGAGGACAGAATCAGCCACCCTTGTCTGTGGCACAGAGAGAGACTATTCACAGAATCTGCTCAGCTGTTTTGTTATTTGAACAAAAGCAACTCTCTTCAGGCAATTTAACTCCCCTGTGCCTTTCCCTGTCTTCCTGCAAGCGCGGAGCGCAGCACTGTAGTCAGCAAAAGCCATTTGGGCAGTAGAGCGCTTTGTGCAAAGAGCACTGAGATGATTTCTTCTTGGCAAACCTATCTCCAAAGATTATTTTGTTTTGGTATTGCTCCCTCTAGTGGGATTTTGAAGGCTTATAAGTAAACAGTCATACATTTTTCCATCAGTTATGATTTCTCAGACCTTTCAGGCAACATGTAAAAAAAAAAAAAATCCCTTACTTCTAAGCCTGGCTCTGTCAGCAGGATCCAGTGCAGCCACGGGCTCTGACACCCGGGACGGTAGGCTAACGCCAGCTTTGTTCACAGCTCGGACTCGGAAAATATAGGAGCGGCCTTCAATCAGGCCAGTGACAGGAAAACGAGCAAACTTCACTGGAGTCTCATTGCACTGGGTCCAGTGGGTGGTGCCAACCTCACATCTGAAAAACACAAACAGCAAGAGTAGTACTGGGAAGGGAAAAATGCAAACTCAGGGTACCGCCCCTTAGAGTTTCACCATCTGTTCACATTCATTGATTTGATCATACCAGTTTCTGCGGCAGCGTTATATACTAGTGACATCAAAGCAGCTGTATGAAGGGGTCAGGGCTGAAGTACCATCTGGGAATGCACTAAATCCCTTGCAGCTGAGCTCCTTCTTGCCTGAACAGAGGAAGAAACCTAAAGCTATTCATGAGCAGAACTCATTTCACTGTTTAAACCCTTCAAAGTATGCTCCAGGATCTTTAGGGAGCCTCAGTTTTAGCACGCTTCAAGGGACATGAAATACATGTAGCCTTTGCACTCTCCAGAAGCCAACTGGATCATCTTACTTGCACAGCACTCAGTAGGCTGCTTTGCTGTACATTCAGCAAAACAATAGGCTTCATGCAGCATGGAAAACTCTGTCGTGAGCTCAGTGGCCAACCCGGCACCTAGATGGCTGCAAATATGGTTAAAGTCGGGTACTCAGCCAGATCCCACTTCAAATGCCACTTGGGCTGCCTAGAGAGACTGAGGTGTGGCCACAAACACTGCAGAAATAGGGGTGGTAGGTGTCCCACTGCTGATAAAGACTCAGACATGGCAAGAGGCTGTTATTGGACTGGAGGAAGAGAAAACCAGCAGCAGGGACAGCAGAGACTTCTACTTGGAGAAGCAGAAGGAGCCGCTGTAGGTGGCTTCTCAGTGCCTAGGAACTTGGTCAACAGGAATATGAAGCAGCAGCTCAGGAAAGACTTTCATTGCTTCTGAGATATTTATTGAAATGAATGCTGCAGTGTCTACCTAAACTTCTTAGTACATCTTAGCCTTCACTTCCTGAGAAATGTTATTGTCTCACTCAGGGTGGGTTTGCGGTTCAGATACCTGGCTTGGGGCTAAGGATGCCTGAGTTTTGGTTCTAGCTTTAGCAGACTGTATGCATCACTTTGAGCAACTCAGTCACACTCCTAGGCAGTTAAATGCTAACCTAGCTGAAAACTTGAGTGCTTAAATATCTTTGGTAGTATTTGATCCTTTGTATGTTCTTTAATGGATTTCTTCTTTGCAATGTTCTCTGAGGAAGGTAAGTGCTATCAAGACCATCTCAGTAACTGATGCACAGATGGAATTTGAGATTTGTCAAAGGTCATGTGGGAAAATCTGTAATAGCCCAGAGATACTGTATCTGTAATAGCTAGTATCAGACAACATCTTCTTGATTCTTACACTAGAAAGCGTACTGGTCTTGGTAGGTGGATCTAAAGGTGTACTGCAGCTCAAACAATGCAAAAGTTGTGTTCAGTATTGTAGAAACAAAGAAAGAGATGGGCCTTGCCCCAAAGAGCCCACAAGACAAGCTGTTGTTGCTGCAGGGGTAGAGAGTATGACAAATAAATATTCTGAGGAGGAAAGTAACCTAGGTCATGCAGAGAAATACACACCACATGCCAGATTTGTATCAGTGTATTAACAAGACAGAAAATGGGCATTTGATGCTGGGCAGTTTATACCAAATGACAGCAACAGACCTATGCTTTTGTAACATGCTGGAGAACAGTAATGAAGCTTTGAATTTAGGGGCAAAGGTAGACTAAAGAATGAACACAGCAGAACAAGCAGAATGCCATTTGTCTTGCATTTACTTTCAGTGCTAACATCCCTCAACAGCTAGTTTTAAAATGAGATATTATATTTTAGAGTCTAGTTCTATCATCTGTTTAGGATTTTCTTAACAGATGTTAAAGAGCCATAGCACAGACCTAGCGCAGCTTTGGCACAACAGCAACTGACACTCTAGAATTATCAAACCAGGGAAATTATATTTGAATTGAATGTATGATGTTAAATTTGTTTCACAAAGCAATTCCATCATTATATATGTGTATATATATATATTTATATGTATATAAATATATATATATTATATATATCTTTTACAAGCAACTGAATAGGCCCACAGGAACTCCATATTACTAACGATGTATTTTTTTTTACTGAAATTGAAACAAATATTACCAGCTCTAGAAACTTCGTTGTGAGTCTCAAGATACCGACTGAATTTCTTAAATCCCCAGCTTCTGGAGTCCTGCCATTGTGTGACACTTTCAGTTTTCATATTTATAAAAATTATTTCCAATTCTTATTGTGGCAGAGAAAAACATGTAAATAAGATTTGAATGAAGCTTGTGAACCTAAGAGCTCAAAAAACAACAGTATATAAAAAGATTTCAACTCCCTTTGAGATAATATTTTGCTTTCTGATACATGGTAACCATTTGGGAAGATGAGAGGTAGCACTGGTACAGAAAGAGCCACAGGCTGCCTGATGAAGGAGTGGATTCTGTACCTAACACTGCAAAGTCCCAAGGCATCTCAAGCCTCAAAGAAATCAGTGAGAGCTGAGCTATGCAGCATCTCACAGAACCATTTTTACATAGTCAAATGAAACAGTGAAGCAAGGAAAGTTAGATCAGGCCCAGACAGAATCTGAAAAAAATAAAAAGATTTCTTCTCTGACAATAAGAACAAAAATAATGACTATTTTATCTCATGTTTTTAAATGTGTCTTTAGGTTTTGGATTTACAATGCTCAGCAATATAAATTTTCAAGTTTGGCATGCTCACTGACCTATCAATGAAATATCCAAGGATGGGGTTTCCTCCATCAACAGCTGGCTGCTTCCAGGAAACAATGACATAATCTTTGTTGGCATCTAAGCACTGCACATCCAGCGGTGCGCCAGGGGCACCTGGGATTTCAGCATCAGCATCTATCAGGATGGAGACATGCATTTCCAAATGTGAACCACAGTTCTTTCACAACTACTCTTTAAGGACCAAACTCTGTTCCTATTGAGCCAAAAAAATTCAGGCTTCAGAAAGTGTTTGTTTTTATATCATCAACGTTTTTCTAGGTTTTGTTTTTCTCTTCTCAACATTTACAAATGCTTAATATGTTACAGCATATTGGAAATGTAATTGATCTAGGCATTTAAAATAAAATCAGAAACATGCATTTTGATTAGGTAGCTGCCAGAGATATAGCTGAAGCACAAATGTGGCAGACTACATATTCACCTGCTATTCTAGTTAGGAGAAGAGGCTGACATTTTGCCTTGTAGCCAGGCAATAGCTCAGTCAAAATTATTTGATCATTGGATATACAACACTGCAGTCTTCAAAGAAATGCATTTCACTTTTGTGATCTAACTGCTATATACTTCCATGTAAATACTGATTGATGAAATATTGCTAAAACTCAGACCCCTCACCATATGTCATCTGACCACAGAGAGAGTCAAAACCACTTCCACTCAATTTTTTTTTTAAACAAGGGCATCCTCTGAAATGACCAACTTCCTTAAACTACTGTTTGCTGGATACTCAGCAACAGAACAAAGATACCTTCTGAAGAAAATACTAATCTAAACAAGTGATCTGAATCTAAACTGAGATGAATTGATAGATGGAGTCCACAGTGAATCTGAATTTTTACTCAAGCTAGAATTTGATTGCTATTAGAAAATTCAAAATAGTGTTTTATTCAAAAAATGAATTAAATGGGTATTCCTTATCTTCCGTATCTGCACAATCCATTATTGTTTGGTTTTGGTTAGATATGAACTGAAAAGATATCAAAACCTTTTGAAATTGAATTATATTAAACACACATTATTATTTTAGAATATAAACTACATAACGATAAACATATTTTTCCTTTCAAACATTTACTGCAAATCTGGGACTCCTGGTATCAAAGGGTCTTGACTCCAGCATCTGCTCTGGACAAATCTTATCTAAAACTTTAAAAAACAGAGCAATAGTGCCTGGCACAGGGGTATGAATGATATTGTTTACACAGTCAGACTCTGATTTGTGCGATGAGGTGGTATTCTTGTAGGGAAAAATAGCCCTTGTAAGAAGATTATATGAAAGGCTTTCAAAGAAAAGAGTGTGTTTCCCTACAGATGAACATCAATTTGCACAAACCTGTAGCATTCTCCAAGCCCTGTTGTGAGCTACTTCAAAAAAAGGTCTGTATTAGACAAGAGACACATACTTGGAGGAAAATGATGTTTTGCTAGTAAACATTATTCTTACACTTCATATAAAACCCAGACCTTTTAAAATGTTTGATGTTTCTGGGTATTGCAGCATTTTCTGTTATAATATACAGTAATTCCTACTTTTTATGCTCTTGGCTTTCAGAAGAAATGCCTTACAAGCTTATTTAACATGCTTAATTAAATAAAAAAGTGGTCTTCAGAAAAATCACTTTACTCTCTTACAGGCATGGTAGCATTACATGGAGCTTTTGAAGCCATGCTAAAGTTACTGAGTCCTGATTCTAACTACTGCTAACCAGGTATATTTTTAAAAACTATAATCCACAAAGTAAGCAGGCTATTTAACATAAAATAATAAAATACACCATATCTTCAATGATCTCTATACAGAAGGCTTTAATTGCCCATATTTACCACTTGACAGAACATGAGACACCACAGTTTCTTTCCAAGACAGACTGGGAAATAACTGACAATCAACACTGATCACTGGCTTCAGAGGGGCTAGAATTTCATCCCTGACTGCTTGCTGACAAATGCTGACTTGTAGCCATGGCAGAAAAGTAACAAATCTCTCTGCAAGTCTGTCCAAAGGCCTAATGTTATGAGCCTGATTAGTGTGCTGCACCCCACTCACTTCAATCAATACACAAAGATTCCTACATGCCACAGAAGGACAACTACTTTTATTTAAATACTGTAGCTAGCTAACTGTTTACAGCAACTGTGTGTACATATCAAGAAAAGCAGTGAAGAATATATTAACCCACTGAGGCTGCAGGGAGCACATAGCAAAAGAGTGAGAATATAATTAGTCTAATTTGAATTTGGCAAATGCACCAAATGGAAGATACTCTTGTGAAAGGGACAATGGGTTCACAGTCAGTTCATATCTACATCACCAGAAGATGCAACAGGAACAAAACCAATAATTTATTTATCAGCAGCACAATTTAAAACAAAGCAAAACAGACAAGTCCTATTTTTTCTCTTTGCTACATAGTCACCAAGGCACATTTCCATGGACTCTTTCTTCAACTGATAAAAGCATCTGTTTCAGTCATGTTTTCTGAGCAGGCTGTTATCTACATCTCACTGTTCTGCTGGACTTGGCAAAGCAATGCCATTCTGGGCACGTTCTAAGAGCCAAGAATATTTAGTGTCTTTTGAACTAACATTACATGCTTCAGCTGCTTTTAGCAGGTGGGACAGATATAGAATCAATACATAACCTGATATCCAAGCCTCTTCTTAAAGATATATTCTCTCTAATAGAAGTTTGAGGAAGTGTTTCACGGTACAAGCAAATAAAAACAGGGAAATAACATTTCAGTCCTACACTTAAATTACTGCATCAGCCTTGCTGCTTTACTTCACCGTATCTCAGAATCACAGAACAATTTTCAGATTGGAAGGCACCTCTGGAGATCATCTAGTCCAGCCCCCCTGCTCAAAGCAGGATCAATTTGAGCAGGTTATTCAGGACTATGTCCAGCTGGGTTTTGAATATCTCCACAAAGATGGAGACTCCACAGCTTCTCTGGGTGTCCACCAGGACCCCTGTGTCATTTTCTGCTATGCTGCTTTCCATCCTGTTGACCGCAGCCTGTACTGGTGCATGCAGCTATTCCTCCCATCATGCAGGACTTTCCATTTCCCTTCTATTGTACTTTTCCTGTATTGTGCATATGAGAAAGTCACTCAAATAGTGCACAAAATCTTGATCAAAGCGGCAGGGCTTAGCTAGCAATAGGATGGTTAGAAAAATACATTTTAAAGTTATTAGGCAGATTTTTTCTCTTTATGATTCACGCTTAGTATTGCTCACACGCTAAAATTGTGAAAGAGATGTGACGTTAAATTGATACCCTAAATTTCCTCCTCAGAATGTCAATATGATTTAGAGGTCTTCCAACATATGTCTCCCAAGCTTCAGGTATGCATACAAATGCAAAGATAACAACTGGAAGTTACAATGCTAGAAAATAACTATTATTAGAAAATAATTATTCTCTTTTTATTGGATGAAAAAAGCCTTTATAATAACTGAGACTGATTTTGCCTGCAGGTTTTCCTCATTTCTCTAGTGAGTTTGTTTGGTTCATAAAACAGTATCCTACCTAGAACAAAGACATAAGCACTGTACTCTTCATAGTAGTCTCCCATCACCACACGTAGAGTGTAAAGACCTTCATCTTCCTTGTTTGCATGAGTCAGTGTTAATGAAGCTCGCTCCCCGCTCCAATGCATCTGGACCCATTTGGATGGTGTAATAAGAACACCTAGAAGTTAGAGAATTTTATGATGAGAACTAGCTGAATCTACTAAGGAATAGATTAGAAATACAGTGAATAGACTGGAATAGATTGGAAATACAGAAGAGTCCATGCAACTTTCTATTTTCAAAGACAATCATAAATTATACTTAATCCTGCTGTCATGCCGATTTTGTCTTCATTTGCAAAGTCTAACTTCAGAAAGCAACAGTTTTTTATCAACTGTTGCACAATAGCTTTGTGCAATTACTTAAAAATTTCTTAGCATATGAATAAATAGTAAAAGTTATACAGGCTATATAATTACTGCCACATCAATGTCGGAGCTGACCAAAATGCTTTTAATTCTAAAATTTGTAAAAGAAAAAAAGAAGGCTGGAAGACATTTTCACAATCCTCCCTCCCTCCATTTTCTAATTATGGAGCTCATTATTTTCACTTCAAAATGGAAATTATGGAAAACTTTGAATTAAAAAAGAGAAAATATTACCATTTAGAAAGCTGAGAAAATGAAGACCTATTCACGACATTCACAAATACTGAAATAAGCAAAGATCTAAGTCAAAGAAGTTTATACTTCTTGTCATCAAACATTCTCACCATTTCTGTACCATTCAATGTCCGGTTTGAAGCGCTTAATATCAGGACTGATGACAACTGTGCAACCCAGACTCATTGTCTCGCCTTCTCTCCCAAAGGCAACATCAAACTTGTCAACAAAACTGATTTCAAACCTGGAAGCATACCCATGCGGGGTAGCACCAACTGTATAAAGGAAAAAAATCTGGCTGTTTACTTTTCCTTTTTTTGTAGTAAGAATAGTAAGCAAAAGTACCAAATGATTATGAATACAATCTCAGGTAACATTTAAGTTATAAATAGAAAAAAATATAAATTCAGTAAATAGTATTCAGAGGTAACTGCAATGTCAAAAAATCCAAATCCTTGCTATCACAGAGAATCAACTGATTTCTTTAATCATACAACTCTGGTTCTTACCGCCAGCTCATTTTACTAGGGGAGGGCTGCTCCAGAATTTTATTCTAGAATTTTCCAGAATTTCAGATCCAGATTTTATTATTTGATTATATGAATTATTTTTTAATTTAAGCATACTTTTATTTATGATTAATGATTTGTTAAGGTCAAGTTGATCTCTCTCTTAAACATCTCTTCTCTGTTCCTGTTCAACTCTTTGCTGCATCTCAAGACAGTCATGTGTCCACTCAGCCTTCATGTTGATAGCTTAAATAAATCTTTTTTGGACTCTTAATATAAAATGAGCCCTATATTTCCCTGGACATTTGGGTAGGCTATTTCTGTACCTGCTCCTGAATTTATCTTTCCTACTGTTGTATGACCTGAGTTATGCAGTACTGCAGACAGATCTTATAAGTGCTTCATGCTTTTCCTCCACATACACAGTACAGGTGCTTCCATAATTATTTTGAAAACACCCCAGCTGATAAAACCTAAGGTCACATCTCCCTCTTCCATAACTGCCTTATACTGGTAGCCCACAGTCTTCCTGTGATCAGTGAATATATGTAGATCTTCATCTTCCTTTTCCATTACCAAACAATAAACTCAAATTATATTGGAAATTCAGGGCCTAGCATTTTGTAATAGTGTGTGTAATCTTATTTCCATTATTTCAGAACTTCAGTACTTAAATGACATCTAGTGTGCCTTTACAGCATATCCCTCATTCTATTTGTGCTGCTACAATAAAAGAAATGTCCGTAAGACTCATCTTGCAAGTTTTCCATGTGCGAGGACCCTGTGGCACTTCACACATATGTTGTATGTAGGTGAGTGGATTTTTTTTAACATTTCTGTTCATGGAAGTATTTATGCAATACTGTAAATCACTTCAAAATGTGAGACCAGGTTCTCAGGTAAAACAAAATTACAATTTCTACACTGATATACCCTAAATATTCAAATTTGGTTCTGGCTATGTGATCTTTGCTATGCATCTTCACAACATACGGAATCACATAGACAAGAACTATTAAGTCATCTAGTCTACTCACGAACACGCACCCCCAGCATTTTATCCAGGATGTATTTTACATTTTGCAATAGAGAGATTATAAATATAAATATAAATACATATAAATTCCTATAAATACAATAAAACACAGATTTTATTCCAGAGCCACACCAATATTAAAAGGACTATCACAAAGTATCCTCTCAGTCTGCATCCTTGTGTTTCAGCAAGAACAGATGTTTCTTGTACAAGCAAATACAAATAGCCACAGATCCAGAAAGTAATGCCATTTTCACTTTTCAATAAGGCTAATACCATTTGAAATTGTAGAGCTCAATACCTTTGTAAATCAGACCTATTTTCTTTTTAAATAATGTTACAAAATATTCTGCTTAGACATTTGGCATGACGTCGCAACTGTAAATAGATTTGTCAAACAAACAACTTACGGCTCAGAGGCATAGTAACAGTTCCAGCATGGAAAAGACTTGCATCCATTTCTCCTTTGTACCCTAGATGCACATACAAAAAAGAGCAACTCTAGTCACTGTCACCTAAAAGTAAAAGCACTCTGAGACACAAAAATGAAACTGGTAAATGTACATCTTCCAAAAAAAATTAAATGAAAAGTTTTGCAAACCTACTCTTTACCACAAGGGATGCATAAGCCGAAATTTCTCCTTTAATATTCATAGCAGAAGCATGGTACTGAGCAGTGTCTTCAAAATCACATCTAAAATGACACAAATAATTAGGCAGAGCACCTGCTACTATCTGGCATCCCTAGAACCTGTTTAAGATCAAAAAAACCCCAAAATCTGTATTAAATCTATAAACAAGTACAAATTTGGGAGTCAGACACATTGGACATGGACTGATTGTAGCCATTAAGTTTTTCTCAATGTTAAAAATCCAATGTTCTAAAAAAATGGCTCTTTTCAAATATCACAGATCTGAAATTGAAAATATAGAGGAAGTAGGAAATAAATGGCTGATAATATTTATCTAAGTTATCTCTAAGTTGCCCTTGTCTCCTACAGAAAGATGTCTAACATGGAAGCTGTAGACATGGTAGATAACATAAACAATGTTCAAATGTCAAATTTCATTTTTATATCATATGGATGTTTAAATCAGTATCTTCGCACCCAGTAAGATCTAGGTGGTGAAGACAGAGCTGTCTGTCCAAAATTAGGTGATTAGGTCTCAGGATTTCAATGGTTATTAACACAAGTGACTGCAAAAATTTCCCAGGTGGAGAACGAAGATGAATACTGCTAAAAATCTTTCCTGTGTGAGGTCTCCTCAATTTTGTTCATCATTTCAGTACGAATCTGGAACTTTACTATATTTGAAAAATAGTTATTTTATATATTTTTAGCCTAAACTAGATTTTTCTCATGTTTAACTGTACATATGGAGGAGGAGACAAATGGGAAAAGTAATCACAAGTGTCTCATATGTTTTTGATTCATTCATAAATAGAATAATAATCCAGATAAATTACACACTTAGGTAAATTGCTTATCCTCTACTAATGAAAACCAGAACTGCTTCAACATTTAGTAGATGGCATTCTCAGCTGTACAAACGTAATAGCTCTTATCCTCACAACCCCAAGAGATATGTACACATTTTGCAGGTCTCAATCTATAGCAACATTTTAGCTTAAGTTATTTGCTGAATTAGCTGGTATTCCCTTACGTGCTAATCTCCAGTGAGTGCAGACCATATCGACTTTCAATGATATACTTGCCAGGGTGAGTTTGTACATTGATGGGCACATTGTTTTTGTACCTATGGAAGAACAAAGCAACAGTATGTCACAAACAGAGGCATAGAATCATATACTTTAAAAGGTCAAGTGTTGGTGTTTGGAATATAGTATCAGCTTCTGCAGGTTTCTCTTAGATAAACTGTAGTCCAATATCTGGGAAACACATCACATATATCTTTGAAAGCCTAACTTTACTCTCTCTCTCTCTCTCTTCCCACTGCTCAGATGAATTTTATTTTCTACTTTAAAGAAAAAGATAGCCTTGAACAGGATGAAAATCAGCTTATACTACCATGACTTACAGCTTACTCCTTGTCTAGGAACGGAAAAATCACATGAGCAACATTTCAGAGTTTCATGAATCAGCAACAATAAAAATTCTGTAGCACCCTTACCCACCAGATATTTTGCACATTTTGTTTGGCTTGCACATTCAATCTACTTTTAAAACCTGCATATTCACAAAAATTTCAGTAGGGAATTAACTTTTTTTTACCTGCACAGTTAAGCTGGCAGAAGCCCTGATGCATACAGAGTTAGACTGGTAAAAAATCCTCTTGATGGGAAAGTGGCAATGAGGATCTGGCAAAAACTGTACTACCAAGCAGCTTTTCTGCCTTTACAAGTGCACGCTATGAGGGTTTTCTAGTACAGGTGTACCTACTTCAATAGTAGGAGTCAGGTAGTAAGCTTACTATTCAAAATTCCTGGTAAGTAATATGAAGGAATGAACCAGCATTTATCAGTACTGAACTGGCACTGCTAATTTCAGAATATATGTCAACAGCTTGAGTCTCACAGAAGGAGAATTCAGTAGAACAAAGCAGTTTCTTCTCACAAATCATTGCTTAGAAGGTCATTAATTTTGGACAATAGATGGATGAAACCTGTCGTAAGTGAGCACTAGTGATACAGAACAAATTGGTGATATGATGACAATGGAAGTCTAATAAAATTAACACAGAATTGCATTTAGTTCATCTGTGATGGATTCGAAGAGGTCTGTAAGGAAAGAATGTTCCCTAAGACAGTGAATTCCTATAGCTTTCCTTGTGCTGCTTGAGGTGTACATATTAGGGAATGGAAATATAAATGATTATAGATAAAAATGTCTTCATCCCTTGCTTGGAAGTAGCTTAACTAAGCCTTTCTTTTCGTAAGTCATAATAGATATCCATCCTAAAGGATTCTGCTTCTTCATTTTTGATTTAAATGTCAGTTTCTCTCATGATTTTCAATCAGAGAAGGGAACTGGCCCATTATCAGTGGCATGCCCCACTTCACCAAATAAGTCGGCAATAAACAACTTCATTTTTATGAAGAATATTATTATTTTAATATATCTCAGGATAAAGCTATAACTGCAATAAATCTGAAAATTGCCTTTCAACACTTTCAGTGTTTCCTATCATTGGGAATAAACAATATTTCCCTTGCTGCAAATTTTTGGGTACAGTAACACACTGGGATTTTTCAAAATGCCAAAGTAAGTGAAGATCATAAACCCTAATGCATACTGATCTCCTTTTCATCAAGAAGTCTGTGAAAAGGGACTTAATGCAATGGAATACCCTCTATTCCACACTTCAAACAGGAGCAGGGTTTCTTGTCCCCGTTACAGATCTGCTATTGCATTATCCTGACTTACAACAAATAATAATACATCGGTCAACTAAGAATAAATCCATTACCATCACTCTTCACCTATTCCGATAGTGCTTCCCAGGCTGATCTGCCTGGGAACATCTATGCATCTTTAAATTCCATGTGCTGTGCCAAATAGTTTAAAAAAATAGAATAAAATCATCAGATCTTAATGTTTTTTTCCAGGAATATGACTATGTGTGCTCGGTGTCTGACCTGCTCTGTGGAACAGAACTTGACGCCATAGTCTGCTAAATGTTCCTTCAAAGGGCTGGGGGCCCCTCTAATTCTGGTGGCAGCAAGAGCATTTGTTAGCATGCAGAGCTGTGCAGAACCAAGCTTCAGCTGAGTCAGGCCAGTATCAGAAGCCTTTCACTTCTGTCTTCATTATCGGATTAGCAAAAAATAATCAATTCAGTTTTCGTTTGTTTATATTAATCTACGGAAAGAACAGGGCTCATGCACTAGAAGGACCACTTGTTATTTCTGGAAAGACAGATTCCAGAACAGTCATGTCATTAGCTAATGTTGGACTGCAATCTCCCAGTGTCATTATGCACTAATAGTTTATTTTTTCTGCTACTGGTTTCAAATGTCTTGGGTCTTCTGTATGTTTTTTTCCAAGGGAGTAAGAACAACTGTATCACACTAAGATTTTCTTTAGAGAAAGTGCGTGAGATTGATAATTTATTATGCACAGCCTGAAAAGGTCTTTGTTGCTTATACAAAAAATGACGATTCGGAATACATGACTGACATTTAGTTAGAAATACTGAATGAAAACTGATAGATCCAGGCCAGTGCTGGTCTGTATCCCTGAGAAAGCCACCTGCTAAAATGGCTATGAACTCATTTTTTTCCATTAGTAGCCCATGGCAAACTAAAGTCCTCCTGGAGTTCAAATGCATAGTAAAAAAATGTACTAAATTCCACCATCCAAATTTAGCTCTTAGTCGAAAGGCTGGTGCACTTCAGTAAGAGCAAAGGCAAATAGCTGAAGGCTTGGTTTAACCACGTCAGGTTTTTGGGATAAGGTGAATCTCAAACAAAGTGAAAATGGTTCAGGTCTTGTGTTTTTGGTTTGGATACAGGTTATAGAGTTGGGTTACAGCTATGACCATGCATCCTAAGCTGACCCTTACTTATGTTCAACAGAGACCAGATCTGAAACATTTGTCTGGAATCCTCTCTGAGATGAACGTCAAAGTTGAGCACTTACAGATCTTACACAACTGGAAAAATGTGTCCATACAGAGCTTGACTACTGGTGGTTAAAGGTTAAGGAAAGAGACTTCTGGGCATCAGATATGGCTTAATAATGTGCTTGTTGGTAGTAATCTTTTTGTCAAGCCCTGATATTAAGGTCTTGTAGATATTAAATAAACACAGAGTCCATTAAGTAATTCAAATAATAAACTACAAAATATGAATATTACTTAACATCATGTTATAGTAGATGTTTTCTGTTGTCTCTACAAATAGAAACTCTATAGTAATCATTTATAATTAATGCTTAATGCTGAATATAGGCTTATTCTTTGTTCATTTTATATGTGCATTCAGGAAGAATCTTTTAAATTAAAAACTGAATATCAAATCTCATTTCACATTTGAAAAAAGTTATTAACTATTATCTGAATAACTTGTTCATATCTGTGTGGCATGAATCAGATAAGAAAGATCAACCCAAAAGATGGTGAGACAGTAAGCTTCGAAAGCCAATGTTAATTAAGCTAATTAAATTGCAGGCATGGCAAACTTTAACCCAAGACCCAAATTACACCTTCAGCTATGTCCAAGAGTTTATTTTGGACCTCTTAAAATAAAGGCTTCATCCAAAGACAGTTCAAGTGAATAGAAAACTTCCAATAGACTCCAAAGCTTTCTGTAGACTTGGACGGCCCTAAATCTGTCCACGGCCTTTTAGTTCAAATAATTATGATGTGTTCCCTGTAAACATCCTGCATCATAAGATTTTAATTCCACTGAGATTCAATACTTTAACTGCTCAGCAGCTAAGCACCTGTTTCTTCACTAAAGCATGCATTAATGCTTCAGGGACATCAGCAGTATTTCTACACAATGTGGAAGCCTTTAGAAAACATCCTCTTAAATTAAGGATATATTATTTTGCTATTTTTCCCTCCTCAGAGGACAGAAAGAGTATTTTGGATGTCTCCATTAAAAAAATACACGTTTTATCTATGTATTCGCATTGTTAAGTTTTTATGCAAACAGGTGTTTTGCCTTTTAGTATTTTGCTTCCTTTTTGTACAAGCTGGCTAGGAAGGTGTTTATAACAAAAAAGGGTGGTGACCTTTTATCTTTACTAAAAAAATACCCCATTCCCTAAGATGAGTTTGGATATTGGTTATATGGTGACTTTCAATGATAGAGATACAAACCTACCACGTAACATGGGGTTCTGGCCAGCCAGCCACGGTGCAATAAAATTTGACATTTTGCTTTTCCCAGACAGTGTGAGAACGAGGCTCGATAACAAACTCAGGAGCATGTAAAAGTTTATCTTGATTCAACTTTTTGTGGAATGCCTGAGTATCTTCTAGCTGAAAAAGAAACATTTTATCATAAACCTCGGTACATAAAAGTGCAAATTATCTATACTCAAAAGCATTTTGGGATTTTTTAAGAGCAGGAAAAAAAGTAATATTCATTTTAAAATCAAGATAGACACACTTAATGTATTTATCTCACTTGGAGACATGAAACAATATTTCTCATCTTCAAGATGTTCTCCTTTCAAAATAATTAATTTGTTTTTTGTTTTTTTTCCCCTTAGGACTATTCTAAGTAAACTAATTTTCCACATTTAAGTCTCGTTTTTGGAATACAGAGTCAAAGGCAAAATTGGTCTCAAATGCAGATGTCCTCTATACACCTTTTCCAATACAAAATCATATATGCCTATATCACATACCTCTCTGAGAGACCTGCTCTCAAACCTTTCTTGCTGATGGAGGCTTTCCTCCTCCCAGAGTAACTGTTTCAACTGTTTGACTATCCATAGCATTAGAAAAAAAAAATCTTAACTTTGCCCTAACTTTCATATGTATGGAGAATTACAGCTCCCTTGAGATTACTAAAAGAGGACAGTTTTCATAATCTTCTCAGTCTTTTATAAACTACGCAATACCTATTTTCCTTACAATTGTTGTTTCTCACCTCTGAACATGTTCCACTTCTCGTCAACATTTGTAAAATGTTAACTATTCATTATTGTATCACAGATCCCACAGTTTCCAATACAATTGAATAATTACCTCCTATGTTTTAATTACAGGACTTCTGTTAACACATTCTCAAATGGCATTTATATTTTTATACAACAGAATCATGGTTTGTACTAACATTAAATTTATGACCTATTATAACTTCCAGATCCTCTAGTACTTTTACATAGCCAATTATTCCTCATTTATTTTTTCTTTTTGTGTGTAGTAATTTCCATTTTCTTTATCAAATTTCACCTTCAGACTGTTTCTCAATTTTTCAAGATGATTTTGAATTCTAACCTTGTCCTTCAAAGTGTTTACAATCTTTCCTACCTGATGTTACGAGCATATTTTGTAAGCATACTGTCAATTCTTCTGCCCAGAATATTAATAAATTCACTGAATAAAACATGTCTGCACTTGATACATCCTGCCATTCTGGTCACAATGTATTTGTAACTACTCTCTGAATATTACTTTTTAATAAGTTGCACAATAATGTCAAAACTAGTCAAAATTAGAGATTCAGTTCTAGATGTCTTTCACAATACCCTCTCCAACTTACATACTATGATTCAAACTCTGTGCTAAACATTTTGGACAAAGTTGTTCCCAGTCCATAAAACAGCCATCACCCTCTTATTGAGAAGTAATGCCTAGCAAGTGGCTCATCATTCAGGAAAACAATGCTGTGCCATTTAGGTAAGTGTTGGCTCAACAAAATACTGCCCCCCCCCCATCCTGATCTCCCTCCCTCTCTCCCAGTGTAACTGAAGAGTTCCCACTGCTTACCCAAGGCACTTTTCTTATCCATTCTTATTATCCAAGATAATAACTGGCTTCTAGCCACTGAAAATACATTTTGTTGTTTACTGTCATTATTGTGGTTGCCATTGGCATTTGTAGATCAGGGCCCTGTTGTGCCAGGTGTTTTACAAACACTAAACAAAAAAAGACCCATGCTGTCTACAATCGAGGTGTTCATTTCTATGTTTTTACCGTTTTCTTCAGGGCCACACGTTCAGCAGACTCCCGTATTGCTACTTTCCTTGATTTTTTTTCATGATGTTCTTCTTGAGAAGCTGATGTGGCCACTTTGCTCACACTAACTCCTTCACCTTTAGCCAAAAGGTTCCTTCTGGCAATATACGCAGCACTTTCTTTGATTCTTTCTTCTTCTGTGTCTGTGATCCCACTGATACTCACTTCACTGAAAGAATTTTTAGAAAGCAGAATCCCATTGGAAAATGATAAGAACATATTCCATTGACACGGTCTATCAAGTTAGCAAACTACAGTGGATATAAAAGTGAGCCAACAACCTTTCATAATATACTTCTACTTTGAGGATCATTACCCCTATAACAATCTCATATGTATTCAAAACAGAAACATAGAAGGGTACTGCAGAATGATGAGTATTTCAATGTCTGAAGTCACAGCCACTTGCAGTGCTTTTCCTGATAAGTATGTCATGCACATTTTCAGTTTAATGATTCTCCTGCTGTAGTTCTATATCTCTATTGCTATAAAGATTAGCATAAGGCATACCTTCAGATCTGTCAGGCTTACATTTCAATTACTGACTTAAGGCTATGGCATTTGTAGTAACAACACCAAAGGGGGCAGGAGATTGTAGCTGCACAACAAAGTCCTCATTTTTGATTTATACAAAATGAACACTGTAGTATACCACAAAAGTTCTCTTTGTTCACAGAAAATTCAATCTATTTATGCTTGTAGGCTGTTTGTTCTTCCAAATGCTTTCGAAAAGATGATTTAATGATTTCTGATTCTTTTATTCCCTTGCAGTAACCCCCTCAGGCTTTCTACAAAAAAGGGGGTGTGTGCAAAGAACTGTTACTCTCAATGGGTCCAATCCTGTTTTCACAGGCATATGTGGAAGTACCACTGCAGCTAAATTGTTTTAACACTGTCAGGACACCATAGCTGTTATAGCAGTGCATATACAATGAGAGTTCCTTGACCTAAGGAGAAGCATTATTATTTTTCTGCAGAGTTTAGTTATTTTAGGATAAAATAAGATTTCAGAATGAAAAGAGGTTTTATTTAAGTACTTGTTAAGTGCCTTCTTGCAGATATAGGAGCCTCTGTTTATTTCCAAATGTGGTTAAGCTAGCCTCATCATTTTATCATAACACACTTAACTACTGCTACAACTGAAAAAGATTAGGAAAAATGATTTTCTCTGTTTTTTCAAGATTGGTAATATTATGCATTTGATACCACATCTCAACACTTAGGAAAGTTTGGATTTATCCCAAAATTAACTGTACAGCTCTTTATCTTTGTGGTATGATGTCAGTTCTGTGAGAAGCAAGATAGCCAAGCAGTGGAATATGCTGGAAAATTAACTGCTCATAAAAATTCCTCAAAAGACTAAAAAACTTATTTAACAGCATAGAGCTTTGACTTCTTCTGTGTTCAAACTCTGCCTTGAACTTTCTTTGTCTTGGGCCGCCTTAACAGGAGGATCCTAGCAGGTAGCAACGGGATGGCTTCCTTCACTTAGACACATCAGTTCCCCCCAACAAATATTATCTGAAGCTGCAGAGACAGGACAGAGCCTTCTAAAGACAATTTTGAAAACTCACTTTAATGAATGTGAATGTAGCTACCTATATTCAGTTTAAAGGAATCAGTGGCATTTTCTTTTAAAGGCAAGCTGATATAATTTCCACCTTAATTGTGGTACTTAAGATCTCAGCAACTTCATAGTATGGACCTGATCCTCAAGGCATAAAGCATCTGCTGAGAGCTGATGATTATCTTCAGGACAATATAGGACTCAGCCTAGACCTGTACAGTACTGGTCTCCAGATGCTGTTGATCAACAGTATTAAATATTTAGATTTGCTAATGAAAAATCATTTCTTCCTGTTATAATCTGCACAAATCAAAGAGTAACAGTTAATATTCTCTAAAATGATGAAGTGTATCAGAAGCAACACACAATGGCATTTAAGATTTGATTCTGCAGTCAAGTCTCAGGGGTTTCAATAGAAAATAGTTATCAGAGACAAAAGGATCAAACCTCAAATGACAAATATAAAATATTATTTGATGGATATCTGCTACCTGCAACTCTCTGGCTTAGATTCATTAGTGGGTGCAAAGAGTTCCATAAGCCATATCCAGTCGATCATCTTTAGCACTTATGGCATTAAATCAAGCCCTGGGTGTTTTATTGTCTAAAAAACTGGCTAGCTGTCCCTAATTTCATCTTGCAAGGATTAGGCTAGGTGTTTAAGAAGAGAAGTTATATACTGCCTATTCTGAGAGAGAGAATTTTTACAGCAGATTGTGAAAGCTCTGAAATAGAATCAAATAATGGAAGTGGTGACACAGTGCTGAAGGTCGTCCAGCAGTGTGGGTATCAGCTCTGTTAAACACATGGAGTGCTGACTTTTATAAATAACTATTCCTTGTAAAAGCTATCTGCTCATGGGAAACAACACATCAGTTTCACAGGAGAATTTGGTAATGATATATAACATGCGCATGGTTGAATCAGTTTCAGCTGTTATCTTTCAAACAAAAATAAATATCTGACAGTAATGTGGTATGCAACTTCCACAGTCTTGGCATGCAGTCATGAACATGATGCCAATAAAAAACCTAAAACAGACCCCTTGCAACCCTTTCATACCCTCCAATCATTTCATATCATGTTGTGTTGGGCACTCTAATAATCATTATATGTCTTTTTCATACTTTTAAACTAATTACAAAAAACTGTTTGGGTCATTTCAGTGGCATGAAAGCACAGACAACTTTCTGAGTTGCCATGTAGAGAAAGCAAGATTGGTACCAATAACAGTAAGAAGAATAGTGAAAATAATGTAAGAATCCAACAGAATCTTTTAATGTAGGATCCCAAAGTACCATACAGACACAGATAAATGAAGCTACGTGCCCTGACACTGAGTTAGATTTTACTGTATTCATTTTACAAAAAGTAAAATAAAGCAAAGGAAGGTCATGACCTGTTAAGATCACAGGAGCTAGTATAAAAGCTAAGACCAAAATCCAGAAGTAAGAGCATCAGTCATGATTTCCAGCTATTGACCAACATTTTAAATTTTACTGTTGTAGAATCCAGACACAATAAAAAGGGAGCACCTTTGTATTTGGCATCAGGGAGACAGATAACAGAGAAATGCAAATCTACTGCCACGTAAGCAGACATGCTGGGTGAAGCACATAGGTAGTGAGAAGACTTGAAATTGTGTTACTGCAAGTTTTGCATGAGATATATTTATTTATTTCTATCATAGAAGACATAACTGAAACTCCAAAGAAATGGTTTAAAAATGTGACAGTGTATGCTTCTGAATGTGGTTTGCATCAAAGAACAATGAATCTGATGCAGAAATGTACAAAGGATTAGAAAAATGGCTCCAGGATAGTAGGAGGGAATGAATAGAAAAGCTTCTGGTCTTATTACAAAAGCAGAATGCTCAAACGGCAAAAGCAGTAATGTCTCCCACTAATAAGGCGGAACTCAGAGCTTCACATGAAGGCACACCTTTGGATGCACAGCAGAAATAACATTGTTTCTTGCATGTTGATTAAGCAGTAGATGTTAGATCACTGACTCCCAGAAACAGCTTAAAAATGTCCCATGAAAAGTGCTGTGTTGCAGAAGAAATACAAGTCAAAGAGAGGTTTCTGTTCAACTGCACGTGGGCAAGAATTTTTTTTTCCTGGTCTCCAATCAGGAGTTAATCTTCCATACCACACCCTGGTATGTATTAGTCTGAACAAATAACTATGCTTGAACTGTCAGAGGCTCATAATAAATCATTATGCCATATCCCCAAAAGGCAGGGGAGCCTCCTTGCTTGCGTTGGTTCTGGCTTCCATATAAAGTGCACATTCAGCTTCACTTAGGACACTGCTGCAATAAAATGTATTACATCAGCAGTAACCTTGTAATAAATACCACCAACACGTGAGATCAGTATGAATCATTATGATGGATTTGGGAAATTAATTGGTTTAACTCCAGATTTTTCCTTTGCCAAGACAAAATGTTAGCACATTGTTTCAGTGTCCCTATGTTTAATGCTTGGTAAGAGACATTGAATTACAGAGCAAGTCTTCAAACCAAATAGTAAGATAAATAATGTGGACAACATCTGGCCAGTTCCCAGGAAGCAGGGTACATGACCTCCAAGTATATCTTAGTTTCACAGAAAGTGGCCATGTGTATGGAACTAAGTCCAGACACCTAGATATCTGTCCTTGCTTGCGATGCTGCTCAATGTCCAATTTGGGGCCAGTCAGTTAACTTCTCGCTGTCTTTTTTTCACTCATGTAAAGCGCAAACAATCACCTTGAGATCCAGGATTGTAAAGAGATGAATGGATTTGTTATTTTATGATTCGTTAATAAAGTGTCAGAAATGCCAAGATACCAAACAAAAGGAAAATGAACATACCGTCCTGTGAATATGGGCACTGAGTAGTCCACGGCTTTGTTCTCTTTGTCCTCAGAGATCAAATTCTGTTTTGCTCTCTTTGCTTTGGGACTCATCTTATAGGATTGATCTTCAATCATTATATTGGAATCTTTCAGTCTGAAATAAAAAGGATACTGTTAAATTCAAAAAGAATAAGCTGTTTAAAAACACTCAGAAAGTAAGCTTAAAAAGATATGAGTTTTTGCTCACAACTGAGAAGTGAAAAAATAGCATTTTTAATAACCATGGCTTGAGAGTTATTAAATACATAACTAAATGCACTTTTAACAAACTGATTATTACAAATATAACACTGATGCCCCTTGATATTAAATCTAAGTACAGAGCGTAAACAATATACCTGGTATCAATGCACATTTCACTGCTCCTTAATTTGGAACTTGAAGAGTTTGTACACCTTATTTTGGCAGTTCCTCAAACTGTCTTGTAAGAAAGACAGCGAACCCTGACTGACACCAACTGCAGTACTGATTTCTGAGGTGTTCTCTCCAATAGGAAGTAAATTCAGGCTAGTACCTCCAGTCACTGACACCACTGAGTAATTCTGAAGATTGTATCTGAACTAGTGACCTCTTCTTTTCCAAATCTAAGCCTTGAAACTGTCTGGTCCCCAACCAAAATAATGTTAGTGTGCAAATACATTCAAAGTGATAATGCTTTTAAATCTCTTTATAAAAATCATCGGGCAACATATTGCTCAGTAGCTGGTTTAGCCATTCCCACTGCTCTCTCACCCCAATCCATGGCAGATGGAGTTGAGTGAAATAATGTTATATAGCACAAATAGATGGAGAGAGAGTGGAAAGAAAGTAAAGCAAAGCAAAGCAAAAGAAAGACTTCCCCTCCCCATCACCTTGGGAAAGTTTCTGAAGGCTATCAGACATATCTGAGGTAGTCATATTTGGGTTCATTTTTAACATGGTTACAAATTATATTAACAGATCTCCAGATACCTTCCTTTTTCTTTCCAAATGCAGTAGAGCATCTGTTATTCACAGTTTTATGTCTTAGAACTGGGATAGTCTAATTAGCTGCCAGCCTTCTCTAAGTCCTTGAAGTGTCCTTTCATCTCCAATTCAAGAAGGGAAATCATATGTGAGTCTGCTTTTGGACTGGAGGTTTGTCTATGTGGCCTAAGCTCACTGCTGTGCACAGCCACCTGCGCAGAATTAGGCACAAAATTTCTTAGCAAGGCTCGTTAGCCTAGACTATACCACACTAACATAGCAAACCTTCTTCCAGTACCCTGGGTAGCCTACTCTGATATCTCTTTGCAGCATGCTCTAAACATATCCATAATCATCAAGACTAATACTAGCACTGGACCTCTGAGGATATAACCCATGTAATGTGAGATTACAGGTATATACTTGGGCTGATGTTTTCTTTAGGCTGCAGGTCTGCAAAGGTACCAAGCTCCAGAGGTGCCACTAACACAAGTCTTACAAGGAAGATTCTTTAATTTCCAAAATATGTGTTTAATACTCCATCCATGTGGGACGATGTGTGTGAGATCATACAACTCCAGTTTTACTCTCCCATCTGTCTCTCCTTCATTTATATATGCTTGTTCCTTTGCTCAGCCTGAGTTCTCTCCCTGTATCTCAGCTCCTGTTAAATCAGTCTCCCATCCCCTAGCCATCTTAATGGCTTTCTTACTTCCATCTATTCTCCTTCTCCCTCTAGTTCTCTCATATTTTCTCCCGCATCTGAACTTCATATCTACTCCTGCATCAGGCCTTCAGCCCTAATGTCTCTGCTCTGCCATTCCCAGCACAGCAAGAATTTCCCTTCTTTTCTGCCAAGTCCCAGTCTCATCAGATGTGACTATATTTGGCTTGCTCCAGCATTGCAGTGAGTCTCTTCTGTGCTTCCTGGGTGCCTGTATTGCATCAACTGTCACTGTACACACAGTGCTGTAGCCAAGAAACGCTCCGGTGGGGGGAAGCAAATGTGCACCAGTTCTTCTCCTTCCTTCCTCCTCACCCTGTACCCTGAAATGAAACTACATCCAGACAGGGGCTATGGCACACACTGCACAACTAGGAGCCAGGTTATACCATGGCAGGCAGCGATGGGTAAGTCGAGGCACAGCCTGAGTCTATAGGAGAGAGAAGCTTTGTGCTCTTGGGTCTGATGCCAGGCACTGCCTGAAGACAGTCAGGGAGGGAGTCCAAAGGAAGTGGAGCCAGCTCTAGAGACAGAAATCCAAGCATAAAACACTTAGGAACAGCCTAGGCAGAGTAAAAAAAAAAAAAAGGGAAGAGACAGCGTGAAGCAGGATATACAAAGGCATCACTCCTGGGTTTGGGAATGATATAGTACGATCACTACAGCCAACGGCAAATGCATTGAGACACATCAAGTAAGTGGGGAGAAACAGTAAACACAAAGTATTCTAATTGGTTTTCATAAATGAACAATGCTCTGTAAGGAACTGAAGTTCTTAGCAGATGACTTTTATTCTTGTCCTATTTTAAAATGGGACAAAGCTGGAATTTTGAATCTGAACGCCTTCAAATTTCCATGGGGCTTCAGACCGAATCCTTTAGGAAGCCATTTGATTCCTGGTTGTTTCCAGATCTAGAAGGATCACAGTATCATTTGGACCTCAGTTTAAATGTTAAGAAATTTCTATTTTCACAAAAGTAGACTAAATGTGATCTCAGTTCAAGTGTTTTCAGCACTATTAAATCCAAGCTTGCTCTTCATTCCTAAAGCAGAACTTGGATGACAAGTCAATATTGAATACTACCTTCTTGACTAGTGTCTAGTTTTTCAGTTTTGATCCAGATTATACACCCACATAGGAAATTAATGAAGAGCATATATAGCAGATCCTTTCACTCTCAGCCTTTTATTGGTATGTTTTCCACATGGTTTTTTTTCTTTTTAGAGAGCTTTAACTCTAAAATTATTTGAAAAGGAGAAAATAAATTGCTCCAGTCTCTGCCTTTTTTTAAACACTGCGAATGTTTGAAGCTGAATATCTCACACTTTTTTTTATTCCTTCCACAGCTTGCATTATTGAGAAGTCACCCAAATCCTTCAGTTTAATGCCATGGATCTCCATCACAATGGAGCCTCAGAAACAGAAATGGAATTGAGACTTTCACAGAGATATAATGAA
Source organism: Dromaius novaehollandiae (assembly GCF_036370855.1). Classification (NCBI taxonomy): domain Eukaryota; kingdom Metazoa; phylum Chordata; class Aves; order Casuariiformes; family Dromaiidae; genus Dromaius; species Dromaius novaehollandiae. Next base: position 117,415,872 of record NC_088099.1, on the reverse strand, counting down.
TAGGATAAAAATACTGTACAAGCACAGCTTCTTCTCCATAACTTTCCCACTCACTTCTGTCTGAGTTTACTAAACTGGATGTTTTTTGATTGAGATGCATTTTGCCACAGCCACCTAGAAAGCTATGATTATTTTCTGTATTCCTGGACCCTTTATGTTATCACATCTTCTGGATGACACAATGATCAGCCATTGTGTTTGTGCTCAGGACCAGAAAAGCACCTTTCTAAACACCATTTCCTCTCTTTTTCTTTCTCTTGAAGGGGCAGCTACAGTAAGAGTCTTTGTGCTCTCTTCTAAGAACAAGGAATACTCCCAATACTTTCTAGTGGTATGTAAGAGAGAGCACCCAGCTATCAGAAATACAAATGACGACTGTGAATCGAATAATGGATCCATGTGGATCCCATAACAATCTGTTGTTCTCAGACAGCCTGACCAATTTACCTCAGTAATTTGCTCTTTCTGAAAAGTGACTTGGACTAAGCAAGACCACCATAAGAACAGTTACACTAGACAAGTCAAACAAGTTGCATCCCAATCATCGTATTTAATAGCCACTATTGGACCTACTTATTTTTTGAATGGTCACAACACGCTCTAGCAGTGAGCTTACAATTTATTTATTTATGAGGAGGGCACTTTCTTTTGAACTTGTTTTAAAGCAGCTACTTTGTAATTTCTTCTTTGCTCACCTGCTGCTTTGTGCAAAAAATAGTAAATTGTTCCCTACTCACCCTCTTGCACATCTTTCACTATTTTATACATTACTGTTACATCCTCATGTTTGCCTCCCTTCCAAGGTAAAGAGTCCTAGTATCTTAGCCTCTTCTAGAAAGAAGGTATTCCAGGCCTCCCACAACCCTCCTTGCTGGTCTCTGATTGCTTCTAGTTTCAGACTGTCCTTTCTGAGCTGAGATGATCAGAACTGCACCCAGTATTGCAGCTATGAGCATACCTTGGATTAATGCACTGACAGAGTATGCTTTCTGTTTTATTTTCACTTTCACACCTTTTACTAAACCTCTAACTGCTTTTGTGACCACATCAGAGCATCCAGCTGGTGTTTTCAGAGAACTATCCAGAGTAACTCCAAAATCCTTTTCAAAATTGCACTGCATAAACCCAGAGCTTTGCTGAATAAATTCGAAGCAGTTGAAAATGTTTCTCCTTTCCAAATCCTCGTATCAGTTGCTTCCATGCAGGGTGACCTTTATGGAGGCTAGTACGAATGCATATTCAAATGGAGCTGAGCTGTTGCATGTGAAAGCAAATTGGCCATTATTTTTACTATGAGGTTTATTTTCCTGTGTTCCTTGTCTGTCATTCCTACTTCTTCCTGTGCAGTATGAAAACTAAACCCTGCCTACAGCCATTATTTAGGTCGCCTAAAGGAGGACTCTACTTTCTTGAACGAGATTCTAAAATCTTGCCCTTTATTTTAAAATGTTCCAACCTTTTACCTGATATGTGGAACAGAATCTCCCCAGAGGAGAGCAGAGCAGCTATCAGTGCTCTCTAATTTCACATGGAGGAACGGTACCATGACCTTTTAACAGCTTTCAGCCTCATCTGATCTGCCCAGCTAGCGTACATATGTTTTTTCCAGGTCAGATACTATCTGTACTGCCTTAGCAAGGTTGGTGACCCAAGCTCAGTGTTCTCATTTCTTGGTGGTTTTCAGCATGTTAAAATACAATGCCAGCATTTTCTTAGTCTCCCAATTGTTACTGAATTTGTGGAGTGAAATGGGAATTGGATGACTATAAATGCTAAAGGCAGAGATATCATCCCACAGAGATGTAAAATACAGATAACGATTACACTACTACTAACTTTTCCCTCAAGTCCAATAGGGGACCTAAATACAACATTGTGCAAGGGCTCTGAATCTCCCAAGCAGAGATTTTGCTTTGATGTCTTATTCTCAGATATAAACCTCCTTAGTCTGTTGGCAGTGCCCTGGTTTCTCTGCCTGAAGGGACAGGCTTCCCACCCTGCACAAAGGAAGCCTGCGCACTGCAGATTTAGAAAGCTGCTCTAGGAGCAGACCACAGCATCCTAATCCCTAGTTATTCAGCTCCAATACAAAAAGGCACCTGTAAGCTCATTTACACATCTGGAAAATCACGTATCCTGCCCTTAGCATGCTTTCCTTATTTCTCTCTCTCATTCTATTGCAGCAGCAGAAATGCATGAATTTGCTGCACACAATGGCAGTCCCAGCTGTGCCTGCCAGAGGAGCTCCATTAGCTAAGATGCATTTTCCAGAATCTATTTCCAGCTGCTTCTTGTCTAATTTGCAACACTTGAACTTACACACTGTAAAGAGGAGAGAGTGGATCGGCAAACACAAGTACAGAGAAAAAAAGAAAAAAGATTTTCACAGGAGAGCTCTTTAAAGCCAGCTTCTAAAGATGAGAAGCACTCTCCTGTGACTACATTCAAGATGCTGACAGATTTGTCATGGGCCCAGGCAATATTGCTGGCAATGATCACCCCGTTCCCTAACACAGCTTCCATCAACAACAAATTTTTTATAGGGTAATTACTTCAGTGTAGTAGGGCTCATTAAAACAATTTCCATGCTTGTGTGTGACATTTGGAAGCCTGCTTCTTTTAAATCCACACCTATAATAAACCAAAGGATGAGTGGTGCCAATAGGGATCTCAAGGTCATGCATTTCTCTTCTCATGTTTCTTATGGCCTTAAAGTGTATTTTTTACTGAGCCGCATCCTGATCCTAGCTACACTGTTTTTGCTTGGAACAGCATTCATTCTCACTATCTGGCAGACTGATTAATTCCAGGTTAATAAGACATCTCTCCTCTGCTTGGTTTGCCTTTTTCCCTGACCTACAAATAAACCTAAATGCCTGAGCTACATCAATAACTTGCATTTTCTCTCTAAGCAAGTTGCTGGCAGATAAGCAGTCTGTGACACAATTAGCTTTAGATGGGATTATCAGCTGCTCTCAACTAGGAAAATACCACATGGAAAAGCAATGGAAGTTTGAGGACAGGCTTTAAATGCCTGAGCTTCCAAGGGAAGAGGTAAGTGAGTTTCTAGCACTCCCGTTTGACAGGCCAGTGGCGTTATAAGCAGATCTGGCAGACCTGCCTCAAAGCTTCTCAGAAGCATGTGGAAAATTAAACAATGCCGTTGCAGCAAGGCAGAACCGGGCCTGACTCTGCTGCGGGAATGGGAGACAGAAAAGCAAGCGGCATCGCTGGGGCAGCACCATACTGAGAAGCCAATGTGCCTGCACCCACAGCTGCCAGCAATGGGACAGGCCAGAGGATGAGAGGCCTCAACCACTGCTTCTGTGAGAGAGCTGCTGCCCCTCTCCTACACACTGTGTGTTGCTCAGTGGACGCAGCACCCCTAATTTCACATGTCTCAGTGGAGGTAAAACAAGCAGCTACAGCTGGAGATGACCCTGCGAGCTGGTACTGAGGGCTAGGTGTAAAGTGGCAAACTTTATCCGATAAGACTTTCTTTCCTTTTTGAGTCAGGCTTTTACAGCTTTGGCAAACTGTAACCAGCAAAGCTGAAATCCTCCGTACCTGCTCTTGGTTTTGCCAGTTTTCATTCCTTGCATTTTACTTCTTTGAGCAGTCATGGTTTGACGAGTAGACTTGAAATGGGGAAAAGGACAGCCCATTTCCAAATGCCGCCTTTTCTGGACAGCTCATTTCCAAATGGAGCCAAGCTGCAGCCCCTTCAAACTGTCTATAATCCAAATGTGTTGAGCACGTTTTCTGCCCGAGTGAGGCTCCAGTGTCAGAGCATCAGGATCAGATCAAGATCTTGCAAATTGCCTAGTCCTTCTCCACTGTTCTCAGAATAAATTCCTTACCTAGCACTAACTGCATATCAACACTCTCCCTTTATGAATGCTCTTTTCTGTAAGGCAGCTACAGAGAAGCATGAGACTTGAATTCTGTAAGTATAGTGAAGTCTAGCAGAAGCTACATTAGATTAAAAAAACAAGTGACTTGAATATAAGCTCAGTATTTGAATAGTATATTTTTCATGTTGGGCTTAACGGACTCTATCCACAAATCTATATTCATTATACACAAATGTAGATTTGGATTTAAAATCCAGTGTTGTGCAATAATCAAGACTATTTGAAAAATTATGTAGATTTGGATTCATGTGTACATTCAGGTTTCCAGCAACCACCAGAGATCTAGCTCATTTATATCCAGCATTTTGATTCAGGACTCCTTCTACTTTTTGAAGATTGAAAGAGTTTGAAGAATTTATTTCAGTTTTTCTTTAATACCATTCCTTTCATAAGGATGAAATAAGAAAGTCTTTGATTTGCCAGAAACAAAATTGTTTTTATAAGACTTTTCATCTCTGCATTATGTCTTGAAGTGTTTTAGATGCAGGGAAGATAGTATGAGCCTGGAAAGAATAACTTCACATTTGCACCACAATTAACAATATAGTATTTATTCTACCTTTACAACCTCTTGCAAAATGCACCAAAATGGGCACTAAGCAGTTCCTTTAAAAAACAAGTAAATATAAACTAAAGAGGACAAATTAACCATAAACTTAAGCTGAATACTTAGTTTAATACTCAGAACCATATTCCTCCATGTATGAGCTATGTTTTCTGCAAGAGAGATTTACATCTGGTAGATCTACTCTCCTGAGTACTTCCATAGCAGCATTGAATTTCCCTCACCTCCAGCACAAGGACAAGCTTACAGAAATAAAGTTATTGCTGAGACATTCTTACCTGTGACTGTCAGAATAGTACATGAGATCTGCTGGCAACTCTTCTACTACTGTGAGGCTAGAAAGTAGCACAAAATACTACTTTAAAACAAAAGCTATTGTCTAAAAAAAACCTTCAGGAAACCTGCAAATGTTTTAAGTTCTCTCCCAGTATGACCTGAGTGCACTAAGCAATTTGATTTCCTTTTTATATTACTTTGTTGAGGTTAGAGTTTTTGGTAAGAAGTTAAGTGTTTCAGAAGAAACCGATCTTACAAACAAGAGTGGATGAACTTTTCGTAACTGGGACTCAGAAGAAATTATTTTCACAATCATTTTTTCAATTTCAAGAAATGTTTGCATTTCTTATAGGAATGTTCAAGTTTTCTACAAGAAGAGTGAGGGTTAGGGTTAGGGCTAGCAACAGATGCACTGTTGCATCACTACAGCACAGTGCCAATTTGGGATACCTTCCCCTACCAGGCACTCTTTAGGAACCTAACCCTCAGTCCCACCATCTCCAGCCTGTGTCCCTGCATCAGCAGATTATAGAATGAGCCTCTCTTGCTACTCCACTTCATTGTTAATTATCTACACAAGTGAAATAAGTTCAACAGCAAGGACTGAATACTATCCAGCCGAAGACAGACAAGTAATCAAGTCATTCATTGAGCTCAGAGGTTCAAATTCTTGAACAGACACTCGCAGATAGAGACTTGATCCTGAACTTCATGGAAGCCAAATGAAGGCTGTAAACATGAGATATTGCTTGCTATGGCACAGGTAATCTTTCTCTCAGTGATTTTGGTCAAAATTCCATCTTCACCCTTCAAGGATCTTTAGTTTTCAAAATATAAATTTTCTGGTGGAAAAGTCTTGATTGGTTCTGCTGATAATACTCTAAATTTTATATTAATATAACAGAGACCAGATGTTTTGGGGTATAATTTGTTGATCGTTTCCTCTACTGCTAACAACTGTTCTAATCTTACTTTAATGCTACCCTAATTTCTATAAATCTTTGAGATTCACACAAGTAATAGGAGGCTATGATATCTAATATATCAATGTATACAAATATAATTGTTCAGGCAATATTTTATCATCTTGTTTAAATGAAAACAGCGTAGCTGTTCTTCTAGCGCAAGAATACTTCACAGTATTATTGCTTGGAAAATAGTATGCCTCAACCAATTTACAGCAAAAAAATCAATTTACTGAATCAGTCAGCATAAAAATGAAACCATTATGCCAAAGAAGAATTGTTTAATGATATATGGACATGTCAGCTCAAACTTGTGTCAACAGCCCTAATTTCTTTTACTGCTCCAACCTGACCAGATAAGAGCCAGACCCAAAATGAAAGCCATCTCAGCACTGCTTATTAGCTTGAGCTGCGTTGATATGGCTAAACAGCTTCAGAAGATATTTGGCTCATGCCTAACCAGTTTGGAGCACAGATATGCTCCAACAAGCTGAGCTAACCAGAGCTCTTCCTAGTCCCAGAACCAAATGAAAACACTAAGTCTGAAAAACATATTAACGCCAAGTTACAGAGCTTATTTCTGCTGGAGTAGAGTTCTGCCATTGATTTCAATGGGAGATTGTGGGCAAACTGTTCTAGAATATTGTTTCAAAGATAGCTTTACTTACCCAAGACTGTAGGCTTCAGATCCCAGCCTGTAGGCTGTAGCCAGCTTATTGATTGATTCAGATCCATGACTATAGGCAGCTGAGCTCTTACTGAGAGATTCAGAGTCAAGACTGTAGGCAGCAGACCGTTTACTCTGTGCAGCAGAGTGATGGTCATAGGCTGTAGATCCATAGCTGTAGGCTGCCGACTCAAGGGCATGGGCTGAAGAGCCATGACTATATGCTGCTGAAGACTCAAGGCTGTAGTCTGCTGCAGACGCATGGCGATAGGCTGCAGAGCCCCTACTATAAGCTGTAGATCCTTGAGCATAGACAGTAGATTTGCTCTTTGCTTCCTTTTGGTACTGGCTTACAGTGGACTGCAGCGCTTTGTGGCGGTATGCACGGTCATAATGCTCATGGTGTCTTTGATAGAAAGGTAAAGACATCATGACTGTCTTATAATTTAGCTTTTACTGCACTTTTCTGAATATAAAAATAACAGGACAATGTCTGAAAGAGAACAGATCAAACATGAAGACTGAAGGCAAAGAGACTTCTGAGTTAGCATACATATAATACAAAACTTAACACAAGCTAATACAAAACTTAAAACTTTAAAAGTCAAATGCAACAAATATAGGGTTATGATGCTTCTTAGACTTTAAGGTAGGTTACTATTTAGGTTTCAAGAAGCTCATACATCATTCGTCAGGAGCAGAAAACCTTATACTATTGTGTCTGTTCATTTGTAGCTTACTATGGTCTCCCAGTTCCACAAACTATTGAAGTTTTATGTGCTCAACTTCTGCAGTCATTACTGCCAACTAATGAAATTTTATGTGTTCAGCTTCATCAGAGATAATGTAAATATTTTTTTTAAAGGTACATTCACTACTTCATAAGCTGAGATCAAAATACGTGAACATTTCATTCATTTTAGCAATTCAAATTTCAGATACCTTTTAATATCCAGTTTAATATTTTAGGAGTGAATTAAAAGCAGTAAGATTGAGAAGGATGTCACTTTTTTTGGTAAACTTATATTACATCATTATTTTTTATTTGATACTAGACGTTCATTTAAAAGGGCTTATCATGCTTTTAAAGCTCGATCAGGAATACAGTCTGTATGCACTGATTAAAGTACTATCAAGTTTATCAGTCTGAACGACCCCTTTTTTAACGTAGAACTGCATGTTCAAAATCTTCAAGAAACTTCCTCCAGGTGGCATCCCCATTTGGGTTTTACTTTGCACAGTCATCAATAAATTGTCTTGTAGTGTCTCATAGTAGGAAATTTGATCAGATGAGAGGTAGTTTCCCTTTCAAAATGGGATGAGGGTTAAATGCAGACAGGATTACCCTTTGGTTTCTTAACTGGGAATCCAACCTTTATTTTGTTATTGTTTTGTTTTGCTGTTGTTGTTAAAATGTTGTTAAAAATTCTCTAACATGCAAATTTGCCTATGCTAATTCCACATAATAACATTTCTTTCTCCTATTACTGGTGATTAGGCTTACAAGATGGATAGGACTTTCAGTGAGGAGGCTATGTGACTACGAACAGAAATGAGCTACAGTGAGGGAACTTTCAGAAAAGTATAGAGAAGATCCGAAAACAACAGTGAGAAGTGCTGTTGCTGTTTTCTTGCATCGATCACAACAATATGGAACTTGTTCTATATCTGTTTATTCTCATGCTAATGAAACTGCTTCTCTGATGTTTTGATATAAAATACATTTAAAGAGCTAGTGTATAATCTTGATTCCATGGAAATTAAAAATTTTGTCCCTGGTCTTCATGCTGCTAAGATTTCACTCCTCAACTTTGTCTTTAGTAGTTGGTTCTGGTAATAAGTCAAACAATTTCAGTCTATTCTCTTTGATGACTAACCACATACTCATGCAGACTACGACAAATTATGAAAAAAAATAGTTTCAACTTTCCTAAATTTCAGGACTCGCTCAAAGTCTGTGAACTTTTTTTTGACTGATGATAGAGCTGATCTCTCAGTTTGCAGAAAGTTAACAATAAATGGAGAAAGTCATTCAGAAGTCTTTAAGTGTATAAAAGAAATTGCTGATATCCTGGACCATAGTGGATCTATGAATTCAAGGAGACCGGTTTATCCATTTACTCTATTTTTACCTGAAGAAGGGGGAGGAATAGGAGAAAGTGTTAGTCCATTGTTCTCTATGTTCACTTTAATTCCCTTATTTCTCCTGATGGCTCTTTTGCGCATAAGTCTAACAGACTCTATGAGTCTGCACAGAACCCTTTTTTCTAACACCTATCAATATTTTGTGCAGTTTTTTGTTTCACTTTGTTGGCTTCCGGTAGTACATAGTTCCTCTTAATTTCCCTACGTTTATGACATTTCTTCTCCATTTTTCTTCATCGCTTTCTCTACCAAGCTCCACAGAGTTAGATTTAGGGATTGCAAGCCAGTGTGATGTCTGCTGAGCAAAGTTAAATCCCACAGATGACTCTTACTCTACGCACAGAAAGGAAAAGAACATGAGCACATTCTATTTTCCTTGGGTAAAATACTACAATTGTTTCCCTTCATCTTCACCACCTTTTTTTTGCAGTAGTGACTAGCTTCATCGTGGATATTAACAGCCACACTACTAAGAGCCATATAGTCCCTGTGGCTCAGGGATTTCCACAACTTAAGGCTTCAAAGTAAGGAAACAGATCCAAAAGTTTAAATCACTGCACATATTGCATATTAAAGATAAGTTAAATGAGACATTTCTATTTATATATTACAAGAGCAAAGAAGAATCAGTGGATTGAAAGTCAATATATTTAAAATGTATAAAGGGAATCTTTTTCTTCCAAACACAAAAGCTCTGGACCTCACTATTCCTCCAAAAAGCTACGAGTAGGATTCATAAAAGGATTATGCATTTATATAAGTAAGAGCTAAGACACTAAGGCGTGAGCTGAACAGGAAGCCAACTCCCCTGGTTCAAATCAGAGGCCAACTGTTATTCATGTGATACAAGAGGAAACTCTTTTCATAGGTATTTTATTACACTATGAGTGTTTTATATTTCCTCTGAGACATCTAGCATTATTCACTGGTAAGGATCAGGTACACTAGTCTGATCAGATATAGTAGGAATACATTTTTGGAGATGACAAGAAACTCTGAACCTCCTAAGGATTTTGCTCCCATTCAGAGTACTGTCTGATAACGGCATTGGCTCCCATCTCAAGTTGTATAAAATTCATACTATCTGTACCTACTTGCTGTGTGATCCACTAGTCAGCCCCCTTACTATTAGGGTAGCACTCCCTCTTGAGATTTGTGTAGGATTTCATATTTGCAGAGCCTGGCCTAAAAATACTAGTGGCCTTAGCTAGTTGCAAGTTTGTGTTTTGGAGTTGTTATTACCAGCTGTTGGACTGAATTTTCAAAATGACAACTAAGCAGACAGCCACTTCTGTACTTGTTTGTAGGCTATAAATACATGCTATAGGAGGTGATTTTACTGGCATCATCTCTTGCACTATTTTTCAGTCTATATAATTCTTCAAAAAATCCACTTAATCTCTTAGTGAAAATAGTGAAATAGAAAAAACAAAAAAGCTTATAAGCTGAAAAAAAGTAAGATTTCTGTCAGCTCAGTCAATAGTATTTCATCTCCTTTACAAATCACAAGACACCCCACGTAACTAGAAAATATTTAGATTATTTACACATTCTCTAAGCCCAAAGAATTTGCACAATAAATTCCTCCTGTATCTCAGTAACTCAGGCTTCATTTGAGAGTATTGTAACAATCCGCAAGGATAGCTGAGCTGATAGTAAGTGACCTCATGCACTACTTCGCTTTGTCTGAACCTTCAGATTTCTTCAATTCAGTTCCACAACTCCCTCAAACAACTGCTGCGCTAAGAAGATTAAAGGGAGCTACTATCAATTTGGCATTACAGATTCAAAATGAAAATAGCTGAACATGTACATTCTTTTGTCGTAAAGGAACACTTACCGGGACCCAAATGAACAATAACAAGTGGAATAATTCTGAAGTGGATGAATAACAGAAAAACACAGCAAAGGCGAATCCAGCAAGGAGGTAGTCAGGACCAGGGCTAATGACTGGACTTTAAGGTCCAGATTAAAAATAATGCCTGCAGTCAGTGGAATGTCAGAGCCTCAGTCCAGACCTTTTATGGCCAGGAGGCTGATAAATATAGCATCGAAGAGGGAGAGAGCCAGAGCCACATAAAGATACCCTGTGCTGTCTCTGTGCAAACACATGATGACAACAGCTTCAAAATGAGCTCCCCCTTTTAAGTATCTTCCCTACATTCAGTACAAAATCTGCATTCCAGTTCACAATTATGGATAGGATTTTTTTCTCAGTTACATCAGATTTAGGAAAGAAAAAAGAAAATGTAATGTGTCATGAACCACAAGTAGGAAAGATCCATCTCTATATTGACCTTTGCCATGGTGCAAGACTATGAGTCTTTTATGGATTCCTTTTATTTCATTATGCCAAGCCATGGTGCATGCAACATGCACTTATTTCAGCTAAATGACAGACAACACAGAGAAGTAGTTTGCAGCAAAACTCTGTAAAGCCATACAGTATGTTACTACTAAATAAAAAATGTACTTTATTTGGTCGACAGTGTTACCATCTTATTTAAGATAAAATACCAAATTAAGCAGATAACCTCATGAGGCATTTAAGTAAATATAAACAATGCAGCTCTAAGAGCCAAAAAAATTTTCTAAACTGTTGTTCCCTGGGCAGCTACTACCTCCTGCCTTATGCTGCACCATGGAGTAAGTTCACACAGCTCCTTATCTCCCGCGCTGAGAACTGCTAGCTTAGATCTACCATATGGGCTTTTGGTCTTTGCTCCCTGGCACAGAAGGTATGGTCAGTAAAAAACTGGACAGCCATATGCACTGGCCAAACCTGCAATTGAAAAGCTGGAACCTTAGTATAAACTTTTCTTTCCCTGGGCCAGACTGTGATTCTAGTCCTCCCTTTGCTTGCTTTGCTCCTAGATGAAAACAAATGTTAAACAAGAAGGGCATTCCTCAGATTTTATTTTAGTGTGCAAAAGTTGGGGGAAATAAATTAGGTGTGAAATGAACCAACATTCACGTGAGTTTTTCACTATCAGTGCTGAATCAACACTTCAGTTACTGCTTCGTCTCCGGTCCCACATTCCCCATTGCCAGTGCTCATACAGGAGACCAGTCTCCTCTCCTTCTCGCTGTCTGCCATGATGGATAGGGATGGAAAATCATTACTTCATAAATTTAGCAAAACCCACCTGAAAAATAAAGATTTTTTTCTCCTCATCACTGCTGCTTCACACCTTTGATTGCTAGGAAGTGCCTCATTTCAAACCTAAATGTATTCCTGACCAGTTAGACCTATCTAACCTTGTGCCAGCACCGCCTACTAGTCTATTTATTTTCCCTTCCTGATGCTTATTACCCTGAATATGTTTTGAGAGCAAGAACGCCTTTCTCATCTTTTTAGAGCTGAGCTAAATAAATAGCTCCTTTACTCCTTTTCATAAGATAGGCTTCTCATTTTATTGTTCATTTACTAATCCTTCTTCGTGCCTGTTCCTGTTTGAATTCATCTTTTTATTACCCTACAGGTGACCTGAGCCATACACAGTACTCCAGAAGAAGTTTCATTAGACAGTGTTACCCTCATACTGTGACACATCTCTGTCTCCACTGGAAAAATCCCATATGATAGCTTTCAGAATTGCATTGGCCTTTTTCACATATACACCTAAAGACTCACTATCATCCTGACTGATTAATGTCTTCAGGTCTTTTTTCTCTTCTGTCATTTCTAGCTGAGGAAAGCTTATGACATCTTACATCTTATGACCTTTGTACTTTGTACTACTGAATTTTATCTCTTTATTATTCCTAGCCTTACAATCCATCTCTTCCTATATCATATTCTAATTTTTCTTTGCATGGTGGATGCATCTCAATATTATGCAATCAGCAAATTACATTAGCACCTTCCTATTTTTCTACTAAGGTCTCCAGCAAAAACATTAAATAACTTGGCCCCAAGACAATTCCTTTCCTAGTAAAATCTCTCCACCTGATTCTTCCCCTTTCAACAAAACCTGTCATTTTGCTCTTCTAAGCCATTTGCTTGTCTGCCCTTCACTTCTGGTACAAATCTTCCATTTTAACTAAAAGATTTCCAGGTGGCACAGCATCAAATCCAGATGGATTAAATAGTCGCATTTATGTTGTTTAGAAAATTATTTATCATGTTAATAAAAAGATAGGTTATTTGATCTGTTCTTGATTCAATTTCTCTTGATCTTGATAGGTTATGTGATTTATTCTTATTGAGTACATTCCATCCAAATTTCCATTTTTTCTCCAAAATTTTGGTAATTTTCTTCAAAATTTGTTTTAAAGCAAAATTTTACTAGAAGTCTTGCAAGTTATTGACTGTTGGTGCATAGATTGATTTTTCATTATCCAGAAGTACTTGCCAGCAGGAGAATGGAGGGATTCTTGTCCAAAATACGATGTTATTCTTTGACCTACCATGTGTCTGTAAGCCAGTTGCTGCTTTAGAACCGGTGACTCATTGTATCATGGCCCCATAATGAAGGGAGGCATAGTAATGAGGCTCACAGAACCAATGGACACCTATATTTGTATATATTTTTTAATTTTTCAGACAGAAGCCTGAGGCTATTCTGCCTAAAAATTTGGGATGACTGTAGCTAGCTTTATGTCTCTTAGAATTCTTGTGTTGTATGCACACACTGTCATGGCAAGTTTGTAAGAAATACTCAAGCTACATTACTGCTCAGGGAGACGTAACTAAAAGTCTCCAAGTACCATTCTCAAGTAAAAATAACAGACTCTGACCTGAGACATGTAGTCCTGAGACTTGATTCCCTATTGCCTTGCTTGTGATAAATATACCTGTGGAAAATCAGGACAAGACTGGCTTAAAAGCTGCTTCCATATATTTCAATTTACATCTACATTAAAGAGTCACAAATGACAACATAAAATGGAAAGCTGTCAGGAAACAGACCTATTTTATCTTTGCATAGGTTCCGTTAGGCACAGCCAAAATCTCAGATGCTGAAGATCATTGCAATGCACAGACTGGCACCAGACAGCTCCTCAGGTTGTCATTACTTTTGGATATATACATTTCAGCTATATGGGGGGGAATTTCTTTACAATTGTGATGACATACATAATTTATGAATACCTCACCAGAGTCATTTCTGAATCTCAAATGTAGAACCGTCACCCTGGAATATCAGCTTACTAATATTTTAGGTAGTAAGTATGTCTTTATTCCCTAACCTAGAAGCCAACAACTTGCTTTACTTGGGTTGTCTTACAGTTTTCTATCCCAGTAGAACAGCAGCAACAGACTATTCATAGATCAGCTGTTTCTGAAGAACTATTAACAATCTTGGAAAGACTGGTCAAAATATCTTGACAGATGACTGCTGAAGGACCAAAGAGATGTTTCAAACTAACGTAACGCAAACCTAGAGGACATGACTGATGTAAATATTTGCTCCTGCTCCTAGCTCTTGCTATTTAATTATACCGTTTTTAGAAACCAACTAAAATACTTTAAAACATGAGATAAGTAGTTTGGCCAGATTATTTAGATACTTGTCATTTCATTTATCATTCAGCAACATTTTTATCATTATCTTAGATAGTGACTTTGCACTGGCTGTCTCTCTTTCTTCTTATGAAAAGTCTTCTAAACTGCACAACTTCATTACAAAGAAAATGAACTGTATACATCATCTTACTTACAGATTTAAGCCACTATTACAATAGTACAAAGCAATAGCCTTGTTGCTAGCCAGTTATTAGTTCCCATCTGTGTTTTTCTCTATATAGCTTTTTCCTGGCTTCCTACCAGCTATCAGAGTCCTATTAGCGTGTGCGTGCCTCTTCTTCTGAACTACCCTTCAGGGGGACACACCAGCATGGTGACAGCAGTCTTCCTCCAAAAAGGGGGGCTGTTAAAAGGAACAGAGAACCACTGCCTGATTTCCAACCACTGGGATTCAGAATTCAGCAGTTTTATAAGTTTATATATATAAACATATTTATACACACACACACATATATAGAAGACTATACAACAGCAGTGACAAAATGTAAATCTTAATATAGCAAACCCAACTCTTCCAAGTCATTTAGCCACACTAAATTTCAGTATTCCTGTGAAATACTGTGGTTGTGTATGCCAGCAGTGAAAAATAGCTACTTCCAGATGTGTTATCTGCACCCCTTTCAGTATTTCCATCATTTAAGCTGCAGCAAGGCAGGGTGAGAGACATACCATATGGGCAATAGATGTGCCCCACTGGCTGCTGCAGCTCCCAAGGAAAAGGGACTACAGATTCATTGCCAAAGAAAGGAAAACTTTGTGACCAGAACTGGGGGACTTAGGAGGGGGTACCCACAGGTACCTAGAGGAAAGCAGGACGCAAAGCAGAGGGTGGCTTCTAGCTATCAAAATATCCTTCTTTGCCTCCACAGGCAGCTAGTTTGGAAAGCATAACAGCTTTTTCCTGATAACAGCTACCCAGAGTGTAGATTTTTACATGCTAGCTTTACACTAGCTAAGTCCAGCATCAGTGATGGTGTAGCTCTGGCAACATAAAGCTCCGAGCAAGACCTTTTCCCTGCTACTTACTGAGCTAATCAATTTATGGTGAGTTTTGCAGTTAGCCCTGATCTCTGTGCTGCTGGAGGTGTACTGCTAGCAGAAATTTAGCTTGTTAGTTTAAAGTTCTTTCAGATACATCTCTAGGTGATGGCTGTGTGGACATATCCTTAAGTAATTTTTCAGTGGAAGTGTTTGAAGTCAGCAAGGTGTTAAAACACACATGATATTTTATAATGAAGCATAATGCAACTGCACATAATGAATCAAGTCTCACCTCCGTAATGAAAGCAACAAAAAAGAAAATTACATACCTAAAACAGCACTATCCCTTGTGTGTCTGATTACATTTGTACTTTCCATTACTTCTCCCAGTACCCAGAACATGTCTTTACTTGGATGTGGGCACACCATTGATCACCTGCTCCCTCTCTCCACTTGTGCTATTCTTAAAATCCTGACTCTTGTTTACTGCTCATCTCCCAAGTTCATGGAACCCTCAAGTTCAATGGTTCATTTCAAACCACCATTCTGCCCACTGATGCTGCTGGTCACGGTTTGACATAAGGTTTGACAAGAGATTTGGTGTGCATAATTTGGCCTTAGAAATAAAGCACAGAAGCAGATTTTTTTCTCATTTATAAAGTTGCCAATCTGCATGCGGTTAAACAGATAAATGTTATCCCAGTAGCTCAATTTCTGCAACCTTAATCAAAGTCTTAAATAGCTGAGATATATCCTAATTTGGCAGGCCATTGCTTCCAGTGATATATACAAGCGATATACTGACCATTTTTGTTATGCAAAGCACCAGCTGTAGCATGGTTTAGTGTACAGCCTGGTGTGTTCTGTGGGCTCAGCTTCTCACCTGCATTATTTTTCATTTAGTGCTTCAGTTATTTTAACTGGATGTTGAAAACAAATCATTGTCCAATTAAGCTAAAAAACTTTCTGTTAAGAATCTGTCTGCTGTTTCATACCAGCTACTCTGTATCTCTTCTGCTCAGTGTCACTGCTGAATCTCTATGTGTGGAAATTGTATGATGATTTTATATTTGCCTGAAAACGTGATGAGCATATTTAATACAAAATTATTCAGAATTTGAAAATTGATAAGGAGAAACATTCTCTTGCTCTTTTTTTTTCCCTAACTTTGATGATGGTTACTACTGCTTTGCATAAATCACAGTGCAGTTGTGGTAACTGGAGAGATACAAGCTTTCTCCACGGAATTCAAGCTTCCTATGTGAAGTCATTTGTCAAAAATCTTCCATATGCTGACGTGTTCTCAAAAGAAGCACTGTTTTGTGTTTAAGATATTGTATCTCACATCTTCCAGTCATTTTATATTTTAAATATTACTTTATTTCACTTTTATTTATGAGCCTTAATTTTTTGTCAGTTATTTCCTATGTCAAATCATTTCTGTGTACTACCTGTCATGGCCGTCTCAGCTAAACTGGAGTTCCTTATATGTTTAAGATTGGATTCCTATTCATTTGGAAAAAATAAAAATTAACTTTTTTACCCGTTTTATGAATTTTTAAATAAAATACTTCTAAATATTGGCCTATAAGAAATTATTTTCTTACCACATTGGAAGAAAAAGCAGGAAGACTGTGAGTATAAATTAAAAAATATTTTTAAATCATTCTTATGAATGTTTTCTTCAAAAAAATCAAAAAATCTGGCACACAAAGAAAATTATTTGACGTAGAATCTGAAAGAAAACTCAGCTGCAGTATAATGGAAGAACAGTTTGCAAAAGGAAAAACTGATTTTCATCATGCCTGTGGGTTCTGTCCTTGCAGCCAGTGACTTTTCTAAAGCCCTAAAGAAGCACAAGTTGGAGAAACGCTGCTGGCAGCTATCACAGATGAGTAATTGTCAACTGTTGCAAGTAGGCTGAGACAAAAACATTGTCATCACCAGATAAAAAATGAACTTTGAGAATGTGACTTACTTCCAGTTCTTTCCTGGTTTCTAACAAAACAAACTCACCTAACAACTGTGGCAAAACACCCCCCATTTTACTTGCTAACCGACGGGGTAATTCAGTCCTGCTCACACTACCGAACCATAGGAATCTGGGAAATTTTCCCAGTCTGTAACCACCAACCATGTATCCTATCCACTGTATTGGAATTCAGCGTCATAATCAGAACACTTTGATTTATATTTCTTCTTTCTTTTATAGAAGTTTTGTCTTATTATTCTGTGCTCTTTTTCCTCCCTTTCCTTTGAGTATTTTGCTCTTTACTGGATCTTAGTATTTCTTGACCGCACAGAACAAGTTCTAAATTTGTCCTACACCACAGGGACTTACTATATAAAACAATGCTCCAGCAGCAGAATTTCTAAATCTAGCACAAATTCAGTTGTGGTTTTCAATCACACTTGTCTTTAATGAGCCTGAATTGGGTGCAGCAGTATAAAGCATGCATTTTAAGCTATGCAGACTGGTTTGCACATCTGAACTAAAAAAAAAAGACTGCTTATACTTCTATTGGGTTTTATTTATACACTTGGAAGGACACTCAATTGCCAAGAATGTCATTACTGATCTTAAGTAGCGGAAAAAATCTCGCTTGCAAAAATAAAACCTGAATTATAGGCTGAGTATAAGTAAAAGATTGCAGAAGTTAGTCATATATTTTAGTAAGATAGGATTGCCAGTGCTACACAGAGACTAAGCATCCTATCATTTTACTGCTTTCTTTCTGTTTGCCACTATTTCTGTTTAATTAGCCCTATGTTTGCAGAAATTTGCATACTGTTTTCAATCTTAAGGTACCATACTGCTAGTGCAGCTAAATACTTATTAATAAAACTATTTTTACTATTAACATACAGTAAAGCACATATCTGCATGGCAATTTGGATATACAATAGAATCACAGAATAATTCAGGTTGGGAGGGATCTTAGGAGGTGTCCAGTCCAACCTCTGGCCCTGAGCAGGGTCAGCTGTGAGATTCAACTATGAGATTGTTCAGGGCTTTGCCCAGCTGGGTCTTGAAAATCTCTACCAATGGAGACTACACAATCTCCCTGAGCCAACTGGCCTAATCCCTGACTATCCTAACAGCTGACAGACAGTAGTATCATCCATTAATGCCCACAAATATTGAGTTTCCCCCACAAAATCATACTTGGATTCCTTGATTGCTTTTTTCAAAAACTGCGATGTCTTTCCAGCTCCACAGTTCAATGTTTGAACTCCTCCAGACAACCCCAAGGTATGTAGGTTGCCAGCACTCTGAAAGACATAGCACAGTAACAACAGACTATTTGGAGCTCTGATGACAGATTTTTTTTTATAAAGCTCTGCAGTTTAAACAGTCTTGTATTTTTCTATCCCTGTTACTAGTCCAAATCTGTTAGTACCAAAGCCAGCCCCAGAACCAGTAGTTCATCAGTGGCACAAAGCAAAACTGTTTTGTCCCATCGCACAAATTTCCACTGTCTTCCCATGGCTGCAAAGCTTTCCTTCACCCTATCCAAGGGCTGACTTCTGACAGTGCCAGGCTCTAAACAATATTTAAAGGCTGCAACCTAGTCTTTAAAAAGCAATCTATTTGCCCAATTTTCCATCTCCTATTGTATGTCCCTTATTCCTCCTAGTTCACGCTTTCCAGGCTTTTGCCTTACCTTGAAAAATCAGTGGCAGGAGCTCAAGCTATTGTCCCACACCAGTCCTGAGCCGCTACTTCCCTTCCTTTAGGCTCTCTGCCTGCTCCTCTGCAGGTCTCCATGGGTCCCTGGTTGCGTTCCAGGACCCAGGAGGACTCCTGCAAGCGCTCC
This sequence comes from Dromaius novaehollandiae, assembly GCF_036370855.1. Taxonomy (NCBI): domain Eukaryota; kingdom Metazoa; phylum Chordata; class Aves; order Casuariiformes; family Dromaiidae; genus Dromaius; species Dromaius novaehollandiae. Next base: position 117,397,011 of record NC_088099.1, on the reverse strand, counting down.
CAAGCATGTAGGGAAGGGCCAGCTCCAGCACGATTTTTGTCTTGCTGTGAGTCCCCGAATTGTTCTGATAGATGTATAAGTTAAAATCTTTGTCTGTATATGCCCTTACTGTTTGATCTCACTGCTGTTTGTAGTCATCTGGTAATTAGGCAGGAAAGCCTCTTTTTTTCCAGGTATTTTCTACTTTTGAACTGCTTATATTAATAGTTCCTCCAGCACTCATACCCTATGAATTAAAAGGAGCTAGATGAGTAATCTAATTCCAGAGAACTACACACAGAAGGCTCTATTCTTTATTGATAGGCATGCAGAATACATGATCCTAAAATACCTACTAACATAACTGCAACACAATCTCTTTATTATTAGACATGCCTCTGTGCATGGTCTGTTACACTGTTAACTCCAACGAATACAATTCCCAACCTTTATATCTCTCATGACAAAAACAATGGAGAGGAGGTATTCTCAAGAAGTATCATCTCTACATAGCCACACTCTTTAATTAGAAATACTCTTACAGATAAAAGCATAATCTTTGTACAAATAATCAGAACAGTGATAGGGACACAGAGCACTCCAAGTCATTAGATAATGTTAAAAGAATTTGGAGCCTGGTTTTGTTGATATTAAGGATGATTCACTGTGTTCCAAAACCTATACCAATCCAAAGATTAAATGTGCACAACAGAAAATAGGGACTGCATCTTTATTTACTATTTATAGTCACACGCAAAAACACATGAGAAGCATTTGTCCACTAGACATACTTTGTTTTCTATGAGATGGTCCAAATTTGAGCCCATCTGTTCGCCATTTATCACCTAATGGCAGTTCTTTGAAGTTTAGCCATGGTTACTGTACTTGTCCTTACAGAAAGATTTCTTTTATTCAACCATCACTTTAGCTCTGGCCAAAGGCCAAAAAAATTTAAAATGGGCTACGAGGGAGAGATCAAACTGAATAGCTCAAGTCCATTTTCACATTCTGTGGTTGCATGAATTAAAGTTTCAGGCTGCTTAACTTGCAAAGGTTGCACTTCTTGAAAGTTTCAGTTACTGACAGCATTTTGTGAAAGACCTTTGCAATTAATCTGCACTGAGGGAAAATGGCAATATTTGGGGATCAGAAACATATTAAAGATTTTCACCATAATTTTCTTGTATTTATCAATATTTCATGAAGAAACACAGTTTTCATCAAGTCACTGAGAGACCTTGAAATTTTTAATACATTTATTTATTCATTATTTCTGCAGGTCTGCAATTGTCTTTAAAATTAAATATACAATGAATATTTTTTCAATTTGTATTGAAAAATGTGTATTGTTCAAGGTTTCTCTAATTTTGCCTATTGAAAAAATATTAATTTATTTTGTGTACCACAACACTTTACACTTCCCATAAATAATAGCTAAAACACCTCCTAAACTCCTGTGTTTGGGGTTTCATTATGGAAGGCTGTATGCTGTTTCAGCAATGATCACAGGCAGACAGCTGAATCCTCAGCCACAGGTTTTAAGTTCTGGGCATGTCTGAGGATTAGCCCTGCAAAAGATATTAGTGGCTTCCTGAAACAGTAGATTTTCTGCTGCCCTTGTGTGTTTGCTTAAAATGTTACTAGTTCATAGTGGTTCTTTAAGGACCGTTACACTAACCGCCAGAGTACAGAGGAAATACATCCTTTCCTTCTCCTAACACTAGCAGGGACTTACAATCTGTAAGCTATTGTATAATGACTGCTCGTGGGTTAAAAACAGATGATGATGAGCTCCAGAAATTCCTGGGGGAGCAATCTGATTTCTTGCTGTAGGGTGGCTAATCAAGAGGGGAACAAGTCTGGCTTCTGGCAAAGCTAGGTGAGCAGCATCCGATCCTGTAAATCCACTGCCTGTCCTAGCAAGGACATCAAGCTCAGCTGTACAGTAGTGGAATTGTACAGTACAGGTGCGCAGTGCAGGAAAACAAATTGCTGGTGTTTCTTGATAAGCAAGTGAGAGTCCCAGGGTCCCTGCTGTAGCTGTTTCACAAAGCGCAGCAAGGGTTGGGCAGCAGATTCTGGTGGGAAAAGAGCCAGACAAAGGCTGCAAAACTCGCTCAACAGAAAAACAGTAGCCTGTCTTTTTTTCTCTCTCAGAATGGTTAGAAGGGGAGGAAAAGGGAAAACAGGACTTCATTACATCTGTCAGCTACCCCAGAAAGCCGTCTTGTGGGGGAGTACGGTCTGTCAGGAACTATTCTGCAGTATGACACTCAAAAGAAGGACTAATCAGCACTTGTATTTCCAGAGGGACTGCAAAACAGTTTTTTCATTCTGCGTACCATTTGTAATCAACTTCTGGTCACCATTATGGCTCCAGGGCCACAATGCACAGGGTCAGATTACAGTTTTGGGTGGGGTGTTTGAAAACTGATTACACCTTCCCTTATCCCCACTTTTAGCTGCAGAATTTGGGTCAAGTTACACATGCCATTTCAACTTATCGTTTGGTTTCTGGTGTCAAGGTTGCTTTCAAGCATGAAATGGCCAGAGACTTAATACTTTAAAAAACAAAGTGAGATTTTCTTTTAAAAGGCACAAAAGCTGACTCTTTGAACAAGGGCGTTTGAGATGTCTTTCCAGCTCATCAACAGAAAAAGCTTAATTCCTTCAGTACTGGCAACCGAAAGCAAGTAGAGTACTGGATGCAAGCAGAATATTCAGATAATGTTCAGTGAGATAGGTTTACAAGTAGGAAAAATTTAAAATATTTGATTTTAAAGGCATTTAATTTTTCACTAAAGCACAGTTTTAACACACACCCTTTCAGGAATACCTCTTATCTAAACTAGACAGAAAATTGACAGAAGAGTAGCTCACTGGCAACAAATAACACTGGAAGCCTGTTCTCTCTGACCAAGGCTTTTTCAGCATAGTGCCAGTGCAAACAGGATGGCTATGGATACAAGAGAAATGATGATTTACATAGGGAAAAACTATTGTGACTCCTGTGTGAACAGTCCCAGTTACTTTTCCTCCACTGCATATGGCAGAAAAGCATACGTTCCTAATCCTAATATCAATATTAACATATGCATGTAGGGTATTCAGGTAGACTTGAACTACAAAGCATGGCTTGAGAAAGAAGATGTAAACTAGAGCTTTCTGAAGCTGGGTTTGATTTGTGGTGTTCATTTGTTCATCACAGTTTGTTCATTTGTTCTTTGCAGTTCATGTGTTCATTTTTCCAGCCCTTACTGAACAGACTTCCTAAACAGCGAGTTCCCCTTTAGCTTTCATGTTTGAACGAAACTCACCCCAAATCTCATTTTTTCCAAAACTGGGACTATTCTAGATCATTTGTTTTTATACACTTTCCAAGCATTTGGATATTTTATTCAACCCAGATTTATTCAAAATTTCCCTCTAGCCTGTTTTAAATTCAATCCAGATTCACAGGAAAATTTGCAAACCGCAGCTGAGTTTTAGAGGTCAGCTCTGGCTCATCACACTCACACAAGTACCTCTGGTGAAAACAGTGAGACTAATTATGCTAAACAAGTAGAAAATATATTTAATGTGTTGTAGATTATTATGATGTTGTTGTTGTTGTTGTTACATTTGGAACATTGATTATAACACCATAAAACCAAATGCATCATATCCCATCACATAAAAATATTTGAGCTTTTCACAAAATGAAGACACACTGATTCTAAGTCTGTACTGAAAGCAGAGAAACTGCTCAAACTTCCAGGTTTGTGATGTCACATTTCTCCTGCTTTTAATAACTAGAAAAACAGAGTTCTCAGAAAAACTTCTGAAGCAATTAGGGCATGGACGTGCATCTTTAAATTTTTTGTGATTGGGGAGAAGTAATTAACAGCATACAAGCATAGCAAAGAGTTGCTGTTGTACTTAAGCAGAATTCCCGCTTTGAAGTGTCCAGCAATTTCTCTTGATAAACATTTAAGAATTCAAGAGCATCCTAAGTATCATCCCCTGATGCCTACTGTACAGGCAGTATGTCTTCCCCTTTCTCTTCTGGGCCACAACAGAATTTAGCCCAATCTCAATTTAATTTCATTTTACAATGTCCTTTCCTGTGTGAAGAAAGACTAGATAGCCTGTCTCTCGCATTTCTAACCAAATTAAGAGCTCCTCTTGCTGGTTACAACTGGTATCAGCCACGTCCAACCTCAAAGTGTTTGCAGCCCAAGCAAAGGCAGCAGGGTGGAATTACCTGCTCTTAGCTCATGGCCTGCAATGCTTCTGCAGGCTGGGCCTCTCTTCCAGGAGACATGCACGAAAGTGGTCAAATGTGTCTGACAATGAACCTGAGCCACAACGCAAGGTCTGAATTATAAATCAAGATGAGTAAGTCAGCTTTAGCCTTTCTAGAACCTGAAATCAGGCAACAGTAGAACTCCAGCGTGGGTTTCTGGCACTGGGAGTAAAAACAAACTGCCAGGACTATGTAGTCTGAGTCCAAATATCTGGTGCACCATGGTGCTTTGTTTGATGTGGAGTCTTTTTGTTCTACGCTATGTAAGGGTGGGACAGAAAAGTAGCAGACTATTGCTTTAAGTAAAAGTAGCAGATTACTGCTTAAAGCAAAACAGACTTATTTCTCCTGGAGCACAATTTTAAGAGCTATTGTCTTAAGAAGCATAACATAGTCAACACTCAAAGTAATAATGGAATGAAAAAAGCTGGATAAAACAAGAATATTTATAGTACAAGCCATACATTAATTACTGTACAAGAACTGCAGTAAGAGTTTAATAAATGAAGGAATGTTACTACTGACTAGAGTGCAGGGATCTCTGAGCCGACAACAACAGACGCTTGTGAGTCCACACAGCCAGCACCGCAGGAATGTGATGTGCTGCTCCCAAACCTGATTTGAGCATACAAGACCAGCAATGAGTCTGCACGCCCACAGTTAATGCACAAACTGCATAATCCACCCATAGATAACTAAGATGTGACAGAAACTGTCACAGAGCGTAATAGGCATACAAGGTGGATGGCTGGGATTCCTTTCACTTCCAGTACTTGCAATGCACACAGTACGTGGCTTCATTCTTTGGGTTCAACATTAGAACCAGGTTTTGTCCCAAAATGGAAGGGCTAACCTAATTTGCATGAAGTGTAACAACACAAAATGAGAAAGACATACATTTGCAAGATTTAAGAGAAGAGAACATTACAGAATTGTTCAAATTAAAAACATACCTTCTAGCTCCTGTAGTACATAGTTAGTCCACAGTTAAGAAAAAAAGATAATGTAGTCTACATGATTATATGCACATAGAAGTCTCTGGAAAGAAAAAGAAAGATAAATATAAGATCTGAAGTTATGCAACATACCATAAGCAAATGAAACAATATTTTTAATCATTGTTTCAATATTTGTAATTATTGTTTTGTAGTTATTTGCTGTTCAGCAATATCAGAGGACAAATCCACTACATACACCTAGCTGTTCAGTATGGGCGGTCCACAAAAGTGCTCTTTTTTAACGTTTCAAACACTTTGGTTATTTCTTCTTCTTTCATGTTCCTGTTCATGGCCTTATGGTGTAGGAGGAAAATGCTGACTCTGAATAAAGAGCACTTTTGTTTTGTTCTGTTTTTAACTGTATTAATGTTACTTTGCATTTTAAAAATATTTCTTTACTTCAACAGTACGTAGGACATATACGGAGTCATGCAAAAAGTAAACAGACAATAAGGATAAAACAACTCAACTAGCAATAAGTAAACAGCAGCATTGGTGTCTTCTCTACAGGCACAGCTTCAAAAATCAATGAGGTGGAACACTGACATGCTTGCATATCTAGGAATGGCAAGGCCAACTCCACGCTGTGGCACCTGCATTACCCTTACCGTTATCGGCCAGAGTTGTACTATTTAAGTGATTAAAAATATATATATTATTTACTATAATGTGTAAGACCTGTGTTGATTGCTGGAATTTGTAGCAAGTCAGAGCACATTCCTTCTTTCCTGACTGTAAGTATTGGTGATTTCTACAACATAATGATAGTATAGCTTTTTTGATTTATTGTATTTCTTCACATGTAGAAATAGTTTAATTATACCTATTGATTATGTAACTGAATACCATAAAAGAACATATTCTCCTGACTTTTGCTGCAAATACATTAAACTAGTATTATTATTTATAAAAATTAACTAACTGGTAATTGTTTTATTTCTGGACAAACAAAAAGAAGAAAACATTAAGCAAGTGCTAGATAAATTGCTAAACTGGACCTATGGCCACAAATAGGTAAATCATCTACTTGAGGAAAGTGCTAAACTTTTGTTTCTTCTACTGTCCTAGTTGCCACCATATTTTTTTAATGAACCATGAGCTTCATTAAAGCATACTTCTTCCAGTAAAATGCATCCTTACAAAGGAGACACATTGATAAAGAGGTGTGACATTCTCGCCCTTTACTTCCATATGGCTAGGATTTTGCCAGCTGCAGACTCTTCCTTGTAAATTTATATAATTAATTTTAAGATGCCATTGCCAGCCTGGATTGCAATATCAGCATCTCCATGGAGTGGAACTGTATTGAAACCATGTAGAACGTACTGACATATATGTAGAATATATGACCTATATGACCTATCAGTGTGACCAAAAAGTATATAGACAGCAACAATGGAGATCCTTATAACAGTGGAGCATGAAAAGGCATGGAAGATGTAATACATGGCAATGCCATTGACCAAGCAAGTCTAGGAAGCTAGACTCTTCCCCAAACCACCATAGAAGGAATTCCTATACAGATTATTTGCTATCCAAGAGAGGAACCTGGTTGTTCCAGCAATACTATGTTTACTGTAGTGAGATTATTCACATATACAAAAGTTAAACCTACTCAGAAGGATTAGCATAAGTCTAGTATGTATTCAAGAATGAGTTTACAAGCAGCTTTGCAAAACTTTGTCCCTTAGAGACCTTCGGTCTCTGAGGAAGTAGTAGGTAAGTCACTTTAAGGTAAATGTTTAAAGTTATTTGCGTGTCTAAAGATTGGAATTTAAAAGGACTTTTAGAAGTATTCAAGCTTCTAAGTTCCATTGAAGATAGACTCCTAAATGGATTATTTTTTTGAAAATCATTTTACATTCCTACCTGTATCTTTAGGCTTTTATAAATCATTGGCTGTCTAGCCCGCCTGTGCTTCAGTTGCACCATCTATAAAATGGAACTCATGTTATCTTGATACTGTCTGAGGAAGTTCAGTGAGAGCAATTGAAGAAGAATGCTACAAATGAATCATGTATTATTTATAACCAGTTAATGATTATGTTTTGTGGAGATAGGATTGGTCTTCATGAATCTGTATTACTGTCTTCTATATATCTTAAAGATTCTTGGGATCAGGTGAGTCTCTAAATTTCCCTCTGCTTCTCAAAATAGAAGATGACACACATTTTCCCATGAAGAAATGAACCAGGAAAAAAATCTCATGAAAGGTTAATGGCCAATGAGGCAAAGTTATCTATGGCAGTTTAGAGTATAGGCTAAAGTCCTCCATGGTTAGTCTAGTAAACATTATTCATTATGTTAAATATTAAACCTGGCAGCTACTCATATCCAGGCACTCTAGACAGGGATTACAGGCATGCAGACTTTTCTGATAGGTCTTTCCACACATTCATTATTTGCATTTTATCCTGTGAATTTTTTTATTCATATATTTTTCATAATCCCAATTTTAGGTAAGCTAAAAAAATATTTTAAGAATAAGTCATAAAAATAAGTAAACTTACATATAATTGAATTAATATTGTATCCAATTTTCAAAGGCAAAAATAAGACATCATTGTTATCAAATATTGTTAGGATTTCATTGTTGGATAAAAATACAGTCTCTAATATAAAGATTCCCATTCCTGCTTTCATCAAGGCTAAAACTATTAAATTTCATATTAATTTTGCCACTGACTCCAACAGTAGATATGCTGGACTCAAAAAACAAAAAGGATGAAAACAGGCACAAGTTTTACATATGACATGAGAAACGTGTTTCAGGATCACAAGAAGGATGTCTCAACTTCAAAAGGTAAAAAAAAAAAAAAGGAGATTTTAAAATCGGGGGATATGGCACCATTTGCACTGAAACACAAAAGTATGTGCTTCCATGTAAGGTGCTGCCTTTTAAAACACGGAAGAATCCTACCAAGTGAACCTGATGTGGAAGGCCTGCCAAGCCTTTCCACTACACAAAAGAAACACACAAAGCATGACAGAAACTACCACACTTTACTACAGACAGCACATACCATCAGTAGCAATCGTGATATGGAAAGCTGTGTTTAAAAAGTGTTTTCTGATTTTTTATAAAGCAGTAAGCTGTTCTACAACAGAATACCACAGCCAAAGTAATGAAAAGTTTTCTTTGGATTTGTGTTCTCCCTTCCTAACGCTCTTCTCCCAGGCCTGGAAGAGCTCCCCTGCCCCCTCCACGTACCCTGGTAAAGCCACACAACTAGCCAAACCCACTGCAGCTGATTCAGAGCTACAGGTGTGACCAGCTGGCCACTGCTTCTTTTATTAAGTTGTGCAAGTCTTTCCCTCAATAAAGTCACCAATATGGAGATCTTCCTACTCAAGATACATCAGTATTTACACATCACATCAATATTTGCGAACTCTGTGAGACTTTACTATAACTGAGAGGCTAGCCTTCCATTAAATTTAGGAAAATAGGCTGACTGATATGTTTAAAAATTATTGGAAGATGGAATTACATACAGACAACAAAACAGCATAAACTCTTTTTCTTAGGCAATGAGGCCAAACACACAGCCTAATGTATGGACTCTGAACCCAACATACACAAGTAACTAACAAATGTTGAAAACAATGTTCCAAACGTTGCTTTCAGTTATAAATATTTATTGTATTACTTGCATCAGCTCCATGAATTGTTATGACATAGCACTTCCCAAGAATGCAGGACAGAATATTTTTACCACTGGGTGCAGGGTAAATTGCTCACCTGCTCAAATACAATACACCACCATCCCAAACATTCAAAGATGACTGAGAAGATAATTGCCTGTCAGGAAGTGGGAATAACTGAGAGTCATGATGCTCATGAGACAACTACAGCTCCTAAAAATTGCTTGGAAATGAGATACTGGTAGTTAGGAACGATAATGTTGTGACAAACATGACGTAATGGAAGATGGAAAAGAAAGATCTGCTACAGCATAGGAGAGGTTGAGAGAAGTTTGGGAAGGCAGGTGTGGGCAGTTTACTGTGATTAGATAAAAACAGACCTGTCATTATTTGCATGTGAAGCAGCTGTGAATTGCCCTTAGGCTTCCTGAATACGCATTTTTATTTTCTAGGTAAAACTGACGCGTTGCCACACTTTTGTGTAAACTCGATCAAGCATTTATTTTCTTTATACCTGTATAAAGCTGGATTAGTCTTCTGCGCTACTGCGAGCTCCTCGAGGCAGGCTTTTCGCCTTAGCAGGAAACGCGCCCCCCACACTCTGTATCGCGGAAATTATTAAACTGCTGCGGCCGGACGGGACCGCACCGACCCCCGGGCACCGCGCGGCGGTGCCCGCCGGCGGCGGGCCACAGCCTCCAACAGCCGAGCGCGCTGCGGCCGTTAAGGGACTCGGCAGAACGCGACGGCGGGGGGAGGGGAGGCGGCCAGGTCCTGCGACCGTTGAGAGGGCGGTTGGGGGCGGTTTTCTGACCGTTGGAAAAGCCGCTTGGGGGTTCCGAACGGGGGGCAGGGGGATGGTGGCTGAGGGTCTCCACCGAGCCAGGAGGAGCCCCCCGCCGGCCGCTAGCGCGAGAGGCGAGCGCCGCCTCCCGGCGCCGGGGAGGCGCGCGGGAGGGCGGCAGGGCTGGGACGCGCGGCCCGTAGGTGCCTGGGGCCGCCCGGGTATGAGCTCCGCCCCGCTGCGGCCGCCACGCACAGGAAACTCCCGCCGTTGCCTTACAAGGGCAATGCGCCGCGCTGCCTCCGCCCCCCGCGCCCTGGAATGCGGTGACGGCACCGCGCTGCACCAAGGCGCCACTCAGCCGGGGGGGGGGAAACAAAGGTCGAGCCTGGGACTCTGACTCGAAACTCCCAAGGCGGGGAGGGGGAAAACGAGGGAAAGCGTTAGGTGTGAAATTACTGCCCCCCCTTCCCCGGCACGGCCTGTACCGCCTCACCGCCGAGGCGACGAGCCTCGCCGTTTCTCTCCCCCCGCGTTTCGGAGCGGATGGTTTCGCCTAAGCTTTCCTTCCTGCGCGCTGGTTGGGCGGCGGCCGCTGCCGGTTTCTTGCTCTCCGGAAGCGCCGCGGTAGCTGCTGCCGCCTGTGCCTGCCCCGCGCTCCTACCGCGACTCTCTCCTGCGGCCGCCGGGTGAGGCGGGACCCCGCGCCCGGGGCGGGGGGAGAGGGTGCTGACGAGGCCCGCGCCGTCCGCAGCCGGGGGGGGCGGGGGGATGCGCCGGGAGGGGCCGCCTGCGGGGACGCGGCCGCTGTTGCGGCGGGGGCTGGAAGAGGGGGGGAAGCAGGCCGCGAGGGGACCCTGCGCCGCGGCGGGGCGCCGCCTCTCCGCGCCGGCAGGAAGCGGTGGCGGCGGAGCCGCCCGCGGCCCCGGCTGGGGCTGGCGCCTGTGAGGCCGGTAGCGCGGGCGGGCGCTCGGCCCCCGCGAGCGAGCGCCGCCCTGGGCCGGGCGCTGCCTGAGCGGGCTGCGGGCAGGGTCTCCGCTCACAGCCGTGGCGGCGCCTTCAGGCGACTTCACCGCTGAGGAGAGTGCGGAGGCGTCGCGCAGGCCGGCGGCGCCTGGCGGCAGGCGGCGGCCTCGCCCTCGGTGGGGCGGGTTCCGCTCCCGCCGCTTTCCCCGGGCGCTGTGCTGCCACCGGGGCAGCGAGCCGTGCGCAGCGGTGCAGGTTAGCGGGCTCCTGTTAGCCCAAACGCTGTAGTTAGCAGTCAGCAGGCTTTTAGCCGCGTTAAACCCTTCTTAGCCCTTTGTAGGTCGCTGTTAGAGGTGAGGAAGGACGAGTCTGAGAGCTTGTCCAGTTGGAAAAGGTGGCTTAGCAGAAGAGACTGCAGGCAAGAAGGTATATTTATGCCTTCAAATAATCTTGACTGCAAGACCATTACAGCTAATTCATAATGGTTTTCGTTCTCTAACTTGTAAACAGAGGCTTTCTTGAATCACAAGAACTGAATTTTAAAGCAGGTTTGATGATATCTCTATAAGGGTTTAAGAAAAAGTTGTTATTCAAGAATGTATTAAGATGGCTTTCGAGGCTAGGTGAGACTACATCGTTTTTGAAGTGTGATCTGCTCTTTTATGAGCTTTGTCACAGACTGCTAGAGAGTGCCCTGGTCTTCTCAGCTCTTTCTGATACCACCCACGCTGTGATGGGTGATTGATTATGCCTAATGTTGTAATTAGCTACATTAAGAGAACTTTGCATTTAGCTTTGCGCTTGACTTTTGAGTTAGATATCGTACTCTCCTTCAATCATCACAGTTTAATAAGTTTCCCAAATGATTGGCAGTGCTAAAATATTCAGTACTGCTTTGGTTTTGTTTTTTAAATTTTGAGTGATAGGCATTCACATCATTACAAAACCTGTGTTCAAAAGCTAGACTGTTTTTTAAAGCGTAACTTTTGATCACTCTAAATGGATCCTGCTTTCACCACTGTTAACAGGATGTAATGGTTCACATCTTTTGCCTGACTCAAATTTGTTGGCTGCTAGGTTTCTTCTTTGTGGGATTTATCTTCTTCCCAGAGGTGAGGAGCATGAGATGACTTTCTCTGCTTCTACAGTTTGATATTCATTGCTAGCACCTGGCTAAGCAAATGATGGGACAAGCAGTGTAGAATAACATAGCGATATTACTGCCTCTCTAGTCCAGGGCCTGCAATTTACTATGTGTTTTCTTTTTAAATATGGGGGGGGGGGGGGGGGAATCTAAAGGTTGTGTTGTCAGAAATATAGGTAAGTCTCATGGGCAAAGATCCTTACATTAGGAGTTTCTTGATCAGTTTCCAAAAGGAGGCCTAGACCATTCAGTGCATCATAGTATTAAGCAGAGACTAAATCTGCCTGTCAGGATTTGTACTATCCAGTGTGAAATACTTCCATTTTCATCAACTGAAGCTCTATTTTCAACCTCAAGTTACCCTATTTCTGCTCCAAAAGTATACTTTTCTTTTTTAGGGAAAAAAAAGACCCTCTGTATTTATCAGATGAAATCCTATTCTTATCAAGATTAATGAGTCTTGTGCTTCACTCAGATTAGGTTAATTTTCACACATTGTGTGTTTCTCTGTTTTACCCACAGACATAACACTAAGTAAAAACCCTTGAAACTTTTACATCATAAATGAATCTTTTTAGCTCACTGGATTGGTTTCCTTGGTTTTTTTTTCCCTTTAGATATTCCGGTTTGTCAACCTTTTCTTATAAAAAGGGTTCCCAGTGCTATGTATAATATTTCAGGCATAGCTGTACCAAAATCGTGCTGAAATGTGCTATAATCTTGTGAAATCTAATGTTTTTCTACAAGCAGGCTGATACTTACAGGCCTGAGTGCAAGAGTCATGCCTTCTATGTTCTGCATGGTTGTCTCCAAAGTCTTGTTTTTGAGAAACTGGGAAAATAGTAATGCAAATGTTGCTACCACTAAATTTGCATTTTCCACCTTTTCTAATATGAGATTCTGATATGGCAATCTTCTATTCAGAATTTAAAAAAAGAAAAAGTGGTGTTTTCCACAATGCATAGCTATAAGCAAGAGCACTCAGCTTTTGTTACTTCCTCTCACTTAGGATTGAATTGTACATGAGAAAATTGCAGCTAGCAGCGCTCTGGGCTTGCTGGGAGTACTGCCTTACATTGTATACAAAATAAACTTTTCAATTTACTTTGAATAGTCAATATCCTGAAAACCGTGGATTATTTCAGGGAACAATTGTTAACGGATAGGTTCGACTATATTTGGGGTAGTAGAACTTTTAATGAATGATTCAGAATTTTACAGTAACCTGTGTTTCTACTGAGGTAAGAAAAAGACTGAAATTATGCACAATTCTTGACTACAGCTTGAAAGCTAACTACTTCTGTTGTCTGCTGTCTTCACGCATATCTACATGTCAGGAATTCATATTTATTATGAGCTGTCTCAGTGTGAATTTAGTTGTCAGGAGTTCATATTTATTTGCTGAAGTGTTGTTGGAGTCCAAACATTGCAAAGAGCTTGTGGTTAGTGAATGTAATGAAGAGAACTTCAGTGTTGTTGAATGATGCACAGTTGCATTTCATAGACTATTTTTAGTTCAGGGCATAATTGTTTTACACGTCAGAAGAACGTTGTACATGAACATAAGATTTAAGTTCAGAATTAGAAGAGGAAAGCAGTAACAGTGTTTGTAGACATACTGAGAAGGACACAATTATGGACTATCCATTTATGATCCAGATGCTTGGTACAATACATTCTGTATCTGATACAAAGCAAGGTAAAATGTCTTTTGATTTTTTTTTTTAAACTTTTTGCATGTATATTGGATCGGTTGATGGCTTAAAGTAGTTACTCTGCTTTATTTTCATTCTTTTTAAAGAATGCATCAGAGTTGGTGATTTTGGTCTTTCTTTTCAGTTGTACCCCTTAAAAGCTAGCAATTGTGAGCAAACTGTCTGAGAAATGATTAGAATTGTTCTGTGACTCTATTTAGAATTGCATTTATGACCAGATAACTTAAACAGAAAAAGCTATATAGACTGAGTGGTAATATACTGTAACCTACAAAATGCTGATATTCTTGTGACTACCAGTGAAACTTAAGTATCCTGAAACATGAAGAATTTGTTGTAACTGCTTACCCTAAAATCAAGGTGGAAGGAATCTGGTTTGGGTAACGCTTGGTTTGGGCAAACTAAAGAGAGGATTATAGCAGCATGGATGGTTTTTTTTTTCTTTTTAATCAGATAAAATTAAGGCCTAGATGTATAAAGGCAGCTTTTAGAACCATTGGTAAACAAGGGCTACCTTGTTCTGGTCCAGTAGCAATAAGGAGGTCTTCATGTTTGCATTTCAGTGAGTCAGATTTTTGTATTTTTACTATCAGCAGTAGTTGAACAATAGATAATCTTCCCAGTTAAAAACAGAAACTGTTAACTTTAAAGCTTCACCTCTATTCAGATTGTCATATTAATGATAAAACATGTAAACTAGAACTTGTTTACTTCATTTGACAGCTCAAGTGAAACAGTGAAGTGAGTGTATTTGTAATACAGAAAGCTTTTAAAAGTACTCTCAAACATGTAAAAAAAAGTTCTAAAATCTAAAGATTGTTTTAAATTATGGGAAGAATTCATCAGAAAAAGAATACATATGCAAATATATTGTAATAGTTCAGGCTAACTGTGTAACAGAAAAACGCTGTAGTGTTTTGTTTTTGAACTAAGTCAGTATCCTTAGTCCAGTCCCCCCACCACCACCACCTTTTTCTTCCTTCCTCCTTGCTCATAAACCTTCGCAAAAACATTAGGCTCTCCTCAGGGTCATTCTGTGTCCTGAGACATCCTGTTCTGTTAACAGCAGCTATTCTAACAAAATGTAATTCAGAGTTGGAAATACCTCCCCTCCCCATCCAAATGTTGGTTTGACTTACTTGATTTACTTAACCACTAATTACTATGCCAGGTGAGCAGGAGGGTAGGTCAGCAGTGCCTCCTAACCTGCCACATATAGCCTCCTCTTAATTTGAGAGAGATGCAAATAAGTTCCTGAACCAGAAACAGAAGCACGGGATATGCTGCTTTTCAAATGCCTTGTGGTTCATTTTGCTTTTTAATGTAGCCCACTATTGGCCTACCATGATTTTTCTCTGAATCCTAAAAGACAATAAAGAAAATGCAAGAGAAGACTTGAAATAAGTGTGTATTTTGGGGTCTGTCTTTGTGATCCAGAATTTGATGTACCTTCATCTATTCTCCTCCTGAAAAACTGTAATCTCATTTAATAAGGCTAAATCTTAGACTTGTTTCTCTGTCTCTAGAATCGACAGCCATCATGTCTAGCAAAAGGGCTAAGACGAAGACCACCAAGAAGCGCCCTCAGCGTGCCACTTCCAATGTATTTGCAATGTTTGATCAGTCGCAGATTCAAGAATTCAAAGAGGCTTTCAACATGATTGATCAGAACAGGGACGGCTTCATTGACAAAGAAGACTTGCACGATATGCTCGCCTCCCTTGGTAGTATCTTGGGGGGAGGCTGGGCAGGGGTTCTGCTATTTATCTATCAAGCTAGCAAGTCTCTCATGCAGACATCAAAACATTTGCTAGCTCATTGCGTTAGTCTTTGTGGGAGCTGTTACCACAATTCTACATCAGCTGTGAAAAAGATTGACAAAAATCTATGAAAGATGCCACCTATATAAACACTCCATCCATCTGATCTGATCTTGAATTTTTTTAAGCTATGTCTATATTTATTGTAGGGAAGAATCCAACGGATGAATACCTAGATGCCATGATGAATGAGGCTCCAGGCCCCATAAACTTCACTATGTTCCTCACAATGTTTGGAGAGAAGTTAAATGGCACAGACCCAGAAGATGTAATCAGAAATGCTTTTGCTTGCTTTGATGAAGAAGCAACAGGTAAGTGGATAAAATAACAGTGTACATGTCTTGCTTTATTTGTAACAATAAATATTTTTATTCATAGAAGTTGTATAGAATTTAACTCTGGAAATTCTAGTTTTTGCAAGCTAAAAATTGTCGCATTTATTCGGTAACTGAAATTACTGTTTTAAACACTGCAATCCAAGAATTCTTGCACTTCCATTCTGTTTTTCAATCAGTAGGAAAGAAAACTTGTTGATCGAGAACCATGGTCTTAATTTTTTCTTAACTTGTAAAAGTTGCTCCTATGCTGACTTTTAAGGGGACTACCCATGGTCTTCAAAGCTGTGGGGCCATTATGGAGAACTTCTGTTACCAACAACCTGTGTCTATATTAAGCTGCCTTGAAAGGAAAAGAAAACTAATACAAGAAAAAGCAGATAATGAGATTACTGATCAAAGAGAGGAATCACAGGTTATAGAAGACTGCTTATTTAAATAATCCCCCAAAATGTAGTCTTTGCAGCTGGTTTGGTAAATCCAAGTTTTGTCACTGATTTAAAGATCAATTCTGAATTTTTGAAATGTTTCATACTTTATTTTGTGCACAATGTTGAACACTGTCAAGTTTAATCCATATTTTTTTTATTATTCAGTGCTTTTCATTAGGAAGGGTCAATGCAAATGAATTCCCTTTGTGTAGAATACACAGTTTCTAAAAGGCTATCAGTACTATTTGGGAATATAGGCTTCCTGTTGAAAGGAATGTCTGATCTGTGTATTCTGACAGATTTGTATGTTCTTTGAAACAACACATGCAGGTCATAAAATGACATTTGAAGTAGTGACACCATGCAAATTAGTAATGGGACTTGATTGAATGCTTTTAATTATTTTGCAATTATGGTTATATTTCACTCTTACTAAGTACAGCTGAACACTGTCACTGCTTTCTTGAATGTATATGTTGACAGCCTTGTGTGATTTATCTCTGCTGAGTAAATATTTACGTAAATAGGCCTTAATGGCTTTGTTTTCTTGTGGCAACAAAGCTTGTAGGTTTTGTTTGAGACAATTAAAAAAAGTCGTCTTGCTGTTGCATCCTATAATTTTTTTTCTTATGTCCTCTCTACGCTGCATTCTAGGGTTTATTCAAGAAGACTACCTGAGAGAGCTGCTGACAACTATGGGAGACAGGTTTACAGATGAAGAGGTAGATGAGCTCTACAGAGAGGCGCCCATTGACAAAAAGGGGAATTTCAACTACATTGAATTCACACGCATCCTTAAACATGGAGCAAAAGACAAGGATGACTGAGCAAAACTCCTGATATCTGCAGATATCTCTGCTTTTCACTTATGTTTATTTCTGAGGGTTTTTTCCTGGTAGAACTTGTTGCATGCATTTAGCTTTACAGCTTTTGCCTTTCTCAGTGTATTTATCTATTCCAGGCCATCTAGGCACATTTGCACCTGTGTAATCAGACTGGAAATGGGGAAAATATTGTGAGGAAAAGGATATGGGGACAAAGATCTGAACGTGAAAGCCCAGGAAAATAATCTCAATGTTTCTGGTTTAGCTGGATTTTTACATTTTTGTAATGAATGCCACTTTGAAATAAAGATTGCTATATAGATAAAATACCTCAAAATTTGTGAATACCTCAAATTATTTTGTGGAGAGATAAATTTCTATTATGCATTTACAAATGAAGGTATGTTAATTATATTTGATTTGCAGTTGCAAAACAAGCAGAGAAACTCATTTTCACTGTCTGATATGCTCAGTGTTACAGCTATAAAATGCTCCTAGCCATAAGTGATGGTGTCTTTAAAAGCATAGCTATAGAAATCTGCTATCTCAGTTTTTGAAGTGGAATCTGATTAGCATATGTAGTTGGACAAATGGTTGGGGAAGATTGCTACAATTGCCTAGTGGCCAGTAAAGTGCATTTAAGATCACTAAACATGTAGATATCCTGCCTAGCTTTTTCTTTTAAGATTGTTGGTGTTTAGGGATATTTTATGTCCAAGTTTACATTGCTGTTTGTTAAGTTTTTAAGCTGGTAATATGTGGGAATTGCCTCCCCCCTATTGAAGGAGAAAAATTCCTTTACATAAGCTTTCTGAGTAAAGCAATACTTGGTCAGCAAACCTACATAAAGCTTTATTGTTCTGCAGCTAATGCATCTGTGAGAAAGGGAGCAAAGTAGTTCTGAGAATTAACTTGGCAAGACTACAGGAGATGAAAGTCCCTCTTGCTTCTTAAATGACTGCACGTTTTCCTCAGCTACATGTTATTAATAAATGGGCTACTAAGCAAAGAAGGTTCATTCCTACAAAAAGCTGTACAGATACTATTGTCCTGAAAACTAAAAACAAAAGAGAAAGTTAATTCTCTTTGTCCTCAAAATGACCTTTTCTTTGCATATGTCTCACTCTTTTGGCTACTACAGGCTAGAAACATAAGGAGAATTTAATTGTTAAATACATAAGCAATGATGTCTTAAGCAGGAACCCCTACTTCCCATAACTTTAAAGGCCAAAAGGAATAGGAATTTTACTTTCACTGAAGGATTTATAGAGGCTGGGACAGCATGAAATGCCCCGGATGGAAATATAGGCAAGAGTGGTTGTCCAATTTGCTATTTAATATCACTGAAGGCTTTGGTTTCTTAATCTTGTGTTCATAGTGTGGCCATTCTTGAAGGTAATCTTGTTTTAGCTTTGCAGAGAAGTTAATTTTACAAAACATATTCAGTAGGCTTAGTTTGATTCCCTCGCCCCCTGCTTTCTTCCATTTCTAAGCTTAATTAAAGTAAGTTTTCTCCCATTCTTTTTCCAGCTCTGTATTTTTATCCACTAACTGGCACTTTCCCTCAATTTTTTTCTCCTAGACCTGGACTGTCTATATTCACTATAATACTTCAGACTGCCACATCTGCTCCTCTTTTCAAAGTATTGTTTTTAAACAATCTCTGTGCTCATACCATTGCTATGGTATAACTCCTTGGAATGTCTGCAAGATCCTAGCAATAGCATGTTTTTTTAGAAGCCAGATTACTACTCTATCAAAGCTTTCCCCTACACTGCCTTTATCACAGAGAAAACAATGTTGAGATTTAGTAAAAAATTGTATTGCATAAATATTGCTATGTAACATTAAATTGAAGAACAGTTACCCTGTCACTTCTGTTGACTAATCTTGTCACATCTGTGCAATTCAATGTCTGTGCATATGTAAGTAGCCTGCATTAAGGATGCATGTTAGAATACTATTTTTTTTCCTCTCTTCTAATGTCTAAATGGTATAAGATTCAACAGATTAGTTTTCTGTTCTGTTGAGAACACTTCTTTTCATGATCCTATTGGTCAACTGTAGATGCTAATAATTACACTGAGTAATCAGAAGCAGACAAAAACAATCCGGAATTTTTCTTGCTGAAAAGCAGGGATTTTTAAATGATATACATAATGTTTACTTGAGTTACTTAAAATAGAATCTGGTATCCTCCTTGAGATACTGTCCACTTCAAAATTTTTCTTGCTGCTGTGCTTTTCGATAGCGAGCTGCAACATGGAATGCTGCTGCTTTGTTCCTTGTCATGTTGTGCAGGTGTTACTCTGTTGGCTGCTTTTTCTGATGAGGAGGTGGGGACAGGGGATTGTGTTAGTTGTAAAGATACCTTCTCAGGAAGAGGTATGTTGCTGAGTAAGAATTTCCAAGGATGTTTGACTAATACTGACCTCCCAAGTGCAGGTTTTCCAAGTAGTCATACTGTAATGCAGGAGGCCAGTCAACTGGCAAAAGTGAGTACAAAATCCTTAACTGCTGCAAGGCTATGAACCAACACAGCCAGGAGACCAAATAAGAACATCAGATGCATTTGGTAGCTAGGCAGCTAGGAATGTGCTGACAGCTGAGGTTGTGTGCCTGGAGTGATAGGGATGCGTCATCAATAATCCACTTCCAAAAATAAAAATAACTGTGGTCATTGAAACAGTTTGAGAGTCTGATGACTTAGACTTAGCATTCTGCAGTCAAAATATTGGAACCTAATCTTCTTTCCCTCGGGGTTCATATAGAATGGTCTCCAAATTCTATGCCAGACTGAGCTTATGATGAAAAACTACTTTCATAGGCTGATGCACACATTTTATTTAACAGTCTTAAATCTATGGTGATATATCATGTCCTGTGTAGCCCTATTGAAAAATAGCAATTTACTTTACATGAACCATTTACCTTGGTCTGAGGCTACATCTGTGAAGGTCAAATTGAAGCCAAAGAGGTATTGCAGCTTTGTGAGGAAAATCCCCAGAGGATTCTGTTTGTATGAAGTGCTGCCAGCATATGCTTGCTTGGTGTTTTGGTTTTTTTTCTTCCTCCCAACTGTTGCTGGATATACTTGTAATATGCAGCATTCTGACTACTCGAGATACACCTGTTTCTGTTCTTTACTCTACATTTAAGCAAGTAAAATATCATACTGTGATCAGATAACTGAAGCATTTCACAATATTAGGCCAGCTTAATATTAGTAGATTAGCAACTTACTAATGTCACAGAGGTGGTGTATATACATACTGAAGTAAGGATCTGTTTCATTACTGATCTAAGAACTATGTTTAGATTGCATTCTTGTTTCTAGGATCAATATCCTATCTTAAGAAATAAAGCATAACACACAGGCCCCATCCTGCAACAGGACATCAGTAACAGTATGCCTCTATTCTGCCCAGTATGTTTGTCTTGAAAGCTGGCAGGTATTTGAAATCTTGTCATAACATGTTTCTCATGTCTATAGCCTTTTGTTATCAGGAATGTTACTAACGTATTATTTGATATATTCCTGTGGAGTTTCAAATGGCAATGAACAGCTCTTTTACCCTATTGAAGGCATTCAGACAATGTAAACCCAAATAACAGGTGAGTAAGAACCCAAGTACAGTCCGGAACTTTTTAGATGTTAGCAGTTAATCTGCAATTGGTATTGCGTGTGCATCCATGCTCCTATTTTGGTTTGCTAACAATTTTTCAAGCTCTTTCATTTTTAGATCTCCTCCTCCTTCAAAAAAGTGATTTGGGATGACAGTGACAATCAGTATCAGCACAGGAACACTATTATAGAAGCCAGGAATAACATAGGAAAGAAGAGAAATCGGTAAAAGCTCCTTAAAATGCAGCTTCCAAAGTTACCATGAAGTATTGAAAAGCAATACTGGAAAAAATTCCACACCGCATATATTTGTTGTGCTCTGAGCAGCAACTCTAGATCACTGCTTTCTAAACTTTTGATATACTCATTAAAAAAAAAAAAAGTGTCCTAAGATTAAATTAGGCAGTACATGGCAGATGTTCCCATTTGTCCTTGTAGTCTGTGGGCCTGTACGCATCATTGTGTTCCCTGGGACCACTCATTTCTGGTAGGAGAGAGCTCAGTTGCTAAGGGCAGACAGAGCATGTATGCTGCTGTGGCAGCACAGCCTTTGGAAATCCTTGCACTAGACCTTTAACAAAAATACTTGTATTGCAAACTTTAACAATACAGAAATAAACATTGCCAAGAAGTATTTTCAGAACATAATAGACTTTGCATTGCAGGGCTTAAGGGGTCATGTAGTTTGTATGAGTGTAGTAAATCTAGGTAAAGGTGTTTTCACATTTTCTTGGAAGCATATAATTAGAAAGAGAACAGGATATCAAAATGCCTCATGTAAAATGCTAACAACTTACTACAGCCCAACTCCTTCACCAAGCAATCATGATTCATGTCCTTAGTAAACCAGCCTTGTTCTCTGATAAAGCCTGAAAGTCAGTTACAAATACTACAACTACATGGGCTTTTTGTTTTTTTGCTTATGAACATTACAGATATTATCTCTTTATGAGTTGAAAGGCTACAAATTATTGTGAAACAGTGGCCTTCTCCAACATATTTAAATGAGCTGGTAGGAGGACTGTGAGCCCTGTCTTAGTATTTGTTAAAATATAGTTAGTTAAATCAGCGCTGACAGGAGCTGGCATCAGAGACAAGTAACTCAAGCCTCGACTTAGCATTGTATCTAACAGGCACTGTTTTTTCCTGTATAGTTTCCTTTATTATGGCCAGAATCCTTCTCTGCCTAGGTTGTGAGCTAATCATCTCCGAAGCGATGGGTTTATACTGTCAGCATGCTATCACCCCACAAGAGGCACACTGATTTTGAAATTATTCCATTAGCCAACAAAACTTTCGCAGGCATCAGCTAATAAGAAAACTGGAAACAGCATACTTTTTATGCCAAACATCTGACTAAATATGCTGTTTCTTGTTTTCTGGATATGTTTTAAAATACCATCCCAGGCCTCCAGCCAGGCATTGAGCACATTTTCTTCCTTATTTGTACATACACATCAAATAGACACAAACTCTAATTTAACTTGCAGTCTGCTTAAGTTTAGCAGAATTAATTACATGTGTGTTTGCAAGACTGGAGGCTTCAGTTCCTTCTTACAAAGAAGACCTTATCAACACTTGTTTATTTTTGCACTTCATGTATAAACACTGTGGCAGTACTTCTGTATAAACTAGTGCAAAAAGGGGGAAAAACCCACACAGATTTGGCTAAAACTATTGCAGCTTAACAGTTAGGACAGAAAACAGAGACAGATATACAGCACAAGCAGCAGTACAGTGAGTTCTTTAACACAGACAACAGGTAAGAAGGGACAAAAACCTAGCAGAAATGAACAACCCAAGAAGTACATTTCGACTTTTTTTAAAACATTTGTGTTGCTTATAAATAAGTGATTCTGGACTCAGGAATGCAAGACTGGAAAAGAGTACCTTGTTTGCTGAGTCCAGTCCCTCAATACTTCATCGACAACATTTCAGTCCCCATTCATAAAATGATCACACTGCAGTTCAAAATAACTATACTGGGGTTTTTCATTTTCTCCTGTTTTATAGCACTTCACAGAAACTGGCTTCCTTTATTTTATTTATCTTCCATTACACTTCTCTAGACTCTGTTCATTGCTCTGGCACATCATTCTCATATGATGCTCCAAAGAACTTACGTTCTCACCTTTTCCTCAGCCATACACACTGGGAACTACCAGAAAGTCAAGACCAGAGCTACTCCTCATTTATAATACAGACAGAACATTTCCTTTTTTCTATAGACCCCAGCACATTTTCCAAGAGCCTTTATTTTTCATCCCTCAGCATCAGCATTGAGGCAGGGGTTGGCTGGGAAAGCAGTAAGTTGCCATTTTTCTTCATGAGGTCTTTGGAGGAAAACATGGGATATCCAGAAGCTGGATAGAAGTCCTGCTGTGAGACCCTCTGAGACACCCAAGACAAGATACACATTTAGAAACCCTGCTTTTACCTGCAGCTTTTCAAATGCTTTCCCTTTGGATCACAACACTGAAATTATTACTGGAGAAACTCCAGAACAGTTCTGGGACACTCTCAGTACCACAAAATGAGCCACAGTAGCTCTGACTGATGCAGCAGTGCATTTACAGTAGTTTGACAGAGACAAAAGACACCAGCTGGAAATCAGGGAGGGGATGGAAAGGCAGAGGGTTGATCCCAAAAACTAGGTGAAGAGATTAACAGTCAAAATGCTTTTGTTAAATGACTGTTGTGACCTAGTTACTGCCTTAATATTTTGATTGAAATTTGCATATATTTAATGTTCATTGTGCTCTCAATACTAAACCTCTTTAATTAGCATTTGCTATTTTTGTTGAACAGTGATAATATGCTCAGAAAAATCTCTTAAGTGGTAAAACCTTCCATTCTATTGAGGTTTCATGCTTTTAAAGTTCTTATTTCAATGTGAAAATTAAAAATATGCTTTTTCTTCTAGTCTCCTTTTTTTAAGTCTTTTTTGTTTGTTTCCTACACATACACACCCTTGGTCTTAAATCTATGATGGCCAAAGGGACAAGAATAATTACATAAGCAGGACTCTTAGTCTGCTAGAGCTGATGGGATACGCAAGAGTTCTCTAGAACCAAATGTAACACTAGTGAGGTGGGCACACAATCTAGCCTTATCATTTCTTCCAATACAAAAGCTGGGGCATCAAATAAAGCTATGAATAGGTAGGTTTAAAATAAACAAAAGGAAGGTTCTTCATGCAGCACCCTTCATAAATAGCACCCTTGCAAAGAATATTGTAGATGCTAAATTTACATCAACTCAAGGATTACACACGAGGCCAGCTCCTGAAAGAAATTCTTCAAGGTTACTGAATACCACATAAGGTTCAGGGTGGCTTTCCCCCGTCACCTGTGAGCTATAGTAGAGGTTGGCAGAGGATTCAGGGATGATATCATATGCTTCCACAATTCTTGTTCTTTCCCAAGCACCTGTATATGGCCAGTGCTGTTGCACTCCCCTTTGGGATGGGCTGATACTCAGGTTAAAAGCACGAAGTGCTCCCTCCTCTTCAAAAAAGGAAAGGATGCATACAGAAATAATTCTAAGATTCAGCAAAAAAAGAAGAAGTAAGGCATGGGTGGAAGGTTGGAAGGTAAACCAAAAAAAAAAAAAAAAACCCAAACTGTTCCTGTAATGTTCATGAGGTTTACAAAGAAGCATCAAATAACACAGACTGATCCTGCTTCATTAAGCTTATCACAAATGCATAACTCAGTAGAGTTGGAGAAAAAGAAACTGAGAGAAATAAATGAAAGTAGGAAAAAGATTTACTGTAAATTGCTTAGTGTGGAAAGCAGCTGTATAGTTTATGTATGAAATAGATAATTTTGAAGGCTTCTGGACCATCCAAGAAAATTAGATCTAGGAAAACATTTCAACAGCACCAAAGTAACTGAATATTTTAGATGGACAGGATGGGAAAACTGTATACATATTGCTTAAAAAGAATGACTCCTCCTTAAACAGGACTGGCATATATGAGAAAGAAGGTGGGAGTAATAGAAGAAAAAGGTAGCAGGCAGAAGAAAACTGGAGGAGTTAAATAAGAATTTAGCATTAAAAAAATCTGGTCATGTTTGCAGAATGGTTAAATTAATTCCTGTTCTGTATTTCTTACACACAAAATTGCACAGTGCTGAGAAATAAACAACCTTTTGGCATACATTCCTCGATGTGGTAGTGCAATTGCTTTTCTCCAGCCCATAAAACAAATGCTGTATAAAAACAAAGCTCCTCACTAGGTGGCACTAATTCTTGGTACAGTACTAAGGGCTAGAATCCTTTCAACCCACAGCCTGAGAGCTCATTGGACCCAAATGCCCTTCCCAGTGCCCGGTCTGCCCATAGGAGGCTGTGAATGACAAACTCACTCTGCAGAGCAGCTGCTGAAATGCTTCATTCCTGCTTCCAGGGTCAGGACGTGGAGACTCTGGGCCGCTTTGCACCGTGTGGTGGCAAAAGGCTGGATAAACCACTGAGCACCAGAGCTACTATTTCAGCCTTGCACTTCCTAGAATGCACTTTCCTTAGGAGGCCCAAAGACCATCCTCAAGACCAGGCCTGCTATCCTATCAGATAGTAAAATGGGAGCACAGCTCTCTGCGCACAGAGGAGCCTGTGTATTCAAGAAACGGCCAGTAGCTTAATGCCCTGTACACTCAGAAACGGCCTGTAAGACATCAGGTAGGGAGATTACAGCTACTCCTGCACTCCCCTCCAGGGAGTGTATCCCCAGGGATCCACAGCTGCAGTGAGCTAAGTACTGTTCAGAGCTGAGGGCGGCTCACAGGTCTGACAGCGGCTCACAGGTCTGACAGCTCTCCAGAGTGAGGTTTAAACACCACAAAGAGAGCCCCATTCAAGTGAGAGGTCATCACAACGGATCTTCATCAGTCAGGGCTGAAGCACAAGCTAATACAACTTTTAAAAAGTCATGTTTATTTAAAAAAAAAAAAGAAGTGTCATTGAGTAAAAAATATTCTGCAAATATTATGAGGCAAAATGTATCTGATCTTGTCCCTTAACTTTCTTAAATTGTGTCACAAACACTGAAATCAAGTAAAACTAAACCATTTTAAAAAGCCCTTAACAGTTACACACATTTACATCACAGAAAATGGTCTGCATTTAACAACTGCTTCTCCTTTCATTATGATATGACAAATCAGAGGGAAAAAAAAAAAGCTTTGAAAGTAAGAGAGACAGACGAACAGACAGGCTAATCCATCAGTAGGAACTGATATCACATGGGGCAAGCAGTAACACTGTACCTATTCTCACATCCCCAGAAGTTACACACTGGGAGCAACAGACATGTTGACATGCGTTTCATGTAACATCTCTTAATGGACTGGAAAACATACGCTGTAATGCAGTACTGTATTTGCAGCACTGGTTCAATGTAAAGTAACAAATGAAAGGCTCTTCATTTAAGAAATCAAATAACTATTTTCATTATTAAACTTCAACACACAATCCAGCTGTTCAACATTATCACTGGGTACTTGAGTAACTCTATCACTATCTTGGCATTTCTACTGCTTTTCTGCCACTCACACTTTGCATATAATTATCCTGAAATTATGTACCATACCCAGTAATTACAGAGGATTTTTCCCCAACACATTTTCATGACCATGCCCTTGATCCATCAGACTTTAATAATTTTTCTCCACCGCATTTTGAGGCAAGTTTTAGAAAAGAGATGTTAAAATTCTTCAAGAAGTATTCTTAGAAGTTAATGAGGCCAAATTCTCAGCCCTCATGAAGTAACTCTTCTATTTTGGGGGTGGGGGGGGCAGTTGGCCCTTTTAGCAGCTAAAGTGTCTACCTTCTAACTTGGGACAGCAGCTTTTAGAGTGTACATTAACTTCTTTATGCAGAGTGCCTAAACTTAATCCATTTACTTCTGTAACTATAATTGGCTATTTCGGCAAGTCTGTTCATCTATTTTTTTCCTTTTCTCTCAATCATTGTATACCAAGATACCAATGTATACTGCTTGCATACCAAAGAAACTGATAAAATGTGGGGGTGGATTTAAGAGAACGATGAACTAACAGCGCAGCTTTCCCATCTGACAATATTTCAGAATCTTTTGTGTACTGAACAGCAGCTACCTGAAGCCCAACTGCTCTATGGAACTTAAACAAGCAAAATGTGAATGACGATTAAATTTAGAAAATTTTCAAAAATGCAGAAGCATTTGGGTCACAGGTAACAAGCAATTTCTAATGAAGTCATTTCATTCCCCATCCTCGGGGAAGCAGTAAAAAGAACTAGTATTCCACTTCTCTGGGAGCCTTACATTAGTAAATGAAGAAAGCAAAAAAAATGAGTGCTGTCCTTTTCACTGCATTTATCTATAACTATTACAAGCATTAACACTTGTCGATGCGGGAGCACTCACGCACGAGACCTGAAGACACAAAGCAGAACTTCACCGAGCCCTGCAGCGAAACGTGAGCAAGGCTGAACGTAAGGAAAAAAACTTACATTTCTTATTCAGGCCGTATGCTGCCAAATGATCGAGCTTCGTTTACCTCATTCCTACGACGCTACAAGCCTGCTAACTTCGCGGACACGGGCAGAGACTTCAGGGCACACCGACCGAGGCTCCGTCTTCAACACAAAAAAGCGAACAGGAACGAGAACTGGCTGAGGCGAAGAAACCCCCCCAGACCACCTTTTCTGCCTCGCGAAATCAAAGCGCGGAGGCAGAGCCCCGCCCCCCGGAGCACGGAGGTCCAGCAGCGCCGGCGGAGGGCGACGGTGCAGCCCCGGCCGGTCTGGTCCAGCCCGGCGCCCCGGAGCGGCCGTTAGCGGGCTGAACGGCACCGCCGCCGCTGCGGCACGCCGGACTGAAAGCGCCCGGCGGCGGCGCGGGTGGGGCGGCGCCTGCGGGCGCGGAGCGGCGCCGCGGCCCGTGACGACGCAAGAGCCGCGGCTGCCCGGGCCGGTGTCTCCGCACGGCAGCGGGCGGCGGCGGCGGCGGGGACACCCCTCCTCCGCCAGGGAGGCGCGGGAACTTCCCCGGGCTGCACCAATGCGCCGCTCCCGCAGGGGAGAGAGGCTGCTGCGGAGGCGGCCTGAGCCGACCGCCCCGGGGGAGCCCGCGGCTGCGATGGTCGGGGGAAGGGCTCGCTCCCGCTCCGCTCCGCCTTCCCCACCGCGCCCGCCCCCTCGCCCGCTACTCGCCACCCTCGCTGGCGGCGAGGGCGATGGTTTCTTTGGGAAGCGCCGCGCCTGCGGGAGCTGCTGCCGGGACCGCCGTTCCCCGCCTGGGTCGCACCAGGTGCCTGCGGCGGCCGCTGGGGTGAGCCTGGGTCGGCAGAGCGGGGCGGCTCCCTTCAGGCAGCCCGGGGTCCTGCCGCCGGCCGCGGGGGCTGCTCAGTGCTGGTGCTCCGCGCGCTGGGGCAGCGGGGGCTGGGAGACGGCGGGGGCCGGTGGCGGCAGGGCTGGCAGTGACCGTGGAAGAAGGCGTTCGAACCAATGACCGTTGGCCGTGACCGTTGGCGGCGGGCGCAGCTGCTGCCAGCGAGAGGCGACGCCGCCGGTACCGGCCTTTCCGCCGCTGGGGGCCGGAAAAGAAGGACATGTCGCCAGCGGCGGAGAGGCCGGCCCTGGCGCCATCGTCCGTGGCTGCTTGAGTCTCGGCCTCAACCGGCGGAGAAGCCGGGGCTGCTGGCGTGGTTTTGTTGGGACTCAACAAGCGAGGAACAAACAGGGATTCCACGCGCCCGAGAAACGCGGGGACTGCAAGAGCTTCTGGACACCCAGTGCAAGGATGGAGGCGCGCCCTTGCAACCTAGGGCAGGTGGTGGTTGCTTCAGAGGGAACGGCTTTTAAACACACCAAATATTTGGTCTGTCTGCTTTGAGGAAAAAAAAATTGTCCTCAGTGCAATTTCACGTGTCACGTGCTCGCTGGACAGCTGAATGTTATCTCCAAGCTTTATTCTCTTCATATGAATAGGCCCAGGCCAAAGCGTAGCTACCAAGCTGTTGTTGGTTTTATGAGGCGTCAGTGCATGGCTGTTGCTTTCTCTTAAGCTGACAACCTTTTGTGGTAAAACCTTGGGTGAAGGGCAGAGTGTGCAATGCCTTCCTGCAGTCCTCTTCCATCCCTCCCATATAGTGTAAAGGACACACATGCATTCTCTACCAGTTCACTTCATAAAATCTTGAAGCTTCTCAGCTTGCTCCACAGCACTGTAGAGGGAACCTCAGCAGTCTTAGTAACAGGTAAATTCAGTAATAGTGGGGATGACAAAGTGACTGAAGAGGGACATGGCAGTTTGCTGTTCAGACCCAAGCTCCAGGCTGCCTGAGTGCTACAGGTGAAGATACCTATTTTGAGCAGATGTTCCAGGGAGACAAGTAAAAGCATTGTGAGAAGGCTGCTTTGCCCTTTTGCTTAAATGAATAGGCAGCAGAAATCAGCTTTCAAGTATGCCAGACCTGTGCATTTGTGGTAAAATTAAATGAATAAATGTAAATTGAGATGAGATTGTAGGTATCAGAAGAAATACAGCTTGCACAGTTCTTTATATATATATATATATATATATATATATATATATATATATATATATAATATTAGCAAGGCAAAGACAAAAATGCATCACTATAAAAAGATAACAACCACTCACTGCTGTTAAGCATCAAGTATAGGTACTTTGGAATTTGTTCATGTGAACTGAATTGCATTACTCATTCCCTTGCTATCGAATATTGCGCACAGTTGTAGTATATCTATATATTCATATCCATACATATATACATAGTCATCCATTCTTTCACAGGCTTAACAATAGCTTTCAAAACCTCACTTTGCTCCTTTAGACTCGAGACCAGTCAGAGTTCCCTTCTTGCAGATGTATGTATCAAGAAGAAGGGTTCCCAGACAAAACTTCCTTTTAAAGCTAGAAGTTACATTTAGCATACATCTTCTAGTAACTCTTCTTTGTTAGGAGTCTGGCTGTTATTTGCTTGTATTTTCTGCTTCTCTTTCTCCCTTCTTGATTAGGGTAAAAGGTTCTGATGAGAGGAAATAGAAGAGTATTAGAAGTGTTTTCCATCTGTGAACTTCAATGGTAAACCTTAGCACAATTTTTCTTTAAGTCTTAACTCTGATTTTATTATGTTTAATGTATTTACCTCTCTCCTAGTATCCAAAAATCAACATGTCTAGCAAAAAAGCAAACACAAAGACCACCAAAAAGCGCCCTCAGCGTGCCACTTCCAGTGTATTTGCAATGTTTGATCAGTCACAGATTCAAGAATTCAAAGAGGCTTTCAACATGATTGATCAGAACAGGGACGGCTTCATTGACAAAGACGACTTGCATGATATGGTCGCCTCCCTTGGTGGTGTCCCTTTTCTGTTTACAGTCGTCAAACAAGTTAGTGCTATTATGATTGAACTAAGTTTGGGATAGCTTGTAAGAGATGTCTCAGTTTGCATTATGCTATTCACTTTTTCTTTAGTTTTAAAGCATAAATAAGAGTCAGTTTATTTGTAGGAAAGAATCCAACAGAGGAATATCTAGATGCCATGATGAATGAGGCTCCAGGCCCCATAAACTTCACTATGTTCCTCACAATGTTTGCAGTTAAATGGCACTGGTCCAGAAGATGTAACCAGAAATGCTTTTGCTTGCTTTGCTGAGGAAGCAACAGGTATGTGGGTGAAACTCAGCCACTAAGGACTTTAATATTTTTAGGTTGTTTATTTGGATTTCTAAATAGTATGGTTATGTTTTCACCTTTATAAATGAGGTATTATGCAGTAATCCTTCTAGATGGCACGTTCTACCAAGTAATCGGAATATGACTACTGCGTAAGAGTGAAAACAGTCTGGCTGTTCAGTCTGAGTACCGCCTGCTGGCATTAATATTCTTCTGTGGGCTTTGAAGAAGAGTGCTTACATGCAGGCAGTGTGTTTCTTCCTCAAAGTGCAAAATAGGGTGCATTTGCTCTAAGAAGATGAATTCAAATTGGTAATATATAGCTTTCTATGGCCTTTTAAAGGTAACCGATGTGAAATCTGCAATACAACTGAGTTTGTTCCCCCAAACCCCACAGTGGATTTGATGTGTATCTGAATTCTTTGATGTATTTAGTATTTCAAGACAGACTGGCCAGACTACATAAATTTTTTTTTCTAAACCCTTTTCTTTACTAGCTTGTGTTTTGGCTTTGATGACAAATGCCATGTGCCATGCTCTCACCCACAGTTCGGTTTGTTTTCAGGTTGCAGGAAGGGCTGTAGCCTTAATGATCTAAGGATATAAACAGGGTGGGTCTAAAAGACAGAAATGACTAATTGGACTGACAAGCACAGTGAGGGGGGAAAAAAAGAGGAAAATGCAGAGCTTGTTTTTACTTCATCAGATTTTAAAGGTTGCATCTATAATCATGACATTAGAGTTCATGCTTTTATTTATTTATTAATGAAGGCTGAGATTCTGGAGAAGTATTTAGCAAGAAGAGATGAACTCCTTAGGGCATTGTGTGGAATATCAAGGCTTTGCCATGTTAGGAACATGTAAGGCCTCTAGTTATCAAGGGTCCAGGCTACATTAGCACATGCAGAAATTATGTAGCCTCTATACTACAGACGTTATTGCACCTATACTCTTTCCTCACAGCCGTCTACTACAGTATTTCAGTCTAATCTGTGGATATGCGCTCTGAACCTTTCAGAAGATATTATTCCATTTCAAACAGCTATTTTCAGTCTGTGTGTTTTTAGCACCTTTTGCCTTTTCGAAGAGTATCCCCTTCCTGCTGGGGTGTAGGTAAACAGATTTTCTGTTGGTAAGGCCTTTCAAATGTTAACTGACTTCCTCCCTCTTGAGGGAAATGTCTTTACCATCTCCTAGAGAAGGAATTTTTGTTAGCAGGTTAATTATTTTCTCTCCACAGGTAGTCTTACTCACTGTGCTACAGGGTTTTTGTGTGCGCCAGAACAAGAGCCTGTGAATTAGGATATAAAGGATACAAAGAAAATTACTGTGCTACCAGTTCTTTTGAACAGTAACCTTCTATGTCTATTTAAATAATAAGTTACTAGTTCAAACCCCCCTATACTGATGAGATTGATTTGATTATTTTTAAACTCTCTGTGATAAATGTTTTAGTCTAGTCCTAGAATGATTTTAGCATAATGGTTCCATGGCCTCTTTTGTGTCTTATGCCATCCTCTAATTTTAATTAGGAAACAAGTTAGATATTTATGCTAAGTTTTGTTGATTTTGATTCATAATAACTAAAATTCATTCTTCATAACAATGTGTAATGTATTTGTGGAACTCATGTTGTCTGCCATTTATTCATTTTATTCTCAGACTTGATTTTTGGTCAGTTTGTTCCTTTTCAAAATGAACAAAAGCATTTCTAGCTATGTCAAACCTTTTTTTTTTTTTTTTTTTTTTTTTTTTGCCTACTTAATAATCTCCATGTGTGTGCGCATTAGGGGCTTGATTTGTAGCTCTACATTGGTGTAGTTCTTCTGAAGAGGAATAATGCAAATCAGATCCTCTTTGTGAGCATAAAGCAATTGTATTTGTTGGTTTTTACTTCCATTCCCTATATTGCCAGTCTAGTTGGGTATGTTACTTCAGCATTACTGTCACACAAATTAGTAGTGCTATGAAATTAGTATAAACGCTTATATCTGTCTGCATTTGGTATCTCTTTTGTCTATGCTCTTTGACGGCCCTGTTGTCATCTGTTTTGTGCTGTCTGCCAAAGACTGAATCTTAAATCTTGCTTCATTAGTTTGTTACTCTCTGTCTATATTGAAGTTGTGTGTGAGTTAATTTGAGGAAGGGTGGGAGTAGTAGTTGGTTTATAATTCTGTGCTGATAAAACTTTTAATGTATTCCTAGTCTGTCAACCTAGTTCAGAGTTTATATACCTATCTATTCAGACAAAAGCAATTAAATCCTTGAGGCTAAACTTGCAGCACCAAAAGCTTTGCATTCTTTGAATACTAATCCTTATGTCATCTCTCATCACTGTTTGATCTCCATAGCACTGCAGAAGGGGAAAACCTAATCTATTTAGCTGTGCTGTTCCTTTCTTGACCCACAAAGAGAGAACTGGAAAATTTGACCCGATTAAGATGGGCCTGCCTAACTGAATATTCTCCCTGTTTTTAAAGTAGAACATAGCTTTTAGCCTTCTTCATTTGGAGGCATTAATGAAGGGCTTGTCTACATTGGAAGATGATGCTGTTTTACTTAGCATATGTTGTAACATTTTTTTCCCCTTCCCCGCAGCATAGACCAACCCCATGATAATTTGTCATGCTCATTGACTGCCTTTTGGTCCCCTGATTACCTGTTATGTTTTCTCTCTCTAATGAACTCTGCTGAAGTTTTTCAGCTCCCTTTTGGAAGCAGAACTTTTTAACACATCCTAACTGAATCTACATCAGTCGTTGTGTGTATCTACTTATTATTTCCAGCTGTCCTGCATAGTTTACATATCTTATTTGGCGCAGGCATTTACCTCCTCTGTTCTGTTGTTGGTATTTCTCAAACTAGAGTTCAGTAACCACCTTTTTTCTCAAAAGAGGCAATTACTGTGCATTTTTAAGGCATGATACCTCTTATTTCAACATTAAGCAGTCTCTGCATTCTGCAGTCAACATCTACCATTTATTTTGTACATTCCTTTTTTAATCTCTAAACTTTTCTGGAATTACTTGGCAACTGGCAGTTCTGCTTGTCTATTGAAATTGAATTAACAGAACTCCTTTGGCAGTGTTGAACTCATTAATTGCTCATTTTTATATTTTTGTTAATTTTGTCTAAATTTTTGTGCTAATATTTTATAAGATAAATAACTTGATATATCCTACCTTTTTTTTCACTAGCTTCTTCATATCTAACTTTCTGCCATAAATATTCTTCTTCCCATTTGAGTTAACTTGCTCAGTCCTGTCTGAAAGTCTTTTCTGTTGTAAACTCTTTGCCTGGACACTTGCCAGCAATTCACTGTATCTATATAAACTGCCTCCAGCAACAGTATTGTGCAGCGGTGAAAAGACAGCCACTGGTTATTTAGTCCCTAGTGGAAACTAGTTTATAGAAGATGCACAAATATATCTAATTAAGTCAAGAAAATTATAATTCAGTTAAGAGAACATCTTGTATAATGAAGATCAGCAGTGACTGTATTCCTACTTCAGGAACTTGCTGTTCCACTTGGAGTTGTTTAAGATCAATATATGGAAATAGGTATTACTAGGTCACAGGATATCAGGGTTTCTTTTCAAGAAACTGTATAAAATGCATCAAACTTTCCCCCTCCCCTTTGAATTAAAGGAATTTCTTTAGAATTCAATTGAGGAATTATTTCAGGCTCGTGGTGCAAATGCTCTGCAAATATTACATGCTGTATTAGTTAACTTCATGCCTGTTGTTACTGTTTTACTGTTCATCCAATTGCTTTTGAAGACTTGCTAAGAAACAACTTCTTCCCTTTTATGATTCTCTCCCTAAATTGCATTCTAGGGTTTATTCCAGAAGATTACCTGAGAGAGCTGCTGACAACCATGGAAGACAGGTTTACAGATGAAGAGGTAGATGAGCTCTACAGAGAGGCACCAACTGACAAAAAGGGGAATTTCAACTACATTGAGTTCACACGCATCCTTAACCGTGGAGCAAAAGACAAGGATGACTGAGCAAATCTCTGGATGCTTGCAGATAGCTTTTTCTTTTCCATTCACTTTATTTCTCAGGGTTTTTTTTTTCTTTTTTCCTGTTAGAGCCTTTTGCATGCATTTTTAGCATTTCAGCTTTTCCTTCTATGGACTCTGGAGCCGCTCAGGCATCCCTGCACCTCTGTATTAAGACTGGAAATGGGCAGGGAGAGGGGACAGCTTATAGTGCTAGAGGTTTGGGGACAAATATCAATAAATGTAGAGACCCAGGTAAAAACGTCAGTGTTACTTAGCTGTATTTTTACATTTTTATGGTAATTTTTCAAATAAAATAGTTAAGTATATCATTAAACCTTTTCTTGCTATAGGTGGACTGTTCATCTAACCATATCTGTACACACTTTTGCAAGTGGATACAGTCATGATGTTACCTATTTTTGCATTAGAGAGTATACATCACTTACTGTTGTGATAGTATATAAAATAATGAGAAATTTCCATGCTTCAAATTTTAGTACATTGTAAGTTAATGATTTTTGTCCTAGACTTGCACTTTTAAAAATCCTATAGATGTAATTTAGGTGATATTTTACCATCTTAACTCCTCATTTTTTTGATACTGAGTACAATACTGATACTGCTTTTTAAAAACTTATATGGAAAATCCTAGTGTTTCCTTAAAAAAGATAATGTATATGAGCAGAGTGTGAGTGATAACCTTTTTCCAGATCTGCAGCACTGACAATATAGAAATCATTCTATTTCTTTGCTGCCATTTTTTCTTTCCTCTTCCTGTCTTTTCTCAAAGTGAAGTGAGAATGGTGCTTGAGGAAGAAGGAAGGCGTGCTGCCTCTATGCCCTTTTCTATCTGAAAATACATTATTCTTGCTTTCCAAATATGTTATTCTTGCTTCCCAAGTGAAACAATATATAATTTATTTTTAAGAGCTTCTGCCCACAATGGTGTTCTGTATGTGTGAGAAGGAGGCATTTGTTTTTAGTCCTGTTTCTCATAATTATATCCTGTAGTTCTTGTGGTATGGAATGCATAGCAGATTTGATACAATACTCTGAAGCAAGTTTGCCATAATCTGAATACTTGTAGTTCTTTTTTGTGGTCTTGAGAGAAGTGGTCATCAGTGTTGCTTCTGTCACGTCTAGGAATTGCATTCTTATCCTGTAAGAATTTAGGTTACAAAATTGGAAAATGTCATTTGGCTAAGAGTGTTTTGCTGTTTCCTGGTAGGCTGCTATTATAACAGAATTTTAAAAAAATTCCATGAGAAGACAGTGATTGTGTTAGAGATGCACTGTTCTTTCACAGATAGCCTACTAGGACTATCTCCCTCTGAGAAGGGCAATGCCATAAAAATGAGTTTACTTTCTAGCTTATCCTAGTGAAATTGTGTATGCAAAAGATGTGATGGAAATGCTATTTCCATAACATATTTGATACGTTATGGCTTATTAAGAATATTTACTATCCCAACTCCATGCACAGTGAGTGCTGTTAGGAAATCTCTTTTGGCATTATAAAACCATTAAAAAAGAGTGTGTCGGTGTGTATTTTTCTGTAGCAAATACTTTTTGTCAAAAGTCAGAACTTTCAAACCAGCAGAAATGCTGTGAAGTGCAGCTGGATTTGCCCAAAGAAGCATACTCCCCCATAGCAGAAGGTGCCTTGTGTTCCAGACTTTGCAGCAGAGCTTTCCCCATCTGCTTTTCCCAAGAGCTTTGGAAACTCTGTGTAGCTCCGAGAGTTCTGTCAGTGATACAACCACTAATACCCACTGGCTGTTAATACTTGTTCACTTGATCAGTTTTAAGTGGGTTTAGATCGTATGGTTATTAAAATGATAGCTCTTTACTGATGCTCTTGTTCACACTGATTGGTGGTACCCATAGATCCCTAAGACAAGGACACCACCGTAGAAACCTCAACACAGTTGTTAAAAATTCTTTTCCAAATATAGTTTAAAAACTAAGTGTCTTGGTAAAATTTTCTGTCCTCGGCTCAGGGCTGGGTATATAAGGGTATGTAAAATACAGTGGTACAGGACTTTCATGTAGGTTTTAAGAAACTAACTTTTGTGAAATTTGTCAGTGGTTGGTTTATTTATATCTAAAACATCATTGGCTGTACTGCTACACTTCTGATACTTTCATTTTCTTTTAATCCTGTTGTTTGAACTATGACCTGTAAATAATGTGGTGTTTAGTGTCTTACTGCATTAGGAAATAAACTGGCTGTGTTTTGTTATGGGGAGACCTTGAGCTTTTCGATACTGAATGTGATTTGTATGGAGATAAGAACTCTGGGAATCATCATCTTCTGAGAGTATGACAGAGGCATGCTCATTTTCCCAGTTATTCTTTAAAATGGGTCTTCATACCTGTAAGTAGAAGCTCTGAATCATCTTTATCTTCATCCCAAATAGCTTTAGGAAAGAATGGGGACTATTTGGACACACAAGGGGCCACAGAGTACTAAAAGGTCTAGAAGAAAAGAGGGAACAAGCAGTTCAAAAGTTTCAGAGAAGAGGTTTACTAAGAAGAAACCCAGCTGCTTCAATAATAATTTTTCTCTCAGCTGCTGCTTTTTTTGCTGAAAATACTAAAACTACATTTAGAGGAGGTAGAGACACCGAACTGGAAAAAATAACTTTTGTAGATTATCAGTTAAACAAATTTTGCCGAGTCTGGTGGAGGCAAAGTCAGCCAGTCTTTACCAGCCACCCAGCTGAGGCAGCCTCTCGCATTCCGTCTGCACCACAGGAATGTCTGCAGTATCCTCCTTGCTTCCCGTTGAAGGAAACAGGCTCGGGGCTTGAGGCCGATACTCAGAAGCATCGGTAGGTGGCATTACAGCTCCTAGCACCACTTCAGCTGAGGGGCAAACGGCTCACCATGTAATTTGTTGTTTTTTCAAGTCCCAAAGAGCTCATCTGATGCAACATAAAGAGGGAAACACGGTCTGTTCACACAGAAGCTCTGCTCCTATTGCAACAAAAACTAATGTTGTTGGGATTTTTCAAATTACAGCTTTGGTATGCACTGCATTTTGGCTCTTTCATCAAATTTATTCATTAGAGGAAAGAGTGAAAAGAGATATTGGCAAGCAGTTGTTAGAGTAATGTATGTATAAATGTACATGTGGCGTATGTTTGTAAGAGATAGGATTTCAAAAGTACTTATGGCCTTTGTAACTCTAAAAACAGATATGCTCCCTATGCACTTCTTACTATCTCAGTAAGTGCTCTTGCTCTGTTGTACAATGAGTTTTGAAAAATCTACCCCAAATTCAAATTTGTTTGTTTGAATAACATTGTTTACATATTAAAGACTAAAACTATTGGGATTTAAACTAAACTATTGAGACTTAGGGTGAATCTGCTGGTATTTCTCTATAGCAATAAACATCAATTGCTAAACACTAGTTTTTGCTCATGGGTTAGGGTTATAGTACTATATAGTAATTCCTGTATTCCATTTAGCCTTGTGATGATGAACTGTAATTCACTAACACCATTGTTTTTAGCCTAGCATTTAGGAGAAATTTTGGTTTACCCTCTCGGGTTTTATGGCATTTAACTGCTCTGATAAAGCATGCTAGAGTGACTGATAAAACTGACTTTTGGTGGCTAATTCAGAGGCCTGGGATTTTTCTTGCAAAGAAATCTTAAACCCCCTGCTCACTGCTGATCCAGAAAGTGCTTTAAAGCTCCTATTTGTCTGGAGCCAGTAACTCTGGTTTTATGGAGTAACCGTAGTTTGAGTCCTAACAAAATCAGTCTTGGTAACAGCCACAAATTAGGTGGGGTTTTTTGTGTGGGTTTTTTTGTTTGTTTGTTTGTTTTTTGGGGTTTTTTTAA
The DNA here is from genome assembly GCF_036370855.1 of Dromaius novaehollandiae. Taxonomy (NCBI): domain Eukaryota; kingdom Metazoa; phylum Chordata; class Aves; order Casuariiformes; family Dromaiidae; genus Dromaius; species Dromaius novaehollandiae. Next base: position 117,358,910 of record NC_088099.1, on the reverse strand, counting down.
GTTCAGTTACTTTGTAGTTGGATCACTTAGGTACGGGCTAGAGCGATGCACCCTTGAATCCTCTCAGCTAACAGAGAGAATTAAAAGTAGGTCTACAACATTCAGGCTGAATATTGAACAACTGAACAACTGAGTAAGGGAGGGTGGAACCATCACAAGCAGCTGTGCTTCTTATTATGCTTTTTTCCTTTTCTTGTGATGGAGAGGCTTAGGCAATGAGCTGGGCAGAAAGGATTAGGGAGATCAATTCTACCTGAAGGAAGACTCGGTCTTGTTGTCTGAGGTGAAGCTCCCAAAAGTGGGGGCTGGTATGCTTGTTACCTGTGGTTGTGGAGGCAACACCACTGAACCCAAATGAGTTTTTCCTCTCCAGGACTGTTGGTGAGAAGCGGTGCCTCACCAGGGAACTGTCTCGCACATCCTGTACCTGGCCTAACACCCCTCAACCCCATTAATGTGGTTAATAACTTGTGAAGGTTGTCGCTGTCCTCACTGTGCCTTAAAGCTGTGCACCATAAGCAGCTGTGACTCTGCACCTGATTATCCTTGAGCGGCTCAGCTATCTGTGTATTGGGGATGGTAACTTTGCAAGCTGTCCCAAGCTGTGCTGTCCTGACTTGTGAATTAGAGCCCTAACTCCTGTAGAGAGAGGAAGGATGACTCCTTTCCTTCCCTTCAGTATTTCTTGTTGATGAGATTCAAAAGATCCTTACTTCATACGCTTGTTTTAATAGTTCCTCTTTTTAGTGCCTGACTCCCCTAGACAGGTAGAGGGAAGCATGTGTCAATCTGGCGGTGTGCTTCACTGTGAAGAGTAGAGGACATGACAAGCTTTCTTCCCTGCCATACCAAACAGTGGGTATTCAATATGACACATCCACACGTCAAATAGAATGATATTTAGTCTAAAAAATGTGAGAGTTCTAAGACAATTCATATAATGAAGCTGACGATAGACTCTAAATACTAGGCACTTGATATCACCTTGTGGACTATTTCCTAGTGGAAGTCATGGTTTCTATTGCTATTCAAATAACTTCTGTTAACTGCTGACTCATCTTTAGTTCCACTATGTGCATCTAATTGCTTAAGCATAAAAATGGTTTTAGTAGCACTCATTTGCTATGAAAGGCAAACCTAACTAGAATTCCTATGTAATCATCACAAAATCAGAAATATCATGTAAATTGAGTATTAAAAACATATTAAGAAGTGTTTGCAAGACTATAATAGTGATGCATTCTAGTCCCAGCAGGCTTCTTTCAGTGAGATGAGAGTTGCAAATTAAAAGACATTTGCAGCTGGGAACTTCCTTTTCAAATAGCTGTAGGTCACTGTGACATTTGAAATGGTTGCAAAAAGCAGTGAGACCACAGTCACTGCACACTGACAACCCCCCCACACACACACTAACACCCCCACATAATATTTCCTTGAGAATTGGCCCAGCTTTATGCCCGATAGCCCTAGCAAGCTTCAGAGCTATAGGACTGAGGTCAGTTAAAAGCAGAGTTGACAAGTTTCACCTTAGCAAGGTAAGTATATGACTCCTGTGAAACATTTTTGGAAGAGAATTAAATGTAACAACTGCAGTTATCGCTTGCCTCATTTTTTTCACCGATAAGGTACGGTATATTTATTAGAACCTGAAACATGTTATGCAAAATTCAAGTTATACTATTGACAATGCTATTAATGTCTTGTTGGCAAAAAGGGGAACATGGCTGTTAATCTAAACTGTTCTATCCTGCCATGCCCCCTCCTCTGCTAATTAAAAGAAAAATAAAAAGGTAGTAATGTTATTTTTAATTGTCAGAAGACAACATTTCTTTTAGACTTTGGCCTTTTTTGTAATTAGTTGAGTATAATCTTAGAATATAACTAGCAATAACTAGTTTCTCTGCTGTCACAAGTGTAGTTATGCAAACTGCATTTGTCTTGCTGATGTTTGTATTGGGGTTCTTTAGCATATCCAAATATTCCATGGCCTCTTTGTCTAGGTGAGACAGATGTAGAGAACAGCAGCACTGTATGACTGTATTTGGGGATGTCCTGCCACAAGCAGACCTGAGAGGAAGGAGGAGTCATCAAACTCCTATGGGAAGATGGCAAGGAATACTCTGCCAAAAGGCAGAACTCTGATTCACTTACTGGAAGGTAACTATGGTCAATTAGTACCCCAAAAGAGGAGGATTAACCGTTATCATGAAGTGCTAGTTATAACTGTGTGATTAGCAGAAACAAAGCCCTATCTGGCAGCAGCTACACCAGAATTTGGAGACAGGTTGCAGTGTGGATGAGGCAGTAATGAGGAGACAGTGATGAGGCTTGTTGGAAGTACTTGGGCATTCCTCTTCTTTTTGTTGCAATGCATATGCTGCCTGCTACCCCTGAAATTTTCTGCCCCATACTTTGGACATGGAATTTGGGTAACTGAGTAGCCACCTAAACTAATGAATATTAAAATACAAGGAAGGGAAGAAAAGAGAAGACAAAAGCTGAGGCACTCAAGTATTTTCCTGATGTAGCTGGTCAAAGCTGCTCTGCAGTCAAGACCCTGTAGCAAGGCCTCTCCAGAAGTTAGGCATCCGTGTCTCGTCCACTGTTTAGCCTGTGCGATGGCAACCCAAACCAGCTCTTCCAGGGTTCTGTTTTAATTCAGCGTTTCATTCTCTCTCTCCCCGCCTCCCTTCTGTTCCTTATGCAAGCACTTAACTGCCTTCCACATGTCAGAGGCCTCCATCTATCCCTTCTGTTACAAGTTCTACACATGCCTAAGGGCTGAGGCCCTGAAGTAAGAAAGATTTTCCCTTCTTGCTTTATGGACCACACCTCCAGCCTCACCTTGAGATAAGATTCAAAGTAGCTCATAAGCCACAGAGCAGACTTTGCAAATTTTGAAGAGCAGAAATTTAGGCACCTTCAGCATTAGGGAGCAATTCAATTGCAGTTTTAAAAATATTGGCAGTATCAAAATGGTATTGCGGCACCTCAGACATTTAAGGCACCTGGCTGAAAGATCCACTTGGACTCTTGTGAACATCTCTGGATTTGGAAGCAACAAAACCGAGAGCAGTGGGGAAGTGTGCTAGGAAAATAAGAGACTATTTTGGCTGATGTACTTACTAGTGATGCCTAGATGTTATCCTATGCCAAATTTTCAGGGCTGGTAATCATGCCTTTTCCAGCACTGATCTGAGTATAGCTAAAAGAGAACAAATACCAAACAAGGGGGTGTTGGCTGCTTATTTTTACAACCACTTTCTAGACTAGAAGGGTACTTTATACCTCTGTGACTGATTCTGCATTATTCTTACCTATGACAAATTTAGTGTTCTCACACGCCCTTTGCAGGAATGTTTTTGTTACCTACTGGTGGTTTCAAAAGTGACTGTAAAAGCAAGGAAAGCATTTGGTAGATGCTGTTATTATTAACATGAAGGCTACACGTTAGGGTGTGTTTATTTTAATTATTTCTTCTCTTTCAAATCCCTCTACACCTCCCCTAACCCTATTCACAGCCTAATCTCTGTGCCCTTTTACAGGGAAAGCTCTACTGAATTCAGTGAAGCTCACTTAAAGAGGCCATTTCAGCAACATTATGAGAGTTTCCAGTATTTATCTTTACATACAGATACATAATTATGGCTCCCTTCCTTACCTCTGCTGTTCTTAGGCAACTTTTTTACAATATTTATTAAAAAAAAAAAGATATAGCTGGCTTGAGTTTCAGCCTCTAATCAATAGTACATTAATACTTTCCCATGCAGTTTGCCCCATTATATCTCTGTGGCAGTTGAAGTTTTAATTGGCGAGTCTCCTTGTATTTATCTGCTCTGTACTGCTTATGTGACACCTATGATATCTGGGCATGTTCTCATACAATTCACAGAGGTTTCTTTCAAGTTTTTGTCCCCAGTCACTATGGAGAAAAAGACAGTAAAAAATCTGCTTAGAACAGAAGTGAGTTTTGTGGGGGGGAAGGGAAGAGAAGTTTTATCCCTGGAAATAAAAGCAATGTGGCATGAAGGTATTTGTAATATGGGATCCTTTTAATGAATCTTAGCCACTTAGTTGACTGAGACATTAAATTGGTCTTCCCCTAAAGTAAGTAATTAACTTTCAACACAGAAAATTAAATTGCTTAAGATTATTACACAGCTATCTGAACAATACTTCTAGTGTCTTGTTGCTTTTATTGCTTTTTTGCCCCTGGCATTTTGTATGTAATCATCCAGACACCATGAGACATATTTATTAAATACATTGGGGCCCTTCGCACAGTTCAATCTTGTTTTATCTAATCTTATACAATATGCAGTTACTGTAGCCAAATGATAAATAAGAGCACAGTTAAGACAGAAATTTTAGGCAAAGTCGCACTGTCCCAGATTCCACAGTCAAAATAGCATGTACTCCTAAAATAAGGTACATCTTTAATGGGAGAGAAATACAGACTCCTGAGTTTACCTTAGTAGGTATTTCGTTATTAGGCCAATCATAGCTGCTCTCACTACCTTGAAGAAAGCTAGCTTAAGAGCAACTTCTGTGCCAACACTCACAATGCTGTCAGAGCTCCAGCCTGCAAGAACTCCTCAGTGTGGGGATCAGGTCTCTCTGTGTTTGTACAGTGTCTAGCATAACACGTAGGGGTGGTGTGTGTGCACAAATGTAATGTCTTATGGCATTTCCACAATAAAAGTATAAGTAGTTTCTGGAGAGGCGACAAACCTATGTTTGAACAGTTTCTACTAGGCCCCCTCTAATCCACCAGAACATCATTTCTAGTTCTGGCTCTGGCTAGGCTGTTTTAACGACATCCTGTCTGCTGTATTCTAGATAACAAGCGGTAACCAAAATATTCCAAGGCTGCCTCATCCTTTATTACGTCACAGCTTAGTGACAATAGGAGACAATTGTACCTTGTTTGCCAACTACGCACTGTGCTGCATCTTGCATTTTGGCTTGCAGTGTCATTAGGCTGCTAATCACTATTTTGTGACGTTGTCTGCCCAGCTCCTCCATGCAGCTCCTGGCTACATTACTTGGACGTGGCATCACAAAAACCCAAATATGTATTGGCACCTGCTGATAACTGTTGTTCAGAGGGAAGACCTTCCTTTTGCCACCCAGTGGAACATCAAACCTGCAAGCCACTAGATAAATGCCATTATCCATCATGCTGGCACCCTAGAGTCTACGTGCTTATGACCATAGCTGAGCTGCAGGCCCTCCAGCAGCCAGGTGGGAGAGCTAGCTTCCCATCTCAGCAGGTGGCTACTTGAGTAGCAGCTGGGCTTCCACATGTGGGTGCTATGGAACCAAGAAGATCAGGGCAAGCCTCTCAAACCTTTCCCCTTGTGGAAGTGCTGAGGTTTCTGCTGACCGTTTCAGTCATGCATGAAAATTAATGTAGCTGTTTAAGGTTGTCCCGCACTGCCTAGAGGTCTGTGTTTTGGTATGCCTGCAGCTGTGATGCCCCCTCATAGACCTCATGTTATATTCAGAGGTCAGAAATTGTGTCTTAAATGAGCTCATCTCATCTCATGCAGCTTCTACCATGTCCTCCTACACCAGTTGTAAGAGAAATCCATCTTATGCTGGGGTCCTGCTTAGGCATTGTGCTTGAATGGACAGAACCGAAGCATGCATACAGCTGGAAGAGAGAGACTCAGTTAAATGTGTCAGCTGGATAAGACCTTCCACACAGAGAGAGGGGGAAACAACGTCTGAACCGGTTCCTAGCTCAAATTAGCGAGCTGTAAGAGCTGTCAGAGAGGTTCCCAGAAAGCCTCACACTTAACTCAGGTAATTACAGCTGCATGTGGCTATGTAAGCATGAATCATAGGTGAAAGCAGTGCCGAAACCTCAGCAAGCCTGGTTTTAGATGCCTAGGAACTGGATCCAACTACATTTTACCGACCTTACTGCAAAGACATCCTCAAACCTTGCACTAACCACTAGCCACAGTACAGCGTATGTTTGGCACTTAAAACACTTGGGATTGGAACAAATTGCATTGGCCAAATTCTAGTCTACCTCCTACAAGTAACTCCACTACTCATACAAGTTTGACAGGCAAATATTGGCTCAGTGCCTGCATCTCCGTTTTTAACAAGGAAAGACCTGTTTCTATCTTATAGCACTTGAAAGGGACTTCTGTTTTTTCAGAACATGGGAAGATAAGTAAGGTAACAAATGACTTCATAATCTACTAATGCACCATAAACATAAACACCCAGGTTTTGCACAGGAGCTTGAAACTTTTAGATTTCATTCCATACTGAATTTAGGTTTTGAACCCTTAACAGAAAACTGTACTTTCCCTGTCCAAGTTGCTTAGGCAGTCAATTGTCTGGAACCCTTTTTAATTTTTTCTGGAAGATTCAACATGTATCTGATGTTCTTCTGGGTTGAGGTGAACATCTTAGCACCTATTTCTAACCTAGAGCCATGTGTAGTCTACAATGTGACGATGTCTTTGTGTGTCTTGTATCCTGCTCCTCCGGGGGCTGAATTCCATAGTCATACTCTGAATGTGTTTAGCGAGTGTGGACAACATTGAGTTAAGCACAAGCACAGTGGCATCTCATGCAAAATCACAATTAGATAAGATTTGTGACTTTTTAGTTATAGTCTAGTATCTAGAGCTTACCTACAGCAAGTGGAGACCTGGCTGCAGTTTTGTTTTGAGCTTGAGAAGGCTCAAGGCTCTTTTACTAGAGGTTGTTCTAGAAAAAACTTTTTCTACTCTTCCTGTTGAAGCTCAACTATTAAAGAACTATGACATAAAGAACTACTTGCTTTTTTATGTAGGGCAACTGTTCTATCTGGGGTAATGGAGAGGCAGAGGTAAGGTGGTGGTTTCCTGATTTTCTCCTCATTAAGTTTGGATACTATGTTCTGCAAGGACACAGGGAGCAGGAGGAGGATCTCTACACTGCCCTTCCACTCAGGTCTAGAGTTGGTGAATTTCTCTGGGTTTTGAGAACACCCAGGCAATGGAGGCTTGACTGAAAAGCACTCTTCGCTGACCCTCATCTACTGGCTCCTATGATACCTCTGTGTGGACACATCAGCCACATCACCAACTGCTGTCCTGCTGTCACAGCCGGGCTGTCTTTTCTTTCTTCTTGTGAACTTTGTATCATTTATTGCATAAACACTAGTTAAAAAAACTCATCAAACCGCAGATGGCTAGAGCAAACCAACTAGATTCAAGTCCACTATACATCCAGGGGAGCATAAGCGTAACCCCTGTCACAGCTGTAACTATGAGGCTGATGAGGCCAAGACGTGTGCAGGCAAGGGATGAACTCCTTCACTGTGTAACTTAGCAAGCAATTGCGCATCAAAAATTTCCCTGGCTGGGGAAAGGTCACAGGGCAAATCTGGACCTGCCATTTCTGGTAGAATAACTGAAATGCACAGCCCTTAAGCTTTGTCTTTCTTGACCTGACCCCTGTTCAAACAGCCCTTAAATAGCCAGCAGATGGATTGCTGAGGGCCTATACAGCAGCTACAGTGTAGGCCTACAACATGTGGAAAATCGTGGAAGGCCTCCTCAGACTCCTAGAATATCCTTCAGGGGCAACGTGCCTAAAGCAGTGTTCCAAGCTTCAAGCACAATTTAGAGGACTAGCCTTTGTCAAGCTTAAGGAGCTTAAAAAGGTAGTTGTGTGGGAGTAACACAGGAACATACCAAGTCTGTGCTAATTATTAAGCTTTCTTCTGCTCAGATTCATATCCAACATTGTCCTCAGGCACCAGTTCTGCCAATATTTAGCTCCCTCTCAGCAGAGTTGTTATGCCATGGTCCAAACACACGAATATGTGGGTCTCCATGCCTTTAAACCATACTGCTTTTCCACACATGGATATTCCCTGCCTTAATCTCCCAAATAGAGTACCTCTCTGATACAGGAGAGACCTTCAATACAGTCCCATTATACTAGCCTACCATAAAGGAGAATTACAGAATAACAGTCAAGTACTGGGTAGAAGGGAGGTGTGCATATGAGTGGCTGCATGTGTAAAGTCATGCATTCATGCTGTCCTGTTTTCTCAGATGCAGCGCTTAGGGTTTGTAACATTGCAGTCAGCTGCGTAGATCTGTCAATGTTTTTACAGCATACTGCGGGAGAATTCATCTGTCCCTACCCCAGATCCTGGCAGAAGCAGCATGGGTATGGCAAGTCATTAAAGTAAACTAGTTCTGGCTCCAGATTTGTGGTTCCACTGGTGGTAAGGCATTGATCCAGTGTTTTACTCTCTGATGTGTGTTTGTGCTATTCAACAAGCCTGCTTGTTTGCAACTCTTCTTCTTTTAAATTTACTCTGGAATCAGTACTCTGAGCCTACTCCATACCCCAGATTTGTCCATTTTCACCTGTCTAACCCAGAGTCAGCCCTTTGCATATCTACTGTGTCCCAGGCATGCAAATTTACAGATATCCTACTCTTGGCTTTGGTGCTTTGCAGTAAGCACATTCCCATTCTCTGGGCACATTTCTGTACTACACTCCAAGCCTGTCTCTTCTCAGCTTTCTAAGCCAATTTCAGCAATGTCAGTCTGTGCCATATTCCAAGCCTTTCATATTCCCAGTTTCTTAGTTATGTGAATCCATAGAATGGCACAAGATAGTCTATTCACAGTTCCCAATCAAGTCCTCAGAGGTGCTTGTGATGCTGAAGTAAGCAGTCAGAATATACACAACTGAAATACTTTCTGGTGCAAGTTGACATATGATTATGGAGAAGAAAGAATTAGAAGCAACCAACATAGTCTGATACAAACTTTCTGGGCTGCCATGAAAGAGAAGTTGTGGTACAAAAAGAAAATCACTACACACTAAAGGAAGTAGATACATTATCCTAATAGGAAAGAAAAACAGATGCCTGCATAATTAGTATATAGGCAATAATTAGCACAGAAGTTCAACACAAAAGCTATCACTATAAAGGAAGACATTAATACTGTTATTAGTTATCTTTTGGGAAAGATTAACAAAGGTTTAAATTTGTTTCAAATGTATTTGGTGAAAAAAGAGAAAGATGAAACAAAGGTGCTTTCACGATCCCTTTGCTGAAAAGGGAGCTTTTGAGATTCAACAGGAAGCAGTTAGAATGTCAACATGAAAGGACCGATTGATCAGGGAAGAGTGCAGAGGGGCTCCTGTTAAAGAGCCAGCTCAGGAAGCCTCTATGATAGGCAAAAATAATAATGACAGAGAGCGCAGACCAAACGTTACAGGGGGGTTTCTTAAGCGATCGGAAGCCATAAGAACCTAGTGATACAAGTCAGAAGGAGGCAAACTAGTAGTAGTAGAAGTTGGTGGGGGGTTTCTGAAGGAAGGATAAAATTGAGATTAATAAAAGGATCAAAATTCTTTGCATGTGGCTCAGAAAAAAAGGCCATATGGGGAAGACAAGCTGAGTGGACAGATGAAAGTTAGTGTTATCAAAAGGGAACCAAGATTATTAGTGTCTTCTGATAGCAGTGAATAGCAGAAATGAGTGCGCTGCTGAGAGAATTGTAGCAGAATAGTGTGGCATCAGTATGCATGACAGATGAGGAAAGCTACTATTTTTATCTTTTCTACTTAAGAATCCCAAATTATTTTGTATGCTGTGATACCTTGAGGCGTGGAGAAGTTCCCGATCTTGAAACAAGATGCCAACAGCCAAATGTAACTGCTGGCATTCATAATAGCTAGAGGAGAAAGGTTAGCAAGGGATGGAACGAGAGAGTGATATCTGGCTGAAGTGAGAACTGTATGTTTAGGAAGGCACTGGCTGGTTATTTTCTGAGTGGTAAGGTGATGGGAAAAGCACCCATAGAGAGCAAAGGGGCATGGGATAAGCGAGCCCAGGAGCAGAGACTCCTCCCCAGTGAAAGAACAGAACAGAGTTCAGTTTAAGTGAGACAAAAGAAACTGAGAAGGAAAAGTCAGATCCAGCCATGTGTCAGTTCTGCTGATTCGCTTCATTGAGAAGTTGACTAGATACTTCATACGAAAAATAGTCTGCATGTATTGCACTCCTTTGTGGCCAGTTTTAAACATGTGGCACCAGGACTCTGGCAGCCTTCTTAAAGCAAAAGTGGAAAACTGCCTAGAAATCAGAAGTTTTGTTATCCACAGGGCTGGCACAATCTACTGAAACTTCCATAACTGACATGCACAGAAAATAATTAAAAAAAATAGCACCATTATTGAGTTAAAAATCTAGTAAGGTTTCAGGTTCCTTTTTTTCCCTAGCTTTTTCTACCTAGCAAAACAGGTGTATAAATAGAGCCTTCTCTTTTCTCTCTAATCAGCAGTGGGCTGTCCTTTGTGTGCTGCCTGATGTGAGGAGCCGGGCTGAAGGACCGGAAAACTGAAGGCAAAGCTTTGCAGGTGGGAGGAGGGGGGAGGGAGGGAGAGAGAGAGGGAGGTGTGCCAGCATATGAGAAAAGAAAGCGAGGGAGGGAAGGGCAGCCTGTGGAGCTCCCAAAGAGGCAACAGCCACAAGGAGCAGCGGCTGCAGAAGGGCACAACTCCTGGAGAGGGAGCAGCCAGGGAGCACACCATAGGGGCTGTGTCTGGCACACGTGGGTCAGGATCCAACTGTGACCTCCAGCAACTGGCGTGAGAGAAGGTGACAGACTTACCTGATGGGGACTGCACTGCCCTGTTTCTTACTCTTCTCTCACTTCACCTCCTGAATCTTTTAGAGTCATATTTTGTCATCCTTACTCATGCAGATTCATTCCTACTCTGAAACCAACACTGCAGATTTGAATCCAGATAATTGTACAGGCAGGAATGTGTCATACAGAGCACTTAAGGATAAGATTCTGACCTAAAAGCAATACACAGGACAATTTACTACACAAAACAGTTTCTTGTTGATAGTTTTGTTGTCAAATGCTGTTGCCACATCACTGCCTGACTATGACTGGGACTCTAGGCTGGTTAGGACTATTTTGGTGTCACTGCCCTTCAGGAGCAGTAAGACCTATACCTCCAGTAAGGTCCTACAGGATGGAGCTGCATGTAGCTACTGAGTGAACTAACAGAGCTCAGGAGAGGGCAAATGCCACTACCAGGGCAAAAAATGCTAAAGGTGACTGAGGGCCTAGATGACAAGTTGTTCCTGCGGACACCCTTGGGTAGAATTCCTCACATATATAACAAAGTTCAGCAAATAGTATTACTGAGGTGGCACCCAGATCTGAATCAGGTACTGCCTGTCAGCATTCATCTGCAGAGGACCTGTGAGACCTGGGGCTTCAACAGAACAACTCCTCATCCCTGGCTGACCAAACAGTTCACCTGCCAGGCTCTGCTGGCTCTCTGCTCCCTTCTACACTCCCAACAAGAACAAGGGCTAATCTTGATCGAGGGGAAGCTACACAGGCAGCTACCGCTGCCCTTTTTTCAGGATAAGGGAAACAAGCTGAAAAGCCACATAGGAGCTGAAATAAGAATTGAAGAGTTTCTGGCTCTGTGCCCTTTGGCGGTCATAGAAACTTCTTTCTGATGAGCAAGGAAAACATTTGATTTACATAGAAATATCGTTGGCAAGAACAGGAAAAAGACATGCTATGTGATGAATATGGTTCTGATTACACTTTGAAAGTTTGCCTGAATGGAGCAGTAGCAGCAAAATAGCCTTGCTATTTAACCTACCCCCTTCCAAACTTAAAATAAGGCTTTTCTGCTTAGCCAGATATTAAAATGACTTTTCAGGATTAGTTTAGTCATTTCCCAAGGCTTTTCTCTCTTTACTAAGAAAACTTTTGCCCTGCATATTAAAACAATGATGGGTGAAAATCATCATCATCAGTCACCCATGGATCATCTCCTCCTGTTTATTCAGACTGTTTAGCCACTATCTTTTCCTCTCCTCATTACAACCATCACTTTAACAGCAGACTTGTATTCAATGTTACAGAAGCCCTTTAATGATGACTGATGAATGTGAACAGAGAGAGAAACTACTTTACAAGTATTTATTGCACAGTACTATTGCTACAGTAAGCACTCTGTGTTAGAATGTGTGCAGCAAAAGCCATAGAGCTGAAATTATTCACTGATCTCCACTTTAAACTCAAACTTCACATACTTGAGACAGCCCATTTGTGGTCTGAGTCCGAAGGCAAAATACTTCCTCTTTGTGTAAAAATTATTTCTTGCTCAGACTGGAGGCATTTTGTTGTTGTCAGTGTTCCTACTGTTCTTTAATCTATGGACTTTGTGGATGACAGGACAAAACAGAACTTTAGAACACTATTTATTTTGGTGCAGATCACTGAGTATTAGAAGAAGGGCTGGCAAAAAACAGCATCCACGTTCTGGACCTGGACCATTTGGTCAGGATATGAGCAAAGAGTTTTCTCATTTATTTGCCTAGTCATAGAGAGGTTTCAGTTTCTCAGGCATTCTTTTATAAGGGCACCATGAAAAACATGTCACTTACCAAATCACCCTGACTCACTGACTCTTCAGTTCAAAGTTTCATCTATTACATATCTGACCAGTCTCACTGAAGTCCTGTTTCATGGCACAGCCAAGATCTCCACTTTGATTGTAAGTCATGACCATGGTATTGTGCAGTCACAAGATGTAGCTAACTAGATCTCCTGATAAAACTATTAATGTGACCTTACAGCTATGAGTATTTATTTCCAGAGAAAATAATGCAAAAGGTAAATATCAATGTTGCTGCATGTGTTGTTCAGCAAAGGCCAAGGAACAGAACACAGAACTTGTTTCTCTTTTCACACAGATCCAGTTTAAGACCTTAGATTACCAAAGTAATCTATAATGCATTAAATATTCCCCAGCAAAGCTTCATACACATGTATTACACTGCCATTCTGCTAAACATTCTTAACCTACACAAACACTTCTTCCACAAGCCTTATTTAAAAGTTTTCCATCGAAACCCTGTTGGTGGTGGGCAGCTCATTATCTTTCTAAACAGATTAGGGTTCTTTAATACAAAGTTTTTCGTATAGAACTGAAAACTAACATAGCCACATCAAATCTAGTATATGGTGATCACACCTCATAAAACAGGAAGTCATATTTCATGAGTGCTATTTTCTGATCTGAAAATTCCCTGCACCTCTTATATCAGGACATACGAAGTCAGAGAAAGGCCTCCTCTGTGAGAAGCCTGAGCTCTCCCTTGGCGCTACTCCAAAGGCCCGTCGGCCTAGCCCTCACTTTGCCAAAACCACCCTCCTCTCCATAGTAAGGTGAGGCACAGTGACCACAAACCCTAATCTTGCACTCTTAAAGGTTGCTGCTTTGAAACTACTGGGGGAAAAACCAAGTACAGAACAGGGAACTCAAGGGAATTCTCTGTGCTCCACCGCTGCAATATGGACCTATCTCACGGCAACTGAACTACTGGCAAAACTGCTTTTTCCCAGGGGAAGCTGGCTGTGCTAGACAAAAGGGACAAATGTCCCAAGTGGGGTGCTGCTGCATCTGCTGCTTTGGCTACTTGGGTAAAGCCTCCTACATTACCACTGCATCCAAAGCATCCCAACAGGGAGGGTGAGACCTTCCATACCAGCCAGGCTTAAAATTGATCCTAGTGCCATAGAGCTAGTATAGCACCAAGCCCCATAGTCCCTCTCTCACTCACATGAGGTCAGCAGTTCAGGCCCTTGTTATTCTCATCACCCTCAGAGGTGAGGAAAATTCTCCCTGTTGAGTTGCCACTGTGCTTTGCTCTTCCCACAGAAAGGGAACCACTGACCAGACCACTACTTCTCATTGAGCAGAGCTCAGTGTGCAGGGATGCCCAGACCAGGCAGATTTCTCCCAAACCTTTCTTCATCAGTGGATGTAGAGCCTCCAACCAGGCTGCCGGTGGGAACTTCCCTTGCAGATGTTGAAACAAGCAGCCCTGGCTCGAGCCAAGCCACCGATTCACCTTGCGAGTTTCCACCTCCACCAAGCCACCGACTCTCCACCTGGGGAGCAGGGGTGGTACACTGCTTGTAGGCTTTCCCTTGCATGCAAAAGGCATGGTGTTGGTCTGTGACAGTTTGAGCCCTGTCCTTCAAACATCTTTCCCAACAATACCCAACCCCTCTGCTTACTCCTCAGGAAACAAACTGTCCCTGCTGAGAGGCAGCGGTACCAGGACCCTTCCCGAAGACCACAGCTGCTGACACGACCACTGCCTGCGCACAGGGCAAGTCGAGGTGCTGGGGTCCCTTTGAAGGTTTAACTGGAAGATGTGTTGGCTTTGCCTAGCAACTGAGAAGACTGATGTACTAGGGCAGCTCGGCTATGTGGTCCCACTGTTCAGAGTGCTGTCAGAAAGAAGGTGTGAACATGCAGATTGCTTGTGAGCCTCCATGTTAGAAATTGTGATAAATTAATATACATGAACATGTCAACAAACTGCATGCAGTGCCTCTCCAGAACAGTGACTGAACTAATTTGTAATAATGTGTAATGATTCGTCCTTATCCTGCCCTTATTCTACTCTGCTATTGCTGAGACCAAAAAGCAAAACAAAAAAATCCCAAATCACCAAGTCAGGCCTAAATGTCAACCACACTTCTTTTCAAAACAACTGTGCAAAAAAGATGGCACGTAGAAAAAACATGCAATATCTGTCAGCGTAAACTGAAATAAGCACTGAAAAGAGAACTGTGGAAAAATATGTTGTACTTGCTATGGCTTAAGCCGCATCCTGATTTCACATCCCTATTTAACTCAGCATAAATCTGAAACAATGCCCATAAAACCACTTTGCATTTACCCCAGGTAACTGAGCAAACACAGACTTGTAATGAAATTAAACCTGATGTAAAATTAATAGTTAGGCTTACTAGCTCAGATTAATCTATAATCCAGAAAACTGTTCTTCTCCTTCTTCTTGTCACATTATATTTTAAACATCCGGACACTGAATCTATTGCAGAGTTTGGCAGTTCCTTAGTTATAAGAACATAGTTTTCACAGAACGTCAACGGTTTGTGCTTTGAACCTGCAGAGGTTACTTATTTAATAGCAGATTGAACATAAGCAGTTGGTTTTGCCCTAGAGAGCTCTGGGTAGCCCTTGGATCTACCAGGTTATACTACTCTATGCTGTGAGTCTGGTGCTTTTCTCCAAGAGGCTGCTCAGCCTCCCACTCCCAACCAAGACTGAAATAAGGCAGTGGGCTTTACTGATTTTCTGTCCACACTGCATAGCCCATGTATTTTCCTTGACTTCCAGTCTATGAAAATGCTCCTGAGAACAACAAAAACAAACTTTTAAATACTTCCTTTTAGAGGGAAGGGGAGGGAGTAGCTGGTGTTCCCCTAAGCTTATTATACATTCTCTTTAGTTCTAATGCAGTCACTCAATCTGTTTTTTTTTTAGCCACATTTTTAAATTGGTCAAGAAGCGTCTAGAACCAAAGATAAGTGCTTCTTTCTTAGGAACAAATACCTAAAATTTATAGTTATATAGATCTATTTATTTATTACGAAAACAAGATACTTTTATGAATGTTTCCAGGTCCATTTTGTTTCTTTTTTTTTTTCTTTAATTTTTAAATGTCAGTATCAGTACATATACATCTAATCCCTTCCTATACCAGTAACTCCAACCTAATTAACACATAAACAGAAGAAATCCCTAGATGGCTATGGCTACGTATAGATACTACTGCTGTCTATAAAAGATACTTCCTTATCCCTACAGGTTGTTACATTTCTTGAGTGGGCATCCCCAATCTCCCTACCACCACATGACAGGTAGGCTGCTGCCTGAATCAGACGCCTGCCATGGCGGAGCAGAATTCTTCAGCCCCGCTCTTCCTCTGGCAATTTCACCACAGCAGCTTGGCCTTGTAGGTCAGCTCTGAATGTCCCTAAGCTGAATGCAGCGCTTACAAAAGGCAAGACTATTTGCTGTATGTTTAGCACTTATCCTCTCATATTAGCTTACTGCTTACAGCTAATACAGAAGATCTCATTTCATATCCTTAACTTTAACCCAGGGATCTGTAACTCTGTGTCTTTGCCATGAGGTACAGACTGTTCCTGGTAAGTCCCTATTAGGGAAGCTCTTTAGGTAACTCTATGTAACTCTGTATAAATAACTCTATATCCATTAGAGCAGAGACATGAACAGTGATAAAGCAGCTGAGGGAGAGGAAGTAATTCTCCCTCTTTGACTCGATAAATATTTAGTTATGAGAGACTGCAAGAGATCTCTTACAGAACACTGAGGAACCCGGGAGCTGGAACGTTCCCTCGGGATATGTGTCACTTCATGACTAAGCAGCATTTGCTTGTTCTAATGACTGGCATTACATTGGCATGATTGGCCAGATTTAAAGATCATGGCTTTTTTTAAAAAGAAAAAAATTGGTTTCCAGAGTACGGTGGGAAAAGCACTCCAGGAAAGAATAAAAACAGAGAGGTAGACCATAACCTGAGTCTTAAAGAGGATGTGAACAGTCCTTGCAGATACGGGAAATCACAGCTATTCTGGTCCATCCTCCTGTCTGCCACCAGCTTAAGTAATGTAGCAATTCAGAAGAACAACATCCCTTCCAAAAGACGTTATAAATGGAAGAACAACACAACAAAACTAGCTACTTACTCATGCATGTAGTGACCTGATGGTCTGAAATGAAACTGAAAAAACACAATAAACTGAAGACAAGGAACACATCTCTTAATGGTCTCCAACATGAAAATTTGAGACTGAATTCTTGACAAAGGGCTAGATAAGGGGAGAAAAAAAAAGCTTCAAAAATGAAATTCCCTAGAATCTCACAGCGATAAAATCAAGTGCAGGAAAACAGGAAATTCAAAGGTGCTCAAAAGGTGTTTGCTTGGCTGATTAAGCAAGATGGTCTGAAAATACTAAAGTAAGTTTCTAAGAACCACCTTATTTTTCCTTGCCTCTCTTCTGCCATGCTGGATATAGACTCGTGTAAGATTAAATTCTTTCTCTGGAAAATATCAAAATTAATTTCTCCTAAATCATGGCCTTTTTAATACGATTTCTAGGTCTCAGACCAATGAGGTGCTGCACAAAGGTAAAGGTAACTCAGACTGCTGGACCACTGATTTTTATAAAATGATCTGTGGATGAGAGATGGTTTTCAGATATCATAAAACAGCACTCAGCACAGTGTAAATAGTTTTCTGTAAACAAACACAAACTCATGCAGAAACAAATAAATGTGGGGGGAAAACAAAGGTAACAGCCAGCTAAGCTATATTTTTATTTGGTTGTAAAGGGGTTAACAATTGTTACAACATTGCACAAGATGGTTCCTTGGTTTTTCTTTTTCTGATGGTCATTTATTTTAAAGATTGAGAAAGACTCTTCATGCCAATAGTGTCTTCCCCTAGCTATACTTACAGTGATGGAGCTAGGAACTCTTCAGAGCTGCTGAGGACATGCCCATGGCCCATAGCATGTTGTATCAGGGTGAGATCTGACATGAACCAGTATTTCCTATGCCTTTGCTTCAATGTGGGAGGACAGCATATACATGGGCCAGGTAGGAGCTGATAGTCACTTTGTCCAGGTTCTCAGTCATTGTGAATAAAGGAACACAACTTAAAGCGTGAGAATACCACGGCATGCATTCACTCCTTAAACAAAATTTAGCCATGTCTTCCTTGGACAAAGTGTTAGGGATTACACCAGGGGCTGACTGCCCAGTGAAACAAATGCCATTTACAAAGCTAGACATTGCACATCAGTGAATGCAGGGATGACCAGCCCTAAGAACTCCAGTCATCTGTCCTGAAAGGATACTTTTAAAATGGCGTAATCACTCTTCTAACAGGATAATTAGATCCAGCTTAAACCTTTCGCACTTAATCCACTGTTCTGAAAACAAATGATGCTAGCACCAAACAAGAAACATTGCAGATACAGATTTTAATCACTTCGGCAGCACAGCTCCATCTCGCAATCTGGATGTATGACTGAATTATGACACTTCACAGGTTGCTGCAGTAACAGAGTATGTGGCTGCTTTTAGCTTATCACTAAGACAGGGCAGAATGATTTATCTTAAACCTATTTCCTTGAGATTCATGCTAATACATTTTACCTTAGGCTTCCTATAACCTAGCAGCGCATACACAGTGGCAGTTACCACAACACAGCTGACAAGAAGTAACTCTCTGAACAAAGAAATTTGAATATGTCTGAGCTTTTACTTGACCTTCACATCTCCAAACTCCCCATCTCTTACACAGGACACTTCTCAGAAATGCTAATGTAATTATTTTTAGTAAAGACTTCTTTATTTTTCCCCTCTCCCCCCGCCTTTTACTTTTTTTTAAACAGTGAAACAAAAGTTCATGGACAAAATACTCAGCTGTTGCAAACTGATGCATGATTATACACTTATCATAATGTGTTAGCACTGAGTTTATATATCTGCATGTGTCTGTGAAGACAATCTTAATTAGAGAAAAAGGAGTAAGTCTCAACAAACCTGGACTTTGGCAGTTTATTCACTATCTTAGTAGGAGGTACTGGAAAAGCTGCACTGTAATTAAACTCCAGATGTATCTCAGTGCTATCACTGAGAGATGAAGCTTCACAGAACAAGGGGGAGACTACAATCAATGCCAAGGTCTCCCCAGAGTTAGAGAGCGCCTACAGGAACCAAATTCTTCTGTTTGAAAGAATGTAAATTGGAAATAACACCACCACCAATATCAGCAAAGTTAAACTCATAACACAAGACATGTGTCATCTCTTAGTAAAGCACTAAGTAACATATAGTACCTAAACGTAGGCACTATAACTCTAAAATACTGATTTGACTCCCTAGTGTCTCCATTTTCCATTCTTAAAGGGAGATCCTGACTCGCCCATGACAGCAGGGCAAATGAAGACAGGGGGAGAGAGGCAGCATCACACTGTTCTCATTCTGTGAATGCAGCCAGAGCAGAAGCGCCCAGAAGCTATCATGGAAGACAACAGTAGCCATTTCTGCAACTTTTGCTCTTCTGGAAGTCAAGATTATTCGTGGGATTAAGAGCTGAAGGATCAAAGATTCTACAACCCTTCACAGAAAATGAAGGGCCAAACCCCAAGCCTGGGATAACAGCTGTGAAAAAACCTTCCAGAAGAGTCAGCTGAATCGAGAGTTAGCTATCTTCAAACTGACCTGGTTACTGTTTCTAGCTCCGGAACAATACTGCTCACACCAAGGCCCAGATCCCTTCTTTAAATCCTTCTCAGAAGCATGATGCCTCATGACCCACCTATTACAGAGTTTTGAACCACAGCCTTATATATCCCAGGCTCTCCTCTCCCTTTTAGTCATCTATTTAAGGTTTTCTCAAAACTCTTCCTCAGTGTTGTAACTCTAGTTTAACACCCCCAGGCACTATCAGGGCAGGGGGAGAACCACACACCAAAAACATGGAACTCAGGCTCAGTAAAGAATTTCTCAACCAATAACTTTATTATGAAGAAGCGCTGCAGAGTCACAGAATTTTGTAAAGTAAAACCAGTAGTGGGACTCCCTCACTCCAGGAGCTTGGCTGCCTTCCACAGTCTGTTCTGTCAATGTTTCAGGCTAGTCAAAGTTTTCCTGCTTTCTCCCTCCCCAAGCACTCCTGTTTACACAGGCACAGTCTACCTCCTACGCTTCCATTCAGCCAGGCAGGCTCCCTCCTTTTGTTACAGGCTCCTGCTGAGAAGCAGCAGGTCCATCAGCCATACCGGTTCCCTTGTGTAAAAATAAAGCAGAGTCGAAAAGAAAAAAAAAAAAAGTTAAAGCCCTTTGCTCCATGGGCCTAGGCCAGCAATTTAGAGATCTAACCAAAAATTGTCTTTTGATGGCTGTTCTCCAAGATGTCAAACATTTTTTCATGGGAAGACAGCTCATAATTCAAAATGGATGCCCTAATGCAATCTCCATTTAGTAGAGGGCAAAATTCTCAAGCAGAATGGTGATAAAAAACTGTTAGACAGATTTTGACACTGATGTGGAAAATATAAGTCTTTGAAATTATCTTTATACATATTTTTATAAAGCATCTATGACAGCTTTTTACCCCAATGCATTCAACCTTATGGGGAGAAACAGACATATCATACAGATTAGACTCTCGAGGGGCAAAAAGGAAATTCCAGATCATAAGGTTTTATCTTCTCACTGGACAGGCAGCTTTCAAGGGTTCTGGTTTTCAAGCCCATAAATCAAATTTTGTTAGAAAACAAACTGACCAGTGATAGTTGCAGCAAAATTCGAGAGGTTTTTTTCTATCCAAGATACATTCTAGCGAAGTCTGTACAATGCCTAATGCGTGCCACTTATTTTTCATTAAAAATAAATCACTCAATGCCTCTAATAATCTTGGTACAGACTGTCAAGAGCTGAATTAAGGTTGAACAGAAATGTAAGCTTTCAGGATCTAAAGGAGAAACTGAGGTTATCACTCCAGATGCTTTAAAAGATGAATGTACAATATGACCTGTACCAAACTTCAAAGTCAGTGAAGGCCAAGCGA
Organism: Dromaius novaehollandiae; assembly: GCF_036370855.1. NCBI lineage: Eukaryota > Metazoa > Chordata > Aves > Casuariiformes > Dromaiidae > Dromaius > Dromaius novaehollandiae. The sequence continues at coordinate 117,338,403 of NC_088099.1, read as the reverse complement.
AGATAAAAAGAAAAATGAAAAAGATTTCAGCAATTACTTAGCATTGAAATTTCAGCAGCAGAGAAACAGGATGTACTTAGGTTGGAAGAAGCCTCTGTCTGTGATAAACAAGATGTTATTTAAAAAATTAAAGTGTGAAATATAATATTGCTTTACACATTAATTCATTCTTTTCATACCACCATACAAAAAGCAATGGCACACTTGTGTTTCTGATAACACAGATGTTCTTTGAATAAATAACACTAAGGGAGGAAAAAAAAGTTCAATTCTTCTTCCACCCTACTACCAATCTAGAGATCTAATGAGCTGTATAAACACAGGAGGAAAAAAACCAAAACACTATTTCTTTCCCAAATAAGCCACCTTCTACAAAAGTCACTGCAATTATCCCTATATCTACTTGTATACCCACCCACACCCAGCTCCACACAACTGTATTACTGCAAAATAGCATAATATTTTCTAAAAGGAGAATTGGCTGATTTCTTCATGAAATGCTCAAGAATCCTGAAGTTTCCCAAGCTGGTCATGGACTGTAACAAGAAGAGCTTGGAAAATACAGCCAAAGATGAAAGTAGCACGTGGGAATCCGTGCCAAAACTCCCTTCCTTTTGGCTTATCTCCTCCCACTCCTTTCTCCTGCTGCAATGAAGCATGGTATGGAAAACAGACTTGTAGGTGAGCGGGACATCTTTACATCAGCTCTGTGCCTTAGATCATCATTCTATATTAGCTACTATGCTAAAAATGACTTTTAGGTCAGAGACTGGCAGCAGCGTGGTCAAAGCATCTGATTCAGTGGTTCTGCCCCAACAAAGGCTCGACCCAGTGAGAGTTGCCCCAGACTCCTTGCCATATTCAGGAGAGCATTAATTAGTAAAACTTTTGGCAGGTTAGTAATGATAAAGAAATATTTCCACTGACCATTATTTTATATGAAATGAGCTCATGATCTCAAGATAGTTCTGGCTGTAAGGTAGCATTACATCATTCATCCTCACTATCAACACAGGGGTTTTGGGCATACATCCAGCAGACAGCACCTGCCTTGCTAGAATTCAGAAGTGTAATTCATTACTAGTTCAGCTCTCCCAATATACTAATCAAGGAAGTTATAACTCTGATAAGGATAGGCCTATTTTTCTTTTCTTTTTCTTTTTTTTTTGGGGGGGGGGGGCTAGCACATCATTATCTGACTGAGGGGAGGGCTAGACAGTGCAATGATTACATAAAGTCTCAGTTCTGCCTCTGCAGCTTTTGAATTCACTACCACCTGCAAAACCATTTCAGTAAACTATAATTTAGCCACACCAGTGAAGGTAATCCTGCAGAGAGCTCATTGACTCTTAAGACTGACACCACATGGTGAATTCAGAATCACATACGTGCCCACATTATCTGACAATCCATATCAAAATCCCCCATATCCATTTCCCAGGGCAAGGACAACCTGCAACCCCAAGCTCTCTGCAGCTTCCACATACATTTTGGCCTCCTTGTAGCCAGTCTGCAAACCACACAGCTCAAAACCAGGAACTCTCATCACTCCCTGTTCTTGTCTTAAAGACCTTCTGCACCCCATCTCCTCTCCATAGAGGCTGGGTCATGCTTTACAGTTTCTTTTTCAGCCCTTTAACACACAGTTTTCCTTATGGACAGGCCCAAGGGGTAAGCAGAGGTGTCGCAGTTAATCCATGCTCCGTCTGCTCAGTGAAGCTGTCTCTGTGTGGCCCTACACAGCTACTTGTATGTCTGAGAGGAACATACCGAGCGGCCTTTCACCACTACAGTGTAACCTCCGAGCTTAGCTGGACTGTCATCCCTCCAGACTGCAATGCCCAGAAAACATTAGGCACATAGGAGGCAAAAGAAGCACACCAAAGTGGCACAAAGTAATCCTGTAAGCCAGGTCATATTTGTGGCAAAGCAAATGGAATCTCATTAATTGGAAAAACCCTTTCTCCCAATATTTGCCCAGAAGTAAGAGCTGTTGTGATTTTACAGACACAGAAAGACTACCACTGGCTCCCTTGCTCAAGTCCCTTCATATCAGATATGGACCTCAGGTCCCTTGACTCCCAATCCCCTCTTCTAATGACTGTTATCCACATATCTGAAATGTATTTCAGGTGTTCTGAAAATCATCAGAAATGTAAGTGTTGCAAGTACCAGATAAAGCCTAGAACCAGGTTAACATCTGAGGTCCAGGTACAAGTGGTTATATCGTGTCTTCATGGCTGGATGTAATTTTTTTTTTAAGTTGTCACTGCTGCGATCATCGCTACTGTGGTAGCAAATCTACATGCTTTGATGGCTACATAAGGGGAACAGTATGAATTAGCAGAGTGGGAATCAGAGATTGGAATGTGTTCTGTCCTCAAAAGTAAATATGTGGAAAATCATGGCACCACCAAATTAAGCGAGGCCATCTAAAATAGCGCTCTTGGGTTTTGTGCAGCAACACGACAAGCAGAACATCCTAATTACCTTGCAAACATTCACTTCTGTTCATTTAAGAGGTGCCAAAATTATCTCCTTGGCACTCTCAAGAGAAGGGGGATTTCCTCCATTCTCTGCACTAAAGCAAGGGGTAAAACCATACAGCTCTAGGAGCTCCTGCATTGCCAGCACCAGGGGTTCATAAATAATTTCTGACTTGGGTATTACAGTTTGTGTTTTAATGTGTTTCATAACCATATCCTCTTTGACTGCAAGTCTTTACACACAGTTCTGTGCTTTGAATTTATAGGAACAGCCATTGCTTCAACTAGTTTAAGAGATAACCGATTTCCATTACTACTTATTCAAAACTAGAGGCAAATACTTCTGACGACATAGCTGAACACATCATTAAATCATCAGCAAGTGAAATAAAATTCCTGTCATCAATTTACTTGCAATCATTTTGCATCATTTAAATTCCACCGCTGGTCTACTGTTATTAAAAAGATGACAACTAAAAGTATTGTTGACTTCTTTGTGTTCAACCCTAGAGATCATACTCTGACCAGGGCACAATCCAGACAAGCCAAGGTTATCCGTTTAACATCTTTGTACAAAACTAACTTCACCACCAAAAGTTTGCTTTTTTGAGAGAGAGAAATCAAGTAGGCATCAGATACAGTGTTAATAAGTCACTCCGTCATCTGTGCAATCCCTGTAGTTATGCTTGTGTGCCTGTAACTGTAAGCAGCACAGACTTTGGATTTACACAAATGATGCATCAAATCTTTGAAGAGCCCAAATAACTCCACAGGGAGTTATTCATGGTTAACTGCAGCTTTGTGTCTCATGTTTGTATAATCCCATTTCAACTAAAGATGCAAACTCTGATCATAGTTTCTTTTGTGCTTGGGGCATTCAAAATTTTCCCCTCCCACATATGCTTGCCTCTGTCCAAGAACATAGCTGAATTTCCATCAAAGCTCTTCCTTCTGTCTGGAAATTCATGCCTTTACTCACTCAGTCACTTTCACCAAGAACAAAGTATTTTTGAGACTACTGCATTCTGTACGTTTTGGTTGAAATTGGCCTAGAGCTTTAAAACTTACTGAGGAAGCCTGTCAGATCAGCAGACAGACACACAGGCAACACAATCACATAAACCTCATTTCCTAAGCAAACCAGGCTAACATTTCTGACATGATTCTTCTATAGGGCCATGACTGTAACATTTCAAGGTTCACCTGGGGTGGCCATAGGGTACCCTTTACTGTCTACTCCTTAAAGAAGCTCTAGTCTGTGCCTCAGAGGAAACTCCATGCCACAGGAGCACCTAGCAGTACCAGCCCATGTCCTGACCCTCCTCTACTCTGTTTCCTAATCAAGTCTTACAGATAGAGCTTCCCAGAGAGAGACTGCACACTACACTTTATATTGAACCTCTGCCTTCATGGAGACAGACATGTTTGTCTAATTCTTTTTTGTCTAACTAACTAACTTTTTGGTTTCACCCCCATTCAGCATAACCTGTGGGAAGCTCATGATTACTGCTGCTTTATCAGCTTTGCATGGGAGCAATACACAATACCAAAGAACAAATGACTGGCCATACCAGAAGTAGCTCTCTGACTGATCCTGTCTGTGAGGGCAAGTTTTCCCCCATCCCTCTGCCCCACTTTTATTAAAACCATGAGTTCCAACTACATTAAACAATGTTTCAAAAACAGCATGAGGTATACTCAGGGCCCATGCAAAGGAAAAACGCATTATTTACAGTGCATCAGGCAGTGACTCATGTAACCGGCTCCCCTGAGAGCTCTTTTGAAGTGTACAAGTCGACAGACTGAAAGCAAAGCACAATGTGCCATCACCAGGCATTCATGGACAGCCTCACTGTTTCTTCTGCTGCACATCTCAGATTTTCCTGTCTCCAGTATCTCTCTTTTATATCTCCCTCTGGCTCTGTCAAAGCAAGTTACACTTTATTAATCTGCTGATCAGGTCCATTCATACTGCAGACATTAATTTAATAAGAACTGCATTTGAATGCTCACAAAACTACAAGTTTAACATCTTGCCTCACTGAATTCCATGGGAGTTTTCCCATAAATCTGAACCAGGCCAAAGTCTCACTCCTGAACTTTAAGACCACATCTACCACTTGAAGTGCGGACTCGGGCAACACTGGCGCTGCTTGAGTAATGCTGAGCTTCCACTCTCAAAGCAGCTTATTTGCCCAAGCAGTCTGCAGTCCCAGGTGGTCCTTTATTTATTTGTCTCCCCCAACACCAGCTTGCCTTTCCACTGCCTTAGGATGCTCCTTACCTTGGCCCACCAAAAAGCCTTATCCTATTTATACTGTTTTTTACACTTAGAAATAACTGCTATACTTGAAAATAGGGACATCATATTTCTGAAATAGTGGTTAAATTGTTTGGCCACATCAGGGAAAGTACATTACTGAAGGTAATCATCAGTATGACTTTTTCTTAGCAGTTGTCATGTGGACATATCCAGGCTAGGTCTGAGGTCAGCTTAGAGAGCAGGAAGTGGCATGGCTACATCAGCATGGTGTTTAACCAAAGCTAAGTAACCATGCATCTCAGCTAATTAGCAAAGCAGGAAGGCCACAATGACAAGACCATACTGCTGCCAGTGCTTAAATTAATTTAGTATGACATGTGTCATTTGGACAGGACTTCAATTTTGGCTAGTCTACAAAGAACATTTACAGAGGCATCTCCTTTTTCCAGCAGATGCCAGCACAACATGCACACCAAAATGATCATTTCTGCTAGGCATTCCATTCACTAAACCTTCCAAAAATAGTCTCGTTACCAAATTTTCAAAATATTATCTTCTGTCTACATATGTATTATTACTAGGGTAGCAATACAACAAGGAACAGAGATAAAATATCATTCTCAAGAATCAGCATTATGCATGAATATTTACACATACACAGATACACCAACGCATGCAAACACTGCGCTTGAAGTTTTCTACTTTGTGTCTACTTCTAGGACTTAAACCAATAGTGAAGGTCAGAACAGGTTAGTATATTAATATACATGTTTGTAAATTTGTACACAAACATGCATTTGCAATATAACCAACGGCAATATTTGCAACACGGAAATTAAGCTTTTTCTTTCTAACCACTGGGGAACCTCTTGCAATTTGCTTTCATGTAATCCTATATAATCAATGTCATCAACTACTTCATGTGAACAATAATCCTAAATCATCATCTATTTCCCCAATATCACTGAGGCACAATGATTTACACATATGCTGTGTACTCAACAAACTAGTTGGAAAATATATTTCCAACTGACATTTTACCTGTTGACATGCTGATCTCTCAAAATATTCTGAAAGGAGAAATTCTTCTTGAACACAAGCCCAGGACACATTCATAGGTATAAAACAGGTCAGCAGTCTAAGTGCTGTGTTTATTAACACAAGGTAGCAAGAAAAGTTACACGCATGCACTCTGTGTATTAATTCTTTTTCTCTTGGCTTGGTAAGGTCTATTCAACAAATTATTTTTATTAGCAGCGTTGCATGCTTTCATGTCAAGACTATAGATATATTTACTGTATTGCTAGGAGATAAAGCAAGAAACAGTGCAGTGCTGTCACAAAAAAAGCAGCTTTCTTTTAGTGTTTTAAATAAACCTTGTTCTATGCTATGGAGATAAACTCCTGTATTACACAGTACCTTGTAAAATGCAATGTCCTTTAACATGCTTATTTGGAATGAATAATAGTTGTCAGAGTTTTAATCTTTGCATGAATGTAAAGCTAGTCCCCTTCTAAATAACAGTATTTTGGAAAACCGTATTTCAGAAAGTGGTATTTAATAACAGATTCATTACCAAGCAATGAGTATTGTTTTTTATGCAATCCTTATCTCTGTCTCTCTCGAATATGTCATTCTGTGATCTATGCTAAAGAACCAGAAAAAAACCTTCAGTTTAAAGGAGTGAAACTAAAAAGGGGCTTAACTTACTTCAGCAACTTCAGGCTTCTGTAAGTGGAACACAGGAACTCTAGATTTAATCCCAGTTTCAGTGCTGTACATATATATACAGTGTGGTGTCTGTCCCATTATCAGTGTTGACTAAAAGAGTCTTCATTCTAGAATGAGAAGTGAGATTCACCAGAAGTCACCAAGGCTCTACTGCCCTCCTGACTAGCTCTGCTCTTGGCAACGTGACTCCTGCTAATCACATGACATAACCACACATTGCTGGGCAGCTGTATATTGTACCATAACAGAGGCATGTTATGTTAACCATGAATAGGTATAGATAACAATTTCACAGTAAAGAGTTTAACACTTTGTGTCCACTAGGATTTTTACTGCAGGTATACATGATTTGTCTGCCTTAAACCCCACAAGGGTTTTGGCAGAACTTTTTTTTTCCAGAGAAGCAAGTGAGAACACACTACTGACACATGTATCTGTTCAATACTAACTAGCTTTCAGAGTTAACAAGTCAGAAATAAATACTGGAGTTTTATAAATTTCAATATTTCGGTTGCATATTTAAGACTAAAGAGTTCTATCTTAAAAGGGGAAGTTATCTAGTCAATTAAAATACTTCAACTAACGTGATTTTAGAACAGAAATTCTAGTGGGGACCTAGCTATACGCAGTTTGCTTAGATTTTGTGACTTCAGGCACACTTGATTGAAAGAGTTAGATGTCAATCATTTGCATTAACCAAACACAAGTAAGAAACACAACTAGCACTCTGAAAAGTTGTAAACAATTCAACACAAAGCCTGAAAGTAATTCAGACTCACTGTAGCCTTCTGATATAACTTTCAGGACTAACCAGTTAATCCAACAGCTCCACACCTGAGGTTTGTCTCTGAACAGCTGAAGTCAGATCCTCAGCCATTTGAGGATCCTAAATAAGACTGTTAGCATCCAGGTGATTCAATTCCAACTCTTCAGGGGGCTAATGACCCTGTTCAGACTTGTCAGGTGTTGCTATACCTAATAAAGGGTACTGATACAGAGTAGCTATGAGAGATCCTGAGAAGGCTGGTTTGCTGGTATTAAGATACACAGCTTTTACTATGTTTCTTAACTGCAAGGGAAGGAGTTGGGACTGAGAGAAGAGTTAATTTTTAATCATATGTCCATCTGTTAAGTTTTTACACAGCTGTTAACTGTTATGTATACTCCACAAGGATACACACTCTTTGTTCATCTGGCTCTGCTTCTTCCTTAAGTGTCCTGAGTCTCCTCCTTATCAAGGCCTGTAATCTCCACACTATAATTAAATCTAGTTTTTGATCCAAGGTTGTTTTCAATCAGGCCACTAATGTACTCACTTCACACTGAAGATCCAAGCTCAATACTCACATAGTTGGTGCCTTCTAATGCATTAGCACAGGGTCCCTGCATTCCCAGGGCAGTTATCCCACAATTCCCTGGAAGATCAGAGTGGCTCTGCTTACTGCAAGACAAAGAACAGTCAGCTACGACTCTTAACACCTAGCTAATTACACAGGCCACAGAGTACCCACGAAGCACTGAAAACACTGGCCCGTGGGATTTCTTCTGTTTGATATAACTTTGCCTGAAGACTCTCATACAGAACATCAGAATCATAAAAAACACTACAAAAATATTTGTGTGAAGAAGGGCTTAAGCATCTACTCTCTAAAAACATCAGAAGGCCCAAACCTTACAAAAGCAAATGCTTATGGACATGCCCAGACACTCAGTATCTTTAAGGACTATGTTCCAAAAATCCAAACCTGTGGATGTTCCTGAGTTACACTTTACCCTTCACCATCACATCATAGTTAAAAATAACCCAAAAAATAACCCCCCCCCCCCCAACATTTACAATTCTGTAAGGCTTTCTAAATGCAGGATCATTTTACTCCAGCATTCACACGAAATATCCTGACCCAGGCAAAATAGCTTTGTCTGAAAAGCTCTTTGCCTCATTTTTCTCATCTCTCCTGAGCAGAAGTCAGAGTACTCTGCAGCAGTACTGCCCAGCTTGCTTGCTTTCTTTTTTTTTCTTCTTCTTTTCTTTCTTTCTGGCTAAATCAGCCACTCCTTTAAGTGAGCTGTAGCCCTTCCCCTACATCAGGCTTGACCTAGTATATGTGAAGGAAAGCCATATTCTCTGAAAAGTGCTGGACCCAAGGAGTGTGTGTGTAGAATAAGCCCAGTGCTTGCAGAGCAGCAAGCCCCACACAGACATCAGCCTTGCTGCATGTGGCCAGCATGCATTCCTGTTTCTCCTCCCTACTCAGTCCTCCTTTATCTGCAGTCCTTCAGGATTTAGTTTTAAAATCCAACACTGACACCTGACTTGTTTTCCCCTGTACAAAAATACTGAGGCTGAGAGAACAGGAACCCCCACCCAATTGCCCTGATCCTCCCAAAACACCACCACAACCTTGGTCAAACTTGTTTTCTTAGGCTGTAGACCTCTCATGATCTCCTAGCATTCACACTTGGATGGGCCACATCCAGGTTTAATGATCTTCCTTGGCTCTATTAATCATAACTGCAGATAGGCATAGTCCCAAATCATCACAATGTGCATTTACCCGCAGGACACCAGGGCCTAAGGCTACGTCTAGGATCTTACAGAAGGGTAGCCAACACCCATTGCCTATCACTTTAAAAACCACACGTGCCCTTTTTTAGCAGTGAAAACTTAACCCTTTTCTTGATTCATCATCAGACATCATCTTCATGGCTCCACCCAGCTGAAAAGACCAACTCACCAGTACCATCTGCAAGATGGAAGCAGTAGTCTCTAATTCTGCAAGTCTGCTCCTTAAGGTTGGGCCTCTGGAGCAGGCACTGAGTTTTTTGGGTGTGGTTTTTTTTTTCTCTCCACTTCAATCCTAAGTACACAAATGCTCCATAAAAAACATTTAATAGTTCACTTACATGTTCAACTAATGAAGCCATGCCATAATCCTTTAAATTTGGTCATTCAATAAACCTTATTCTCACTGTAATACATCTATAATAGTGAAAGAATATTCTGTCTGCACTGAAATATACAAAAATTAGTCAATTTATAATGTAAGCATTCATTGAAATTGTATAACACCAAAGTTTATTTTTTTTTTTTGCTGCTGTGATTATTTTTAATGTGAATCTAATACCTATAAAGCTGACAACTTTGAAACTAAAACTCTCAGCATATGTTCAGAGCAGGTACAGCACAGACAGCAGTGAAAGCTTCTCTAAATTCAGTAAACAGTGTTTAATTGTGGCCTGTCATAAAATCTTATTATTTTCATCTAGTGTGCATCCTTTTCAACCTCTTTGCTGAACACAAGGTAACATGAAAAGGTTTTTCTATACTATTATGCTTAATAAATATAAGGAATAGCCACATGTAGATTCTGTTAAAAACACCTGGAGATGTGCTGTGTTGGGGGGTTCTTTTCTACGTAAGTCTTCCTCCATTAAGACATGGAACTGTGACTGAGAACATTTAGTGAGAACTCTCTTTTCCCTAAATACTAAATAGGCATTCAGTCTGCCTTCTGAACCTCTTCATACTTCTCTTTGCTTATATCGGTTTCTGGTATCATCAGTTCCCTAGTTCACAGGCCATAACAAGTATTCCCAAGTTCATTTTTCATGAGAAAAACCTAATTAACATAAAATATTTTAAAAATATATTTCATTCATTATGATCACATTCTGTCCTTTGGCAGCTCAAACTTAACCTTGTATTGTAAGGACAAAACTAACTTTAGAGGGAAGGTTCCTGAAATAGAGTAATTCTTTAAAAGCAAAACAAAGTGTTAGTGTAGATGCCAACCAAGCAAACATTTGGCTTACCCATCGAGTTATTTGGTTTAGAGTAGACTACACTGAACAGAATGAAAGTGCCCTGAGACAGAGTTATTCAGAAATAGTCAGTTTTTATTATATATTAACATTGTCCATAAAAAAAAATCAGCGTTTAAGTGTAGATATCTCTTATGCTTTGTCTTCATTGCTTTATAAGGCGATTTTTGTAGCAAATAATGGGAGATAGTTTGTTGGTGCAAAATCTTAAGCAGAGATAGAAACTTCTAGTATTTACTTAGAAAAGGTCAAACTAAGCAGGTCATCCTTGCCTAAGAGTGCTTTGCAGTAAACCTAATGCCTTGTCTTCAATATGCACTAACTAGTCTGTGGTAAAAGCGTGTTAGCTGCCTCACAACTATAAACTCCCCAAACACCATTTTTTGATCAGCCATACACACTTAACTTGCTTAAGGCATCAGAGAGAAGCAAAAACTGAGTGTTTAAGTGTTCGCTAAACTGCACCCATGGTTTTGAATTTCAGGAAAAGCAGGGATCTGTTTCCTTGCATGCCCCAAGTTCTTGAGCTGAGCTGAGACTGTCAACAATCATGCCATTTGTCATGCTGATTTTGATATACACACTTGTGTGCTGCCAAACAAAGCAGACTCAGAGAGCCCCTTTTAGACAAAGAAGGCAAAGCAATTGCGAGATGTGCCGGTAGTGGACAAAAATTATCATTTCCGCATAACCAGAGGGAATACATGCCTGAGGTCTGTTCCTTGTCAAGCGTTTACCTTTATTTTAAATTAAAACCTGAAAGTGAGCACTATTACTCCAAGTAAGATTAACCCTATAATCCACTTATTTTTAATTTTTAGTTTTACACAATGTTCTGACTTCAAACTGTATAGAAGTAACTGCTTTTACATTAATGCAAGTTTCATAAACCGCTCCTCAGGGTATCTGTACAGCTTTTAGTCTCAGAGTGTAAGTGATTATGCCACTTATGAAGTTTCTGCATTATCTTACAAGCATAACTAACACTGCTGCATGTACTTAAATTTTCCCTATAGTAATCATGATAGTATTCTATTTCCATATGCTTAAAGACTGAGGTATAGACACATGGGAGGACCATGGGGAGATGAGGGAGCAAGGGCTGGCACAAGAACAAGTTGGAGGCCACAGAAGCAGCAGCATGAGAACTTGCTAGAGAAACCACTGGACTTCCTTGCCACTAACCATCCAAAAATCCCAATGACAACTGCCTATCACTCCACTGGCTGGTCCACAACAAGAATGACAACTAGTGCCTGATATCTGAGACCATACTTAAGTTCCTGCTGTGTACCAAAAGGCTGCAAACCTGATGCCATCCTGGGCAGAGGTCAGTGTGATTCTACGTAAAGAATTCCTGGGGATTTTATTCCTGTTTGATCTTTGACGGCCACATGAACGCTCACAAAAATATGAAAAGCATGTTCAAGTTGCTGAGGCTAATATGAAAAAGTTCTGAAATGTTAAAACTGTCTTCATAGCTCTGAGTTGCCGCCCTCTTTCCCCTTGCACAAAGGTGGCAGAGTGAGCTTTAATTACGGGAGCACAGCTGGCTGGTACAATTTGTTTAGATTTCCAAGAGGTCTTTGACAAGGGTGTATGCAAGGAGCTACTGAAAAAGCTAAGAAGATACTAGAGGAGAAAGCAAATTCTTGTCATGAATCAAAGACTGGTTGGAGCAAGAAAACAAAGTGCGAGATTAAACAGAGGATTTTTTTTTTTAAACAACAAAAGGTTAACAACAGGATGTTTTCATGTTCTGTACTCAGCCCAGGGACAGGTAAAGATGACTGAGGTACCAAAGACTGCAGCTATCAAAAATATGTTTGGGAAAAGGGGGATCTGTGAGCAACTTCAGAGTGGCTTCAGTTACATGAATGAACAATACAATGGCAAAAGAAATTCAGTACTGAGATGAACGTAAAACCATGTGCAGGGGAAATTTTACACAGGCCATACACCCTCCAAGGCTGATAAAGCCCTGTGCTCACTATGTGGCAGTGTCCAAAAATAAAACCTAACATGCTGGATTCCACAAGAAATAGGTCAGGGAGTAATATCAAATACATACATATTGTCATCAGAGGTATAACTTTGTTTAGAATACTGCACACAATCTAAGTCACCTTTGCTGAAAAATGGAGTATCATACGACTAAGTAGACTTGGGAGAGAACCAAGACAATGATCAAAAACTGTGAATAATTCTCATAGGAGAAGAGATCGAGAAGACTGATAAAATTTTATCTCAGAAAGCAGACATGATGAGAGTATATAAAATAATGAATGGTATACAGAAAGTAAAAACAGGGAGTCCTCTTTTCTGTCTCAAAGTACAAGATGATATTTAATGAAATAAATAGAGGAAAAAAAAAAAGAAATACCTTTTCCTGTAACGCACAACTCAACACAGAACTCTGCCACAATTTGCCATTATAGAGTTTAAATATTATGAGATATTAAACATTTATGAATATAAAGACCATTCAGCTATCTCAATAACAAAACTTTAAATTATATTAAACTATTGCTTCAGGGCTTGTATCTAACTACTAAAGAGTAGGATGGGATGTCTGTGGGGAAAATATTGCTTCACATCTGCCTTTCTGTAGCCTCTCCTTTTCCTTTAATACATCTGAGACTAGTCAATGTCATGGGTAAGAAAAGGTGAACGATGGGTGTGACCCACAACAGCAATTCCTGTTTTTCTGTACATAGGAGAAATCTATTCACTGGAGGAACAGCTATTCATTACATTGCTTTATCCTCATTGTTCAAGGTATCACCTGCTTAACCTACTGTGTACCACTTTAATTCTGTTCTGAATATAAAATAACAAATATCCTCACAAACATTCAAATGGCATCTACCACTGTAGTATCTGAGTGCTCCGCAAAGATCACTGATTTCCATAACATCCTATAGAGTGGCAAAATGCAGTATTCTCCAGTTTAAAAATGGTATTTGGTGGTATTTAGGCGCACACAGTCGCAGCATCTCAAAGCAAAGCACTTGTAAAATAAGCATACAATTAGTCACATGAGGCATCACATATAGTAGTGTGATAGGACAGAAATGAGCATGTATCACTACAGAAGACTGATATCCCCCACAATATGGTCTATTGATAAAGCAATTCAAGATCTTGTCCCTCAAATTTTAGTTTTCTCCTTTCTTGGAATCTAATTTTATAAATGCTTACATGCCCGTGCGTACAAGTCCAGACAGAGCAGAAGTTTTCATTCAATGAGTAGTGAACTATTTTTGAGATATGATTATCAGTGCTGATGTAGGTCCAGTAGATTAAGTAATACTACCACATCATATCACATGTTGGTGAGACTGTGTTAAAAGAAAGGATTGTGGAAAGTTACATATTATCATAGGTACCAACTGCTTCTGCCTGCAAGCAGCAGCCAATAGTGACACATCCTCAAGTTACAGGCTGACAGTTTACTGAACTCATCATAAATTCAATCCGTTCCCAATCCTTGGCAGACTCCAGCTCAGGGCAGACAAGGAAATCACCTGCCATCTCTTTAGATAAGTCTTTCAGGCGTGTTGAGGTTTTACTGCTACAGAAGGCTGCTGTGGTCTTCTTTCAAGCACCCTGCTTTTCTGCCCCTTTTATTGACCCTACCTACCTTCAACATACACCAAGAGTTTCCAAGAAGCAAAGAAAGCTGGAATTCATAGATGAATCCCAGGTAATGCCCCAGCTCTGTCCTGAGGGGTGAAAACTTCAAGACACGCTGCACAAGCCCACCTCCCGCATTTCCCTGTGGTCCCAGCTACAGATATGCCTCCTCTGCACTCCCAGGGAGTAACCTGGTTCAGAGAAAGCCTCACCCCAAATGTTGTGATTCAGGAGCTGGAAATGAACGTTCACTGCTCTGCTGCTTTCTCTCACTAGCCAGAGGGGCACTGAGCTACCCTTCAGCTTTTTACAGCCTTTCTGCCAACTCTGAAAGCTGCCACGCTACTTTCTCCTAGCATCCTTCCAGAAAATTCCTAGGAAACGACGTTTCAGCAGTTAGGAAGAATGCGCCTAACACTCTTAAAAGCAAGATTAAGCTCAGTGCGAGAGTAAAACTTTACCCCCCCCCCAAAAAAAAAAACTCGTTGCCAAGAAAAGGAAAAAAAAAACAAAACCAGGAAAAGTTGTCAGCAGTCCCAAGAACGATAAGCAAGCTGGCTCGGGCGGCACGTAGAAAGGGAAATCTCTTCAAATACTTGACACATCTTTCGTTAAGTTCTCTTAATTACTTTTTCTGGCATGACCGAGTGCGGACACTCAAAACGCCAGTTTGAAAAGTCAGCTCTCGCAGCTGGGAAGCAGGACTTTAAAAAAAAAAAAAAAAAAAAAAAAAAAAAAAATCCGAGCCGCGCGCGCACACACACACCGCCCCCGAGTCGCCACTTGCCATGTTAAAAATACCCGCGTCTGCTGGAGTCTTTTCCTTTCGAGCTGTTACTGTGCGGGGGGCCGCCCCGCGCCGCCTGACAGCGCTCCCTGGCCCGCACCCCGTGACCCGGCGGAGGTGGGACCCGCCGCCAACCGGGCTGGCACCACACGGCGGGAAGGCGGCCCACGGCCCCCTCCCCCCCGCGCCGCGCCGCGCGCACTGCCGCAGGGCGGTTGGCCGCCGGGGTAACGGCCAGCGCGCGCGGCGGGGTAGCGGCTCGCGCCGCCGCCCGCCCCGCTCCGCCGTGACTCAGGGCCCCCGGCCGGCCCTGCCTCACTGACCTAGTGATCCCTCCAGACTGAGACACCGGATACAAGCGACCAAACCGCTCCCCAAACAACCCCACGTTCAATAAAAATAAAATAAATAAATTAAAAAAAAAACTGGGGGGGGAGGGGCGCTAACCCCGCAGCGTCCAACACTGGGCCCTTGTTAACTTAAATTACTCAACAGCCGCCCTCCCTCCCCCCGCCCGCCACATATGTCCCTCATTCAGGATGTAACAGCTGTTTTATCTCCAGCAAGGTCGCTGTAATTGCACTATATAAAATAGTTACAAGGTACTTGGGAGGATTTGCTTATAAAACGCGGTTGCTTCCTCTTCTGATGTGAATGTGTGTTTGTGTGGATGTACACACGGCCAGACAGGAGGGTGGAGGAAGAAATGAGCCCTGTTTTGCCAGAGGAATCTATTTTTTAAAGAGACATCAATCGTTCAAAACACTCGCTTCCAAAACCGAAGTGCCTGCCACTACTCCTCTTCGTTCAAAAACAGTTAAGCACGTGGCTGTGCAAAAGTGAGTATGTAAGCACACTCTCCTGTGAATAAAAACATGCTGCATCTGCACACCTTTTTCGAGGGTAAGGCGGCTTATTTTACTTTCCACGCCAAACCCTCGCGTATAAAATCTCCGCCTGGAATTTTACGGCCGGTATTTCTATTTGCCCGGGTCTGACAGAAACCTCGGTTTGCAAGGGGGTGCGGGAGAGCACAAAGAAGCGCCGCCGGAGCAGCCTTTGTTATTGGAGGGCTCTCGCCAGTTTCCCCTCGAGTCGATGGAAAGAGCTCAGTGGGAAGTTGGACAGAGCCCTAGATGAACAAGCAGCTCAAAAGTCCTGTATTTCTCATCTCAGAGGAAAATAAACTGTTGCTGCACCACGTGTTTGCCTAAGAGGGATGAGTCAAGCTGTGAGACTTTTTTCTCTTTAAAGCCATGAGCATGTGTCACAGCAAAATCCACCGGGGGGGGGGGAGGGAAGGAGGAGAAAAACAACCTTTACGAACTGATGTAAAAACAACCCCAGAAACGGGACTCGCCTTCCTCGGCAGAGGAGGATGGCGAAGAGCAACTAGCGAGGGTTGCCCGCCCCCCCCCCCCCCCCCGCAACGGCCGCCCGGCTCGGCAACGGCCCGGCAACGGCTGCCCCCGAGCCCGCGGCGGCGTGGCCCGCGCCGTGCCGCGCCGGGGAAGGAGCCGGGCTGGTTTAATGGCATGCGGGTGCTCGCAGGGCTCCTTCTCCTGCCGCACACACTCTCCTTTCTTCTCCTTTCTATTCACGCGTAGGAGCGGGTGGTTCATCCAGGCAGCAACAGGAGGAGGCTAGTCAAGGGCAGCTGTCAAAATCTCTCCCCTCGCCCCCTTCTCCTTCCAGTTTAATGATCAAACGCCTGCCTGGAAGAAAGGCGAGGGAGCAGAAGGCGCGGAGGGCTCCCCCTGCGCTCCGGGCCCGCCACTCTCAGTTGTATGTGCGTGAGTGAGTGAGTGAGTACGAGCGGCCCCCCCGCTCTCCCCTCCTATCTGACAGAGCCACAGCAGCGCAGGAGGGGAGGAGAGACGAGCGGGAGGAGGAGGCAGCAACATCAGCAGCAAGTGCGAGCGTAGCCCTCGGTTACTCTCTCTTACTCATTGCTGAAGGTGGGGGGAGGGAGGACCTTGTGTACCTTTTCCTCTTGTGCCTTTTCTCACTTTAACAAGCTGGGGCCAATCATCGGCAGAAAGGAACAAAGGGGAAGGGGGAGGGAAGCCCACCCCGGCAACAGCCGCCGCCAGAAAACCCCCGGCTAGGCAGAGCCCTGCCGGTGCCCG
Organism: Dromaius novaehollandiae; assembly: GCF_036370855.1. NCBI lineage: Eukaryota > Metazoa > Chordata > Aves > Casuariiformes > Dromaiidae > Dromaius > Dromaius novaehollandiae. The sequence continues at coordinate 117,321,549 of NC_088099.1, read as the reverse complement.
CTGACAGCAGCGCGACCCCGGACCAGGCGCCTGGCACCGGGCTCCTCGCCTGGCGGCGATTCCTCCTCCTCCTCCTTCACCGCCACCACCTCGCCGAGTTTAAAGGGCGACAGTGTCCGGCCGAGGGGAGAGAAACTTGGGTCGGCGAGCGGGTGCCCCTCGCTCCTGGTGTCCAGCGGGAGCAGCGGCTCGGTCCTCGCGATCAAGATGAAAAGTAAAAAAGGTAGTTGTGAGTGTGTGTGTGAGAGAGAGTGCGAGGGGCGCCCGACCCCCGTCCTGCCGCCGCTGCGGAGAAAACGGGGTGCCCTGTGCTTTCCTCGGGGAGGACTTGACTGCCGGGGGGGGGGGGGGTGCCAAGGGAAACGGAGCCTGTTCTCCTTCTCCTCTCGCCCCTTTTCTCCGTCTTCCGACCCTCTCCCCCCCGCCGGGGCCGAGCTCCCGTCGAAGATGGCAGTTGATGTTCCGCTCCCAGACAAAACATGCGGGGCTGTTGTTTGGACGCGGCCGCGTCTCCATGCTGCTGGCTCACTGTCAACAACATGCCCCAGCGCCTGCTTTGTGCCGCGGAGAAGTTTTGTTTTCGCTGCCTCCGCGGAGCCTGTTCCGCCTTCCCTCTTTTAACAGCCCCCCCCTTTTTTTGTTTTTGTGTGGGTCTTTTTTTTTTCTTTTTTCTTTGGTGTCATTTCTGCACCAAACTCTGCCAGCCCCGTAACCCCGGGCAAGGGTGTGAGGCGTTTTCGCAACTTTTCTACCCGGGGAAACGCGGGCCGCCCCAGCTAGGAGCGGAGCGGCGCCCCGGCTCGGCACTCTTTGTTCGGGCGCCGGGCTGCCGCGGGCACGCGCGTGTGAGCGGTGTGAGAGTGTGTGTGTGTGTGTGCGTGTGTGTGTGTGCTGGGGGGATGGAGGCAGCGCGGCGAGAGTTTAAAAACCGATCTGCTCCTCCGCCGGCTGTGCTGTTGGTAACGGTTACTGCCTTTTCCTTCTCTCCATTATCCCTTAAAATAGCAAATAGTAAAAAAAAAAAAAAAAAAAAAAAAGTTTCCACGCAGTTGGGGTTGAGAGGAGGAGGAGGAGGAGGGAGAACAAAGAAGTTCTTTAAGTTTTATCGTGTTAATTTCCACACAGGCAAACTTTATGTGTAGTTAGAGGATTGTTACTCTTTGCGTTTATAGTGCTTTATGCGCCTTTAAATGAGAGCTTGACCACAAAGACGTGCGACGTGCTTTCGGGTTTAATGCATTCCCATTTAATACATGTGCCAGGGTGGGAGGAAGGTTGGAGAGGAATTTATAGGAAACGGGTATCTTTTCAGTTGTGATTTACCGATCTGCGGACTGGGTGAAGAGCCTTTTGCATTTAAAGACCATTAAATTATCCAAAGTAGTGGGTCAGAAGGAAGTAGTGCGCATGTTCGCTACTCGAGAGTTGTGCTGTTTTCCCCCTACTACACATTCCTGCGGCTCTATAGTAGGGCAGTCTCGCTCATTGTTAATATCCCTGGAGCAATTAATGCATATATAGTTAGTGAAATCATTGGACTGCTGGAAACGTGATGTACTAATATGGTTTACAGGCTTCGTAAGAAGCTTTGGACTTGCCACTCATTTAAGAGCAGCGCACACAAAGGGAATTAAGGCACAAAGACAAAGTTTGAACAGCAGGCAGGGTGTTGTTTAGAAGCAAAGAATTCAGAGTTCTGGCTGGAACTTTGTATTTATGGCCCCACCACAGATTTCAGTCTGTTAACTAACTGGATTGATTTTTAGATTACAACATGTGTTGCATACCAAACCCAGCCTTCTATACCTAGAGACAGTGACAGCTTTGACTTTAAATGTTTCAGTCATCTTAGGTGCGTTCAGATTCTTAACCTTATTACAAGCTTTTTTTTCTTATGGTTTCACTGAATTAATTTAGCCCAGTTATTTTTAGGACATTCCTATGCTCCCTATTTGCACAGCAGTGGTGAGCTGGTTTCCTGTCTGCTGTTGCTTCCATTGTTCAGACTTCTCTCCCCGAGGACAGCTGCTGGTTGTTGAAATACCAAACTCCCTGCACTTTCAACTGTTGTTCTTGACACCCCCGAAATAAATGTGTGTGAAAAATGCTGACGTAGTTTCTAGGTATGCGTGTGTAGATCTGTGTGTGTGTGTGAGTGAGAGGAAGATTTGCTTTGGGGATTGGAAGTTCTGGGTTGAAACAATGGAAACAATGAAAGGTGACATGTTGGAGGAAGAACTTTTGAGAGGGGCCATCGGCCGGGGGTTTGTGTGGCAGGAATTAGAAGGTGAAGAGACAAAGATGGAAACTTTTAGAAAGATGTTAGGGCTGGGGTGCCTCTGTATCATTAAAGGTTAGGCTTGTAGTTATTCGTAGCTTGGCATTTGAGGCGTATTCAAGAAGTTTCAAATAATGACTTTGTTTCAGATTTCTTTCTTGTAGTCCCAGAAGAATCCTGTTTTTAAAAAATTTGTATAGCATGGCCAAGTCTGGCTGTTTTGGAAGCAACAGAGCTCAAACTGTGAAATGCAGAGGAAAATAAACAAGCTGGTTCCTCAATTATGAAGCAGATTCAAAGGAAAAGTTGTTACTGTGGAAATTCCCATCTGCATCCCTATCGTTCTTGATTACTTATGGATAATTTTAAACTAATTTATATTTCTTGGTGGTTTTTAAATTCATATTAAATTTTATTAAGTTTCTTTTTTTTAAAACTAACAATCTGTGCGTTAAAACCCTGAGGAGTATTCTGTGGGTAGTTTCATTTATAAATAACAGCAGTCTGATAGCAATCACACTGAACATATTCAGCTTGTTAATTAACTGATTTAGAATATAATCATGCAAAGACACAGGTATGTGTTCAAGTTCATACATGTGAGGAATCCTACTGAAGTCGGTCACAACAGGACTGGGGCCTTAGATGGGAGCTGGTTGTATTTATCTGTGCTCACAAACATCCAGCTTAAGAAATTCACAGAACCCTGAGAGTGTGTGGGGGGGAGGTTTTTCTTAAGGTGATTTTTTCTGGAGGGCAGCGATTGCGTCTTGTGGTATACTTTGTCCTGTTTTGAACCAACAGTTGGCTTCTGCCACTTCCTCTGAAGCTCTTCCTCGACACAATAGGATGGCTTTCCCGATATTCAGCCTAAGTTTCTCATTTGCTTAACTTCCATCTCAGCCTCTCTCTAAATACTTTGTCCTCCTCCTTAAGTATTCAGCATGCCTTGTTAAGTATCGGTAGTTTATTTTGAAATCAACTTTAGTCATCACTGTACTTTTTTTCTCAAGTTGTTTCAAGCTGTTAACTGCTGGGTGTTGAGCCTAGCATTGTATGTGAGATTCGAGGTGTAATCTTCCCTGAGCTGATTACAGGAGGACCTGTGAAGTCTTTGGGCTGTGATACAATGCAGTGGTGCATTCAATCATGTCTATGACTTCAGCTAGGAAGCCAGGAAGGTAAAGTCATTTATAAAGACAGGATGCTGATCACACAGTTCTTAGGTCATGAATAGCTTGGAGTGAATAGGGACTGCTCATCTAAGTGAAGATGGCAGGATTTGAGGACTGGGATTTTGTATTGTTTCTTAGACCTCTCTACAGATGAACTTGCGCTGCTTTAGTTTAGTCGTGTGAAAGCAGTATTTCCGTTCAGATTAACCGTGTTCAGGAGAAAGCATAGAGTAACCTGACACTAGCCTGCTTGTAAGATGAAATAAATTACTAGGTCAGCTGGAGCAACTCGGCATGTCCACAAGCCTTTATTCTGGGTGTAAATAACAGTAAGCCAATGGTCCAGTTGTGGAGCCTAGCCAGGAACCTTTTCAGTTGGGCCCTGTTAAAACAGGAAACCACCAGCGAATAGCCTGATTACTAACAAGAAGGAAGAACAAAGCTGGGTTGTAATCAGCAGGAATGCTTTAATGAAAACAGAGCCTTGACAGCAACAACGTGGCTCCTGCTCTAGTAAAAAATATCAGCTGAGGTAGTGAGAGATTTCTAGCCATGACTTCCTGTTGGTGCTCTGTCTGTACCGGGCTAGAGATGTCTGCTGAAGGTTCAGAGGGCTGGTCGTCTATTTAAATGAGGAGAAGTTGTAACACACTGGTTTTCCTGCTTAACCAAAACCTGTTTTGTGTCACTAACTCGCTCTGTCAATTAATATGACACACCGAGTAAGCGGGGCAAAGGGCAGGCTCCAGTGTTGATTCACTTGTGACTCGGTAGGCTGCAGTTAGTCAGACAGCAACTTTTACTTTAGAAGTGCAATAGCAGGAGATCCTATTTGCGAAACAAAGATTTCATGTGGTTGGCTTTTAGACAGTACTTTGTCAAGCTGTTTTTCAGGTGAAAAAAAAGCACTTCTAAAACCAGTTTTGCTGTCAAATCAGCATTTTCAAACTCAGAGAGGCTTCAGTGGAGTTTTTGAGCTGCATATGAGATCTCGGAGAGGTTTTTTCCAAATGTGGTGATGTGTCTGGAGAATTTCGTGTTATGCCATGTAAATGCAGCTTACAAACTCTTACGCACCTAATTTTCCTCACAGGAGTAGTTTCTTTGGCTTCTCCTCCCTCTTATTTCCAACATTCACTGTTTGCCTCTCCCTGTTTCCCAAGGTCCTGCCTTGCTGCCTATTATATTTAAAAATAAACAAAAAAACCCAACCCACTGAAGTGCTGTAACACTTCTAGTTTCTGACAAACAAGAACAGCACACTTGAAAACACCGTCTGAATAATGTAAGCTAGTTTAGGCTAGCTTTTAAACTCAATTTAAAAGGGATGAGCTGCTTTGCAGAGCCATCATGTTATCTGTGCGTGATCTTTGTTCCAAGCAGTGCTACTCGTGGCTCAGGAACCCATTGTGCAAGGCATGTTTTCAGGTTGAATGGCAAGCATGACAGCACTTTCCTTGAAGCTGTTACGAGTAAAATACGTTTTGCTCAGACTCTTAATAAAGTAAACTTGACATACTTTCTATATGAATTAAGGATCTGTTTGCATAATTTGGTGTTTATCTTGTGTTGGCTATTTAAAAAGTATCCTATTGTTCCTGTTCTATGACTGGATAATTTATGTAGCTAATCATCACAGGAAAAATGTATATTCAGCTGTAATGTTCACAGTTTGCTGTTTGTTAGTTACATAAATCAGCAATTGAGAGAATGAAAACAATACTATGTAAGTTACTAAAGTAACTGTGCCAGACAAATTGCAGATTGATCGTGCTACTGGGAATGCTTCCATGCCAAAAATATGCATTGAAATCTGAATAACTAAATTTAAGGATATTGGGGCTAGTCTTAAATTGGGGGGAAGGAAGAAGAATTCATGATGTCAGCTTTGGCTACAGTTTGAAAGTGTGGGATGGGTCCTACTCCCCCCAATTAAGTATTGAGCAAAACTTGCATCCACTCGCCTTTTTAAAATTATATTTATTCCTTCTATCTCTTTACTAATGGACATAAATAGAGTTTTATATTTCACAGGCACACTTCCCATATTTTGAGGCTGACTTTTTTTCCTTAGATAAAGCAGCATTTTTTAAAATATGGGTAGTTCCCCACAGAGTTTTTACTTTTGATGTTTAACTTTGATGGCTGTTATGAGTGAGCAAGTTCCTTCATTTTTTTCTCCCCTAAATGAAATGCAGGTTCAGAACAAAAAAAAAAGTGACCTAAGGACTTGTTTTCCTTCTACAGTTTCTAGAAAATGCTTCAGAAAACTAATGTATTTTGAGTCAAAATAAGCATTGGATTGTACTATCTGAAATGAGTGATATCTCTTATTTAGATTTATATATAGTTTGCAAGATTCTTAAAATTTTGGGTGAGCTTAAAGTATTTAAAGCTAAAGCATGGTTTTCTCTGTATATTACAGTGCTATTTGTTTCTTCAGTGATTTGTGTATCTACCAAAGGAGCAGAACTGTAGTCTTCCCAGCTATGGACTATAAAATACTCAATTTTTATTTTATTCTATTTACATTCCATAGCTTCAGATAAGTAGTAGTATGGTGTATATATAAAGGATGAATGAAATTTTAAAATTGGTTCCTTTCTTTGTACTGAAGGGAAAAAAAGATGTGCAGTTAACTTGTAGATCTGGAGCCTTTACAGTAAGTGCAGCACAAAGCACACATTTCCACAGATTGAAATGTGATAGGAAAACCTTGAAGTTGAAAAAATAATCAGGATGCATTCAAAGCAGAACATTTAAAAAAACATTAAATGATTGCAGTTCTTTGACACAGAAGTACAATTAAATAACAAAAGTTCATCTCCTGATACACTGGTGGACTCAGTATGAGTTAAGCACTTTGTTCTTTGCTTTTTCTGCACTTTTTTCTTTTCTTGCTTTTTTTTTTCTTTTTGTAAGTGAAAATTCATGTGGGATGGGGGGCAGACACAGTTTTCCCTTTCTTCTTTTCCTCTTTGATTCAGTTTTTATTAATAGATGTGTAATGAACTATTAACTTATAAAACCTACCAGCTATCTCTCCCAAGAGGGAGGCATCAGCATATTAAGGAGTAATTAAATAACCCATCGCTTGAGTTGGGTGTATGGGTTTTAAGTTCTTGCCTATTGGCTTTTTGCCCAGTCACTGGATAGTTATCCTTGAAGAAAAGAGTGTTGGATGCATACCATAGCAAGCAAATTTGTACGATATTGGCATTAGATAGATGCTATCTGATAACATGCAGTAAAGGTTGCTAGGGGAACATGAAAATGAGGGTTTATGGAAAAGAATTCCCCTTGGAACAGACCATTGATGCTACTTTTTGTTCAGCTGACAGGGAAGCCACAGCTTGACAAGTTTAACGCTACTGGACAAATCCCCTGTATAGGAGGCTGTAGCCTGATTCACAGTAAAGGTGGTTAATATAATAGAAAGTGTCTGAACCAGAAAATGCTGAAGTAAAGTAGTTTACCGAGTTAGGAGGCTGATTGTTCTTGCCTTTTTATAATTGTAGGTGTAGTTGCAATATCGGGCAGCGAAACAGAGGATGATGACACTATGGACGTCCCACTGGATCTTTCCTCTTCTGCTGGCTCTGGCAAACGGAGGAGACGTGGCAACCTACCTAAGGAGTCAGTGCAGATTCTTCGGGACTGGCTGTATGAGCACCGATACAATGCTTACCCTTCAGAGCAAGAAAAGGCGCTGTTATCCCGACAAACACACCTTTCCACACTACAGGTATTCAAAAAAACAAAAAATTTCTCCTGCTTTAAATGATCTCTTTTCCCTTTTCCTAATTTACCTGAAGTCTAGTCTCTGATATCAATGTTTACACTGTATGTGGCATTTCCTCTTACTGTTACTCACTCTTCTTCTGATGTCACTTGTGAGGAGAAATACTGTTCTAGCTACAAATGTACTGTGTCATGATGATCTTTGCTTATTGGGAATAAAACTGCCTTTTTGGGGAGAACAGTCAGTCATGAGTTTGAACATGTCTGTTAATTTTTGCAGGACCGGGGCCCAAAAGACATAAAAGTGTATAGGGTAATTTGTTATGGGGAGAAAGTATTTATTTTTTTTGTCAGCAGAGCTTTTATGGTGATAGTTACACAGCTTAAAGTATAACTCTTCACTTTTAAAACTGTAACTTGAGGCTCATTCTGTAGAACATGCACATATAAAATTATTTGTATGGTTACTTCCATAAAGATCAGTGGAACAACCTGTATGGATAAAGCTACTCAAGTGTATTACTGTGGGTGTGATCAGGCTCTTAAGTGGTTGGGAGTTCTGGATTCTCATCCAGGGGCTATGCCACTGACAGCTGTGAGGTCCCCTGGACACGTCATTTGTCTTCTATGATCATCTTTCTTCTGCTGAATAGCTAGTAAAAATTGCTGCTTTCCACCTCATGGGAAAGTGGCTGCATGAAAACTTGTATAAACCCTGGGTTTGAGAGATGGTAAATACAGAGCGTTCCTCTTGACTACTGGGTTTTATTTCTCCAGATTAATTCTCTAGTACAAATTTCGTAATTGACTATTAAATAAAATTTCCTTAATGTAACATCATAAAGAAAACCTCCTTTATATAGTAAACAAAAAAGACGTTAAACTATAAACTATCCTGTATCACCCAGGAAACTGGTTTGATATTTAAACAAGGACAAACTTAAATGAGGTAATTCATGTTATGTCTGTCGACACAGTCGGTTGAACAAGGAAAATCAGTAACTATTTGTGGGAGGAGTGGCTCTCTTCAGAGAGAAAAGGTTTTCCTGTTGTTAATTAACCTAAGTGTAGGGAACAATAGCTAATAGGTTAATGTGTGTGCACAGAGTTAAAAGCTAAACCTTTCAGTTCAGGCTAGCAGTCTTCAGATTTCCTGGGGCTTTTTGTAAAAGGAGTGGGGAGCTGGGGGTAGAACAGGGACAAGGGAAAGGTCTTTGCAAGGCATGTCAGAACTTGTCAGTAGGTCTCTCTTTTGTTCTGCAGTTAAAGAAACTGCTTGGAGGGATTCATTAATCTAACCAAATGACTCTAGTGGCACATAGTTGGAAATGGATGAAGGCAGAAATTAAGATGTCATTATATTCCCAGGTCTGCAACTGGTTTATCAATGCACGCCGCAGGCTTTTACCTGACATGCTGAGGAAGGATGGCAAAGACCCAAATCAATTCACTATCTCGCGAAGAGGGACCAAGCTTTCTGAGGGCGGTCTGGTGGAGTCTTCCGTGAGCACAAAGAACTACATTCCACTGCTGGAGGAGAACTCCTTCCTTCCTGCTACCACAGCACTCAACAAGACTGTGCCCTCTTCTAAACCTGCTTCCCCAGGATCAGTCCTGGCTCGACCATCAGTGATTTGCCACACAACCGTGACTGCATTGAAAGATGCCCCTTTCCATTTTTGCCAGCCAGCAGATGTAGGCCAGACCACGGACCTGCAGCAGCCCCCAGCCAACGGCTTCACAGACAACTCCATCTCCTACCATGAGGACGCATCTAAACTGGGACCTGGTGCAAATGCACAAAGTGGGCTCTTTAACACTCCTCCTCCAACCCCACCAGACCTTAACCAGGATTTTAGTGGATTTCAGCTACTGGTGGATGTTGCACTCAAAAGGGCGGCAGAGATGGAGTTGCAGGCAAAACTTATGACCTAAATCCCCTTCCTTCTCCTTCCCCGTTTTGTTTTTCCAGGCAGGGATCTAACAGCTGTGTGGTTATTGCAACCCACACGATATCAAAAGACTTATCTGCATTATTATTATTTTTTTTTATTAATCTTATTTGCACAAGGGATTGCTGAAATGAAGCTTCCTGTCACTGAGATGGTCTTCAGTGGAATATGGTCATTCCAAGAATTATAAACTTAAAGCTACTGTAGAAAGAAAGGATTGTGTGGTTTTTTTTGTTTTTTTTTCTAATGTTTTCTTTGTAGGTTTTTCATAATGTGAGATGGTTCCCAAGATCATGTGATTTGTTTTTGTTTCTTTCAGACTGTGCAATATCTAGTAATGATATAGAGTCTTCTTATCATTCCCATGTGGAACAGAATATACCGACACGCTGTCTAAAATAAATTTTCAATTTTTTTAACAATATGAACTTGGATGATTATGCTTTTTTCCCGTAATGTAATAAAATATTTTCTTTAAAAATGGATGCATACAGAGTATTTTGTTGAATATGAGCTTTGCCGAAAACGGAGCTTTACCCTTGAAATAAACTGTAGCGAGAAATATTTTTTTGAGCTCATACTGACTTTGTTTGGTTTAGAGAGCTACGCTAGCAGTTGTTGTTCACCAGATGTTTAAAGGAATGCTGAAATGTGGGCCAGAAGTACCTGACTCTGTTCTGCTCTGTTGCAATTTTTAAAGGGGCCAAAGGGAACTATATAGTCAACTTGCATTAAATTTCAGAGGGAATGTCTTAGGCCCCACTAAGAATTTAAGCCTTTGGCTACTAGAAATACCTTAGGGCTGGGAGATGTAACAGCCCGTGGGTAGCTTCTTCTGAAGATGAAATAAGGCCAGACAAAAGCTTGGGGTTAGTGCTCTTTGCAGGTCTTTGTGATACAACTTCTAGACATTGCTGCTTACGAGCAAGTTTGGAGGGGGTCCCCAACTTTTCTTGGGCTATTAATGACAAGATTTTGATTCTCTAATTCTAGGAGACTGGCACAGAATAGATGATATATTAGGCTGGAATTTGAGTTTTGGGAACCAGATCTTCGGGACACCAGACAGTTGATTTAAGCTTTAAGATCCTTGCAGTATTTGGATGTATTGTAGCTAAAGGAATCTGAGTTCCTTTTCAGAACAGGACTTGGCTATCAAAATGACATACCACTTCTCAAAAATGGGGAGACTTGTAGCTCATATTTCAGTTTATTTGAATGTCAATCACCCACCCTTATCCTTCTAACAGCAGTGAAACAAGAGATCCTAGGAGAAAAAAATGGGTTCTGGTTAATCCTTAAAAACAAACCTGTTGTCTGTTCAGGGGATGGGGGAGGGTTAAGCAGGAGAGCTGGCAAACTTAAGGCTATCCTTAGGAGTAGAAGATTGCGATAGTTGATGTGTATGTGCTGTTTTATTTTGCTCTTGTCCTTTTTCTGTCACTTAAAAAAAAAACTCCCTTTGTCCCTCTGGAGTACTCTCTGGATTTCTACCCAACTTCTGCTCCTCTTAAACCTCAAAGTTTAAAATCAATGGCTGTATGTTTTCAAAAGCAAATAATAAACACTGTTGGTGAAAATAAGGCTCTCTAGGGCCATCATATACTGTATGAACATAGGATTATGTACAAAGAAAAAGAAGTATTTTCTATTGAAATGAACCTGGAAAAATAATTCTGAACATAGCTAGAGATAGCTATACACTTCGAGGAATAGCGTAGAAGTTCAGAAAGAGCTGTGTGTCATTTCTCTCCATGTTTAGACACTGTACTTCATCCTGTTAGGTATCTCAAAGGAAATAACCTATGCACGCTTTTCTGGCTACTTGTAAAACAAAGTGGAAGTACACCTCTCTGTAATTTGAGGTCTGTGTTGAAGGAAAAATCGGGCCTTTTGTGGCATAGATTCTTGCCCTCAAAGGCTGCTGGGGAGACTAATTTGGTGCCTTCTTTGCTAAAGGTTTATAAGTTGCTTTCTTGTCCACATGCAAGACAGAAAGATTTTTATTAAAACGCCCAAGTATCAAGCACTGGCCAAAATAGACAACCTCAAGCAAATATTTGAGTTGTTTAATCTGAGTCGTTTGACTTTTTCCTTCATTTTTCAAAGCAGGTTACTAGTGTGTTGAGGGGTAGAGGAGAAGTGGGGGGATAAGATCATTAAAGGGTTCTCAGAGATCCTTACTCTTCATTACTCTGCCCTTAATACAAAATGTCAGCTAGTTTAGGGGAAAAAAATGAGCTTTGCTTGCTGAGCTGACCAGTTCTGTAATTCCACTAAAACAGCTGTAGTAATGAAAATAGGATGAGGAAGAAAACTGTTGCCATTCAGATTAAAACAGTTTTCACTGAAAGTAAAAGGCCATGGTCTTGGTGCAATTTTTATTTATTTTCATTTATCTTTATGCCACACAAAGTGGCATTAGTGTAACTGAGAACTAAACTCTGCACCTGTGATGATTTCCTTTCTGTTGACTGACTTATCCTGGGGACTTCATTTGTGACCGATCTTGCTGGAGGCCAAATTTTTTTACTATTATTATTACTTGTTAAGGTTACACCTAGAAGTTCAGCTATAGTCAGAAGCCAAACCCCTTTGGCTGAGTAGCACCTGGCACACAGAGACAAAGCTTTTCCCTACCCTCAGGTGTTATTTAACTTGGAGGAAGAAAGTGACTCATATTGAAGTACCACTAAAATAATATCAAAAGGGAGTTTCTGCTTTCCTGTAATCTAGCACTGATAGATTTGGTTCAGGCTATTGAAGTTTGCCTGAGTCTATTCTTTCAGAGCAGAAACTTAAAGTAACTCCAGATAAAATTATCGAGGTTAGATTTAGGACATCAGGTGGAGCTAGGATTCAGAACCGAGCAGGAGTCCTAATAACTAATGAATCAAAGGCTTCGTGTGCCAGCAACTCATCCCTGCGAGAACAAAAGGAAAGTTTATTTCTGGAAATGTGTTTGGCCATGGAATGGGGGGGGGGGAACAGTAAAAAGAAACAATGAGACAACAAGAGCAGTTTTGCTGTTCTTGCTGCAGTGATAAACCTAATTGCAAAGCAGCTATGTCAGAAATGGACCTCTGCCTAAAAACACAAACTTGGAATGATTCAAAAGAAATCACTGCCGTGCTTTACTAGAGACCATGTGGTCCATCAGCAGAGCGTAAGTGACCTAAGCAGGATGACAAATCTGTGCCAGTGAAAACAGCTCACACGCAGACTTAGTCAACCTTGTTTTCATGGCTTTTGTGTCTTGTAAACAACTTGGGGCAGCTGCATGTGATAAATCTCTGTCTGCGCTAAGCAGAAATAATTACGACAGGGAGGGAATCTCGCGTCCGGCGACTCCGTGTGTGTGTGTGGGGGGGGTGTCTTGCTGGATGTTTGGGGACTTGCGGTGTTGCACGCACTTCCTAGCTTTTGTCGTGAGGTCAATGTACATGTCTATAAACCTGCTGAAAGCGTAGCAGCTGGCCTCGTGTGTTCAGGGGGAGGGAAGGGGTGCGGAGGAGAGCATGGAGCCAAGGAGTGCGCGATAACTGTCTTTGGGTCCGCCGCTCGCGGGCGGTCCTGGCTCGGCTGCTGCAAGGGATGCAGCCTCTGCTCTGGCTGCAGGCTGTCGGAGGGGCACAAGTACCAACCTCCCTGGGAAAAGGGTTGCAGGAGAGAGTAAGCAAAACCTGGGGGAAAGAAAATGGCTTGCTGAAATTTTGTGTGTGTGTGTGTGTGTGTGTGTGTGTGGCCTGGGTTGTAGGCGGGGGGAGGGGGATGATCACAGTTGTCCTCTTGGAGAGGAGGAAAGCATGCGCCGGGAAAGCCAGCCAAAAAAGAGGTGTAGTGCAGCTTGCAGTCTAGGTGCACTCTGACCCTGTTGAGTGTTACTTTCATACCTGTATCTGGGTCATTTGCAGTTAACTGTGTGCTGCCTGTCAAAGTCTGTTTTCATCAGTTGTGTATCTCACAGCACTTCATGCTGGTTCTTGGGGTTTTTTTTTTTTTTTTGGTTGTTGTTGTTAACTCTTATAAACCTATTCCTGTAGTACTTCATACATCTTTTAAAGCCCATTTTCTTTTCTTTTCTATTTTTTTTCTTCTTCTTTGTATATTGCAGTTGTCAACTTTCCTCCTGCCTTTTGCCAGACAGGGATCATTGGCATAAATACAGTGCATCTTTGCTCTTCAGGACATTATTGTTTTAAGTCTCTTGTTCACCAACTGCTTGAGTTCTTGTGTGTTCGTCCTGTTTCACTGGTTTAGCGGGCTTGTCCATAAGCTCCAGTGCTCAGAGTAAAGGCAAAGAGATTAGATTAGCTGCTCTCTCTAGCAAAACGTCACTTAAAGCTGTCACTACTCTAGACATAATAATAATTGAATTTACATGTGCTATATGCAGTTCAGTGTCTGTTCTGCTCCCTATTGTAACAATGAGTGTCTGGAGTTCTGCAAACCATTGACGACAAGAAGCACATGAAATGATCCTAGCCAGGCTATAAACTCAAAACTCAGACTACCTTCTTCATCTAAGTTTTGCAGAAATTCCTGCTGACAGCTCAAAGCCATGGCATTTAGCCATTTTGCTCACTTTTCCCTTTGAGATAGTGGCTTTATTTGCCTTAAAATTCCCCTGTTTTTCTAAAGCAAAAAATTGAGGCTCAGCTCTGAGGCACTGGGTGTGGGAGTAAAGCTGTCAAGTGTCACAAGTCTTGCTACACAGGCCTGCAGACTAGCATAGCTTCCTGCAACAGGTAAAACGTGCACGACCCTTTGTAGCACTGCAGTGCCGCTGTGCTGCGTAGCATGGATAGCGTGTCCTGAGGCTGATGCAGACCTGCGTAAGTCACATCTGCCTCCCAGCTAACCCCTGTCCCACCGGATGCCATGTTTTCTGCCACATTTTGTGTTTCCACCGACAGACAGAAATAGATGCGTTGAGCTCTCAGCTGCTTACACCCATGCATAACACACCTTTAAGGATGCATCCATGTAGCAGTTCTCTGAGTTGGTGACTTAACTGGGAGCCCCAAGTGGCTGCTTATGAGGAGGGGCTGAAAGAAACTATCTAATCCTGTTTACTCTTGGACAATGTGTCTTGGATCACAGACCAAGGCTGTGGCTGCTTTCTCTAATTGCAGCCTACCCAGTGCCCACCCTGGGCAAAGAGCCCTGTCTGTAGGTGTGTAACAATGTGACCTGCTCGGGGTCAAGAGCTCCTTGTCTGTGCATTTAAAAACCCTGCATGTGGTTTTTGTTGTGAGGTTTTCAGCTGATGATGAAGAAGATGAACTTGATTGCAGAAAGAGCGGTTTGACCCCAGTGCTGCGTGTTTTGCAATGGGTGTATGTGGCCGTATGGCTTCCCTGATTCTTTCACTCTCTGCCTCGCAGTCATGCAGCTAGGCAGTATGGTGCTGCAGGTGCTCCTGGAGCTCCTCCACCCAGGACTTTTCACAGGGGGGCAGAACTCAGCTTCTTTTTGGAACTATTCATTATTACTAGTAGTAATGAAACAATTCCCAATCGTGAGGCCTTTAATACTACCAGAATAATATTCAATAAATATGCAGAAAACACATAGTCCTACCTCTAAAGGTCTTACAGTCTAATATCTCTTTGGGAAACCATATGTCATACACTTCAAGCTTGCTCCTGCTACTCCCCAACAAATAAATGCTTAGAGATAGAGAGACTTACGTTAGGGATAAGCCCCTCAGTTTGTTTAACTCATGTGTCCTATCTAGTATTCAGCATAAAACTGAATATTCTTTCCTATTTTAACTCTGCCTCTAGTGTCCTAGGTCTTTTGCAGGAGCAAAATTGCTTTCTGTTGATTGGTGAATAGATCTTAGTGCTCGGCTAGGGGCTTTCAGCCTTTTGAGCTCTCCTTTAGAGATCGTACTTTGCCACCAGTTTATAGATTTGACCAGGACTATTTTTTTAAACAGAAATCACTTGACCAATTGGGGGAAGAACATGATGTCCTCCAGCTTGCTTTTACGACTCTGTGTAGCTTGTCTTGAAAGTTGTTCTGGATGCCGGACACACCACTGCTGGTAAGGATCGCAATGGTTTTGTAATTTTACTGGATAAGCATTCAAGCTGTTTTGCCAGAGCCTGTAATTTCACTTCCTTTTCTAGCCTGCAATGTTCTGATTGCCTGACCTTGTGTTGAATGTCTGTCTTTGTTTTCTTTTTTACTTCTAGTATCATTCCTTGTTTGAACTCTCCTTCTATCATCTCTCTCCTTGTTTTACTTGAGAGCGCTTATGTAATATTATGCATAGTCCGTTTCACGAGGTTAGAGATTATTTTGACTAGTTTGGTACTGTTTTGAAAGTCATCTGATCCTTACTACCCCCACTAAATTAACCACAGCAGCAGTTCTTGCTCTGATGCAAACAAATCAGCTTGTGCTAAAGAGAGAAAGCACATCTTGCCTGCATAGTTAGTTTGTTTTTTTTCTAACTTCTGCTTTCTGTGCTGTGACAGAGATAAATGTAAAAAAGCAGCAATTAGCAATAAAATCAGTCCAGCATTTTTAAAAACTGAAATTTAGCGTTAGCTGATGGCGTTTCTAATTTCAGCACAGGCTTCGGACTCTGCGGCGCTTCTCCAGGTAGACTGCCCCCCAGGTCAGGTGCAAAACAGCCATTTCTACACCAGCCTTCACTAAAAGATTAGTTGAGGTTATTGTATTAAATGCTACTTAGGCAGTTGCTGCTGTAATTCATTATTCCTGATAAATTCGGCTGGCTTGCTTTCAGCCCAGGTACTTTCAGTGATGTACTGCCAACTATCTGCAAGGGCTCCCTCAAAATTTCATCCTCCTTAGCTGGGGATACATGGAAAAAAACCCTCCTTCCTTGTAAATATCTCCCCTTAGCAGGTAGCTTTATACCTGCAAAGTGCATATTGTGTGTCCTCCTACCCCCTTCCCTCTAGCAGCCCGGCCCCCCTTGACGCCCCGCTCCAGGCTGTCCCTGCCCAAGCGGCTTCGGCCACCGTCACCTCCTTAGGGGCTGCCCCGGGGCCGACCCCACGTCTCCGGAGGCGGTGGCAAGTGCTCGGCTGCCGCAGGTCCCCTGCGCTGTGTGGTCAGCCGAGGGACGGACGTGCTCTGGGTCTCTCGGAGATATATTTTTACTTCCCACCTACTTTGTGCTTGATGCTTGCAGGGGGTGGAGGTCCCAGACGCCCTCCGAAGGGCGAGGGGCATCCCCGCCATGACCTTTTTGGGCCCCCGGAGGAGGCGGTGGGGGACACGGGCATGGAGGTGTCTCCGCGGAGAGCTGGCGCTCTGCCCTGCCCCGTCTCGCTCCCTCTCTGGTGCAGGAAACGTGACCCCGGCTCGTCGGGCTCAGAGGGAGCGTGACCTGAGACGCTCCGCTTCCCGGAAGGTTTCCTCTGTTCCCAGCCTCCAGCCCTCTGGCACGCGCCTTGTCCTCCGGCTGCCTCAGCCGCCACCGGGGCCGATCAGCCGCCGCAGCCGCCGGCGGGGAGTCGCGCGTGAGCCGGGGCAGGAGCCGCCGGCCGGTCCCCGGGGTGCCGCACGGCTCAGGCAACAGCGAGGGCAGAGCCAGCCCTCCCCCCTCCCTGTGGGATATGCTTCCTGCCCTAGGAAATCCCCGCTGCAAGGCAGCCTGGGACACTGACCTCAGGGATTTTAAAATGCAGGCAGAGAGTGCTGGCTGGGTTCAGGATGAGACCAAGGGGTTTCTAGCAAGCCTAAAAAAAAAATTACAAACCTTTCAATTATGCGTAAAGAAAAAAAAATCTTTGCACTCCTCAGCTATGTCATTTGTCTGAACTCACTTTCTTGGGATGCGTTGGGGTTTGATCTTTCAGGAGTGACATCTGAAAAGCCCACGTGTAAAAGCTTACCCGTTCCAGTGACAGCATTGTGAGCTGCCTTTGATCACCTAAATTGTTGAACCATGACTACATGTTGCCCAAGGACTGCAGAAATTGTATGTGCACTTCTGCAAATTTATGCAGAAGGGACTGTTTTACTGGGCTTGCTCTTCTAGCCTGGGGAATGAAGATGGCTCTTGCCGAAACCTTTAGCTTATGGCTTGCAGCTGAATTGTTCAGCAAGCTGGACTATCTTCTGTGTCCACATCCTGCGCGTTCCCACGGCATCTTCCCCTGCTGTCAGCGTGGCCCCAGACTGCTCAGGGCCCAGTTGTGCAAGCCTGGAGTGGTGAGATTTTTCCAGAGCTCTTCCCATGGACGCTGGTGGCATTTACAGGCGGAGAGCTTGCAAGCCGGGTCCTTCGGCTGCATTTTTCTCCAAACAGTCACGGAGATTGCAACGCTCATGTTTTGCCTCTAAATCCCCATGACTCTTGCTGGGTGGGGGATAGTTGCACGTGGGTGGTGGGGGAATCTGATGGTGAGAGACAAAACAATTTCTTTGGGAGCCTTGAGGAGAGCCAAGGCTGCGCCGGAGCCCGGCCGAGGCAGGACGCACAGCCGCAGCTGGGGAGCCGTCAGGCAGGGCTTTGACTTTGTGTAAAATGTGGATTTTCCTCTTTCCCAGACTGGGGAAAGAGTTTGCAAACCCCCATGAGAGGCAGGTTGGGCGCAGCACATCTGTTGCTGCATTGGTGGCGGCGCCGCTCCACAACTGGCTCAGGGCAGCGCTAGAAACTGCCCCCCCGCCCCCGCTTTGTTGTTGTTTTCTTTGGTGCGTGAACCCAGTGACATGACACTGGACTTTGGGACATCGCTCAATTTACGTTAACTCGCACGTTAGAGAACCTGAGCCGCACCGCGAAAGCGCAGGGTGAGCTGTGCGTCCCCCAGCCGCTCGGCGAAGCCCCCCGCGCCGCACCACGCCGGGGCTGCAGTGCCACTGCTGGGGCACGGCCTCCCGCTCTTCATGGCCCGCACGCGTCGGGCAGGCAGCAAACTGCACGCGCTGAAATGTGGGGCAGCGCTACCGAAACTGGGTCCAAGTTTGTTTTGGTGGCTTTTTTCTTCTTTTTTCTTTCCCCTCAGCAATAATCCCTAGCCAATGGGCGAGCTTGGGCCGCTGGACTTTCCTACCCCTCGTGATTCACCGCAGTAGTCACAAAGGTAGAACAGACATCTGGCCCTGAACTTTTTCACTACAAGGGAAACAAGGACTTTGCACCGTCTGCCACTCTCAGAGTTTCCAGCTCAGTCTTTTCTCACGTGCGAAAGGACGCCGGGTCAGTGGAGACCGTAGCCCGCCTCAGCCAGTAGAACCCCACTGCCGGCACCAGCCCTCGCTCTTGGCCTTTGCCCGCCCCTGAGGGAGGCAGCGCTCCTGGGGAGAACTGCGACCTTTTAGGAAACCGAAGGCTATAACGATGGGGGGAAGGGGAAGACTAACGATGCTTTCGGGCCCCCACACCAGACCCTTCGGATTTTTTTTTTGCTGTTTTTTTGCGCTTTTTTTTTTTTTTTTTGCTTTTTTTCTGTTTGCACACAGCGGCCTCCGAAGCTTGGCTTTGCACCAAAACCCATTCCTATAGTGTCTGCTCACACTGTATATACATATATATATGTCATTATTAACTCACCTGATTCCTGCTGTGGGTTTCTGCACAGCTGCTACCTTCCCATAAGGCCTGGAGTGAGTTTAAATGCCACGTTCCCGCTGGGGAACGGCGAAGGGATATCTGCTGGCTTGTGCTCGGTCACCGCTACCTGGCAAAGGTTTGGTGACGGTTTCGGCTGAACCTGTGAGAGCGTGTTTTCCTTGCCGTACGGTATGGCTGCAGCAAAAGTACTGGATTTTGTTTTTACCAAAAGGTTAATTCTTAGTCAAGGTGATAACGTCCTTGGGTCAAGGGCTTTGCCTCCATAGCCCCTTGTGGAGGAACTGCTCTCCTGGTAGCAGTAACAGAAGGGTCATGCTCATTTATGGGACTTTAAATCATACAATTCATGTCCAAAGGCAGCTAACAAATTCACAGCAGATAGCTCAGGCACGGGGCTCCTTCTTGGGCTCTAAACACTGCAAGACAGAAACCATCAATATCCCTGTGCCGCTCAGCCCAGCGCAGCCCTGCTTCCTGAGCTGGAGCTGTGGGGGCGTGGTAATGCAAATATTAAATCACGCTGGATACCTGCCTACGATATTTATAATTTCACAATAACTGCCTGTATCCAATGCTGTGGATTTTGACACGTAGTGCTGGAACTAAAGGCACTAAAGGTCAGGAGTTGTGATACAGCCCCTCGATCAGCCCATGTTTTGCCTGTCACGCTTGTATCGTGGTGGCTGAAATCCTTTTAGGTGCTGGGAATATCCACCAGAAGAGGCTTCTTAGCAGGAGTAGTGAGAGAAAAAGTACATTCCTGTGTGAGCTGTCACCAGATGTGCAAAGGACTTTGTATGGAAAAGGCAGAAAAAAAAGCATTAAAAATACCATTGTCATGTTGCCCTCTGGGTTGACACAAATGTGACACAAGAGAAGAATTTGGCTTTTGCAGTTTCATGTTTCCTTGACATTTTGTGAGAGGGAGAAAAAACAGATCCAACTTCTGCCCCCAGTTATAACGCTGCAGATCCAGAGCAAATGTAATACCACTTGCTTCTGAGGCACGAGAGCAGAATTTCACGTTCTCTGTCAAAAACTCTACTGAGAGAGATAGCCAAGGTGTGAAGAGATTTGAATAAAAGCTGGATGATTTGGTTGCTAACCCTCTGGTCCCAGGTGGGGGTAATTACCGGTATTGAAGCAGATTCGTTCACCCTGCTCTGACGGGATTTCTGAATTGGCATCAGTGCAAGGTAAGGCAGAAATATGTAGCTCCTATAGCGTAATGTCTTTCCACTAAGGAAAGTGCTGTGAAAGGACATTCCCAGACAGTGGCATCTTTGCTGTTACTCAGCTGATGGATGGTGGCTGTAGCCATTGGCCCGCATGATGCCGGTGGGGCAGCGACTTGTGCCAACACCCACGTCACACGCGCTTGACACGTTGGAAAGCTTTGGACCGTTAGCATTAAGTTCACACATGCTATTTGACATAAAAACATTTCCAGCTAAAAATTATTACAGAATAGCTTGATACTGACTCACGCAACTGTTGACAAACAAATTCTGCTTGGATTTAGTGACAAACTCTGGAGGCTTTAGCAGGTTTTCTTTGTTTTGGCTTGGTTTCCTGTTTTTACTTTCAGCCTTCCACTACCAAGAAATATTTTAGCTCTGAGAGGACAAGCACAGAGCGTGGGCTGCTTCCTACCTGAAATTTCAGCATTGCCCAGGAGAAGCAAATTCAAGTCATTGCAATAAAATGCTGTACTGCACGCACATCGCATTTTTCCCTTTCATAGGCAAGTACCAGGCTATTAAGCAAAGGACAAGGAATGAGTGAAGTGTACTGCAATTTGCTAACGTGTGGCTGTGTTCCCGGTTCCATGTACGTTCTTGCGGACAGACAGCAGTTGTCACGATGCTATTGCCAGGAAAGACGTAAACAAAAGGAAACCCTTTTATTGGCTGAAGCATTACAGTAATAATACAAAATAGTACTTCATAGAGTCTTTCAAGTTGGTACATGCTACCTTTTTATCAGCAGTGGTACCTGCTGTATATTTTTGTACAGTTTCATTGACATAAATTGCCTGGTTTTACTTTTTTTTTTAATCACAACCATATTTACTATGTAGTGAGTCAGGGCAGTGATCTTGCTCTTGCATATGATTGTGACTTAAAATGAAAGTGTTTCAGGCATAGCTCTTCGGGCTTGCTTGGAGGTTGACAGTGGACGTTTTCCACGGAAGTAACTGAAGGTTCATCTTTATGTGTTGGCAAAATTCCAGAACAGGCAATTACGCTGCGATGAAATTTCTTTCCTTTGCTAACAGTGTAAATGCAACTGCATAACCTCACTAAAAAGTCAAACACGGCTGTTTACACTGGATTAAAACAGTTGCTAGCGAGATGAAAGCAAGATCCGTCCTTTCATACTCTTCTTTCCCACCACGAAGGCTTACTGCGTGGTAGTAACATCCAGGAACTGACCTGAAATTGTTGAGTAATGTTATTTGTGTTAAATACATGCCACGTTCTCCAGGAGCTGGCGTTGTTTCAGTAGCGCGTGACCAAGCGCTGCCTGGTGCAAGCCCTGGCATCGCCCAAGGACTTGCAGCTCCCTGCCCTCAGCCGGAGGCCCAGGGCCTGCTGGAGGCCTTGGTGCTGCCCTCATGCATTTGAGGCTTGCAATTTGAGGCATAAATGGTTGTTATGGTGGCACTGATGCACCGGTAAGGGATGCAGGATATTTAGAAACTATTTAATGAAACAGATTCTTAGGAAATAGGTTTTACAGCTTTGAGAGGGGAAGGAATGTTCACTCCCAGCTGTAGCTACAGGTGGTGACAGCAAACACTTTGGGCATGGGTAACATTGTTGCAGCTTTGGTGGTGGTATCCCTGCTCCTCCAGGCAGGCCCAATGCTTCCCCCTGCTTTTCTCCTTCCCTAAGGCCAGCGGGGACTCTCTTTTGCAGCGCAGCAGGATGCCTTAGCAGTTTTGGTACATTCTTTGGTACATTTTGAGCTGCCTGCCTGCAATTTTTCCCTTTCGCTGTCAGTCAATGTGTGGAGGGATGAGGAGCAGCACTCACTGAGGTGCATCCGTTTCCCTTTAGTTTTGGCAAACCATGTGTATGTCAGTCAGGCCTATCTACAACTTAAGAAAGCTCAGGATTGTTTTTCTCAGATGGTAGGAAACTTCTTTTCCTAAGAGTGGCAAAAAAACTGGAGCATAGTGAGTTATTATTACTAACACTTATTCAAAAAAAAAAAAGAAGAAAAGAAAAAGAAAAATGAACATGCTATGAGATGACAAATAACATAGCCCAAATCATGCAGTGCATTGACATCTTAGTGCCACATACTTTCTAGAGCTCACGCAACCGCGGAAGGAAAGATCACAGTTCTGGTTCCAGGACTGCAGCAGCCCAGCACCGAACACACACTCAAGAAGTAATTTCAGATTGCAGTTCTGAGCACCGATAGCCAGTACGATAGTAAAAATAAGCCATGCTATTTCAAGGACATACTTTTGATAGTTCTTTCTCTAAAGTTAAATGCAAGGGAAGACTGATCAGCTTAGCATTCCCCCTGTGAAATAGGCTAGCTATATAGGAAGGTGTTACCTTTTACTATTTAATGTTTAAGTCCCTAGTTACAGGCTCCGAACTAGGATGTTTGCTTCAGCACACGGTTGTTTACACAAGTGACTTATCTTACCTTGGTGAGATATTTGATACCCATAAAATATCCTTCACATTCTGCCCTGCTGCTTTTTCTTTTTTATTTGGCTCCGTGCAGGGCCCACCCCTTTCCCTGACCCTTCGACAGCCTTAAAACGTAGCAGAATGGCAGCTTCCATAAGACATGGAGACTGTGCAATGTTTGTGCTCTCCAGAGGCTCTGACACACTCCAATATTTCTCTTCTGTCAATAGAGCTGGCAAAATCCATAATTGCTTCCATTCTGCTTGGCTAAAAGAAAGGAAAGCGCCAGGCACCCAGCCACGGGGACTGCTCTACGCAGAGTAGCCGCAGTGAAGAGGAGTCACCCACAGCAGGTGATGGCAGTGTCACAGCTCTTTTCTTTTTTTTTCTTTCTGTCTTTTTTTTCCCTTCTTCTTACCCTTCATGTGTGTTGGTTTTTTTTCCCTGGGTGGAGCACAGTCGCTGAGGTGACGACTTACCTGCCACAGCTCGGCAGATAGCAATCTTGAACTGACAGAGTGTTAACACAATGCCCTGGTGGAGCTTTCCTGTCTCTAATTTCTATGATTATGTTGTTACTGGATCAGTGAAGAGAACCATGAAAAATACAATTACCAGGAAGCCCTGCTCCTCTCCGTGGCGCTTTGTCCCGGTGCAGACCAGGCACGTGACCCGCAGGGAAACAAGAAAACCTGCTGGATTCACTGGTACTGCAAAAAGGGTGCTGCCCGCCAGTCGGGCCCAAGCGTGGGAAAGCTGGACCGCTGGCTGAAAAAGCCAGCCACATCATGTTTTGCAGCTGGTGTCCACACAGATCCCGATGAATCAAATGATAGCAGCTACCTTGTCTCGCTACCATGGCGGTGGAGCAGGAGCGTGGACGAGGGACTGTGAAACCCTCCCTTTGGCACTCAAAAGCCAGGGGAATGGCTGTGCATGAGTTTGGGGTGGTGAGACAGTGATTTTTGTAGGTGCTGCATGGCTAAAGGGCAGGGGCACGGAGACCTTTGACTGTGGGTGCAGGTCCTCGGCTCGCTCGGCGCAACCCTGCCTGTTCCCCCAGGCTGGCCGCTGACCGGAGCACTAACCCGCGGCACAGGGACAACCCGTGGCGCAGAGAGGGACGTGGCCCCTCTGCTCGGCTAGCCCTGGCACCAAGTCGCTCTGCCTCCAGAGGGCTCGAAGGGCAAGAAAAAGCGCGCCTGCGCTGTGGTTTGACTAACGCCAGGCTAGTTTCGGTAGACAAGGAAGCGAGAGGTGCCAGTTTTCGCCCAACCTGCTTGTAGGACGCCGAAGTACTAAATCATTCATAAAACATGAAAGAATTGAGTATGATACCCTCATTTAGGGGGTGCTTTCTCACCCCTCAGCTGAAGCATCAACCAAAGACTCCAGCGATAAATGCCAATGGCAGCTGAACTGCCAAGATTTTTATCAAGAATTGCTATAAAAAATATTCGCTCAGTGTCAGCACCAGCTCTCAGCAGCTTTGAGAGGTTAGCATGCTCCAAGATGATGGTGGAAATTTATTATTTGCTTACTAGCGGTGCTGGAATGAATAACCAGAGCAGGAGAGAGCAGCCCTTGGCAAACAAACTGACAACAAGCTATGCTTATGGGAAAGGCTCACGACTCCATCTGGAAGGGAACAGTGAGCCTTAATCAGCATAAAGTTTACCTTCAGTGAGTATGAAAGGAAGGGCTATAAACCACAGTTTCGACTTCCTTTTTCTTCAGCAGGAGAGCAGTCAGAAACATATCCGCTATTTCACATCACCTGATCCACGCTCAATGCAAAAAAATCTCAGCCACCTCAGAAATATTTTTAAATCAAAAAATGTTTTTCTTCATCTCTGTTTATCACTTTATCGGGGAACAGTGAAAGCGTAAATCCCAGCAGATGAAGGGCAATCCCACATCTCAGTTGGATCTTTTCAACCAGCAGTTCCCCTGTCTATAGATCACTGGCACAAATCTCTGCAGCCTTCCTGTGCTGAGGGTCTAAGAGCTGGCAAATGGTACCTTGTGCAGCACTGGCATGTTATTAATATAATTATTAGGCTCAATAGATTGAAATATGGCAAAATACTAGCATTTGTTGGTGTAGCTATGAACAAGATCAGCAGGGAAATATTACTGCAGGATTAAGAGGCTTCTTTGTTATACACATTGGGAAAAATCCAGGACTGCAGCGAAGGGAAAGTCGTCTCTCTCTGCCAGGGAGCTGTTTAGCCCATGATGTTTCAACCAGCATCGGAGATAAGTACAACATTAAGGGAACTAGTGCGGTGAAAAATAAACAGACTTAGGGTTTCTCTTTTTTTTGCTTCTTTTGAAGTGACTAGCGTAACTTCTGTCATCTTCGGTGGGGTTCAGCCAGACGCCACGTAGCACTGCCTTTGAAGAGTTTTCTAAGGATCAAGGCCTCGGGCGCGGGAACGTCTGCGCCTGCGGGTAACTCGGTGCAGATGAGCCCTTCCAGCGCGCTCAGCGGGGCTTTTCGTGTGAGCCCTTGCAGGACCGAGCTTAAGCAAAGAGAGCTTAAGAGAAACACTCCGCTTGGTGCGCTTTCATCCTAGACCACATCAAAATGAAACTTTTTTACAGTTCTGGGAGAACGAATTTGCATTGAAAACCCACAGCTCTTACAAGCAGTGCATTAATTATTTTATTAATTTGCTCTTTTTACATTATGGGAAACATTCATCTATTTACATTTTCCTGTCCACACACAAACTAGATATAGATAATCCTATGAAAACCCAAATCACTAAGCCATAAAAACACTCTCCTCTGTCTAAAGGCTTTCCAATTTGTATCTTTTGTTTCAAATCAAGAAAACAGTTTCAAAATCACTTTTGGGAATGCAGGTAGGCCAGCAATTTACATTCCGGTTACTTAAAATATGCATTTGACCTTTTTTTTTAAAAAAAGAAACAATAAAATCACAAAAATACAGTTTAAATTAAAGTGATAGTGCACATCAAAACATTAAGGGAACATCAATAAATAAACTGAAATATATTACAAATAAATTATTTCTATTTACCTTTTCAAATATTAAAAATCTTTAATCCATTTCTTCATCTTTCTTTACAAAAAGATTATGAGAATTTTATGGAAACATCTGCAGAAAATATAATAAATACTTTTTTTTTTTTAACTTTTGAAGCAGGAGACAAAAACAACCTTTTCTAAAATTTTCCCCCCAGAAAAAAAGCAACATGTTTGTAGCAAAGTAAAACAGAATATAGGCATTTTTAATTTACACTGGGCAGATTAGACTGAAAACAGATTGGTACAAACTATACCAAAACAAATGATAGAGCAAATATATTAGTATTAGTGTTGGTAAATGAGTCAAGTGGTTAACTAGTGGCATTCTAGGGGCAGAAGTACAGTATTTTATTTTAAATTTACTGGTCCTGGGTGTACCTTTTAGATTTTGCTAAAAAGCTAAGCAGGCATCATAATGCCCTCTCCAGAGCCAAATGAACTAACAGGCATTCAGCTAAGAATAGATTTATTTAAAATACATATGAAAAATATTCTATGATATACAAATACAGTAATTGGTAATGTACAAGACAAAATAGTCTTCGCTTTTCTGTGTGTGTGTGTTTTTTTTTTTTAGAACTTGCTAGATATAAATTTCTGTAGCCACTTGTCAACCACAATCTTAACTCATCTTTCATAAAACATTCACAAAATGAAATAATCTCCAAGAGCTGTGAATGTGGACTCTCACCTGGATACTGCTTTGTATATTTTAGTACAAATGAGTTCCAAATAATTAATACTTAACATGACAATACGCTCAAAAGTGGCAGTTGGCACTATTATATACTGCAAACAGTGTGATCTTTCATCGCTGCTAAAAGTTAAATGAAGTTTTTTAAAACTAGCAAACACACTGGTATTCAAATGCTTAGCGGGTCAAACCTTTCAAGGCTCCTGTAACACAAAGCACTCGAGGGTTACACTGGATTTCTGATTACTCTAGTTAAAAGTCTTTTATATATTAAATTATTAGCCCTTATCTTGTAAACCACAGCGGTAAATATTTGTGCCCCGTTTATAAAGACATAGCTCAGATATCAATGGCTTTGAGAGGTAGCAAATTCTCTAGTGGTTTTAGTATGCTTTCATGGAAATGTTTGGTGCCAGAACCTATTACCTCTCCTATTTTCTTAAATAAAATTAAATTAGCACCTGGCTATGATGTTGTAGTAAAAGAAGCTGTCTGGTGCGACCTTGATGAACGGTTTTAGCAAGAGTGTAAGTTTTCGATGACAACTTCAAATGCTTTAGAAACACGAGCTACAAAAGTGTGCCGACCACGCCGTGGGATGCGTCACAGTTGGCCCGTTCACACTGCTTTAACAGCTAAGGGCATTTAAAGTCAGCTCTGGGCTGGTGTCACGCACACTGTGCCCCTCCGTCGGGGGGATTGGCCCCTGCGCCTGTTCCCGTGCAGAGACGGCGGCAACTTTCCTCTCCTGCGCATGCCTGGCTCTACTGCGGCCCCAGGGGCAGTGATGGCGAGGGCTGGCGGAGGAGAGCAAACCCACCAGCGCCAGGGCAGCGCTCCTCTGCCGGGCGCCCGGCACGGCCGCGCCAGCCAAACCAGCTCTCGGCAGGTCTGCTTTCACCAGCACACGCCAGCTGGGCTTGCGTGCACGCATGCACACACACACACATGCACACGCAACTTGTTTTCGGCAACATGCTTTCCTAATGTTGGCACGCGAGTGTTTGGTTGGTATTGCTCCCCCTTGGAGAAGCTCAAGGACAAGCTTCTGCCTCGGCCGGGGTGGCCGGGGGCACAGACCCCCCAGGGGATGAACTCTCACAAGCCTTTCCAGCCCCATTGGCTGGGATTTATCCCCAGGACTAAGGAGCTAGTTGGGATGCGTATTTTTGATGGCTGCAAAGCAATGGCAGAAGCCAGGGTAGGAAGGCTTGACGTGAAAAAAAGCTAAGTTCGTATTGATCCCGTAACTTGTGAAAAATGCTTTACTGTTCTTGTTCGGATGGGTATTTTGTATTATTAGGAGGAGACTGAAATAGAAACTTACCCCTAGATATGGCCCATTTGGTGATAAGCGGTCTGAACTGTAGCGTATGAGCAGCTGTGTATTGGGCAAAGCAAGCCTCGCCTGGAAAAGCGTCACAGGTCCCATTTACAGCATTTTGGTTACAGGTGTTTGTGTGTGGCGGTGTGCATGTGTGAGATTGGATAGTCCCACCAAGATTAAGACATCAACAAAACCAAGCTTTTTTTCTTTTTTCTTTTTTTTTTTTAACCAATATAATCCATACAATACAATACAAGAGGAATTGACAATACAGTACAATTTTAAAAATTCTTAATACTTGGACAAGAAAATCCTTCTTTTACATTATCTTCAACTCTCATTACTTCTTATCTCCTTCCTTTTTGCTCTTTTATTGCCTTTCAAAATAGATTATTTCTCTGGAAGATCGAATTTACAATCTTCTGCTGATTGAAATGTTTAAGTCGTGATTGATGAAATAAAAATGAGGCAGTTTGTGCAGCTGTGAGTGTGCAGGTATCTTTCCACAGGATCTTTTCTATCCCTCGCCATCTCACCTGTGGGATATACTTCGTCTTTTCCACCACAAGACCTGTGTTCCTACCCTCCCTCCCCAGCTCCCCACCAAGCCCTCCCTTTGTGACTCCTTAAATTCAGGTGAGAAGATGTGATTCAGAGGTTTAGAATAAAGTGCGCCATCTGCTTTAAAAAAAACAGTAATAAAAAGAAGGGAATCCGAGTCATAGCTCCTTTCATCTTTTATGAGGAAGACGGCAGAGTCCAAAAGGATCACCCTGCATGACTGAAATTTCCAAAATCCCCTACGGTTTGATATTGCTGTACACTAGGTAACAGACTAGCTTTAGATCAACTAAAGACCATGAATAAGTTAAATGGAGCATCTACTGTACAGGTGTGTGTGTGGGTGTGTGCACGCGTGTGTATGGAAGTCGGAGTGCCATGTTTATTTGTTTCAAACAGAAAAAGGATCGTACTCTTTTACATGAGGCAAAGTGGCAGCATCAGTACATGTGACAAAGCATCATGATGACATGGGCAAACCTTTAGGAAGCAAGAGTTAGTAGAGGACATCTCTTGGAGGGTCGACAACTACACCACAGAAGTGGAATTTATGGGGTCATCGGGACCGTGTACAGGGAGCGGGAAGGGGAGGAGAGAGGGAGAGGGAGCGCAAGAGAGGGAGGAAGTACAAATACTTAATGGTGACCTTGAGCAGGAACCTAGAGGGGCAGATTATACATGAGACTTGTCTTGCAAGTGAGAGTCCTCCTGGGTGGATCCCTTCATAGCCTGGTCTGGGCTTCGGGGATGTATATCTCAATGCTTTCGGCGCTCTCGGTAGCTGAGTTCTGCCGGACGGATGCAGCTCGTTTGGCAGCCATCAGCCGTTTCCGGGCTTCTTGACGCTGTGAGCTTTCCAGAGAGCGTTCTCGTATGAGTGGCACCTGACCTTTCGATGGCTTCTTTGGCACTGGAGGAGGGACCCTTCTCTCCTGATCAAAGCAGAAGGTTAATGACATTATACAGCTTCTCAGGGAAAGGTGGGAAAAACTAGGATATGTCAGTAGTTAGAACACACATTTTACCTACGGTTTGTTAGTTCTTATCTGCCTTTTTGTCTTCAGGGAACTGGCTTTTGTATTCAAGGGTTCATAAAAATAGTGTAAGGTTAAAGGAAAGGGTAGTATCGATAGCCGCACCAGTTCTCCGTGGGGACGGTGCGTATGAAACGCCTGGCGCTGACAGGGCCGAAGCTCCCACAGCTAACCACTTAGTGTGGTTCCCCTTGGGGAAGCCGGACGTCTCCTCCTGGCGCCAGCGACTACAAAGGAGAGCATCTTAGACACAACCTGGTACTGCGACTGCGCTTGCACGCGTCTACGGTACAAATCCCGCTCTTGCCACAGCCAGACTAAAATGCCCTGGCTCCTAGACGCACCTTAAGTCTCGTGACCACGCTTGGCTTACGGTAGCAGTGACCTGCCGTGACAGAACTCAAATACACACATTGCCTCGTCCCTGGAAAACAATACGTACATAACACTAGATGGTCTTACGACACTGAGGTATCATGGATTTCATACTCCGAAATGCAGATGTAAACTAGCTGCCTGGAGTTGCTACATCAGGAGCAAAAAGTACATATCTTTATGTATTTTTATAGTGGCTGACTCAGTAACTGCTCAAAGGTTGCACACTTTGGGATCGCACTGTGGAAGCTCATAAACTCTAGCCTTGTGGCAAACAGGCTTGGCAAACTACAATCGGCTACAAATTGAAAACCCGGTAGGAGAAATTTAAAAACCATTCAGAGAACATGCATTAATCATCACTTTGGCAGCTCCAGACACACGATCAATGAGGATATATCCTGGCGTATGCATATAAAGAAAAAAAAAATCAGAGAAGGATCTCTCCCGAAAAGAAAAGTGTATTCAGGTCTGAATTTCAGGCAGCCACAGAGACTTTGTCAAGTTAATTAGATTGTCTTTTAAGTTACATCCCCTTCCAACTGTGAACATGGTTTTTGAGCAAAGGGATTTTATCACACTACAAAGGTCCCATTCTACCCTCTCGTTTGCTCTCATGCTGGTCACAACAGCTTGCATTGCTCGAAATATAAAGGTGCTTAGTTACACTTATTCATACTTTGCTTTTTCTCTCCATCCGAGGATTAATCTACGCTGTTTAAAAAGGGACCCAATGGGAAAGGCCAAAAGCAACTGCAAATATCAATTCCACAGAAAGTTTTTCTTCTTTTTTTTTTGCTTTCATGAAAGGACATGATCCGTTCCATTTAAAATCATAAACAAATGTTCATTGAATGAGGAGCAAAGTCAATGTAATTTTTTAAAATGAATAATTTTTACCTTCCTACTGTAGGTCGTATATGACCCTTTCTTCAGTACTACTTAACTTCCTTTAACCCATTATAGTCTTCTTTTTGTTGGAAACTCTTTGAAATGTTTTTCAGAAGCAAACAAAAGGCACATTTTTTTTTTAGGAAAGCTCTTATTCCTTGGTGCTGGAATTAAAAACACTCGGCCTGCCCGCTTTACTTTATAAGCTAATGAAAGATCCTATGCCAGCATTTCTGTGCATGCATGTCTGAAGTTTTTAACTTCTTTTTCTGCTACTGAAAAAAAAAGAAGAGAAGAAAATGACTTGCCTTCAGTATCTCGTGCTAGGAAAACACATTCCCATTCACTCCCCTATCAAACACTAGGTGTGCACAAATGGTGTGAACACGGCATTCCTAATTCGGGAATGAGCATTTAGTCTTGATCGGAGGAGAAAGAGTGCTACCAGCATTGCCTTTGCAAAATTCCTGCTGCAAGATTAATGGGGTTTGATATTATTATTGTTATTTGTCCAAAGGAAAACACCACTTCGGTCATCAGCAACAAGCTGAATCCCAGCTGACCAGAAGCTTGGGCAGCCCAGACTCCTGTCTGAGCCACAGTATCTGTGAATCTTGTCCCCCCACCTCCTGGCGTCCCTACCCATCTGCTATATTCATCGGTATCAGACGAGTCACAGGGAGACTAATGGAAACTCAGCCATCAAATTAAATGCTCACAGGAGTGCGACAAGGCGTTAGACCTTTGGTTCCTTTAGGAGTGGGGCTGTCTTCTAAGTGTTTCCTGAAACGCTTGTGTACTTTGGCTCGTGCAGGTGCTGTTTCTCTTGATGTGGACAGTGAGGAGGAAAATAAGGCGATGGTGCCAAATGAGAATGAAAAGTGAAATGTGGCTCACACTTGGAGATGCGGGAGTTTCTAATGGTGACAGGAGAAGACTACATTTAAAAAAAAAAGACCAAAGCTCCAGATGATTCTTCTGCTCCTTTGGGTAAACAACACTACCAGCAAAGTAAACCTGTTTATGAAATCACCCATAAAAAAAAAAAGAAAAACAACAAACAAACAAACAAACAGAAAAAGATGTAGAAATTGTCTCGTGTAACATTTTGGAAGGCATATTTTTGATATCACTCTGTTGATAATCTGGTTACCAAAGTCAGTGATGATTCCAGTATTTCCCTAGTTTTTTCAGTAACACAACCTAGAACTCTTGCTATATGCAATAATATGAACCGTAAATGTGATTTATTCAATTTTAAGAATCAATATATAAGGCAGTTCCTTCCATCGATTGATCATCTAATATGATTAAATGTAAAGCTTAACAAAGAACCACATTCCCAGTATCCGATTCACAACGACAGATTTGGTTTAAAAATATGCCTGAAACATATTACAGATAATATCCCAGATGATTATTATGTAAACAATGTTATTACAATGAAATTAATTTGATATGAGCTTCATTTCACATTTTTAACTTCAGCGCTGTAACACAGAGGCCTATTTAATTTGTCCAGTATTTGTGCAGGGTTTTAAATGAAGCATACAAAATCTACAATGTTCTACCTTCTTGTCATGAGGATCCATCTGTTTCCAATTATTGGCCTTTAACTGATGAAGTTCATCAAATTTCATACTAATATTTTCTATGGACAACTGCAGCATATCCCAAAACCCTGCTAAATCCTGGGAGGTCGGCCGTGGATGTGCATTAGGATTCTGTGCAACAGAAGAAAAAAAAACAGTTTGGCTTTAGTACCTCTTAATGTAAAGCATTTGTGCAAACGGTTACGAATCTTGCTAGCAAAGCAGTTTCAGCAGATCCAAATGATCAGCGAGACACGGAGAGGAAATTCAGGGAAACAAAGGCGAGCACTACTTACTCGCTGGGTTTTTGCAAGGAGCCTGGCTCCGGTTCGAGCAGCTGTGCCCCCGCAAGCCCCAGCTCCCCGACGGCAGCAGCCACCCGCGGAGGACCTCGGGGAAAGGGCGTTGCAGGTCCCCTGTAACAGGATCTGCTTGAGCCTGTTCCCCGGCACAGCCAGGGGGTTCACGGGTGAGATCCTGACCATGCTGAAATGCATTGCTGGCCTCCTCCTCGCTTTAATGAGGCAGGATTCCCTGCTATATTTATGCTTGTAGAAAGACTGGAACCTGTGCAAATGTACATTTGCTGCAAACAGTGACATATTGATGCATGAATACTTTTTTCCACACACTGAAACTCTAAGGGCCAATACACCATTTCAAGTAAAAATGTCTGTTACACACCTCAGGCCAATTTCTTCATATTTGTTGGCAAGAATAATCTTTGCATAGTGAAAAGCTCTGACGAGAACATGCACAAACACAGTAATCCCACTTTTATGGGCACATTTTTGGGAAGAGTGGTATGCTGAGCACAGTGCCCGAGCCCCATCCTGACAGAGATACCATGGCCAGGGCACCCTCGTCCCTATGCCACATATCTCAGCTGTGCTACGTTGGACGTGCCACGCAGATGTTTTGCATGTGCGCGGCTCATCTTCTGCAGGCTTGTCCTGCAGGCACGGGGTGACAGCATGGGGAGCTGAATGCACTGACACTGGGACACGTGTGGCTAGCGCTGCTCTATGCGCACAAACTCAGGCCAGCTCATCACTCTCCCAGCACCGCCTCAGAAAAGCAGCGAGTCCATTAGTGTCTTTAACACAACATGAGCTGGGCCAGTGGCTGGTGACTGGAGAGGTTCTGTTCAGTCTTGTGTTCCTCCACTGCAATCAAGCTCTGAAAACTTTATGTATGCAATGGACATATAGGAAATGCTCCTCTGGCAAAGTTTGTATGAGAGAAAGCTTTCTGCAGGATGTGTATTTTAAAGCTAGTTCCCGATTGAAACTATTCAAATAAAATGAGATGTTGCATACATTCATTTAGAGCCTGTTTTTTTGTAAATGCTGAGCATCCACAATGCCAGTCTAAGTCTGCAAGGTTTCATGGGTGCTTTGGCCTCATAGGACTATACTGATTTATTGTTATTAATAAAGAATAAATAAATTTTTCTGAAACCCCTGCAAGTTGTTTTATATGGCTCAGTTTTACACTGTTTAAGTTTCTTCCCTCACTAGAAACAATAAAACCTCAAAAGAGCTGTTTTTTTGCTTTAAGAAACTTCCATCTGTGCTTTCCACGGCAACACTGAGAGGTAATTTTGATAGGATGATTATACCACCAGAGCAGCAGCTGTAGAAAACAGTAAAGTATGTATTTTTAAATTCATAAGGAGACCACAGAGTATACCTGAGATCCCTAGATCTCTAGTACTTGAGGCTAGCAGGTTGCCCAGTTATAGGCTTTTATTTACAAAGGACAGGCAAACTTTTTCACTTTTTCATTTTGTATTTTAAGAACTGGAAGGGCTCATTCAGCCAGAGCTGATTTCTGCTGCATCTGCCCATTCAGGCAGATTTTAGTTTAGGGCTTGATTTTCAGAGACGCATTAACGGGAGTGCAAGACAGTCATCCCATGGGGGCAGGACTGAGCCTCCAGTTTCTAAGAATGAGGCCTCCAACTCATTAAAGTGTTGGGCTTTCGCAGTCACACTTATGTCCTAGCCCCTACCCAGATTCCACTCCACGGAGTGGAGAGATTATTAAAGCTTTCATTGAGAACTGGCTCCAATGTTGAAAGCTGATGTCATGCAAATGTCCCATTGCATCAGCTTGCTATAGCTGAAAAAGTCCTTTTCTATGACTGAAATTCTAAATTGGTGCAAGCGTAGCAGTGATCCAATGACAGCCTCCTTGGTCTTGTCAAGAAGCCAAGTTAATAACACCGTGGTGAGTTGCACAGGGTTTGCCCTCCCTTCCCCAGTCTGTGATGATGGAGCATAATGCGCTCTGCTTTTGGGGCTTTGTGGAGTTTTTGCCAAAACTGAGAATTGAGTGTGTTGTATCTACTTTGCAAGGATGGGCTGTTAATTAAAAACTTTGCTTGAAAGTTTTTGTATGTGCTGTCATTTTAGATAACACTTTTTATTCTACTACTACTAATCTATTACTACTAACAGTATAATAATAGCAAATAATAATAACCACATATATCAACTACATATAATAATATTGATCATAACACGTTGACTTTTTGCCCCTTTGCCCTTTTACAACTCTGGAAAATTACTTTTCTTTCTTGCACTGTTCTGGTTTTGGAACATGAGGCACCAAAATTAAGCATTTGATTTCCTGGCATTTCTGTCTCACTTTGTATAGGAATTACATTGGGATTACATGGGAAAGCCCACTCACGAGACTTCTAGTCCCCCCCGGAAGACCCCAAAAAGGCACCCAAACATATCTGTGTCCTTGTGAACTGAACTCAAAGACCAAGGGCCAAATCCTTGCTCCTCTGAAGTCAGTAGCAGAACTTTAGTCATATTTCACCCAAAGTTTTCCCCCTTTCCTTATTTTAAGGGTCTCATGCTATTTGGACACTCACACTAACTTGCAAGTTCACAGCAAGTTTTTTACGAGACAAAGTTGCAAATCCTGTTGGTCAGAAAAGCTTTGTCTCCTTTAGGTGTGATTATTCACGGGGCAGCTCCTTAGTGCCTTAGTAAAAGGTACACACCAGTATCTATCAGAAAACATCACATACCAGGTTTTCTTCGCAAAGTTCTCTGAACTGGTAAAATTTCTGGGCCATTAGAAGCTGGGCACTGCCCACCGCAGTTCGAATTTTCCCTAGGACTGAAAGAAAAAGAAACGTAAGTCACGACGCTTTCTTTGCTACAGGCAACTAAAAGCCTATAAACCGAGAGGAGAAAGTTGTACAATAGTCAGCCCCGGCTTTCAAAAGGAATAGTATCTCTGAGTCATGAATTACAGAGCAGCTGATAAATTTGAGGCCAGATCTGCTCTAGGGAAAGGTATGCCGCGAGTGCGCTCAGGGCAGCTGGCATCGGCAAGAACAGTATTGTGTTGTTACGGCTTCCTCTTGTTCCCCCAGCGAAACAAGCCCTAACTAGCAAAGGACACTTTTGTGACAGTACGAGCAGGATTAATCAAAGGCTTTTGCAAGCTGTACAGAAAGCTCACAAGAAATTACAACTCTGATCAACACTGTGACACAGGGTAAAGCTTTGAAACCCGGCTTCCTGCGCAGTAACACACAGCTTCCAAAACCTGTTACACTGCATACACGGTTTGGAAAATGCTGCCTCTGCCAGCGTTGCTACCTTTTCACTTAGAGACCCTTGCTCTAGGGTTTAGCTGAGTGTTGCTTGATCTGAGCTGAGGAGAGGGGTGGGTGATTTTCACGCACACGGATGAAATCTCACTCTGACCCTCTGAGTTTTTGCCACGAGCACAATCTGAAGCAGCTTCTGCCTTTGAATGTAGATGCCCATGTGCACTTCAGACAGCCAACGCCCTGGCCTCTCTCTCCTGGCTACCTGCAGGGAGGTATCAACTGCTCCTGCTCCAGCTCCTGCACTTTCTGGTGATTCCTCTGTACAGAGAGCTGGTTATTACTGTCTCTTTGGACAGAGCACTACAAAGAACTGCAGCAAACCAGAGGATTTAGCCCATAGTATATATGCTCCCATGAAAAACATGAACACCAGCCACTGTGTCACAGTTTTCACTCTGATTTCTACTAATAGATATTTGCATTACTTGTTGTCCCAGGCCTCAGCTCTTCCTCCCTGATGAATTTACAGTCTGGATACATGTGAGAGGTGATGGAAGGACAGGGAAGACAAAGAGATAGAGTGACTCACTCAAGGTGAGCCAGTGAATTGCTGGCAGAACCTAGAAGAGATGCTAGTTCGGAGATGCTCATGTCCTTGGACCATCCATTGGACCAGGTCGCTTCTTGTATAAAACCTAACACAGGGTTGGCAGTGCTCCATCGGGAAAATGCTGCTAAGTATTTTGACTTACAAAATAAAAAAGGCTGAAGATGATCTTGATATAACCCTTCCCACAATATTTTTAGGGTCTCACAGTCCTGTGACTGAGTGCAGCCCATATTTGCAGTTTGCTACCAGAATGCTATCATGCAATGTTTGGTAAGAGAAAGGCCTTTCCAAGGTATCTGCTTGCATATTCACACACTAAGTAAACTGGCACAACCATTACGAACGGAAACCAGATACACAGAAGTATGCAATCTATGTTCCACTCTTTAAAAGCAAATACAGCTATTAAGGCTGGTGAACGAAAAGCGGGATGTGGAGTACGTTTAGACCTTGGACGTAAAAAGGAAAAAAAAAAAAGGAGGGGAAGAGAGAGTCTTTTCAAATTCTTTCAGAAACTATAGGAAAGAGCTCTGTGAACACACACAGAGCCCAGACTTTCATTTTGTTCCCAGAACTCAGCTCAGCACTGCCAGGAAATAGCCGTGAGCTGGAAGATTCACTGAGCAGAATATTTTCAGCATATTGCGCAGGGAGTTTTGCACACAACTCTCATTATTGTTAGCAAGGCTTGCGTGTCTAATCCTACGCGCACAGTGCTCAAAATGGACCCCTTGGTGTGTCTAGTCATTTATGCAACCCAATATGCAAACCGCTCAACTGAAAGGACTCTTCAATAGTAGGAGGAGCCACTCCCCGAGCTTTCATGTGGTTCCCATTGTTGTGAAAACTCTTCCCACTGCGTATATTTGGGAACAGCTGCCTCATCTGGAGCGGGGCCATTCTGACGCTTCCCAAGACTTGCGAAGGGGAGAAGAACGCTCTCTCAACTTCTCAGGGTAGAAAAAAAAACAACAACAAAAAAAAGGCAGACTCTTCCTGGAAATCTGACTGGGTGGAAAACACATCCCGAGCACAAGCAAATTTAAGTACACCTTGTTGGCGACGGGTGGGAACGCACCCCTTTATCTGAGGGAAGAAAAGCTTAATATTCAGAGATCTCAGCAGAGGGAAAAGGAAGTCCTTGTCCTTGGCTGCCTAGCGACTGGCTATTTGCCTAAAACCCCTCATCCCAGCTGACTGTGGGATGCATGCTGATGCTGTTCCCTATTGTTGCTGCTTCTGCTGTAGCCCCGGCTGTATCTAGTCAAGTGTCACTGATTCCTTGCCCCTCAAAAGCAAGCAGTCTGTTAATGTGCAACCAGTCAACAACCAACTCCGTCACGGAAGTTTGGGGGGGTGGGGGGGGAGACAAAGCATGTGAAAGACTGAAAGGAATCTCTCCAGAAGGCACAAAGCCTTATCAACAGCTCAAGTTCTGCTTCCAAATGCACGTTGCTTTTAGTGTTTCAAGGCAGACTGCCCACTTCTCTTACTCAGTCAAAACCTCCAGTGCCAAAGGCCCAGGTGTAGTAAAATAATAGAAAGTAAAAATAGACTGATAAACGTGTCTCTTAGGAGAAAATCCTGAGAGGCTTGAAGCCAAACATTGAGAAAATAAATGGAATTGCAAAAATAATATTCGAAGTGCAACAGAAAAAAATTGAAGAACCCTTGAACAGCAAGGGAGATGAGTACAGCACAAGAAAATATAAACATTCAAATTGATGCTTTCAGCTAATAGGATACAAACAAAATGTATAAAGCCCAAGAACAACAAAAAATATCAGCCCATCAAGATGGAGTCATAACGGATTTAAACACCTATATAAAGTTATTCATGCCTGCTTTCTGTTCTACGCAGGGTTATGCAGCACACTCAGCATTGTCAGATCTGAATGCCTTCCAGTAATGCATTAGGCAATGTTATTAACATCCATCATATGCTTTGCTGTCACCCCTTCCCCAAGGGGAGAAGTGTATGCAGCGCGGTGTTTTGTTTTTACAGTTTGAGTTTTTCCCTTTCTTTTCTTTTTTTTTTTTTGCCCTTTTTTTTCTGCTTTGACCTCTCTTTCATATGATTCTAGTTCTCTTCTACGACTGCTTTTAATAAATAGACAGTTATGCCTGTTCTGGAAGAACTACATTGTTATACATATTTTGATATAATTCAGCTATTCTGGAATGCCTCCTCACTAAGATTGTTCTGGACTAGGGCGTCACAGACCATTATTCTGGGATAGACATGCTAGTGAATTCCCCTGTGTCCCTAAAACCCTAAACTGTTTTCCTCTTTAAATATTCTCAAGTACAAACTTAGACTATGTGCTGTTCAAGTAGTAAGTTTTCGCTCCTCTTAGTTCTAAATATTGCACAGGACTTACTCTGGGATTCGCTAGCTATATGCATCCATACCCTACCCACATATGTTTTATGGGAAGAGAAATGGAAAAAAAAAACCCAACCCAAATAGAAGAATTTCAAACACAAGCAAAGAATTAATGACACTGTCATCTGCTGTATGTTGGAAGGCGACTGTATGTAACAAAGATAAAAAAATACATGAAAACGAGCAAAAAGCTGCTGTGAAAAGTGCTCACATACAAGGAGTTCTGAGGAATAACATAGGAGTTTTGAGGAATGATGACATTATTTGGCCTTAAAACACCAACAGATCTCTTTGCATTTCAACTTTAACAGGCCTCAGGGTCTAACAAACCACAAAGGAAACACTTTGGGGCTGTGACTATCAAATGCCCCTAATGTGAAGGCACCTGGTTGGTAGGGAGCAGAAGATCGGGGACTTGTTCATGGCACCAGGAACAAGTGGCAGGAACAATAGCAGAAATTACAGAGCCACCCCCTGACATTTGTGTTGCAGATGTTAGCTGTGCACTGTGCATATGAAGCAATCCTGCCATAGAGCTGTCACGATCCATTTCCAAGCCAGGATGGACCAGCATTTTAGCCTATTCATGTTGACGGGAGCTGCATTTAAATAATGCCACGCATGACAAAAACCAGGAAATTCAAAGTTAAAGCTACTGCTCAGGTCTTAAGCTCAGCTATTAAGGAGAAAACAGCCAATTCGGCAAGCTATGGAGCAGGCAGATTTCTACAGTCCTTGCTTTGAGTCATATTTGCTTATAGGAGTGATCTCATGGAAATTAATAGGGCTGTCTGCATGAGTAAATGCTATTCACTGGGAGTAAATCGCTTTCCATGTGTTCTCTGACTTACTCTGCTTTTATTAGCACAGTTCACTTTCTTCCCCTAACCATATTTTTCTGGACAATTTGCTTGTGGATTTTTCTTTTTTCTTTGCTAGCCTTTGAATATTGGCAAAGAGTCCATCCCAGAGGCAGCTTTCCTTGGAGAACCAGGATGGAGAAGGCCCTTCTGAGGAGAAAAGAAAATCGGAGCAAGAAAAAGACTAGTTGGGCATAAGGCCAAAGGCAGGGAGCCAGGGGGAATCCAGCAGGCCCTGGGCAAGCGTCAGGTGGGAGACGGTCCCCTGTCAGGCTGCGTCGGCACTTCGCAGAAGGGCAGGGGCTGCGATAGCTCCACTTTCACCTTGGGGAAGTCCTGAAGAAGCCCAGCAAATGATTTTACTCGCTCATGCCCAAGCCTGAATCCGTAGATCTCACTTTCTTTTGCCATGCACAACTATTACAAAAATAATATTTTCCCTAATTATCTTTTCTTCTTTCTAGCTTCACTCTTTAAGTTTTCCTTCAAAAAAAATCACAACAAAACAGCTGGAAGTAGGCAAGCATCACACAAGTCGATGGAATTGGCTGAATTTGCAGTGACTCTAGTCTTAAATAGCGAGGTTATTGCAGATTTGAGGTCAACATTTGTTCACAGACTAGCCCGAAGGATGCAGTCTCGTTCTAATGACATGTCTTGTCAGAGCTTTGGTTTTCCATTTGAGTTTTTACCCTATTGGCCTGACCGGTCTCGCCACTAAACCCACATTGCACCTGACTTGTGGTGAATCAGGCCCACTGTTTGCTTTTGATGGTTATCTCGACACCGAAGTCACATTACAGCACTGCATGGAAGAGAAATGTTTCTTCAGGTGAACGGCATGAAGCCTTCCCGTTCTCACAGAAAGGCCACCCGTGAATTAAAAATAACAACAAAAATCCAACAGAAGCCAGACCAAGGCCGTGGCAGTGTTTATGCTCCTGTGCCCACCGCTGCTGCAAGAAAGGAGGTCACGTGCTGTTTGCCAGCGGCACCGTGTGGCAGGCAGACCTGTTGCTGCAAATTCTTCATATAACTGTTTCCTTAAGGGGCTGGAGCCAAAATTCACAATAGTCAGCGATGAGGCTCCGATACATGAAATTTTGCAGGGGAGGAGTAGGAGGAGTGCGCAGAGGGCAAAGAGCAAAACAAAAAAAGGTAAACATTTGATTTCACTCGAGGCCTGATGCAAAGCTTCAACCATTCCTTACAACGCTTTTAGCCTCAGACCCTTAACATCTTTCTTTCATCGGAGCCCTAGAGTTTGTAGCCAATGTCACCACAACAGTCAAAACATGGAAATCGTATCAAGTATCCTGGCTCAAAGTGCAAATAGTATTCATCTGCCTGTTACACACGCTATGGTTTTATCAGAAAACGATTTTGGATAAAACCCGAATATACTATACAATAAATAATTCATGACGGAAGGGGAGCCATATTTCTCTCTATGTTGGCATTTCATCGCGCAGCCACTGAACCACAGCTTGTCTTTATACACAGCAGCAGACTACATTCCCAGCTCGAAACATTCAGCCCCATCTGGTAGATTCATTCCCGGTTAGATAATACCAAACGTATCTCCGTAACATACCAGCTACTGTCAAATAGCAGCGAGCCGTCTCCCCGGGACAGCTGTTTCGCACAAGGGCCGCATTGTCTGCAGGAAGCTTGTATCGTTTTACTTGGAGCGCCGGGGAACAAGCCCTCCGTCAGCTGCCACGGCATCCAGAAAACCTCGCTCGCCACCGATTTTTGTTATTTTGTTATCCGGCCAGATGCGCTGCGGACGTCAGGTTGGAACAAAGGCTGCGTTCCCCGCTCTGCTTGTATCGCACGAGCGACCACCGAACTGAACAAACCCCTTCGCTCCTTTTCTCCTTCTCTTCAAAGTTTATAGGGGTATGAAAGAGACAGAAGTTGCCTCTGGTTTTGTAAGAGGCAAGCTTTTGTTTTCAGCACCACGGTGGCTGCAGTGCGGCCCTGGCCACGGGCTGTTCCTTGGCACCGGGTTGAGCTGGGCAGCGCCGTCCCGCAGCGGAAAGCCGCACGAAGCAGCCGGCACGTGCCACGGTGCCTGCCGACGTCACACCGAAATCAACACTGCACCGGTGACCGCGCAGCACGGGCCACCCCTTTCCTCCTCCTGTTTCCACCAGGCACAAGAAGGGCCAGTCAGTAGCATAAAGAGGAGGACGCGTGCCGTGGGCTGCCTAAGGAGGTGCTGGTGATGATAGCCAACTTAACCACTCCTTTATCTCCCCTACAACTGACTTTTCCTGCTGATTGCTAAAAAAAGAGACCCCTTTAAACTATCATATAGCAAAGACATCAAAGCATGGTGAGAAGATTCTGTACGCAGATACAGCCCTCCTCTATGTATCGGCCTTGTAAAATTCACTCCATGTTCTTTTCGTAAGGTGAGCACCTGCTTCAATGGACAAATACAACATCTGTAGGGTTTTCCATCAGTATTTGTCATTACAGCAAGGAGAAGGCAATTAGGTTTTGTGGCTTGGACTTATACGTTTGGTATTTTCTATTTTGTATGTGCTCACACATCTTTTTCAATATAAAGTCTCTTAGTTTATGGGGTTTATTACTTGCACACTGACAAAAGTACCTTTGTATTCTGGAACATGTCCAAAGAGATTTTTGAATGCATTAATGATGTACATTAAAAATGAGATTCAAATATGTTAAAATTTGGGGAATCAGGATCTGCTTTGGAGGTTAACCTTTCAGTATTTTTCCCCCAGAAGAAATAGGTAGTTGTGTTTATGGTTAAGGTTATCTCATACTTTCCATTAGAAGTCAGTTTTCAGCTGCTTACAATACTGTCCAGCTATTTAGATCAAACTTCTCTATTATTTCTTACACTGGGTTAAATGGAAAGTTTCAACAGAAACAGTTTAGCCATTTCTAAGAATTAAAAAAATATGTATTTTTGTCAGTGTTGATTCCTTTCTATTCATAAATCAAAACCTTCACAACTTAAAAGGGTTCAACACCTCAATTTTTGAGAATAAGAATTAGAAATTTGGTAAAAGCAATCCTGCAGCTGAAGTAGCAGTCCTGCTACCGCGTTGGTGGAGGTAAGGAAAGTAAGTGGATGGAAAAGTGTTTACTTGCTATATCCGGCAAAATTCACTTAGGTGTTCCTGAACTATAAAATACTGAGATCTCTGCATGCATATGCTCATTAGCATTTTCTAGAGGCTTGATGCTTGAGTCTTAAAAAGCTTCATGGACAGGGAGCACACCCCTAAACTCACAGGTTTTCCTATGTCCAAAAGTTGACAGCTAACATAGTACCACTCCTTTGGACAGGGAGAACAAGTGCTGGACTGGGAGCTATGTGTACAGCTCTTCTTCACTAGCTAGTGAAAATAAATAATATGTGACCTATCCAACCCTTCTTATAGGGTTTACTAGACAGGAAAGTGTTATTTCCACTACTTTACAGGTGAGGTAATACTTCTGGCAGAGGTGACAACAGAGCATATATGAATATATCTGTACGACAATATAGAGAGCTTGTTTTACAAGGAGGATCAAAGAGGAATGACAACTGCAGGGGAGATGAGAGGAGATTGGAGAGGGGAAGAAAGAGAGAATTAATTTGGAAGCAAAACTGAAAGTTGTTTCGGTTGGGAGAAGTATCTGAAGAATCTGATGCCCATAACTGTCCCCAAAAGACAGCTAAAATGTGATTTTAATGAAAATCACTGAAATCTGTTAAATTATGTCCTAAGGTTATGAGAAGTAATTTCAAACAGAAGAGTTAAGAAACATTACAATTACAAGATCTCTAAGCTCGATCTCCTAATTGTCCATTGAACTATGCCATTGTACATTGAGCTGATTTCCAGGAAACTAATACTGCTTGACTTTCAGAAGTGTTGAGCACTTGCACTTCCTGTCTAATTTAATAAGGAGCATTATACACATACATACAGTAGTTCTGAGAGTCCTGACTACGGTCTGATCATTATCTAAATTATAAAGGGCATGCTACAGAATTCACATGAGTCAACTTGACCTATATTAAATACTTTTTCCTAATTGCAATATTACTGTAGTTGGTTACTTACTGTCCTCAGGTAAGTTGTTTTCCTGCTCTTCTCTCTCCATCTGTTGGCACCAGCCCTCCATACGATCTCTCTCTGCCTGAAGAAGCTTCAGAAACCAGTGCCCATCCCGTGGACACACTGACCTTTGAACAGCTTCCAGAGGATCTTCAGTGATAGAGTCAATCCAGGGGTCCGGAGGAGGTAAAATGGATGGATCAAAATCTGTATCAAAGTCATCATCCACTGCACATGCATGGTAATGATTTCCTGACCCTTGTATGCTAACAGTAGAGGTGCTTGCATCTCGGGAATATTGTCTTGATATTTGTCCAGAACATGTATTATCCTCTTGTGGGTCAATTATTTCAAAGTTCTCATGGAAATCCAGGTCTGCTTGCACAGCTGTTGTTACACTATTAGATCGTGTAAACCTGCGAAAGCTTGGAGAACACAGACATAAAATCTTTAGAGAGGTTTCACTAGGTGACCTGGGATAAGTTAGCAACGCAGTAAGAGAGGATCTATTCCGCCACTTCTCTTAAGACTGGCAGTCACTGCTGTCAGTGCTACATTGTGCTTTTTCTTGAAATGATTGGCATAAAGTTCTTTTCTCATTGGAAACCAACAAATAAACACCTCTCTCTTTTCCATGCAACTCTACTGCTTTATTGAGGCAAGTGCCCTGATGGTCATGTGGTTTAACAAAACTGGAAGCTAGTCCAAGACACAGTTAATTGTGTTAGCAGCTCAGGATCTTAGGTTACCAATCAAAGAAAACTTAAAGGGGTCTGATTTTAAGAAATGACTGAGCTTCCAGCTTTTAAAACTCACACTCCCTTGAAGTTGCACACCCCAAAACACAAGTCACATTTAAAAATCATGCACAGTCTTTACCTCCCTCTCAACAGAGATTGATGAGAAACTATTACCAATGAATCCACTATCTACATTATATTATACAGTTCATTCTCTAAAGAAGATAACTATTTTAACCCAGATAAATATTCTACATTGCTTCTTCAAAATTACTCTTCATACTCATATACTCGCTAGTACATTTCTTCTGAAAATACCTCTGCCAACCCTCATAATTTTAGTGCCATTCTCAGTGCTGTTTGAGACTTGTTTTTCACATTCAACCCTCAGCCTCACAATGGTCTTCTCTTTTCCAGACAAGCTAGCGTCTTCCATTACTGTCTATGCTACCCTCAGCATGC
Source organism: Dromaius novaehollandiae (assembly GCF_036370855.1). Lineage (NCBI taxonomy): Eukaryota > Metazoa > Chordata > Aves > Casuariiformes > Dromaiidae > Dromaius > Dromaius novaehollandiae. Next base: position 117,276,925 of record NC_088099.1, on the reverse strand, counting down.
TGGCTGCTACACTGTAGGTACCTTCCTTCCACCACCAGGCATTGGTTGCACATGTTGGAGCCCCTGAGGGCAGAGGGCAAACCTTTAGTCACCCTGGGGGAGGCAGACAGAAGGAGGGAGAATGCAAAAAAGCCAAGGAAGACAAAGGCATGAGCACAAGAAAGAGAAGAATGCGGGGTTTTGGTTTGGGTGGTTTTTCTTTAAATAAATAGCACCCCCAAATTCTGCAGTCAAAGCAATCTGAGGGAAAGAGGCAGGAAGAAGATTAATGGCTGTTGATGTGGGGCTCTGAAAACAGCAGAGCAAAGAAAAACAGGAGGTGGAAAGGGTTCTCCAATCAAAAAACAGAAAGACCAATTCCTCTGCAGAAGAAAGCTCACAGTACCTTCTCAGCCAAACAAATAACTGGAAAACTTTAATAATAGAGTGTGTGTGTATATATATTTTTATAATGGCCTAGAATACAAAGATTTTAATGTAATAACTGCTGCTTGCAGTTCTTCTGAAACAGGTGGTTGTTAAGTGAGGTAAAAGTCACAGTTATGCCATTGTAGTTTTGTACTACAAATATGATATGCACCAGCAGACTGAAAAATAGGGAGCAAGCAGAACTCTTCGGCTCAGTAGTATTTATCCTTTGACAAGCAGAGCAAAGCATTTTACTATCAACTGATACAGCAGAAAAGGTTCAGAAGGGAGGATGAGGATAACTGGAGATGTGGTATGGCTTCCATAGGAAGAAAGACAGTTCTTGGTTTAAAAAACAGATGGCTGAGGAGGGATATGAGAGACCCATGAAATCCCAGCTAGGTGATGTTTCATCGTATCTCAGAGTACAAGAACTGGGGGAGGAAGGCAACCAGTTGCAAGGCTTAAAGGTTTAAATCTAGCAAAAGGAAGTATTTTTCCACACAATGGGAAAATAAATTGTCACTGGATACTGGGAAGACCTAAGGTAAAAATAGGTTCAAAGAGAACCTGAACACATTCACAGGAGATAGGTCCAGGAAGAGCTACTAAACTGATGTCATATCTGGCTTCGGAAGTCCCTGAACAACAGACTGCTAAACTGCCAAGGTCTACTGGGAGAAGTATCACTTTATACACACCCCATTCCTTTATATGTTTCCTAAGTATCTGCTACCGGCCGTTGGCAGAGAAAAGCTGTTAGGCTGGTATTGTTGGTTAGAAAGACCTAAGCTTTAGGCTGATGTTACAATGAAAATCTTTTGGATCAGTCTATGCTAGTTTTTCTTAAGATTGTTTAAATTCGGCCACCAACCTGACAGACCCCTTATCTGCGCTGAAGTGCGTGCATGTACACACAAACGTGTGTGCCCACACAGGCACGTGCTCACGGAGGATTTCAGTTTACTCATTGGCCACGGGTCACAGAAAGCCAAGGCATCAGTACCCGGTGTACTCTTCTGCCCCTTCCAAGGTGCTGGAGAAAAGCAAATCACTTCATCAAGCTCGTTCTTCTCCATGCCTTTAACTCCACGTCACAGCCTTCTTTTTCTCTCTTGTGTGTCCTAGCCGCTGATACGCATCTGTTTTAGATGACCAGTTGTATTTCAGTTAACACCCTGGCTTTCCAGTGTACACCAAATCCCAAATGTGAAAACAGCAAGGTCTACTCACCAAGGTGATGTATGGCTGGAGGCACTACATTTCAAAACTTTCAGGAGTATACTCTTGCTGGTTTCAATATGAGCTAGTACCACCAAACCCAGACTCTGCTCAGCAAAGAAAATGAATGACCTGCTTTTTTTGCCTTTGTTTTATCTATATAATAGTACGCTACAGGCTTGTTTGACAGATTCTTGGCAGCAGACTGTGTAACCTATCTGTCTTCAGAAGAAAAACAACATGGCAGTAAAATATAACATCAGTTTAAAGTAAAAAAAATACTCCTAAAGAAATATATGTGGAATGAAATGGAAATGCAGGAAGGCATCCACTATCTGCCTGCCTCCGGCACACCTATATAAACTGCCTAACAGATGGCAATTTTAGTCTCTGACATTGCTTCCTCACCCACTTCCTGGATGTTTCACTCTTACAAAATACCATTTGTGTCCCACATGTGTCTTTTTTGTTTTGCTCTCAGTTAAAACTCCAAACCACAGGAGAGCTGCTGAAGCTAATGCCTAAGTTTTCACTATTTCTACACATACAAAACATTCATAGGTCTACCTAAAAAAAGTTTTCATAAATTGCTGACTATTAGAGTAAATAGCTAAAAACAGATACTTGCTTCTTCCTCTGCTTTCAGGCTTGGCTCTTTTGTATTCAGTTGTGCCCTGAAGGCACAAGGTGTAATAATTACAACTTCAGAGAACTACAGCAGATATCTGGCCTAAGGTGCAGAAAGCCATGAAACCTCAGACTGGATAAACCAGTACGGAGAACAGCAGTATGATGTGTGTTTCGAAGGGCAACAACAGGGTCACTTGTTAGCATTCAACTCTCTGCTTCTTAATGTAATGCTTCTGAAAAACATGTTTACATTTCTACTCAGAGAACTTCTTTTTTTCTTTCTTTTTTTTTTTTAAAAAAGAGAGAAATAGGCTCCAAAGCAATCTAAGCACACCAAGTCTCAGTGGCACTTATATTAAATTCAGTCTGCCTCATTGTATCTGCTGTCTCTACTATTTCTTGTTGTGTGTTTGTCTGGTATGGTTGCAGAGCTGTCAGCAGGACAAAACAAATTGCAGAAGGCGTTAGCAGATACAACATCATTGACATGCATGTCTTCTGATGGTGGTATCTTCAGCTGTACACCTTCAAGGACTTGTGTCAAGCAAAAGTTTAGACTATCCATACTATCAACCTACAGAACCTTACGTTTTTTACTCTGTCCCTCCCCCTCTCCCATTCACACAATCCTTTTTCATCACTAAAGAGTCTTAACAGGGAAACTCTAATCCTCCATTGTTGTTTCAGGTTACCAAAATCCTTTAGAATTTCTCGGTGGAATGTCTGCCACTGTGCAGAACATACACAGCCAGAAAACGCTGCAGACAAAAGCCAAGTCAGTGCCAGTCCCAGCTCAGTGGGTATACCTTAGCTAAAATACAGATTTGAAAGCTCTGTCCTTAAAGACTGGAGAGTTAAGAAGTTTAAATTAGAGTGTATGACTAGCCAGCTATGCAGGTAAGGCTCTAAAACCTGAGTGTTGTCAGAAAAAAAAGTGACCAAAACCAAAAACCTAAATGAAAAAAGCCAAAGAAGATGACTTCCTTTTTTTTGATGACACAGAAGAATAGTTTTCTTTTTTATATTCCTCTGCCACCACTTCAAACCATTCCACTTTATAGTCTTTCATCACCGAAACAGAAAAATAAAACAGGTATCATTCCTCAGCATGAAAGGGCTCAGCCTGAAAGGGCTTTAACCATGAATGTGCTGTGTTAGACAAAGCAGCTCCGCAACAGGAGGTGGGGGCACCTTCCCTGGCCCAACAGAAGCCAAAGGAGAGGTAGGAGGAGCATGCATACATATGCACATGGTCTTAGTTCTCTACGGCAGCATTCTTAGTTCACAAACTACCATCATTTCAGCATTCATAAATCCTCTTAACATCAAACTGATTATAATTACCGGTTGACAGTTAGAATACGGAGCAATGGGCAAGACACTTTTTGGGGTGGGGATGTAATGGGAGGAGATCTTGGGGCACACAAGGTGAGGTGCAACAGAGACTAAGAGCAATCATGGAGCTGTGGGACTGACAGCTTAAAGGATCTGCCCTTTAATCAGTAAGGATGTGCACTAATTGGCCTGGCACAATAAATGACTTCTTGTTTTCTGGTTCAGTAGAACTGGTTGACTTCCAACAATTCAATTATGTTTTGTAAGTGAGGAAGGGAAGGTGGTCCCTTGAGGTCAAGATGGAGTCACAGGTAGAGAGAAATGACAAACAGAGAAATGGAAGTGCCCTGAGATAGCACTGATCAGGATCATAAGAAATATACTTTTAACATTTCCCCTGGAAGGGGTGGGTCACGTGAGGAAAGCGGAGGAAGATTTTATTTGGACTTTTGTTAGCACCATGAAGAAGGTCAGGTGAGAGAGAAGAGAGTCATAGCACCAGGATCATAAGGTTACTGTCAACAGTAATAGATAAAACTGCTCTTTTTCACAAGAAGGGCTGGACAGAAGTACTCTATGTATGCTAGAAAATGCAGAGCTGTTTTAGGGAATGGGTACAAAAAGGAGAATTGAGAGCAGGCAGCATAAAGAACTGGGGAGAAGATGGGTAGCAGTGATGGGTGCAGCTGTAATATGGTCAGGTAGTGATAGGCACATTTTTCCCCTAAGCAGTGCAAGAGGAGGAGGAGGAGAATTCAGACTCATTTGTCTTGGCAGGAAGCCCAGGTTATAGAGTGAAGGGCTAATGAAAGGTCTGAGTCGAGATGGAAGATGGAAGAGAGAGAGCTGTGCTCCGAGGATGCTCTGATTTTGAGCCACTTAGATCAAGACACAGAGGCAAAGTCTTTTGCTTACTTGGTCCAAGCACAGAAGCAGGAATATTTAAAAGGACATGAGGAGGTAAGGCTCCTGAGTGTGAGGATGACAGCCATATGAGGTGAGGGAAAGGGGGAGGAAAGGACAGCAAGCTAAGAAGAGGAGCGAAACAAATTTTGTATGGAAGGCTTTCGGTGCATTAAGCAGACAGCTTTGCTGATTTTTAACAGCACACTTAGTAGCTTAGACTGGCACAGAAAAACAATTTCTTTACTGTATTTATCCTCTTTGCTGCGTCATTCTTCTTTTCTTATTCTATATTTATTCAGTGTTTCCAAATGATGATAGAAGTTTTTCTTTTAAACATTCATTTGTCAAAGATTCAACTCAAAAGGGCTCCTCTGAGGTTCTGCAGATGTTATGGTGTAGGGAGAGGGAAGAATGCACTGTATTTACAATTCTATTCCTGTAACAGATAATCAATACATTGTGCTCTGCTGTGTAGAAAAAAAGAAAGAATAGGAGTGCCAAATTGTGCTGATAAGCCCTTTGTGTCCTGAGTGCACTCATTTTCTGAGGATTAGGGGCTGTCCTTCATCAGTCAGTTCACTTCTGAAAGTGCATGATAGATTGCTACTTGCCAGTCTGCTCAGAACAGCAGCAACCTCAACTTTATCAGCAAGGAATCCCCCAAACACAGCCGTCATTAGGTAACGCAGAAAAAATGTGTTTTCGCAGGGCAGACCCTGACAGGCAAACCTCACCTTTTTCTCTGGAACAATAAAAACGGCAATAGAAAGAGGACTTTGGAAGTAAGGTATTTACAAACAGCCATTTCTTTCTTTCTTTGTTTTTCCTGTTTTTTTTGGGGGGGAGGGGGAGGGTTGGGCTTTGGGGGTATGTCCTGCCTTTGTGCTTAGGCAGAAGGTAAATGGTCCTTCAGCATCTATTCTAATGTGCTCATTTATCTAGCCCTAGAAGAGTTGTGGGTAAATGGGGCTAAGGTCTAACATATAAAGAAACGTCTGCCAGAAAGAGATGTTTTAGCAGGTTAATGAGGAAATTACTAACAGCCTAACAAGGTCATTGCAACTCACATTTATTTTTGCTGAAATTCCTTTAACCTTTGAAAACCATAGGAAAATACTCTGCTGGCTTCCAGAGAGAATTTGCTGAATTTAAAGTAGTGTAGATAACATGTTATTTTTCATTATTTTTAACAGATGTGTAAAAAACAAGAGTAAAAGTGTATTTCTCCTCTCCTTGATACTACTGCCAGCAGGCCAGAGGAGGGCAGAGGGCCCTAATATTATTGTCAGCTCCAATTTGTTGCGCTCAGGTTTTCTCCGCAGAGGTTGCGACTGAAAAGCAGGACTGCCCGGTGGCTTTCCTTGCACTACGGCATCAGTGAGTTATGAGCAAAATGTCTCCAAAAGTTACATTGCGCCCAAAGGGCTCAGGAAAAAGTCAGAAAGACTTCGGTCAGTGCTTGCAAGCGCGGCAGGCACGGAAAGGTGGCAGTGGGCAGGTTCGCCTTCTTGGAGGGGAGGGGAGAATCCTACTTTTCTTCAGCCACTTGCGGAGTCCCGTTTGGGGCAGGAATTAGGCTTTGCAGATGTGGTCAAGCCCGCAGCAAGTTTATTTGTCTGTAGAGTGCCATGCACATTTACGCTGCCCTGTAAAATAGCTGCCCTCTGGCAGTTTGTCCTCAAAAAGAAACATAACTCTTGCGGACAACAACTGTTCTATTTTTTTCATTTTTTATTGGAGAATAGTTGTTTTCTAATTAGGGCTACACTGCAGATCTGAAAGAGAACTGAGTTTTGCAGACTTGCTTTTTAAATCTTGGCACTTTTTACAAGGGAACAGTTGTGATGCAGAGATGGCTGAGTGGGCTCGCTGAGCAAGAGCAAGCAGCTTGGCTCTACCTCTGCACTGCTCCAGGTGGCTGAAATTATTCTGCTGAAAAGCAAGGTAAACTTCCACATCAAGCTCTTTGCTGCTGCAGCCCTCCTGAGCCCAACACTCCAGCTGCATCATTTGCTGCTCTTTAGATAGATTTTCTGTGAAAAACAGCTTATCGGAAGTGTATTGACCTTTAAAATACATAGCATTTTTCTTCCAGTTCTCCCACCAGTCCTGACAAAGTAGGTCTGAGAAATAAGAGCTACAGCATTTATAAGGCTCTGCTTTTCAGCTGAGTGATCTAACAACAATTCATCCAGGAAATAGGTTATTTTGTTATGCGTGCAGGATGTAGGACTCTTAAAGGTTGCAACATAATTATTTACCTCAGAAAAAGAATATTAACTTCTACTCACCACTTCTCCTCCTCTACTTGAACTCCTATGGACTGGAACTTACTGGTTGCTTTATTTTCACCTGATTTGGTAGATTCTTCAGCACCATCAACCTTAAAGAAATAACCAGCTAATTAGAATGTGCTTTAGTAGAGGTATCACCCCATTATTTAGAATTTCTATGTATGTTAACTACAAAGTATCTGCACACATGGCTTGTATCATACCTTGATACAGTCATGTGCCATTTCTGATGTAATTATGGACTATTCATCATTCTTGTTATTCTTAAAGCAGTTTCGTTAAGACAATGTCAGGCCCATAAAATGCAGGTGGAGTTTATCCAGTATTTTATGGAGGCTGGATGCACAGATTTGCCAGAGCCTTTGAAAAGCCATAATGCTGCCTGCTGTGCTGCACCATTTGTTTGATTTTACCCGTTCGCTTGCATGTGCATGCATATGTGAAGTGATGTCAAAATTATGTGTTTACTTAGCTTAAATGTTAGTGTCCTGGATCAGAACATTAGACAGATAGGATTTAAAGAAAGCAGACGCAGCTCTTGGCTGGCATCATCTTGAAGATAAACTTCAGTCGCAGATGTGCCTTTGACTGAGCAAAACCACAACATGCTGGGTCCGTTCAGCGTAGCTGTTAATTCCCAGTGCTAGATGTGGGATTGTTAATCTTAAAAAAAAAAAAAAAAATTTGCCAGCACACAGCATTTCTGGACCATGGTATTGTTACAAAGTGACCTGTGAATTCACTCTGACCTCCGGTGTACGCAAGCTCCAGCTGCAGCTAGCACCTAGCCCAGCAAACACTCAGGTGCGCTACTAGTAAATGAGCTTCTTGTTGGCAGAGACTTTAACAGCCCAGTGAAGGAAAAGGATTTCAAACAACGAGCCGGGGGGGGGGGGGGGGGGGGGGGAGATGGGAGTTAGAGAGCTGTTCAGTGAAGTACCCTTACCTAGTACTGCAGTATTTTGGGAGAAAATTACACCCCAAATCCATCAGTTATTCAAGTGCACTTAGGGGGAAATCCCATAACTGGCAGAGAGAATAAATCTTTTTGATGGAAGTGTTTTTTTGTTAAATGGGTTTACAGCAAAGGCATATGGTGTCCTAACAATGTCAGAGGGGCCAGAGGACACACGCAGAGGTTCATCACAAGTGCACGTTAGGTGTAAAAACCAAGAACATGCCTCTGGCTGGTGTGGCTTGCATTGCTCTACAGAGATGGGCCAAATTATAAGTATGGTATCTGCCTGGTCTGAGTTCAGTCTAAGCCTCAACTAGTTATGGTCAGTGGAGGGAGACTGACTTCGCATTACTAACTGGAGGGCTGAGAGACTACCTACCTATTTTAGGGCTGCTGTTTCTAAGAGAAGTCATTTTTGGCAGCCAGAGCAAGCTTACAGTTTTTCCGCTCCCACACTAGCCCTTCAGCTGTTCCAGCTTGTGCAGCCATGCTGCAAACCAGACCGCAGAGCAGACTGGGAAAATAGTTTTCCTTGTTCATGAAGCCTGGCCAGCTTTAAAAATCTGGTTCGCAGGTACAGCTGCAAGGGTGGCATGGGGTAGGGCAGCAGTCCTAGGAGCTCATCACTGACGGTTCCTCCACTTCATGCAACCAGACCCTTTGACACCTCCGCTGGTTTGTGTGCAATTCCTATCCTGGCAGCTTTTCGCACACTGTGCCCAGTTTGGAGTATGGATCCTGATTGTGCTGATCATCTGTACATTTCAAAATTTCAGAGGGAGATTTTCAAAGGCTTGAACAATGTTTTGGGCTTTGTTTTCCTCAGATCTCAGAAGCCAAGTCCGCTATAATGCCCGAAAGCAGCAGACCTGACTTGCAGCAGCACTACCTTAAGAAGAGACAGCTGGGAGGCGGTCTTTTAAGAACAGCAGTTCACAGCGGTACCGTTGTTCATTCTGGCTGCCGCAAACAGGGGAGTTGCTTCTTTCTACCCATTACTTTGCAGGATCATTGTCTGCACAGGAGCCTTTGTCACTTTGTTTAGTGAAATGTAGGATCACAATGATCAAACGGCACCTCAGCCTTGGCCGGGTATGGGAATAAGTAAGAGAAGAGCTTTCTTGTATCTTCATCCCACCTGGGTCTTTTTCCCATGTTTAACACTCAACATCCGCCCTTCTTTCAGAATTTATTTAAACAAATTGCTGGGGAGCAGAAAAAGAGTACAGCAGAGGCAGTAAACTGCATGCACAGGCTGTGGTAATTATTGCCCTTCCACAAAGAAGGATGGGATTACTAAAGTCACAATTTCTCCAGGAGCTGCCTCCTGGGATGGCATACTTCTGCACACCACCTCTCATCAGGCTGATGTAGAGATTTCAGAGTAAACTCTTAGGCTTTACTAATCAGATAAGCTTGTCCAGGCACATGGGAGGTTGTAAACACAACCTCCATCTGCAAGAAAAAAACCTGTCTTTTCATGAAGGCTGATAAGCTGCAGATCGCTAGCCTATTTGCTTGGGATTCATCTCCCATCAAAACCCATGTTGATTCTCAGTTGATTGCAAGTTCATGTACTTTGTTGCAGAACCAAATCCTGCAGGTAGATAGCTGCACTCCTATACACATTCTTTTAGAGGGGGTATGGGAAAGATTAAGTAAGATAACAGATTAAATTGGTTTACTTTATTTGCTCATCTCCTTTCTGTAAACAGGAGTGAACCTTCGCTGGGTTAGTTTTCTTGTTTCACTCCACTAGAGGTAACAAAATGTAATTTTCTTTAACAAGGGCAAATCAGAAGGAACTTATCCTCGGCTCCTGAGGCTGAGAGAGGAACAATGCTGCCTCATTCAAGTGGCTACCAGTCATTATGAAATGCATGAATAAGCAGTGACAATTAATTCAGTGAGACCGGATGAAAATATTTTTCGGGTGATAGTGTAATGTAAATCATTGTTTTACACATTCCCTTTCAATGATTTAATTCATGCTTTCCTGACTCCTGCTGTGTTATGATTCAGAGATTAGTGCTCATGTGTGTAATTTAACAAAGCTGAATGATAAGCAGCAAGGAGACTTAAACAAATCCTTGTTTCTGATGTATTTATGATAAATTAGTAAAACATCCTCAGCGCCACGCAGAATGATTAGGCTACTGCAGCTTCTACACAAGCACCTGTCAGGAAAAGTAGAAAAATACACAGGACATTGTATAACTAAGCAGTGAAACAAATGTAGAAATCCAAAGCGATGGCAAATTACAATCAATTTACAATGTACAAATTACATTACAATCCAAATCCTATACTGTACCTGTATTCCAATAGATAAACATCTGTTTTTCTTGAAGTGGTCCTTCTTTCTATCTTCTACAGCAACTGTGGCAATGGTGGTGGTGGTGGTGACAGTGGCAGTATTGTTTCCTACATGTTGACTTGCTGGGCCATGGATCTGTGCATTGGCAGCTTCAATAGCAGCTGTTAGTGCCTTCATACTGTCCAAGCTCTCTGTGGAGTTGCTAAGTCCCGACTGACTGATGATATCTCCCCTCTGTCCATGCCCATCCATATATGCATCCTGGGCAGACTCTGTGCTGCTCTGGGCCGTGATGGAAATAAATGGTTTGGTGGTAGTTCTTGGTGGAACTGGAGGCGGTGTCTTCTTATAGGTGGTGATACAGGATGACACTGGAAAAAACATATGAGAGTTCTCGATTTATTGATTTGGCAGAGAAAATGAAGGCAAAAATGATCCCAGAACATCACCGAGCAGAGGCAGGGCCCTGCTGGCCAAAAAGCCCCCCAGCAGCTCCAGCGACGGTGCTAGGTTCCCGCCCCAGGCATGAAGGTCCTCTGTTCCTCCTGCCGTGCCTAGCAGAATTGCCAGTGTAGGGAAAGAAAAGAGCTATATGCCAAGTTCCTCCTTAGTCTTTTTAGAATTGTTTACTCCAGCATTTTTATTACTAACTTTTCTAAGTCCATGTGTGGACAACTCATTCCTCCAAAATGTTCATTCTGGTCATAGTTTGTATACAGGATTCACAGGGATCAGCCTCCAACCATGTATCCTAGCTAATCTGTATTTCATGCAGTTTTAATGAAATCATGTTTACTATCTCTCTATCCTGCTTTACTGTGTTTATCAAGTTTAAGTAGAATTCTAAATTACATTTCTTTGATCAAAGAGAGATTCCAAGACCACCCTAGGTCAAAGTCTGCTAACACTCATTATATTTAAACTTATGTTTTTCTCAATATAAAATGTCTTACTTGTCGCACAGACTTCTCAAACACTTTGAAATATGTTGTAAGCTGTGGAGGACATTTTTCAAAGAACATTTTGCCACCCATATTTCTCCTTCTAAACATAACATACCAGTTCTGGGAAAAAAATCTGCCTCATTTTACACACAGGGAGTTTTATACCCAGTGAAGTCAATGGCTGAAGCCTGTCAGTCAGTGGGACTACTTAAAAGAAAGCGTAAGTGTAAATGTTTGCAACAACAGAGGTTTTAAAGAAAGTTTATGAGGACTCATCTTTTCATGGGAACTTGCAGCACTCTGTATTTTGAAGGACACACTCCTTTTTTAAGTGTTTCTATATGGATTTAGAAGCTGAGCTTGAAGTTCCCAGATTAGAAACTGTTTGCCTGCGTGTACAGAATTACATGCAGAAAGCACTGCATGGAGATAAAAACATCTTTTTTAAGGGCTAGTTGGCGGCCCTGCATTACTAACGTCCTGGAATGCTTTCCAATGAGGAAAGAAAGTCCATTAAGAACAAAAAACAATCGTGACATGCTTTAGTTTTTAAGAAAATAAATGCAGGCATTAACCTGTGCAAAATTCAGACACAAATACGTTAAGATAAATTCTTATTAACAGTAATCATATGGCAAGAAATGATTCATCAGATCATTTTAATTGGCAGACGTCTGTACCACCCACATAAAAGGTAACGCTACTACAGCTGTTCTGCTTGCTGTTTGCACTGTACGTACTTGTTGAGCCAGAAGCCATTATGGTATTAATTTGACTAACTCAGATCCATATGCCTCATATCTCCCAATAGCTGTAGGAATCGTTACAGCGTAAAAGGTGTTTCCAGGGCATGAAATCACACAGTTGTGTGGTTTTTTTTTAAGGGCTCTAGTCTAAGTTTCTGATAACATGTCTGAACCCATGTAAAACACGTTAAATGCTAATGGAAAAAGAATATTTCACTAAGGTAGTGAGGGTTTTGAAACTATGATTCACTTCTGAAGAATCAAACAGAAACCGCAGCATCTTTGAGAGAGGAGACGGGTAAAAATGAACTTGTCAGATTTTAACTCCTGGGAAATTAACAGTCTATAGGGGTTAAAGGTGTTTTTTAAAGTGCTTATAACAAGCAAATTACCTGCAGCTAACAGAAAGGATGACAATTTTACAAAGAAAGAGGATTGTCAGTGACTTCTGTGCAATGCCGCACTGGTTTGACACTGCTGCACAGCACTTGTGGCACCTGTGCACGTTCAGGGAAATCAGCTGCTGCGGTTGCAGCACAGACCTTTACTCCAAGACTTGCCAAGAACCAGGAGGCTGCTGCTCGTGTGATGATATCCCAGAAATGAGCCAGGCTTTCCGTGGTCCAGAGCACGTTCTCTCCGTGGTGGAAATGCAAACTGAAATGCGCCACTGATGAATCTGAAGCACATACATACTCATATCTCTGTGTTGTGCTTTGGGAAGCCTGTTAAGAACTTGTCTAACAGAGGTGTGCAATGAACTTTGCAGTTCAGTGACGTATAAATTGTCCTGTTTCAAACATACTAGGCAAGGTCATCATGGAGCTCGGGGGAGACACCAGCCACCTTCAGCACATCCCAGCAAGGCAGGTGAGTACCATTCTTCCAACTTAGCAGCAAGGGAAATGATAATGAAACACACTTGAAAAATGCCCTTAAGTAGAGGACATAAGGTATAAATAGAAAGCAAGCCATAGCAAGACAGGTCCCCATCTCACTGGCCATCCCCTAATACAAAGGGAGTCAATAGCTACCGTGTATTGACAGCGACCAGGCACTCTGGACATCGCACTACAAATACAGACTCGTCTGATTAAGACGCCTTTCATTCTGTAGGTAAACGTACTCAACAAGGAGGCTAAGCCACCTGGCAATGAAGGATGTTTGCGCTCAGCTAATTAAATCTCAAGTTATTCTTCAGAGGGGGGAGAGAACTGACAAGTCATATGGTGAGATTGCAAAGAGAGACAGCAAACGCTGCTTTAGCAAGTCAAAACAAATCCTCAGTTTCCTGGAGTCGCGCAGCACGCACCGTACGGCTCCGGAGCAGCAGCGGGTGCGAGTCATAAAAGAACCGAACCCCAGGCACTTCGTTACTGGAAATGATGTCAACTCCTGCCGCTCCTTTGCTCAGACTACAACAGAACGCTGCTCGGGCCCCGGTCGCAGGCAGCTGCTCGCGCGACGGCGGAGCTGGCTGAGCCCTCCGAAAGGAGGCGTAACAACGCAGCAGGCTCCATGCATCTGTTTTCCCCCGGCGCTTGCGAGAACCTGGCAACTCGGGACACAGCAACTTGAAGGCTCCGCTGGCTTTTAAGTTTGCTGCAGCGTTTTAAATGCTGGGATGTGTGAAAAACTGAATGAAAACTCCCCAAGAAAAATGACAGCCCCCCCGGCACTCTCCTTGTCCCGCTAGGAGAGGCCGAGAGCGCAGGAACAGCACAGCACGTTGCTGCCTTGGCCAGGGCAAGAGCCGCATCCCCCCCGCGAATGAGAAGCTGTCCTGTCCCATTCTCCCGCGCCAGAAACGGGCCGCTGGGAAGGTGGACTCGGGTGGAGAAGATTACAACAGACTTGCGGGGTGCTTGAAAAAAGATCAGGAAGTCTTCACTTTATGTACAGGGAACTTCCAAGGCTTTTTGCACTCACATTTGCATTCACATCAGGAAGTGAAGGTAGAGGACTATAAATTCCCTGAAAAATATGTTCTTGGACATGGATCAAGGAGCAAAGTTCTGTATTGAGACCGATCTGACTGGAGAGTCAAGTCAAAGTAGTCTGATTTTTCATTAAAATTATTCAGACGTAGAGTTACTCAGAAATAACTTTTTCTGAATAGCGAATGTGTATATAAGACCTCAGTTTGTCACAACACAGAATATTTGCAGCGCACAAGGGCTGCTAAAGCAGGTATACATTCCTCTCCTAAGGCATATGCAAGATTTAATCCAGAAACTAGTTAAATCATGTGAAAGAATCCTCTGACTCCCAATGTGCCTTGCATCAGGCCCATCATTCCCATCTGTATCAATCCACTAAGTAAAGCTCTCCTGCTCGTTTTGATCTTTATCCTATTTCTGTGGCCTGCCTTTGGGTTACAATTTAATCCCAAATACCTAGTGAGAAAGCACTTTCTCCATATTAAAAGTAAAAAGTCATAGTGTTTGTCCTCCTAGCTAGTATTTCCAAACAACTAGCTCATGGGACAGGAATTTGGAACAGGGAGTGTCAACCACCCAGTTCAGAAGGAAGTTTAACGATAAAAAAAAAAAATCCCAGATTGCATAATAATAAAGGCTCAAATTTGAATGTTTCATTGTAAGAGCACTTCAGTTGTTTAAACATGTTCACTAGGGAGATGAGCCCTCAGGAACAAACATCAGCACGCAAACGCAGATTTTGAGCTCAATGAACGGGTGCTCAGGAGAACCCCAAGGCAGATTAATATTTGTGAAGAAGATTAAATTCAGGCACTTTGAACAGTGCAAGTGATGAGATGTGTAAGCAATTCGTTTCACTCTCTAATTTGGCAGGCTCGTATAAAACTGGTTAACAAATAGAAGAATGAATGGAAGTGCAAATTTAAAGTTAATTAAAGTAATAGTCTTTCCTTGAGTAAAAGGACTGCTGACAGTTTGCAAGGGGCAGCAAAAGACACAATTTGTACACACATAAGCAGTAAGGTCTAACGTATGAATTTCTCAGCCCTGCAGAGATGGACATTGGTCTTCTGATTTAATATCTGCTGAACAGGTATGCTACAGCAGTGCCCATGCATCTCACACAAATTCAACACACAGACAGATGCAGGCCCATTCTAGCAGGCCTGAGCCTCACGACTGCATCGCCCCATGCTCCCCACGCAGAGATGCAGTGCTTGATTTGAGAGCTGGGTTCAAACTGAGCTGGTATTCTCTTTGCCATGCATTTATTTCCTTGCTTTGTGGAAGTTTTGGGGGAGTGCTTGGAAATGGGGTTGTAGATCCTGTATTGTTATTTTTACACGTAGAAATATTGGTATGAAAATGGAGTATGCATTTTCTTAATAAAAAAACTTATCAGATAGCAGATGGCTTCTGAGCAAGGGGAGATTTACCATTAAAAACAAACTGAAATAAAGATTTTCATAAGAAATTCTAAATTGCCCAAGGGAAGAAAAGCAGAGTGAGCTATAGATGTCATTATCCCAAATGAGAACTATTGAAATCTCTGTACCATGCCATCATGTGTTCTGCCTATACCATCCTTTTTCTGTATCCCCACCACTGTATAACGATATATTTTAGCTGACAAAAGCCTAAGCTACACAGAATTAGGAAACAGGCATAACTCATGACTGAAATCCTGCAGAAATCTATACAAATTATCTAAACTGTCTTCACTGTCCATGATAGCACCACAGGGTTAAGATTTTATATCCCATGCATTTTGAGGTCTAAAAGCTGGGGCTGGTGACCTTTTTGTAAGTTTGAACATTTTTGTTTGCAGGTAGGGTACAGGTGCTCCCAGCCTTGCAACCAGCTGTGTTTGGGGACCTCCTGCAACCTGAGAGAGGGGTGAGACTAAATATGGCTCATCCTGTACCTCAAATGAGATTATATTGAGTGAAAAAATCTGCAAGGGCATAATCAGCAGATGACAAGCAAATATTTCTCTAGCAGATTGTTTTCTTCTAATACTGCTGTTGAAAGCTGCTAATGCCAGTCAGGAGTTTCATTGCTATCCCAGGGAAGCTGAATTAGTGCACAGAGATCAGGTGAGGCAGTCAAAGGCGTCCACCAAGTGTAGTTTAACATGGGGATATCGCTACAAATTATGGATTCACAGACAAAATTCAATGCATATAGCCTTCCTCTGAGATCCACTACACTCTTTCTGTGTATAGTCACGGCTGAACTCTTCTCTACATAAAAGCCGCCAGCACGTTAACAGTGCAAAACTTCAGTAATGCAGCTCATTAGGCCAGAAAGCAGAGACTTCTGTAAGCACTTGAAGTTCAGGAAAACTCTTCATATAAACTGAAAGTCATTGCCCAAAGTAGATCTTAGCTAGGACATTTTAGAATATTTTACTCCTAAAAACTGTTGTCTTCATTGGCATCAAGCGATTAGGACTTGGCTTTATTTTTTTGGAAGACAGGGATAAAATAGGTAAGAATAAGACTGACTGCAAGCTCTAGATTTCATTTCAATTAATGCATAGGAGCTCCCTTGTCTTTTCACATCAGAGATTTGCTTCTGCTGTTCGGTAGCTAGTGATGGTCTCGGAGAGCTGAAGCTACACTGTGCCTCTGGAGCTCGTGCTTTACAGATGGGTGCTATGGGCATTCAGTCCTGGTCACCGGTCCATGTGATATGATGTCATATATCCACGAATGACATATATCAGTAGCTACTCAAATCAAAATTCATTCAGGCTGAGAGGGAAGTCAAAAGCAAAACTATTTTGGCCTTGTCTTTAAACTCTGGCTACCAGCAAAGCATCTGGAAAAACAGTGCCAAGACCCCATGGACAGACAGATGCTCTCAGAGATCTTCAAAGATTCAAAATGCTTTGAAACAGTAACGGTAGAATGTATGTGATACAGAACATCAACCTTTACATTCAGTGAAGCATGTTGGGAAAGAGCAAAAAAAAACAATAGAGCTGCATAGCCTTTTTTTGTTAGCATATGAGTCATTCACCCTGTCTTTTCATCTGCACTGTTTTTTTTTCTGAGAAAATCAGGGAAACACTGTTTGATCTATAGCATCCACTAAGTCCAGCTGATGAAGTCCAAAGCCTTCTGCACTTAAATACTTCACCAATTCCTTCATCCTTCCCACTTTCAGGGTATTCATGGAAAACAAGAAACATTAGAATTTTAGATTAAAAAAGGATACTTAAAAATATTTTATGTTTCAGAAGTTTCATGTCATAAAATCATCATGGTAAGAAATTTAAAAGCTTTCTCAGTATCAATACATTTATCTTGTAAAAAGCACTTAAGGAAACAGAGGGAACTATGTGACATATGGTAGTTTATCCCACTTAGACAAGGATATGTAACAGTAAATAAATGTAATAACATGTAGCTTGATGAAATCAGATTATTTTCCCATATATTTTCCAGGAAGCTACTTCACTGGCACTTTGATATAACATTTTGTTATGTGTTACTGCAGTGCACTCAAATTTCAGAATTTGCATCTCTTTCCCTCTGGCAATACTGTTAATAAAACAAAATGGGCAATATTTTTTAATGAGGAGTTGTGCTAACCACATACAGACACATATATGTAAGCAGCTATTTCAGTGTGAAACATGTGCAAGAACCAAGGCTTAGATTTCTGGAAACACAGAGGGCTGAACTTTCTGCAACAACATACCCTAGGTAGGATCATATATTTAAGAAGTTTCAATATCAAACATACTGTGAAATACTAATAACTTGTTTTTTTTCAACTACTGAGAAACTGTTGAATGTTAAGACTTGAGGTGCGCATGCACAGTTCTTAGTGCTAAACACTTGAAAACCTGGCTCATATTTACATGACAGAACTGGCACTAGATTTTTGAAAAACTGACCTGAAATGTGAATACACAACTTAATTTCCAGAATATCCCACGTACACAGCTACACAGTGAGCCTGCCAAGATGGAGCCCACACTTGCCATTCTGCTTGAGTACATTACTGTAGGTGCTATTTCTCAAAACTGTCATGTAATATTTGTAACTACTGCTTCTGGACATATTTACATATTTTTGTACACAAGGTTTGCCTTCACTTACAAGTGGCATATTTAATATCTGAGCAGCCAATACCTATGAGACTAATCCTACTGAACTTGCAGATACACTAGGGCAGATGTGTGGTCAGAGTTGAGCCCACATGTCACCAATGCTTTCCTAAAACAAGTACAGCATGTCGTGCCCTCCTTCACAGTTCATTAAGAAGCGCTGCACTGTGTCCTTCCTTATGCTCTGCTGTCAATCGCTCTTCCTCAAACTGTGGCAATGATGCTGAATGACAATAAAACAAATTCAGCAGTCAGTCATTTTCCGATGAGCTTGCTTGGTCAGATGTCAGGAACTTGATGGAGGAATTGCAGGACGAA
The DNA here is from genome assembly GCF_036370855.1 of Dromaius novaehollandiae. Lineage (NCBI taxonomy): Eukaryota > Metazoa > Chordata > Aves > Casuariiformes > Dromaiidae > Dromaius > Dromaius novaehollandiae. The sequence continues at coordinate 117,258,788 of NC_088099.1, read as the reverse complement.
ATGGTAGAGCTTTTGTCATGCAAGAGATCAGACTAGATAACAATTAGGATTCTCCTTCTGGCCCCCAGATCTATGAATCGCCTAAACTTACCTGTGAATCTCGAGGAGACTTAAGCAAACCAATTATCTCCTAGTAATCTGATCACTCAGCATTTAAGCTGGCTAGATATTAACATACTTGGACATTGCTGTTTTCAACATTACTGCAAGGATTTGCTTTTTAAACCCTTCACTGCAATTAACTTTCAAAAGACAATATTCAGCTGGAGTACTGACACTTCAAAGTATGATTCCTTTTGGAAAAGAATGACTGTAAAAGTTGTCCCCTTCTCCTCAAAGTGGAATTACACCTGCTTCGTTTGCTGCTGATGTTAGCAAGAAAACGAGCTTCTACTGTTTTTTCCTCCCAGTAGTCCTCTAAATACTTAATAAACTTAAAGTAAGGTAAGCAGAATTCTGTATCATTGCGCACATCGGCACCAAGCCACTCTCACTGAATTTGATTAGTGATGCATTGAAATTGGTTTAGAATTCAATTAGTTTAAACTGGTGCAAACCCACCCCTGACGTGGGCATATTTAGAAGTGGCTATGACTGATAAGGTGCTTTTTTTAGACTTAAATGAAAATGCAGCAGAAGTAAGAGTGATTCATTCACAGAGTTAATCTCAATAAACTGTATCAGTTCATTGATTTTTAACTGATTTCCTTTTATGCCACAGTGCGTAAGCAAGCTGTACACTGTTATCAATTACATCCATTTGAATCCACTGAAAGCTGTACAGGTATAACTTAACCTGATGACAGTTTGTGAAGTTTAAGAGCCCCCTTTAGATTACTGAGTCAAAATAGGGTCTCTGGGTTGCTCTGTTTGAAGGCATTTGTGCCTGCACGGCTTGCTTACTTTTATATCTGGGATTTCAGACATGGTAAGCAGCGTTGTTACCAAGAAACTTCTCAAAGTTGACCCGTGCTGGGGAAACTCTGCACTATGAGACAATTCCATACGTACAGGACAGTTATATTCAACCATTAGGGAATCAGTACACACAGCAATTATGGAAAGGTGGGTACACCAGTTTTGCATGGTATTCAACCCTAAGGCTGTTCAGTAGCTTTTAAGCAATCAAGAAAGTCATTTCTTTGACACAGACTACCTCAAACAACCTATATAAGATGGAATTTACTTTTTTCAGTAGCAACTGATGTTATTAGGCGAGCTACCTCATGATGCTGATGAATATAGGTTTCAGTTCCTCACTGTGCAAAGCACTTTGTCTCCTGATCCAGCAAAGGACTCTTTAATCTCACATCTTAAAAGTAAGTATATACTTAAGCTTTTTACTCAGTTTCTGAGAGCATCAAGCCTTTAGTGTGCTCACACTGTCTCAGAAGTCTACCTTTCAATTTGATTTGAGAATTTTATTTTATACTACTTGATACATCAGATTTTATTAAATAGTTTGGCTAAGACTTAAAAGTTATTCAGATGACAGCAGTGATGAAGGGCTGATATATTTTAATTAGATATATGTTGGAAAGAAATTGTACAAATGCCAAAGACAAGAAAATAAAAGCCAAGACAAACTGTAAGAAGAATGTGATTGATAAAAGCAACATGAACAACTTTTTAGCTACTATAAATTGACATGAAGCACTACTAGAATTGATTTATGCCATTTTAGTACCTGTTTCTCTAGAGCCCACTATCACTCAAAGGAACTATGCAGGTATAACAACACAATATATTTTGCTCATAGAGCAAATAAACTAATAAACGTAAAATATAGAAAATCAACATTCAGGAAGGAAAGTATCATATGGGTATTGAGCAAGAACATCTGTTCAACCAGAGTAGTACTGACTTGTTTTTGTTAATCAGTACTACATTTTTCAGCACACTTATCATTTTTGGGGTGTTCCATTACAAGTAGGAATGTCTAAAACAAGCACGTTATGCTTGCACATTTTCTACAAGAAAAAAAAAAAAAAAAAAAAAGACCCAAAGTGCTGCTTGCAGCAGGAAGAAGCAAGGGAAGAGGGAAAAAGTACAACTAAAAGCATGCTCTGGGCTGAACAGTAACTTGTCACTTGAGACAGAGAATCATGACCCAGCTCAGAAGTTCAGCTTCCCCTGTGGTCCTGATAATGTTATCAGATGACCTGCCAAAAACATAATTTCTATCCTCAATCAGCTGTCCGGGGCAGATCCTCTAGCACTGGCAGGGAATCCAACCAGTTCTTAAATGAGCAGGAAAAGTAAACGAGAGGCTTACGCAAGAAACTCTACTTCTCTTCGGCCTAATTTCAGGAAAAATGGTAAACTGGCTCAAGACTGAGGACACTAACTTTTTTCAAAACCTAGAAAAAGAGAACTGTTTAGTGAGCAAGGCATATGAAGAATGTGTATGAAATACTTATTCTGTACTGAAAGGCACCAAAATCTAAACCCAAGCCGTATTTCTATCTTCCCATTCTGCATCCAGATTAACGAGTTGCATCCTTGCTCAGTGACAGATCTGAGGTCACTGTGAGTGACCTCATTCTTTTATTCATTTATTTGGTTTTATGACAAAACTCCCAGTTATTACTGCAACAATTCAACTGAAAATACCAGCTTGGCACAAGAAATTCCTAATCATGAGATAGAGTGTCCTCAGCACAAAAAAAATACCGACATCTCATGCACAATCACCACAGAGCACAGGTAAGATCATTTCAATAAACCAGAGCATAGAAATCACTTCTTGCTGGGAGTCCTGAACTAACAGGAGGACAGCACCAATTCCCAGAAGGCGTTTAGACAAAAAAGGACTGTGGCTCTGGCACACCTGAAAGAGGAAAGACCAGTCCTTTGTTACCTTTAAACAAGATCTGAGGGAAAGTCATTCTCTTTTCTTCCCACATATTTCTGCATTTATTAAAGAAATGCATGTAAAGCAGGCCTTGAAGAAATTCAGCTTCACTGTTTGTAGGAGATACCAGTCACAAACTCTTGTAACTTCCTCAGAGACATCAGCTGCATGTCTGATGATAGTCTGACACACTTTTTCCCCTACCTTATTCACTCTGACTTATTAAAAAAAAAAGAATCAGTTTTGTAACAGCAGGAATTCTAAAACTTGCCAAGATGATCCTGATACCCTGATGGCTGAATTCATGTCATATCATTCCAGTGGCAAAAATCAGAGCTTTATTTTAGATAGTTTCCAGATTGACAAAGCTGCATTACCACAGTAAAGAACCAGTTTGAGTACACTTCTCTCTTGCAGACACACGCAGGCTTTATCTCGCAATTTCAGTTTCCTTTAGCCAGGGATTTAAGAATTAGTATGCATGGTCTCAGCCTGGGGTAAATGTCCTCTTTCCCCTAACCCGAAACTGCAAAATAATTTTAGCATTTCTTAAATTTACATAATTGTAAAAATCTAAAGATGCATTTTGTGCTGTCTTAGTTAAAAGGTAAACCCAGGCCGTCTATTTAATACGTAAAAAGAGAAAGCAAACACACCCAAATGAATTTTGACACTTCAAAGTATTTAGACCTTTTGAATCTTTAGGCTACAGAAGTGCTTTCTGAAGACTACAAGGCCAATATAAAATCTCTGCAAATGCCAGCCAAGTGACTCCTGCAAATCCATACAATCTCGCATGCACATAGCAAATCCTCCACACCTCAAACTGCTTGAGATGCAGGAAAGGGCCTGAATCAAATTTTGAATAAAAGCTTCCATTTTTCTCTCCCTACCATTTTCTGCTTCAGCCTGATATTTCTTCTTCTGTAATCATACTTTTAATAAGTCCCATTTATTGCACCCACTTATTCCTCCTACAGCCTTTGTGTTTCTTTTGGAATAAAAATCTTAGTCAGTCACTGACTCGCTGTGATTCAGAAGATAACTCAACCCTGTGACTGAAGGTGCTCCCAAAAGCACACCGGCTGTGAAAGAAAGGGTAAGGATCTCTACTTCAGGTCGGAATCCTCTTGTCCAGATTGGTCAGTCAAAAAAAAAAAAAAAAAAAAAAGAAACTAATATAAATAGCTGTAAATATTTTACAAAAAAAAGGATGCTCAGCAGAACAACCGACAACCTGGTAGTATTCAGGCTGTTTTATTTGGATATACCCACATTGCTTTACTTGGAAACCTTTATACGACCTCAATTTCTGTTTGCATGGATGTTTTCAGTCTGACTGTCTTAATACAAGCATGGCTGTCATTGCTGAGAATATATATTTATTCGTTATTTGTTATTCTCATCAAATTACAGAGTCAGAGCAATATCACTGTCAAATGTCAATCACCCAGCACAAAAAGCAAATAATTAAAGTGGACAGATGATGAAGACTCCACAGGCCAGTGTGTGTTCTTCATAAACTGTCTGTTAACAAATTATAACATGATATATGTAAAAATGAGGCTTGTTCACGAACAACTTGGGAACTGGGAAAAATTATGAATTCAAGATTAGTATCAATCACAGTGTGTAAATTAGTCTGCTCTTGTTACCAGCAATATTAATATCATTTACTTTTTATCCTAAGGGATCTAAAAGGATAGTACAGACTGTGCACAGTTGTAGGTCATGCTAGTATCATCCACAGCTATACTGCACCCAGCTGAGGGAACGGTTTAAGGCTACGTGGATATTTTCCAGAAGAGCTATTATTCTAGAGTAACGATGCATTTTGGGAGAAGTTTGAACTGAATCCCCAAAGCCTCACTTTCATTCAGGATTAAGGGTATCCAGAGGAGGAGTTATTCTGGATCAGCTGCAGTTCTTTTGGAGAGTTTCCAGACTTGGAAAAGACTTTCTGCTGCAGAGAAAAGACCGCAGCAACACTGAATCAGTGCTCTCCTCCCATGACCTTTGCTTTCCTCGGAGTCTATCAAAGCACTAGGCAGGTCTGATGCTCTTTAGCTTTTAAAGACTAAAAAGGGCAAGAATTCAAGGTGCTTTGGCTGAATAACTTGGGTCAAAAAACAGCAAGGAAAGGTGTGCATGAACTCACAGCTATCTAAAATTTCTGAGGGCACAGATTTCCCTACCTGCAGAATGATTAAAAAAGCGTAAACTATTAGATTTTAATAATTTCAAAAGCAGCTTATTACAGCCACAATGTCATTCTTTTGTGTATAAAACTGCTGTTTAATCCATGTACACCAGGAGTGAAATCTACTCATAAAATAAAAAATATTTTTTCAAATGTTTTCATGAATTTAGCACTTAGGACTGTGGGTGAGTCATATTTTCCTTGTTATCCTGTTAACTTGACTCTTCTATATATGTCTTGAATGTGCTATCTGTTAACAGCCAAGTAGGCCACCACAGCAGTTTTCTTTGAGACTGGGAACCTGATGATTTGACCTGTTTATCAAGAGAGAAGTGTCATCTCAACAGGATGAGATTGTTTTATATTTTTCCTCCCTATTTTCCTCTTGTGAGCCATTTCTTTTTAACCCCACAGAGCCAAGTAAAATGTCATTGTTCTAGTGGATTTTTTTTTTCTTTTTCTTCTTTTTTAGTGTTTGAATTTTGGGACATCATTGAAGAAAGTGTTTCTTGAATATTTTTCTTTAGTTAAAAGTTGAAATTGTGAAGTTGCAAAGGCATACACATGATACTCTTTATAAGTCTGTGTGGACCCTCTTTCTATGTGTCTATTGTTAAAGACATCAGCAGTGGTATTTTGTCTCTTAAAAGAGAAAGTAAATGCCTGTATTTATGAACAACCTTATAATGATAAACCAAAAAGTGCAAAATCTGTCATGACAGAAATCAGAAGACGATCCATTCAAACCTCACCACATTCACACAACAGAACAGACTCAAGTCTTTCTTTAAGCATAGTAGAGTCCTTCAAGATGGAAGGTATTATTAACTATGTCAGCATTACAATCAAAGAGCTTTTGGTTTTAAAAGTGTCCTAAGCTGCTCTGAAGTCTTCTACAGATTCAAGAGCTTTGTTTTCCTCACTTCCACTGGTACAAGTTATAAGTAAGACCACCTAGATCATTGTATTAGTTTCACGAAGGAGAACTAAGCCAACTATACTTCTCCCTGTCATAAATCAGATGCTGTCAAAAGAAAAATTGGGTTTAAAAAGCTACTTTTCACATTCTTCAGACTGCTGCATGCCACTCACTGATCTTAGCTGAGAACTGAGCTTCCAGAGAGCTTCCACAGCCAGCCATGTGTGAAACACCCTACGTGACAATTTTAACATCAGTTGCATCATTAACATATGTTCCTGTCTGCACAATGCTTTTCTGCACTTTGCCAGATAAGACGGAGGCTAGATGAGTCGTTACCGTGCACACGCAATTTTCTAATAAAAAACAATGATGTAGGCTTTATTATTCTTGGAAATGTATTAGGAAAATCTTACTCCATATTTTATAATATGCATTAGATTGACAGGTAGACTAGGCACTGGAAGTACATGTGGAGTAAGAAAGAGGAGTCCACAGGTACAATAAATAGTTGTGTGCTTATGCTTGTCTGAACACACATTGCCACAAAAATATAGCCTCCCTCCAAAGCTATGTCTATTTTGAATCTCGCTTTGAGTTTTGCTTTTGTTCTAATCTCACGTAATGTAACAAATTCCACGGTATGCCTTTCTCCTCAGCTTTGACTTGTATCTTGGGCTTCTTACAGCATAGTCCTTTTTGGTAGCCTTCTCAGCATCGTAGCCATATGACACTGGAGAAGACTGTTTGGTCTGTCCATAGCTTCCACGCAATAAATGGTAAGTTCCAAAGTATCTCATAACACTAACCATTCTGCCACAAACCAAAAAACACTCCGAGAGTAAGAAAAACATAAAATTTTTATTAAAAAAGACCTCAAAAATGAAATATTACCGAAGGAGAGCAGAAGGTTTCCAAGGGCTCAGACAGTGCCATGGTGAGAGTGAGGCTGCCCAGCTGATCCTTTCCTACAGGTAAACGAGTTTATTTTAACTCCACAGATTGGAGTGAATGGTTCTGTGCCCCAGCATTAGCTGGTTTGAGTCCAAACACAAGTTAGCTCCCTTCAAGTTCCTTACGTCACACAATGGCTTATGAAGAGCTCTTTTTCAGTGATGAAATGAAGATAATTTTCTTCAGCTTTAAGGTAGATGTACATGTGTGTACATATTCTTTTCTAAAGGTGTTACTGAGACAGGGAGGGAATTATAGTTAATAGCACCAGATGTCCTACGGCTTTGTATCAAAGACACAAAACCTGCACCCTGGTTGCTCACACAACCTGCCTGCTATGGGCTAAAAAAATTGTGCTTATGAACAAAATAATACACATTATTTCACTGCTCATTCTAGCTCCAACCCTATAATTACTGCATTCTCAACTATCTTCCACATCCTCCTTGAGCTGTGAATTATAAGCTTTCAGCATATTGGATACTAGTACAGTGGCATGATTAGATTACCATTTCCACAGGTTGCCAAAGGAGAAGAATAGCTCATCTAAGTATGAATAGATTCATTTGCTTGAAGAGAATTTGCTTTACCTTTCAGGCTAGTCATCTGTGTCTAACAAGGTAAAAGAACAGAAATTCTTTGCAGGTTAGTTTACTTTAGAAAATAAAATTAAAACCCTACTTCTTATATCCCAGGAGTTGAGGGCATGCAGATCTGGGGGTTTTGTTTGGCTGCTCAAAAGAGAGTTGTCGTTCACAGACCTGTTTTCTGTTGTAGACTGACTGCATTAGTCACTAAGGAGGCTAGAGCGTAATGAAAAGTAGCCATTTCGTGTTCATTTTAGTGCATGATGTTGGAGAGGAAAAAAATGCACATTCTTGTTGTTTTGGATATGCTATTGAAAAGAATATAAAGATAATAAATATTACATTAGGCATTTACAGGTGGAAAAGTTAATTTGCACAGAGTAAATTTGGAATTCAGAAAAACACAGCAGGTTTGAATTTGAAATAAGAACCAGCATTTGAGGATATTTGTTATTTGCAGTGTCAAACTAGGCTCACACTAGTCTTTTTCTTTTAATACGGTGTGAAAATGAGTTAACTGTGAATGTTAATAAATATTAAGAGCCACATCACCAGTATTCCTGTAACACCCATTCCAGTAACACAAAGCAGCTGTAACCCCACTTTTACTGGCAGTGCCTATCACATTTGCAGCTCTCTTGTGCTGCTAGAACTGTACACAAAGCAGATGCTGCACCAAGGTGAATCCGCTCTACTGGATATTTAAGTATATAGATAGTAGATCATATTCAACATGCTTGGCTGCTTTATGTGGAATCTGATATGTCACATGTGGCAATGCAAGCTGGAAGCTGCCTCCATGGCTTACGGATTTCAGTTGTGCACCATTGATGGAAAGCTGTTTTTGCTCAAATGCATTCAAATCCTTGCCCTACATAAGGGTATAAAGCAGACAGTCACACACATTGCCTTCCCAGTGGTTTTCATCTTGCAAAAGGTTTTTGGTGGATGCAAAGGGCGACCCACTAGAGAAGTCAATAAAAACTCACGGGTCTTTCCATCTATAAGAACCCTTTCTGGTGTATGGCTTACGTTTGTAAATGAAATCCCTACTGCACATTTGTGGCCCATTCTGCACCCTTATCGTTCATGGCTTAACTCTCCAGTTTATGATTTTCCTATTTTAATATGATTTCCAGACCATCTGCAAACCACCTACAGGGCTTGGCAGCCCACGCAGTTTGGGAAACACTTCCTAATAATCCTCCTCTGTAGGTATTACATTAAAAGCTTGTTAAAAATGCAAATTAAATAACTTTGGAGATGTTCAAGGAGAACCACAGATTTCTTCTTGACATGCGTCATTATACAGTAAAAGAACATTCAGTGAAGCACAAGGATATTTATTATTCAACAGATTTTATTCCATTACAGTTTGAACCAATCTGAGAAAAGGACAGCATTATTAAATTAACGATGGTTTGCAAATTACATCCAGAGAGAGTTGCTGCCTTCTTAAGTATTTGTTTGCCTGCATGTATCCATGTGGGCCCTGCTAGCAGAAGCACTACTCCCTTCTTTCCCTCCCAGTTGGACACACACCTTTCTCCTGACTTTGTCCTGACTGTTCCTGAACAGTTTTCCATTCAAATTAGGATGTAGTCAAACACAAACACGTGGATGTAGGAAAAAAACCTCCATTACTTCTGAGTGTCTATGTCTCTCCGTAGGCCAAATATTCACTATGTTTTCTTCTCCAAACTTTCCACCCCCTCCTCAGCCCTGTTTCATGGTCCATCCTTTCTTGCTGATGCCTCCTCCTGCTTCTCACTGCTTCTCACAACTGAATATGAGCATGGGTGAATTGCTCCTTCCTGACATGCACTTGGGATACCCTGTTTCTGCTGGGTAGTACAATGCACCATGCAGTAATACCCCAGGCCTCTTGTGCATGGGCTCTTTTGCTTCCTACAGTAGCACAGTAAATTTCACACTGTTCATTCAGAAGTATAAAACCACCGCGTAAGTGCCTGTTCACCTCACAGCGTATGCACAAAATACCTGAAATTTCCCAGCATGGCATGTACATCTTCTTGTGGTACCATGTTTCTGAAAATCCCTGTTATGACTGTGATTCCCAAACGCTGATTGGGGTTAGCAACCTGGCCAATTTCAGTTCATTGCTGCGAAAGGAAAGATGAAGCAAATAGAAAAAAATGCTCAGAATCCACTTAGAAAATGTTTCCAGAAAAGGAAAGGAGGAAAAAATCTGGAACAAACTGTACACATGCCTAGAAAATGCAGGCAACCTGAGCAGACAACTCATCCCACCCCTCTTAAGACAGCTATATTTGGAGGGGATGAACCTCCCTTTGGCAGTGTCTCCCTCCCCGTACTAGAGAGTGAGCCCAAAAGACTAATTTTGGCTGGCCAATTAGGCAAGAGGAATCCCAATGCTAAGTGACTCCAGTTCATTGCTGCACAAAGTTGTCCCTATTTGTGTTTTGTCTCTTTTGTACGTTTTTTGCACAGCATTGAGATGAAACTCTGGAGACAAAGAGCTACTATTCTAGCTGCAAAGTTTATCCATCTCAGATACAGTGCTTGTAAATGGGCAAAAGGGCTCAACTGCACTGTTTGTACAGTGCTGTGGAATTGAAATCAGCAGTTTGTAGACAGCTCTTTCTAAGACCAGCAAGAACAAACACTCCTTTATTTCCTTTTCGATTTCCTCTGAGTTAACAGCAGATATTGACCTTATGGAATCACTGCAGCACACTGAATTATGTATGAAATGCAATTGCCATGTCCACTACGGGCAAGTCCTGCTGGGCTGGTTGCAGCATCCACAGTCAGAGCGCTCACAGTGTTCTCAGAGACACTGCTAAAGTGACCGAACTCACCAAAACCAAACTGTTCATTTTCAGTTTTAAAAAATCCTTTTTCATTTCTTAAAATCCTCCAGGCAAACAGCTTATGATAGCTCCTGTCCCACCTCCTGTTACACTTTAAAACCTTTTAAAAGTGCATGTTTTATATTCTCCCAAGGGTTCAACATGTGCTTAAAGGTAAAGTGTAATGCTAAGTAAAAAGCAAGCAAGATTCAAAAGTGGGGGGGGATGCCTCACTAGCAAGCCTAGTCAACAAATCAACAACGATTACAGTCCACCTTTTCTTTTTTCCACTCAGCAAGCCTTATTTTAGTAAAGATCTCCCAGATTGCATCAAATGAGTAATCTCAGATAACAGGCACCATACTGAAAAATATCTGACTTTCACCTGTAGGCTGGCTTCTGCTAGTTCCCTGCTCAGGACATTTCTTGTGCCCTCTGATTCAGTCATCAGAGATCTTTTGAGATGTTTATCCATGTGACTAGTCCCAAGGCCTAAGGAGGAATTTGGGCTCTCTTAAATGGCTTAATATGGCTTTAGATGTTTTGAAACCCACTAGCAAATCAGAAAGAATCAGATGATTTCTCAGTGGGAAAACGTATTTTAAAAATTCTAATTAGAACATTTCTCCACAGCTGGGTTATTAAGAAGTTGGGACATGAGTACATTTTTATGGCATTATTCAATTTCCCTTCCTTTTATAACATTCAGTTTTAAAGCTTCTAATCATGTTCTCCCTCATCCGATTTTCATTCTGTATCGTCCTAGAAACCAAATGCCAGTACAACAATGAAAAATAAATGGGAACACCCACTAGCAATATATAAAAGCCATATAACAGGATTAAATTACATGCTTTTATGGGGAAATTCCAACTAGGTGTTTTTTTTTCTCTCCTCTCCTGCAAGCCCCATTAAGAAGGTACAGTGTGGTCTGCATGTTCCTGGATGTGTAATAGAGTAGGAAACCGCCAACAACATGGGAACTGCATCCAGCCTCACTGCTATTTTTCAGAGACTGAGAGACTTTTTTCTCGGTACAAATTACACTCAGTATAACTACAGGCAGAAAATATAAGCAAGCTACCTCTAGCTGCCGACTGTATGAGCAAATCAGACAGATACCAACTACAGCAATCAGATTTGTGTCAACAGTTCATTCTGCTGATGCAAGGGTTGTCCTGTAAAGCTGCATCCAAAAGCAAGGAACATTGGCTTTCACTGTTTATTTCTAAAGATTAATAATAAAATGGCTTATTTTAAATGCATCAAATCTGGATTTCCTTATGGGAATGTCTAATCTGCACTCAGAGAAACTGTAGGAGCCTACTTTTTTTCTGCTTTCAAGTCATTAAAAGTGAAAGTATTCAGACATTTGCATGTAATGAATTCACTGTTCCCTCACTTACATTGCTACTGCCTGTTACACATTACATACGCAAGTGTTATATATTTTATACACGCAATTGCTTTTGATCCTGTGCAAACACATTTTATAAGACAGCCAAACTTCTCACAGCCACGTATACATCTGCTGCCTCCCTGAAGCTTGCTGACAGTTAATTCACTTCACATATCCTGTAGCTGCACCAGAGGTAATATTCCCAGCGCCCTTGTGAGGTTACAGACTACTTCCACCCCACATGACTAAATCAAAGCATTCCAAAAAACCAAAGGGACAGTCAAGTCTCTGGAATTTCAAAGCAAACATTTCTGTGTGTCTGGTGCTTCAACTTCTGCCAAGTAATTTCTCCTGATAATCATGTGTTTTGTTTAGCACACCAGCCCAACTCCTGACTTCCATTTCACTGCAGGAGCAGAGGCTTTGATTCTGGTGTGACACACACCTGGGTAAACCCACTGAGGATTTAGCCACAACAGAACTACAAGGGTATAAACTGAGAAGAAACTGGTCCAGATCTGGCTTTGTGTGCATGGATATCATGTAGTGAGAATGCATTAGCGTTTTTGTAATAAAACTCTTCAGCATGCTCAAGAGCTTCCATCTGTAGAAGAGTAAAATACTCGCTCCTAAAAGAACGGTCGCTACGCTCACTTGACGCGCACAGGTGCTCTCTTGGGAAGGGCAGCTCTTTGTGGCAAGGCTTCAGTCAGTTAGTGGCAGCCTGTGCCAGATAACACATGTATCTTTACAGAGGATAACTCAAATATAGATTTTTCAATCAAACAAGCCTGCCCAAAGAATGCTAGAGCTCTAGGAAAATGATAATCCAATATGCATCTCATAATCAACAGGTAACCTCCAAACTGCAAAGCCTCTAAAAAGCGTTGCCCTGTACATTGGATGACCCAATACATGACTGTGTGACACGCAGACAATCCTGCAGTAAATTTGAAGGGGGGACTGCTTTATCCCTTTAGTTTTTCCATGTCTTCTCTCTCTGCCCTGAACTATGTCACACAATCCCATTTGCTTTAAAGAATAACCCTCAAAATACTCTTCAGGAACTCTGTTAATCTGGCATTACTTATGCTTCTAATATTTCAAGGAAGACCTTGAATCACATTAGCTAACAGGCAGTATGTAGCTACAGATATAATTATTTCTGAGGTAAAGACCTTGAGCTGTATGTGCATGTGGTTTACATTTGGTTTTTTAAGAGAAATCCCTAATGAAGCACATTCCCTATCCCACAAAGCATAACAGTCCACAAAAATAATGATGATGAAGTCTTCCCATTAAAAATTAAATATTTTTTTGCTACCACAATGGTGAGCATTAGGCAATTACCTTTCATCATTTAAACTATTTGTCCAGATAGGTTCACAAATAAATCCCTGCTTTCATGAATCTGATACTTTAAAAACAAAAAAGAAAAATAGCGAGCTATTTCCTGTTCCAGAGGAACAGCACGAAGGACTACTGTAAATGTAATGGTTTCTGCCCCAAACCACCGTATGAATTTTGTCTGAATGTTGTCTATAATCTTTGGTACATATCAGAAGTAAGCAATATCCACTCATTATTGCTCATTTCAAAATCAAAAAGTGAGTACTTCCAAAGATGTATATAAACTCTGAGTCAATGCAAGGAGTTATTAAGGCCACAGCTATTAAACAGATGAACTGCTCAGGATCACTTCTGTGTCTGACGAGGGCAGTTTATGAATCTCAGACGGGGTTTATGAAGTACCGATAACACAGTCTTTTCAGCAGCAACCTCCACAGCTGAATGTTGCGACCTCAAGCACAAGGGAAGGAGAAAGAGCAGGCAGAGCTCAGGTGTAGATGTGGCTGTTTTCTGGATTTGTTGTTCCTACTGCCACCAAGGGGCACACAACGGATGCAAAGTGTCCTCAACAAGCCTCGCTTCCCAGGACGCACTGGAGCCCACCAGTCTCCATTTGTATGCTCAAAGCATACACAATTTAGACTCTCACTCTGTCTCAAAAACTCCCCAGAACCCAACTATGCTAATTTGCAATTTAAAGATGCAGTAATTTTTTGCCATAAGTTTTCAGATGTGGTTGAGGTGCTGTCGTTTTTTCATTTCTTTTTGCTTACTTTCAAAAATACGTTTTGGGGTAACGAAAAATGAGGATTGCTCTGTATTTTGGAACATGGAAGGCTGTGATTGTGCCAGTGAAACTACATTAAGAGGAAACCTGGGATAAAGTGTTTACAACCAGTAGCAAATTTAGTCATCCCTTTTTCTATTTATAAGCCTGGAAGAAGTTCTTTGATACTGCACTATTTTTTGTTATTCAACATCATTCTAAAACACCTTGTATGGATCTAAGTCAGGTTTTAGCACTTGTTTATAAAATGCTCACTTCAGCTATATCTTGGAATATTCAGTGTTTATGGTGTGTGACTGATCATTTTCATCGCACCAGACACTCACTGTTCCTTGTTTATTAATAGAAACTTTTATAAAGGGCAGAAAGATTGGAAATTTCAAAATGCGTGCAAAACCATTCGAAGTATCTGAGAACTGAAAGTGCTCTTTGAAATTTCCATAAAAAATATCTGGAAAGAATCAAGAATACTGTTTGAAGAGACCTGGTGTTACTTTTTAGACAAAAATCTATGTAGGGGATTTGAGGTCAAGAGTCCCTATTGCCAGGTTGGAAATAAAAATAAAAAAAAGTGGAGTTTTGTAGTAGTTATTTCTAAACCAAACATTATAAAAGGTAGAATTCAAAGGCAAAGTTAAACTCAAAATAAATCCAATGAGATCATAGAAGGGCACCATAACCCTGTCCCTTCAGTGACCCATGTAATAGCTGTATGCTGGTGCTTGTGATGACACGTCAGCAATCCCACATTAAACTTACTTTAAAGACACATTAGCTTCTCCTCTTCTTTGTGCTTCCAGTAGTTGCATTCACTCCCTTATGAAAAAATGCCAGCGTCTTCTGCCCTCCTTCCCTTACGCCCACGTTACCTCTGAGCACCCCTGTGCTGTTCTCTTCTCACCTTCCTCCTTGACTGAACCCTGCAGCGAGTAAAGTAACCCTCTCTAATTTGAGATACTGGTTAATTATTTTTTCTTTTTTTCATTTTTAGCAGAAATTCCTTCACAGCAACTTGTTCAAAACAGCTGCTGCGTGCAAATGCTTTTGGAGGAGCTGGGACCATAGGCTGAGGTCCATCCTTCAAACTGACTTCTGCCTCCCAGCATTGCCCACAGGTGGGCAGCCCGCTTGCCCTGCCCTCCAGCCGCACGGAAGCAAGCAGGGACACTTGTCTTCCTGAAGGCGACTATTTGGCTCAGCCAGTTCTAAAAGAAAGCAGTAGTTGTGGTCTATGCTGTGTAATAACATTGTCTGTCCAGTTTGGCAAGAAGGAACTCCCAGGTGTGAAGCACGCGCTGCCCGTTGCAGCTGACCTCGCGCTGAGACCAGTTCCAGCTTTCGCTCCCTTCTCTGGAGAAGGACCGTGGCTTACCTTCCCTTCCCCTTCCTTTCGTCGCTTGGGAGAAACACCCGGGCAAGGCTGCTGCGGGGCGCAGACCTGCCTCTCCCCCTGCCCGGGAAGCCACGCTTGCTTTAAGACTGGCGAACAGCTGCCACTGTTCCCATGGGAGAAGGAGGTAAAAGAGGAAGAGAGCAGCAACAGCAGAGATGAAGAAGAGCATAGGAAGTGGATGGATGTAGCAGCTAACTATGATGTAGGATGAGGGCAATCACTTTTTTTGATGAATTGGAGGATGGCTAGATACAGGGGGATATTTTAATATAATGTTTTACACTTGTGAAATTCCATATAAGGCAGTATTTAATGTAGGTCATTATCACTTGATTTCATTTAGATCTGACAGAAAATTAGCCCTAAAACTGGAAGTTTGGGAATGCTTAAAACACTCTCAGCGTTCCACAGATACTGCGGGTAGGCAGGGGGAGCTTGTCGGAGTGGAAAAAACACAGACTCACTTTGAGGCCACTCTCACAACTTTCAAGTCTGAAGGCTGGTACTTGTGATGAAAATTTTTCCATGAGGAATAGAGTGAATGAAGCGCGGTTTTCCCTGGATTATTTCTTTCTCACTTCTGTGCCCTCCTCTCTGCATTAACCCCAGTTCTCGTTTATCAAGTCCCCTCTGCTTCACCCTTTTGCAGTATTGCTGGGTGCCTCCCTCGTGGCCCGCAGTCCCACCTCTCCTCTCCATTGCCTCTCCAAACCTCCCCATCTCCCTTCCAGCCCTCCCCATGGCCTGCTGGGGCGAGCAGTGCCTGGCAGCAGGGGCGCAAGTCTGAGCTGCTCCTTCCTACCCTGCCGTGGATTTTCAAAAACCCCCAAAGGACGTTAATCACTCCTGGAAGCTTTTCCTCTCTTGGATTTGGTTGAAATGGATCCATGGGCTCAAAAAGTATTCATGGCAGCATGACTGGTTGGCCTCTGTCTGCCTGTCAGGCAGTGGGAGAGTACAGCAGTTATTCCCTTAGGAAACCAGGCTAAAATCACTGTTCTTCTTAAAAACAGGTAGCCTATTTCCGATTAACGCTGTTCGTGATGGAAAAGTCCAATACTGACAGTTCGGGAAGTACCGGTTCTTGAATTAACTGTATCCCCTACACTCCTTAGTTGTCTTTGCTGACAAGGTTGACCATGCTTTACATGGTCAGAAATTCAATCTCCATTCGAGCAGTAAGTTTTGTAATGGAAGCCCGGACACGAGCTTTTTCATTCATGAAAGAATGAGGATGTATTCTTGCGTTTAGTGCAAAACTCACTATTAACTGAGGAACTACATCTGTCACCTGAGGTTTGCATTGTAACAAACATTTGCAAATACATTTTGCAGTATTATCTAGTTCTCTGTAGACTACCACGGCAATTTTCTTTCATATCCCCATTTGCTGCTGTTTGGATCTTACAGCAAAGTGTGGCTAATTATACATATGGGATGTAGGAGCTGCATTAAAATCCATCAGTTCATGCTCTGTGCAGATAGAAGGTATATTCTACTTGCACATATATCTAGTTTCTCTATGCATATACTTTCCACTTACACAAAGCTTTCTCAGGACCTGTTTTTATTTTTCTCTATGAAAAATAGCAGAGAATTACTCCTCCTCCTTGCTTCAGTTTATACTATTTCCTTTCCCCATATGCTAAGATAAATGATGCGAAAATGATCATAGCCTCAGAAAAGCAATAATAGAAATTATCCAGGTTTCACAGTAGTCCTGCGTGTAGTACAGTATTGCCAAATCTTGAAATTTTCTCAGAAGATATTTTGATAAAATACCTTTCTCAAAGCTCTAGTCCTTCACTTAGGTTGATATTCATTCAATTGTATCCTAAGTGTTTGAAAAACATAAGGTAGGTAAAAAGAAATTCTTTTTTTATCATATTATTTTTATATACTCACTATCCCGCGGGATTTGAAGTTGGTGTTACATACAACTGACAGTGGGATATAATTGTTTGGGATATTTTAGTCAGAGGAAAACCTCATAATTGATGAACACAAGTTACAATACAACCTTCCAGAAGTCATGTAGGGCATTCTGAGACTTTCGGGAATTTCTTATGGGCACGGAGAATAGAACTTAAACAGTTCCTCCTTTTCTCTCTTTCTTTCCATTAATATTTTAGAATTTGAGGCTTTCAAAACACATCTCTGCTCTAAGCCAGCAAAGTCAACTAGAACAATTTACAGGAGAAAATGACAGTCTCATATTTCTTCTTTCTCATTCAAAAGAGAAAAAAGTGACACTTTATGAACTTGCACTGGGGTAATATTTGGAATTTTGTATCAAACATCACAGAAATAAAACACATAAAAAAACAGTTAAATGAGATATAAAGAGCCTCACATGCTCAAATAAATCACTGTTTTTTTTTAAGAAAAGAGACGTTTTCAAACACCCATACTATTAAGCAGTGGCCAGTACCACCCTGATATTACAGCCTCTTGTTTAGGTCTAGAAAGCAAAAACACAAACTAATATTACTTTTGGGACGACTCTTCCTAGCAGAGTTTGTGTGGGCGTTTTCGTACAGGTTGCCCCAATAAATGATATACCAGGACAGTAAAATGATCAAGAAAGCACTGAGCTGACTTCTCAAGACAAATCACTTTCTTCGCCCACTCCTTGAAAACCTTTAAAAAGAACTTCTTGCAATGATTAATTTTCCAGAATTCAAAAATCTGTTTAAGATCAGGGCCAGTAACTCCCGCATGCACCTCCCAGGATAAAGGTACTGGATGATCTTAGATTGAATCCAGTCCAGTGCACGTACACACTTGGTTTTGGTATCCATTTGTTTGCTCGTTACCTGAATTTTCCTACAGAGTCATTATGGTTACAGTATTTTATAATGCAACACATTTTTCTACTAAACGAGAGTGTTTTGCTCTCTTTTGTATATTCATTTTGTCAAAAAGATTTGTTTCGGGCATAGTAAACACAAAAATAGACTGGCAGTGAGGAAGGAAGAGGCAAATGGGAAGATTCCAATAAAGGCAGAGAAAGGAGATAAAACAGAGAGAAAGAAATGACTGTGGGTACCCTGGGGACTCTCTTGCTATTCTGTGGTTCTGGTTTCTTACTGAGACCCCTAAAGTAGTTTCACCATACAAATAATAAAGAAATGCTGAGAGGAGACACACACAGTTCTATACATGGAGAAGAACAATTAGAAACAGCAAAAAGAAAAAAACATCGCAGGCGTAATTGCACCTCGTTAGAGGTACTTTATGATAATAAACAATGATATGTATTCCTGGTGATAATGATCCTGCAGTTCACTCACTCCACTTATTCTAGTTCCCCCTGCTGTGCCAATGCTGTCTAATATGAGATATTTATGTGAAAGATGAGTTAGAAAATTAGATCCTATTATAACAGCATCACTTATAATAAGAAAACTATGGAAAATAACCTCTCTCTTCCTCTACTGCTTTGATACCTATCATTTTCAGTGTTTTCCACCACCCATCCACAGACATTAAACATTTTACACACAGCAGTAAGTCTCATATGCTCTTCATTTTACAGAAGGTGAAACTAAGGCACAGAGTAACTTGTCTGCAGACACAACAGCTAAGCTAGGCATTGGGCAAGTCCCCAGCCACATGCTTTGACTGTATCTGGTGCTTCTGTAGAGAATATTATTAATTATTTGCAATTTGTAGTAGACAAACCCATACGAAGGCCTTATTAGCACTGTGTGAACACCGCAAGAAGAGCACCAGCTCCCCAGAGGAAATCCCAACAGGCTGGCAGCTTTAATAGCCCAGAGAAGCTCACGTTGGGAACAAAGATCTTTAAAACACTGCTCCCATAGTAATTTTCATTATGGCAGATCATTAGTCAGTAAACCAATGTTCTGGGTCTGCTTATTGAGCAATGAAACCCCAGTACCCACAGCCGCAGCTGCGATCCCAAGCTGGAGAGTCTCAGTGCTAACAAAAGCAATTACAGGAATATTTTCACAACCCTTAGCAGACCCAGGCAAGACCATTTATCCACCCAGCACCGCTGGTTGGATCAGCTCACAAAACCAGGGAGGAGAAAGCTGAGAGTGACACAGACGCTGCCTGCAGGGCAGGCAAGGGTCAAGCGTTTGCCCCCTTTTAGCTCTAATTTGGTACCTAACTGCTGCGTGTGCCTTTGAAGCACAGCACAAGTTATTTTTAAAAGCTCCCATCAACCATCCTGGTGTGTAACTTCAGAAGCAAATGCACTGTAATAACAGCCATAATATTCTTATTGCAGCGACTGCAGTTCTCAGCCGCGGCTCTCGACTCTCCGGCCGCACAGGACAGACCTCCTGGCAGGAAGCAGTTCAGAGGGGCACTAGGAGCAATCTGGCCCACAGAACTGACAAGCTGCATCTCTGGGGGAAGGCATTCATGTATTTAAAAAAGAAAAACCACCAACAAGAAGCCACAGAAGAAGCCACACTATTTATTTTTCTGGGAGGTGAGTGAGAAGACTTTCAAAGCATGGCTGTTATGCTGTTTTGGAACAAAAAATACTTTTCCAAATTGAAATCTTCCATTGGGTGGGTTTAGAAAACAGAATGTGGTTTATAACCCCGGCTTGTTCCTTTCGGCTTTGCCTCCTCTCCTAGGTTAAAGCCAGCGGTTGTGAGCATCTCTTAGCGGAGGGAGGAGCAGGTAAGAAACACAGCATCCACAGCATGTTTTCACTGGCTAATCCGGGCATCTGCAGGTAGTAAACACACACACTCTCCCTAAAAGGACCTTGCTTGGCAGGATACAAAGGGAAAAAAATGAGAGTATTGCTGAGGTGGGGAGTGAAAAAAATTGTTATTTGCTGGCACAGGGGAAGTGAATGAAGGATGCTGAAAGGGTACTGGGCAGCTGCTTTTCCGGTTGCTCTGGGAGCCAAGAGGAGAGCCTTTGATCTACTGAGCTGGCCTGGGCTTGCAGCCAGGACCTTTCTCCAGAAGTGACAGCAGGCTTCCTCACTAGTTCCTCTCCTATTGCCTCGGCAAAAAACAAGTGACGTAACTCGTGGAGGGACCTCACTGAAATGTTTCTATTATCACCATCTCTGCAGAAAACATATGCTACAAACGTGTCAATCTGAAATATTCTTGTTCAAGGCAAAAAAAAACCCCACCCAAACAAAACAAAACAAAAAGAAACCATGAAGTCCTCTGCCTTACATCTTGCAAAGCCTCATGAATACCCCTCTAGGATATTAGCGAACAAAACAAACCCATTGACTCTACAGCTGCATGATGATATCTGTATAGCTCCTTGGCCAAGCAACTACCCCCCTGCCAAATTTTCAGGTAACTTTGTTTTTATTGGGAGATTCAAATAAGAATATGGTTTCTAGATCTATCCCTAAATGATGTCATCAGCATAGTACTTCTTACGGAATAAGCTGTTTCAAAATAATCATGTCAGCTTTCTTCATATAGAGTGATGCGAAGGCCAGCCTGCTTGATTTGTGGTGTTGCCCAAGAAAAGTGATTATGAAGGCAGCTGCGTTTCTCAGCTCTTAGGCCAGAACAACTAGAATATACAAAATTTCCTCCACCCCAGCATGCCTTTAGTCTTTACCAGCATAATGTGACTAACGCCATCACTGCAGGGAAATTCTGCTTGAATGTGATCTGGGCTTACATATAAGGGTTACATCTTAGCCTGGAAGCAGCCAGGACTTTGAAAATGTGATTGACTTAAGCACAGAAACATGCTACGTTCTATTTCTACTGATTCTGAATCATACATTTTTGCATTACAGAATCACAGAATAGTTGGGGTTGGAAGGCACCTCTGGAGATTATCTGGTCTAAGCTCCCTGCCCAAGCAGGGTCCGCTGGAGCAGGCTGCCCAGGATTGTGTCCAGTCAGGTTTTGAATATGTCCAAAGACAAAGACTCCACAACCTCTCTGGGCAACCTATTCCAGTGTTCAAGCACCCTCATAGTGAAGAAGTGTTTTCTTGTGTTCACGTAGAATTTCTTGTATTTCACTTTGTGCCCACTGTCACTGGGCACCACTGAGAAGAGCCTGGCTCCGTCTTCTTTACCCCCCCCCCCCCCCCAAATCAGGTATTTAGCCCCCCTGAGCCTTCTCTTTTCCAGGCTAGACAGTCTCATCTCTCTTAGCTTTTCCTCATATGGGAGATGGTCCAGTCCCTTAATCATCTTCACTGGATTCGCTCCAGTAGGTCTGTATCTTTTTTGTACTGGGGAGCCCAGCACTGGACCAGCACTCCAGATGAGGCCTCACTAGAGCTGAGTAGAGGAGAAGAATCACCTGCTGGTAACACTCTTCCTAATGGAGCCCAGAATGTTCTTGGCCTTCTTTGCCATGAGGGTGCATTGCTGGCTCATGGTCAACTTCTTGTTGACCAGTACCCTTAGGTCTTTCTCTGCAAAGCAGCTCTCCAGCTGGTCGATTCCCAGTGAGTACTGGTACAAGAGTTCATTCCTCCCCAAGTGCAGGACTTGGCATTTCCCTTTGTTGAACTTCATGAGGTTCCTCTCTGCCCATTTCTCCAGTCTGTCAAGGTCCCCTGCATGGCAACACAACCATCTGGTGTATCAACCACTCCTGCCAGTTTCGCATTGTCTGCAAACTTGCTAATGGTGCATTCAGTCCCATCATCTAGGTCATTAACGAAGATGTCAAACAGTACTGGCCCCTGTATCAACCCCTGTGGGACACCACTAGTGACAGGCCTCCAGTCGGACTTTGTGCTGCTTATCACAACCCATTACATAACCAAAAATGCACTCTATGTTCTCTGCCACATAATGGCATTTGCACTTTCACCTGCCATTCCTTTTGATGCTCACCATCAACACGGAGAATGCGACTTTGGAAGATGTTATTTCTGTACTGGCTCTGGAGTCTGGACAATCCTATAAAGTTAATCCAACCAGGCGCTTCACTGTTATTCTCTCGATAACCCTCCCATCCTGCCATCAGATACTTGCTGCTCTGTATTAATATTACTCGCACAGTAGTGGCAACTTCTCTCAAATGGGGCTCCCTGGAAGATGCTTTTCCCACCTCTGCATTACTTCTCTTTCCCAGGTGGTCGTCAGCAGTACTTTACTGCTGACACATCACTGACGGATGCAAAGACTGAGATGTAAAGAGAGAGGAAACACCTGCAGATGCAGAAATACTTTAAAATAAAATGTTTGTCAAATGGGAAAATGACAACACTGATTAGGAAAGAAATTATATTTTCCATCTTTTAACTGTGCATATTTCAAAAGATGCAAAGTTTGTTAAAAAGGGACAGCTTTGAAAAAGTACTTGACACTTTAATTTTTAAGAGAAGTGAAAGATGAAATTTTCTGTTGCATAAATGCTTGAAGCTTCATTTTTAATTTGTCATCAGTAATAAACACACAAGCTATACAAATGTCAGTTGGGTTTATGGGAACTTATCACTAATATAACAAGAGATATATCTGCAGAAGAAGTGGAAAAATACAGTAATAACCCCCCCTTTTAACCCTTCGTCCACAGACACATAGAGGGTTAAGCTGTGACAAGTCACGTGAATGACTTGTAGGAGCTAAGATAATGACGAGGTATTAATAAGCTGGAATTTGCCCCAGAGAGATGACACAAAAACCACTTTGCCATGACCGATTTTGCCTGCCATTGCCTTTCTGAAGCTGAAGGCACATGGCAACTTGGCCTTTCCTATGGTCAGGAAGCAGGTGACCATGGCCTCTAAGAGGTCACTGACCCTCTTGATGAGCAAAAACTATCAGGACGTTGGCTTGGGCATTCAAAGTAGAACAGCACAAATCTGGAGATCAGGAGGCAGACTTAATGCCACTAACTTTTCAGGTAGTAGCTCTTCTTCCTATCCTTTCCCTGTGCCCATGACTCTGGCAAATGACTTGATGACTCAAAAAGCATCACATACTTAAAGAAGCTCTTAAATTGGTACCAGCCAGTTCTTACTTAGCATAGCAGGCTCCTGGGATGTAAAGCGGGCACTCAGTCTGTTGGAAAACCAGCTCAGGATATATGCTTTTGCAATCTGGTGGTAATAAAAACCAGCAGCGTATCTCCTAAGCCTCTTCTTCAGACTGCTGACAGTTCTATATGTCTAGTATGTAATTGGCATCAGACGAAGGGAGGTAAACCTATATGATCAGAAATAAAAACCACTCACTAAACCAGATGTATTGCAGCTATCATATTTTCCGCTTATTTTGGCAAATGTTAAGTAATTGCCAATCTGAAATGTGATCAGCTGACCGGCTGTAATATATAATAAATATGTTCATGTTTATATATGTCCCTAGTTTCATTCCCCACATGTACACATTTGAAAAGCTTCATGTTTGGTAGCCTTCACCCAAACATCTGCAATCATTTTAAGCAATAAAACAGTCTGCCATCCCAGCCGAGGCTTTTCAGTGCACACTGCAACTGATGTCATTTTGGCATTTTGGATTTTCAAAAGAAACAAATAGGTTTCCAGGCAAACCACATCACAGAACACACCATGGTTATCAGTTCAAAGAGCCTCATTGGTTCAGCTGCTGGTGCTGTGTTTCATCACGTCTTCCTAAGGTCACGGAGGGAAATGCTAGCCCTGAAATACACATCTGTGTGTACAAACAGCTTCAGACTCCGGTTGTTCTCTCCCCTGCTGCCCCCTGCAACAATCTGCTGTGAAATGCAAGAACTGTCAAGTATAGGCTTGGCTTTAATATGAATCATGCTACTTTCTCGAGTGTGGGTGTTTCGTATATCATTTTAGGGATAAAGGAAAACAGACTGAATGAAACTGAGACCCTTAGTGCACTAGCCTGTTACTTTACTGCAAAAAGGTCCCGCAAATTTATTTGCGACTGTGCATTCTGCTTGCCTTTTTTCTTTCCTCTAGCCCACACCAGAGCTGGGGTGAGAATAAACTCCCCAGTGATCCCAGAAAGGAGAAGAAAAACTGGATTCAAGACAGACTGGTTAGATGGTAGTTTCTTCAGTCTGGCAAGAGGCTAGACATATTTTGGACCCCCCAAATGACCCAGCCTGGATCCAACTTCCAGTGAGCACGAGATTAGACTGGACACAGTGGAGAGAAAACAAAGCTGCCTCTGGGGCTGCCCCAGCGAACCCGGACACAGAGGCAGCTCGTGGCCTCTGAACTTGTCTGCCTCAGGCAAATCCTGGCTGATTCCTGTGCAACTTTTCCACAGCAAATTCTGCTGCATAAATGCAACTTAGGACTTCTAGTAATGGGGATGAGAGTGTGCTAAACAGCTCAATATTGGTAGATATTGATTAAACACTCTACTAACGCTGATGGGCTACCAGTGTTGAAATTGTATCAAGCATGGTAGACATCAGGTCAGCTTTTCAACCAAATATCCTTTTTGAACAGAGAAATAAACTGGTCAGGGGGCAAAAAGGACAACTGAGTTTTTTATTAATAGGTAAATTCGTCCTCCCAGTATTGCTCATGTAATGATAGCATACTCTCTTTAGAATAAAATGTTACACTACCTTGGTAAATAGGTTTGGATCTAGATGAGTTAGGGAAAATATGGTGTAGGAGACACTGTATTTCAGGTAGATGAGGTGTATTTTTTGGAAGGATTACAGTTATCAAAAGAGCACAAACACAAAATGAAGTGTCCTAATACCTTGCTGTAAAAATTTGAGATAGAAATGAAGGAAATGCAAAAGTTGCCTGCAGAAACACACATAACTCTCCTTGAGTTTCACCCTTGAAAATCAGTATCTGCATTGCCACCAGGACTGTTGTGTGGTGCTTCTCTTCCTTGTTTGCAGCCTCACATATGCAGGCACGTGTTGCTGTGACTTATATTCATTTTATAACAGGAGATAACCCCTCATGAAAGGGCCCCAAAAGGTAGTTGTTGTTCAAAGCAGGCATTCAGAAGCATGGTTCTCTAAAAATGTGTTATTAAAGAGGAACTACATGAACTTTGCAAGTCTATTTTCCCAAAGGCAAGCCAACCTTTTTTCCCTTGTTCCTATCCCTGAGGTGTGGGATTTCTTTTCACAGCCACAGATCCTGAAGGATCCTAGAGAGAAACGATTCTTCACGTTAGGAATGCCTTGTATGCTGTCCGTACATGCTGCCTGGCAAAACCTTCTGAGCGCTAAGGTAACGTCACAGTGCTTACTTTTGAACGTAAGTCATTCTTGGCATTGCAAATTTTAACTGTTTGTAGCACCCTGGCTTACTGTGGCATATGATTGCTCCAACAGTTAAGGTCACTTGTCCTTTCCACAGGCATGCCTACCTGATAAATAAATTTAATATTCCTAAGCGTGTGACCTTTGTTCATGTCTGTCTCATTCAGTTATATTGTACTGCTATTTCTTTTTGACTTGAGATGATAGTCAGCTTTGGATTAGATAGCTGTTGACTGCTTGATGGAGTAAGCAATCTTTGAATATCTGTTAACAAAGAATAAACGTAGTCTGACTTCCCTGAACCCTGAAAAATAAAATAGGAGAAGAAAGAGTTCTGTCTTATCAATCTAAGCTGCTATCAGCCCACACTTTAACCAAAAATAGTCATTCTATATTTATTTCCTCCCGTTAGTGTCATACCGTGAGACTTTTCAGGCTATATATAGCTTTTCTGATGTACTTTGATGAGATTCTGTTATTTCTGTCATGCACTAATAGATACAGCTCAACAAATCAATGCCCCAGCTCTTGTATTTGCTATTGCACTCTGGCCTCAACAGATATTCACCATGTTTTTATGTTTTGGATGATAGCAACTGATTGCTTCAGCTCTATAAAACAACTTGGGGATTTCTATACTCAGTGGAGGACAGTGGCTATACGCACAAGCTCCTGTGAAGATTTGTCCCAGCAAGCCAGTATCTCCAAGCTAACCATCAGGATTCATCATAAAAGCTAATTAAAAAAAATATTATTTCCCTTCACCACAGTGCTGCAATACTGTTGCAGAAGACACAACTGTGCTATTCAGGAGATGCCAACAGGTCACAGAAATGTTTTAATCTAAAACATTTCCAATGAATTGATTATTCACAAAGGCTCAATTCAGTTCCTGTCAGTCAATGGAGAGAGAAGATTGCTCCAGAAATAGATTCAGAGCACAGGTCTGAATCACAGAGCACTAAGGTAACAGTTGGAGGATTCGCTATCTTCAGCGGTAGCACCAGTACCTCAGCCACATCCTGCCACTTCTGCAGTTCAGCATGCTTCATCCCCACCCATACCAAACCACATCAGTGTCAACCTGGTCAGGTACATGATCCACATTAAAGTTTTTACTTGTCTTTTCACTGGCTGTAGAAGGAGTCTAGGGAAATTTATTTTCCTAAGGTGAAGCTGGCCTTTATATTCTCTTATTCTCTGGCCCTTACTTCTCTCCACACTGTTAAAAGATTGAAATCTGTATGTTGATTTGCACCTTCAAAATTAGGAGTGATGCATCACCTTGTAACTAAGGAATTAGAACTGAACTCACAGAGATACTGAGCTTTAGACAGATTTACAAAAACACACCTGCTGAAACATCTGGCTACGCCAGGTTTTCTGTGAATTTTACCAGGCACCTATCTACACTGTTAAAAACCTAAATACATTTTCCCTCCTCTACATTTATCTTGGCATAATTAAAATTCAATTCTAGTTCTCTCAGACATTTTTTTAACCTATTGAAAGGAAAAGATTCATTGCTTGAATAATTTGTGTATAGCTCTGATTTAATGAATCAACAATTAAACACCCACCTCTAATAATGCCCAGACAGGATATAAAAAGATCTCCACAGTGCAAGTCATCAACCTGAATATATTAAGCATTTTCCAAGCCATTATTACAACACCAAGATCCTCTTTTAATCACTGTGGGCTCTGTAAGCTGACACACCTAAAAGAGAATAGGCTAGGCTTCATTAAATCTTACACACCTGCAATAAAATTATTAATAAAACCTAAGCTTTGCTGCAGAATCCTTAATCTTGGCAGCACTGTGAAAGCCAGGGCTATACAACTTAACCTAAGGCTCTGCTTGGATTTGTTTCGTTATTTGTAAATGAAGTAAATTTCTTACAAAAGGTGCTTTTTACAGAATACCCTTTTCAGAACAGAATTGAATTTTGATGTCTTTTCCTTTAAAAAGGCAGCCAGATTGCATAATGAGCTGATGCTTGCTTCATATTCTACAGGTGAAACTCAGTGTAATGGCTGTGGAAAGTTAAGCTGTTAACCTTGTAAATAATAGAAACTAAAAGCAGTGAGTGCAGAAGCATTAATTATATGTGGGGAAAAAAGCAGAGAGTGAGTCTTGGTTTTAGTCTATTGTCTGGGAAGTTCAGCTGCAAACTGCAGCAGCTTCCCATCTGTCCCTCGTATTGTGTGAGCTATAATGGAGTTGAGTCAGTTTGTCCATTGAAGTGCCTTTCTAAAAACACTGGCACAGATTCACCTTTGGGTTTTCCGTGTGTTTCCTTTCTACCAGTTGCTGATAAACTGCAAATCAATTGCAAAAGCCTCTGTAGGAAGGGCCTAGGGGTTCACCTTTCCAGGTCCCAGCTAGCTGAGATGTCCTGGGCAGATGAAGGACTGACTTTTGGCAGGCGCAGAGGCAAAATACACGTATAGCTGCTGAAGGGCAGAGGCATGGCTGTGGTGAGTTGAAGTATGGGGCACTTCAACCGTCACTTAGAGGATCACAGAACTGCATTTGTTGGATCTGCACCTTTTGGGTCAAGCATATATGGTGGAAGGGAGAGTCCTTTTTACTTGGGGAACAAAGTCACAAAAGCAGAACTGTGATTCTCCTCAGCCATATGAGATTTATCTATGAGGTCTAGACCCGTGATCTGTTGTTGCATACAACAACTACTTTTTCCCATAGAAGATTTTCTGGATAGAAATAAATGATCCTGTGATAGTCCCAAACTCCTTAAATTTCCAAAGAATAGTCAACCTCCTGGCTCCTTTCTTATCTGTGTACCCAGATTTTCTTCCAAAGAAATCCAGGGTACCTGGGGAAATGGTTGCATCCCGGTTCCTTTCCAGCATGCAGGCAGGCAGCACACCTTGGGACCCGGACTCTGAGGGCCCTGTGGGCTACACCAGTTTGGACAGATACTGTGACAGAAGCAGGGCATGTGTGGATAAATCAAGACAAAAGACTCATTTAATAAACAAGTGAAAATGGTTATTTCTTATGTCCTGCTCATCTGGCTCTGCACACTAAAGTGTCAGCACTTTAGTATTGCAGACAAATCTTAAAAAGTTATCAGACCATAGGTATGTCTTATGTATCAACTCTTTGGTACAAAGAATCAGTTAGTATATTAGCATCAACACTGAAGAATGATGAAGCATGCAAACACTTTCAATCATCACTAGAATGAACAGTTTTGCCTTTTACATTTTTGTAGAGTTATGTCATTCGAATCTTTTTCCTTGGTTAGAAGACTCAGTCACACTATTTACTTCTTGTATCCCGAGGCTTTCCTTTTATAGATCTCCGGCAGAACAATAACTCCCTCTGGTGTTTGCCTGCTATTGTTACTTCCTCCGCCACAACACCGGGAAACCCAGTTAGATTATGTCTGTACTAAAAACACCGCTTCCTTGGTCGATGGTACTTTACGCTTTGGGCAGAAAGGACAGTGTGCACACACATGGCACACGGCAGGCCCGGAGGCACTCATGTTTGCAGGTGCACCTCACTTGATAACTAAAGATAGACTGCCAAAGTTTACTGCTGCTGAACAGCTCACTTTGCCAAAGACTCATTAACGTGCTCCTTGGATTTATTTAATTACACCAATGGTAGACTTACTGCAACATGCCTGAATGCTCTATTTGATGAATACTGGAACTTACCAGCACAGTCCCAAGAGGATCAGTATATATATAGGGATATGTCAAGTGGCTGGAGGATAGGTCAGAGAGTTAATGAACTGCTCTTGGGACAGACTGTGTGTAACCATCATTCAGCTGCAAATTTATTTCCAGGAATGCTGTCACAGCTGCAAGGCCCAAATCTGACCTACAAGTTGGTTTCAAGCTATATCTGCAGTTAGAGGAAGCAAAATGAGATGTAAGAGAATTAACTCCTGTAACAGTCTTTAGGGCTAGACCATACCTATCCAGTACCATAGTAATGCTGGTTGTCAAATTTACAAGAAAATAAAAACATTTATGTTAAACACATAGTAAATATAAACATTTTACAATAATTTATAAATAAACACCTAATCATTTTTTTTTCAGATTTTTACAGTAATTTGTTGATGAAAACAGATCTATAGGATAGAAAGAAGGGAATTAAATGTTTGAGATACGACTCTTGCCAAGGAGAAGAGGCTATTTTGCAGGGCAATCTAATAGATATTCCCTCCAAAGAATCATGCAAGTATTTTTTTTCAACTGCATATTCTCTCCAACCAGGCTTTTAATATTTGACCTACATGTCTGGATTTTTTTTTCTTTCAACATACCACAGAACGGGAATCTGTGAGCTGATTATTTTTGCTGTTAATTCACTTCTGAATGCAAACATCTTTGCATATATCAAAGAGTGATGTATAGAGCTAAAATCAGAAAAAGAAAAGTTAAAACAGCCTGTCTTTTGAAAGCTCATACTAAATCCTGGTTGTCTGGTACACTGATCTACCTTACAAGCAAGCCTGTGCAGAAGGTTCCCTGGCCAAAGCCATTGTACCCACACCACACCTTTGATGTAAAATAACTCCCCTTTGATGTGCTGTAATCTGTTACTCTCTTTGTCTCATATAATAATCCTCTTGCACATGCTAATCCTCAAAATCACATATGCTCTTTAAAGCTTTGCATTTGGAAGTTATTCATATCCATTTTCCGGGCACTAGCAACTGAATGCTACAGAAAAACTCATTCTTTCTTTGACCAAGACAGTCAGAACTCTTTATATCCTCGATTTGCTGCTTGGCTGCAACTGAGTCAACAAAATGAGTGAACAATTTCCGGTTGCCCAAGAACACAGTAGCATGCCTCTTCTTCCTTCGGTCAAGACAGAGGCAGGATGTTTCTGAGAGAGCTGACAGGAAACAAATGAAACGACAGTTTCTATTTGAGGTGTAGAACAGCAAATTGGAAAAGAAAGATTTAGTTGTCTAGAACGATTTAAAAATATCTCCTCTTGGACTACTAAAACAGGCCAGTGAAAAAAAAAGTACCATGTGAACAGTAGTAGTCAAGCCCTCTAGTGCTGACAGCTGGACATTTACTGGCTACTCCAAGTTTCATGACTGCAGGATTAAATGCTTTCAGATGTTGCCACCTTAAGTCAGAAGTAAAGTTTTAGGATACTGTTACTTCAGGAGATCAGCTCGTTTATTTGAATGACTTAATTATGAAAGCAGGTGATGGTTATATCATGGGTCTCATCAGGTTAAATGCCACGACTGTGAGCAACACAAATTGCTTTAATTGCAGGACACAACAATAGTCTAACAGTTCAAAAAAGCTTTTTCTTTGCTGGCAAACATGCATATTGCCATATGCAACTTCTAGCAAGCTAGATGGACTACTGAGTACAGGTGCCAATGATATAACAGTAAAACCTGCTAAATAGAACATCTAATCCTGACTGTCCAAGCCGAGTCAGCTTGTGTCACTCTCTCCCACAAAGACGATGCACGGACTCTGGTCTAGGTTTGCCATTTTTTTGCGGACGGCAGGGTCTACCACTGGCAAGGCTAGATTCTGTTTATCCTGCCGTGGTCTAGGGGTCTTCTGTTCCTTTTGCCCATGTTGGGACTTCTCCTGCTCCCCACCGTCCTTGGGGATGGGGATGGCCCCTCCGCAACACCTCCGCATCGCTCTGCCCTGTGCAGCCAGTGGCCGCGTTGCCTTCCCCTCGCCTGCCTGGTCTGGGCCATCCGCCGGAGCAAGGAAACCAGCTGTGGGCTCTGGGCTGGCTCCGGACTCATGGCAGCTGTCCTGAGGCTGATGGAGAAACCTGCCTGAGCTGAACAGCACCGCTCTCCTGCATCCTGAGTTACATTTCACCCAGTGCACCATTCAACTATAAGAGGCTTATAGCTTCTCCTGAAGTTCTGTGAAACTGTCATCCTCATATGAAATCCAAATTTTCTTGCACTTACTTCATCCAGATTGCCATCTGCAATCTGAGCGTGCCTGCATTATAATCTGAAGGCCAGATTATAATCTAGGATTCCTGAGCCACAAATCTGAACATGGACTTCCCAGATTTGAGAGTTTGAGGGCAGGTGTCTTGGTGGTCTCCAAGCCTACCTAGATCTGACCTTTGTCTTG
The DNA here is from genome assembly GCF_036370855.1 of Dromaius novaehollandiae. NCBI lineage: Eukaryota > Metazoa > Chordata > Aves > Casuariiformes > Dromaiidae > Dromaius > Dromaius novaehollandiae. The sequence goes on along the minus strand of NC_088099.1, from coordinate 117,227,214 downwards.
GGGTTAGGGATCCCCAGAAGACCTGGAGGTCCCTCTTTGCGGTGGACAACAGTAAACTGCGACCCAGGTGTAACACACACAATAAATAGCACTGATAAACCCTCCATGCTGAAGAGCACTGCATGTGGGGACAGGGCTGCAATCCTGAAAGAAAGACAGGAAATTAGGCTCTCTTATACCATTTCAAATGCTTACAGTAAATCAGCCAAATTAGTGGTTCTAGCAGAGAGAAACTACTCACACTGCGAAATCTACTGTACTCCAAGCAAACTAGCCAAACATTAATTTCCTTACAGCTGCTTTTGCTGTTTATTTCCTTGATTTGCCAAAATTAAGTCAGCTGAATTTTCTCATGAGTGCAAACATTTGTGTTGCAAAAATAAGAAAGTCAAGGATTTCATCCATTTTTAGGAAATAAAGATAATTTATCAACTGCAAGGGCTAATCTTCCCCTGTCACATGGCAGTCCAGAATGTCCAGATAGACACAAAACACTTGGGGTATCTTGACTGTTTCCCTGAAGTTTTTGAAGTTTTAGATTCTACACATCAACGGCAAACACCTGTTGAAATAAACCCATTTTAAATTAGTGAACAGAAAAAAGGGGTGGTAAAACACCGAAGTTACAAGCAAGATGCATAGGAAGACACTACAAAATTTTTCAAACAGATGCATCAATGCACATAAAAATGAAGTAACCTCAGTTCCTTCATTCTTGTCTCTAAAGAGGTTTAGAAGTCCACGAGCTGCTGGGGGGAATACGTTTGCTCTCTCTTTAGTTCTGGTCTGGGTAATGAGCAGCAACTCATTTGCTAAAACTTAATTGAGTAATCACTTTGCCACACTTTGCTAGCAGTGTATTGGTAAAAAAGCAAAAACTTTTAAATTATGATGTATGCGGTATACATTTTCTCAACTTTTAATATCAGCATAATTATACCTAAATCATTGCTTTAATGTCTGTTGATTGAAAAATGATTTGTTGATGTAAAAGCTAATACTTGTAATTAATGCTACTTTTTGTTTCATCATCATTCTTCCGTGAAAGGAGAATAAATGAGTAGGAAATAAAATAGAAGCTCATATAAACTCACTGCATATATCTTATTACTCTAAGGAGAAGAAAACTTTATACTGAAGTGAGAAGCTTAATGTTATCAACACTCTCAAGACTGGAAGCAGAATGTCCACATCAAAACTCAGGCACTCATTCCGTTCTTATCTCGGCTTTCTCATCAGTGATACGGGGCTAATAATCCTTATTTTTCTCATTTATGTGATTGTTTCAAGGATGAAAAATACAATGTCAGTGTTGGCTATTACCATAATTAGTTTTAAAAATTTGAACAAAATCACAAAGATTTATCACAAATATAAAGAAATAAGGCATTTGAAACCATAAATACTGAACACTGAATTCAGCAGGAAATAATAAAAGTCTGATCAAGAAAAGAAATATATCTTTTTTCCTTAGTGGGAAGGGAGCAAAACTTTCAGAAATGGCCATACGACACTTTTCATGTATTTTTCACTGGAGAGGTCCAGTCTGAAAAAGGTTTATGGAGTAATTTTTGAGAGTTAAACCCAACACAAGTGCAACTATTTTTGGATGAATGTATGGATAGATTCTAAGATTTTCACAAAATTAACCCCTCCTGCTTAGATAATTTAGGGAGAAGTTAAATGACATAAATAACTACAGAAGAAAAAAATCTGAAAATATTAAAATTAATGCCTGCAGAAGTAATCTGTCAGACTTCAGGACAACACATGACACACATAATCTGCTTGTTATTGTTTTTCCACAAAGTCACTAGACGAAAATGAATGACAAATATTACAAATTGCAGCAACTTGTCAGTTGCTTGTAAATTGGTTTAGCTATATTGCCTTAAAAAAGCTATGATGCTGTACATTGGCTAGCGGTCTGATTCCCTTTTTCACGTCATAGAGATCACTTATTTAGTTACCTCTTCTCCACAGTGGATTTTCAGGACTCATTCCACTTATCAAGATGAAGTGAAATGATGTGGAACATTTGGGCCTTTATTATTTCTAATCTCAGCAAAACTTCACACCCACGAGACATCTGCTTATCATTCAAAACAATGTTTCTTAGTGGAAACTAGTAGGTTGCCTCTCAAAAAGACAGTCAAAGCCCAAGCGCTACATTTACTGAGACAACCTAGCTGGTATGACTAAGAGAAATACAAGAATTCCAACCCACCCGACGTGCCTATTCCTTTCTAAATCAAGATGAATGCTTAAGCACCAGTGTGATCCTTGATATAAATACATTTATTTAGGCTGCAGGACTGATGTAGTTATTCTTTCAAAGACAAGCTTAAACTCATCTTATGCTGCTTCCAAAAAAACCCCCAGAACAATTAAGTGAATCAGGGATACAGCATGGATAACCTCTGGCAAAGATGTATGCAAAGGTCTGTCTTTGCACATTGTTATTTGCTATGGAGATATATCAATACCTATGATGACCTAACTGAGGAACCATCTGTTTACTGTGCAATATGGAGGAGGGTGTGACCGAAACGACAGAATTTAAAAGCGACACTAAACCCATCAGATATTGCATAGTGATACACTTAGCTGTCCCGACTGATTTAAATCTGGAATAATTTTAAAATGACCCTAGATGACATAAAAACTGCAACATTGTGATAGCCTAAGTGTATTTTGCTTTTCTGCAGAAAAGGAACCCTTTATTGACTGCATTCATAGTTAATATGACAGTTATCTGCAGAAAAATGGTTTAATGATAGACATTGGTCTAGATACTCAATTTCCACAAAACCCAAGAAAGAATGTATTATATCATTTGGCTGTCATAAAATCTATGAAGATGTCATCCTTTGCCATTTCCAAGTAGCTTTAGAAACTTCAGTTAAGACATGAGGGGCTATCATTATGTCAAATTCTAAGCTTTTAACACCAAACTCATGATTAGTGTTGTCAGAGTATCTGTCAAAACTCAACAACCTTGGCAGACACCAAACCCAGTAGCGCAGCCTCAGTTGCTGGCAGCTGGTGTGCTTGAGCAGGGTGGCTGCGGGATGGAGGGACGCTTTCCTGGAGGGCTTGGCACTGCCTGGCACCCCTTGGAGGACCTCCCGGGCTTTTACCCCCTGTAAAAACCCAGCACCCTGGGCGAGCCTCAGAGCATCCTCTTTAGATTGATAGGGGGACAGCAAAGGGATTTAACAGGTGGCTGGCTGCTTGACTTTCTGTTTAATTGACCCCCTTAATGCTGCTGAGATTAAATTGCATCGTTTATAGCGTGTTATGAAACGCAATTTTGGACAGGGGTATTTGTCAGTATTATTGAAATCAAGTAAATCAATGAAAAGGGCAGCTGTGCAAGCAGCACATTTTGTCGTTAACACCGTATTGTATTACATTCTACCACTAAAAGTACACACTGAATGTTAGGGGTGTCAGTTTTGACTAGCCCAAGTCTTCTGTAGCTGCGTCTTTCCTGAATGAAAACATATTATGAGAACGCCTGAAAAATATTTCAGAGTTTCAGTTTTCGCAGAATCATTTCTTGCATACCTGTTATGTGCTCAACTCTGTATGGCGCAAGCTTCGAGAACATTAAAACTAACATATATATAAAATTTATGAAAGCTTTTCCTGCCAGGAATTGACAACTTTAACTTTGATACATCAGATCCTTACAGGATTTGAAAGAAGCAGCTGCTCAGAAAAATTAGGCAGCTGGAGATCAACTCTCTGCAGTGATATAAAGCTCCAGTTTCTGAGCCTGCAGGGATATGATATATCAGATTTTAAGTAATGACATTTTAACATGCAGAAGAGCTGTCACTGCTGTTTTGGATTTCAAGAAGAGGAAATATTTCTGGGGGTAAAGGCAAGGTTAAGGAGGAAACATTTTGGGGATGTATTAAGGCTAAGGCTGGAAACTCTTTGAAAGACAAAGATGTTTGGCATATTACAGTAGAAGTCTTGCTTTTAAACATTAATTATCAATACATTTACCATTTCTAAAGCATTTGATTTTTAGCCTTGTTTACAATGTACTGTAGTGCATTTGTGTGAGATAACTTAAAACCCAAAGGCAAAAATGATAGAAGCTTATAGGACTAGCTTGCTCCAGCATTTTTCAGTCTCCATCAATTTATTTTTAATAATAGTTAATTTTTTATATTTGTAATTTTATTATTGTGATTCATTTGTAGAGCCTTAAATACTGCACAGATATCATACAAAAGTGTTCTACAGATACAGACACTGAATTCTGCAAGTGTTTAAATAGTGGATGAAACTCTCAAAGCTATCCAGGTGCTATAGCACCCCCAGCAGTGCTTAGCTCCATGTGCATTTTCTATCTATAAAAGAATTCCAAATAATTGCTAAAATGACTAATAAGGAAAAGAACAGCTCTCATTATGAATGGGACTGATTACAAAAAACATGTACAAGAGATCCTGGGGAAAACGCACACACAGTGGCATAAGCTACAATTTAAACTAAATTTGGGTGGGGGAGAAATCAGCGAACAGAAGATTAGGTATCAAATGTATATTATCAACTTTTCTAATAGTCTATATAGCCATAGATTCGCACCAAATGTACATGCCTCCTAGAGGATCTTAAAAAAAAAATAAATGCCCTGTACTCAAAATGTAAGAAATTACAACCCATAAACCTTAATTTAGCCCCCCTTGATGATTGCCCCACAAAATGCCTATTAATTCAGTAGAGAAAATAAGTAGTGCTCATCTGATTAGCAGCTCTGTCATACATTGGGTTTTCCTCCTCGTTCAACATGCAGTCCCATCACAGATTTACTAATTACAGTTCACACCATACCTAGTAGACAGAATTACTATTTTCCTTGGTGGCTAACCTTTTCTTTCAGGAAAATAACTGTGTTTTAAAAGCACCCCTCCAAGGAAAAGGGAGGTTAATTACTCCCATTTCACAGGTGGGGAAATGAGATGCAGAACAGTCAAAGCTAGGATGACCTACAATTTAAGTGCCCAATCTGAGATACTATCTAATTTTTCAGAGTACATCACCTCCTATATTCAGGGGAGAGCTCTCACTGACTTCAGTTCTACCTCAGTATTTCTACAAATCAAGTCTGAGTCTCAGACCGGAAACCGATAAAACAAGGAACGTAAGGTAAGCAGACATCCGAGGGGAAAAAAAAATCTTAAAATGACTCGTGTAGCATCACACAGGAGCTTTGTGCTGGAAACAAGGAGAGCATCCAGATCTTCAGGGCAGCATCCCATGCACTTAACTACGAAACCATCCTTTTTATCACTGCAATTCCCCAGCCTCATTTGCTATACACCTTCTGACTTCTGCAACAAATCAACCTTGGGTTCACCAGATAACAGCTTCCTTTAGTTCTTATCCCTAGACAACCCCTGATTATCTCCTGAGCGCATTTCACTCTGTTCCCTAAATGAGGCAGGCAGGCATGCTCTGGAAAATATAGTATGAGATCTCATAATTAAGGACTGTGACATAGAATATGTGCACAGTGAAGCCAAAATAAGACCGTGCATGTAATTTTAAGTCTAGGGTTTTCTACTTAATGAATGCTTGAGTTGAGAACTTTAATCATGCTCTTCTAAAGTAATTTTGGGTGTATTATTTCCTGTGTTTATAAAAAAGCAATGTGGGAAAACAAAGTAAAAGAGAAATTCCCATTGTAAAATTTTATGTTGAAAATCACAAATTTCATTAATGGGACAGAAGTCCACCTCACTCTGCTGTTTTAAGCAACAGGGGTCACAGATAGCAGGAGCATGCTGTCATGCTCCAGGTGTACCTGTGGCATAAGGGGTGACACATGTTCCTGAGGATATTTACTGATGAAGAAGATTCAGAAACCTCAGGAACCCATACCAGGTCCTGAAGGAAGTGTGCTGTGCGGGAACACATGCTGCTGCTGCTCCTCACCAGGCATGCACCTTTCTCTTCCACTTCTTCCAGTTTGTTCCCTTTTCTATCCTTCTCCAGCCCTTCCATGTAATCCCAGGCACACTCTCCTGTTCCAAGTCATTCCTCAGGTGTCATCCCCCTGCCCTGACACTCTCTGGCCATTCAAGTCTTGGTCTTCCCTCCAACAACCCCAGCCATCACGCCCTGCTTCTGGTTTCAGGCTCCTTACTCAGTCCCATTTCCTCACTTTAGCTTCTCACCCAGCTCTACCTCTCCTTGGCATACGCTTCCCCTTGACTACCAAAGCCCTTTTCACTTTCTCTGTCTCCCCTATATCCTAACTCCGTCGGATCACTCCTTTTCCCTTGACAGGGACAGTACGCACTTCACACACTTGTTCTTGGTCTGTGTGATATGTTCCTCTCAGCAGAGCATGACTGTAACAGGGGACATCCCCTGGAGAAAGTAGATGCTTCTTCACAGGGAGCACAGAGCCTGGTCAGGAAGAGAAGGGTCCAGAGATGGGAGCATATGGAGCCTGCAGCACGTCCAGGCTGCTGAGAAGAGCAGACGCTGACAGGCCCGAAGGCAGCTACAAGAAAAGCTTCTTAGGAAGCAGAGGAGACTGAGCAGCATTTTATGCAACTCAGAAAGCCCCTGAGCTGAATGAAGCCAAGCCTGGAAGCAAGCACACACTGGGCAAGTGGGTATGTGTTCATTAGCCTTTATTTCTATGCTGCCTTGCCTAGCTGTTTTGAGTTTTCTGTATTTTAAAAATTAAGTACTTCAGGTAACAGTCTGGTAAAATTATCTTTTTGAGTTTAAAAGCTTCTCTGGGCCTTTTTGAGAAACTCACAATAAGAAAGAGGTTGAGGCTGATCTACCTCAAAACATCAACAGACTTGAGGTCCTGTCATACATCCCCGTTCTCAGCCTCAAGGTCCCAGCAGGATCTGTCTCTGATTGTGGTGGGTCTTCTTAGAGATCCCAGTTTAACACCTTTCCTTCTGTGGCTTCCCACCTCAGTTTTCTTGATTTGCCTGTCACTTCCCTCCTTAGTCCCAGGCTTACTATAGTGCTGTTCTGGCTCCTTGTCCATCCTCCTGTTACAAACTCCATATATTCCCGTTTCAGTCAAACCCCTCTACTCCCCAACTCATCTACTCTCTTGCTATATTGAGGGATTGCATCATATTAATTTGAATCAAGGTCCCTTATTCTTTACTCCTGGGTTGTCAGCAGCTGGGTACTAAGAATAAAGGAGACACAGGCCCATGCCCTCTCTTCTGGTACCTTCATTTGTCCTGAGTATTCACTATCCACACTGACACCACAAAGGAAATCTCAGACACGAGAAGCTCCCTGTAGCCACAGAGAAACTCAGCTCTCTGGCTGGAGCAGAAAAGCCCTGCAGGTAATGGGCTGAGCTCTGTGTGTCTTTCAGGGTGGGTGGGTAGAGTCATCTATGGCTATCCTATGAGGTGACTGGCTTGTCTTCCTGATACTTTGCTCCTGCATCCCCCCAGGGCCAGTTTGCTTAGGCAAAAACTTGGCCCTCCGATGGAGCATCTGTCTTCCAAGGTCTCTGGGGAAAATGTCACCACAATTTTTTTAAAACAAAATACATAGTCATGGTGTGCTGCTTGAGCAATTTTTTTTCTCAGCCTGTGAGAAAGCTTTAGCTTTTGAAAGAAAACTATATCATTAGGCATGTTAGGCATTATCTTCCTTTTTTAAAGACAAGCATGGAAGACAGCAAATGTTTGCATTTTGCTTTTTACCCGGCAGCAATACTTGCTACAAAATTCACCAGGCATTCACCCATTAAGTGAAGATCTCTGGAATAAAGCATTAGCTATTTGCTGTATGTCACCTGCTTTGTTCCAACATGGGCATACATGCATAATTAAAACCAGTTGTACTTAAGTCCTGCAAAAACGATCTCCACCTGAGCCAACAGAAAGGGCCAAAGAGCTCCAGTACCGCTTGTCAGAGCGTAATGCTTATGCTAACAAAGAACAGTTCTGTTGGAGGAGGAAGCAGCTTGGTCTCATTTCAGTCACTGGTCTTTTGGAAAAGTATGTTCCAGATTTGCATTTACCTCCAAGGGAGTTGTCATTTATTTATTTTTAGTTTGAAACGATCCTTTGTCAAAACCATAAGTATGTGTATTTTAGGGGAATGTGAATTCAGACTGGAACTTTGTGCCTAGAACCAATTTGTACCCTAAATTAGGGATAGAAACAATGTCATCATTTGATGCAAGTAATTTAAAGAGGAAAGTACATGAAAAAAATCTTTCAAGATTGAATAAAGCTGACAAAATAAAAATTAACAAATCTGAGGCACAACAACAGCATTCAAGAAAATAAGCATTGTTTAGTAATAAATTTTCAGCCTCTGCAATAGAATGGGCATTGTCAAATAAAGCAAAGCACCTGTTGAAATATTTTATTAGTCTTCTAAATCAAACTCATCATTTTATATACTGTTTCCAGGATCAGATGTCAGTCTCTTTGGAAGCAGGAGGTGCAGCAGATAATGGCCTCCGTTATGGTTGCCACAGTGCACGCTACCAGCTATTTCCCAAGCGCGTCTTTCTGTTTTTCTAAATGTTCCGAGAAAAGTTTTTGTTCTTGCAAATGATGGGAATGATGGTATCATGGCAGTTCCATGACTTCCAGAAAATGAAAGATAAAGGACATAGCAGTGAGGTTCATGCTGTTTTGCAGTTTACACCCAGATCAACCTCACTCCTTGGAACTATCTATCTTCAACACTTGCTGCAGCTGTGTCTTGGCTGCAGCTACAGAGTCACATGATCACACATCACAGCCTGTGAAGCATTCAGACTATGAAGGAACTAGCACTAAATACACCTAGGTGATTTTGTTGTGATTTCACAGATATCCTCAGTTGCTTAAGTTCAAAAGATAGGAAATAATAGCATTCCATCTGATATCCACAGACGATAATCTAGTGTGTCTTTATTTCACGGCAAAATTCACTTCAGCTGCCAGAACAGTGCTGCCTTCAGTGTTCAGTAAGAAATTTTAACATTTCAGTCAGAATACCTAAACAGAAAAAAAGGGATTAGCTCCTAACTTTTCAGATCATCAGAACTAGGCTCAATTCATGCTACTGCTGTTCATATCGATCTAGTTTTTTTCTTAAAGGTAATTGTATTTAGTTTAAACCTAGTTAACAGTTTTGTATTTGTGCTGGATTAGATTCTTATGGATATTCCTGGCCCATTAATGAAATGAGGGCTCCCTGAAGGCAATCGAATGAGATAAATCAGCACATTTGTATGCAGTTATTAAAAAACTTGACCCTCTGCCACACAGTCCATGCATCTGAATGAAAAACTGGCCTTATTTTCCCTCCATAAATTTCTTAACATTTTTAAATCTATAAGTTGAAAGAACACAATATACTGTAATTTTACTGTGTTTGTAACAACTTGTTCAAAAAGAGATTTTTGTAAAAGAACAATCATTATGTGGAATTGAGCCAGTCAGATTACTAGCAAAGCTTCCTGCTGAATATGAATAGATAAAGAGAAAATGGAGACCAGAGAAAACTGATCCTCTCAGCAGAATTTGCCATAATTATATGCAGGATGAAGAATTAGCTATTATTCCGCTGTTAAATTCCTTAAGTGGTAAGAGGCAACACACTCGCATCATCTGCTTGTTTGATCTAGCGTATGAAAAATGAAGTTCCTATGTTAAGAAAAATGTAGATGTGGATGACCAGGCAGGATAAACCTTGCAGTTTTTCTCTGTGAAGGATGGATGAATTGGGATCCCCTAGCCAGCACTTCTCCAAAAGCCCACTACCCACTTTAACAGAACTTTTCATTTTCAAAAAGTAAACTTATTGAATTTCACACATGCGTTTTGTCCCCGGCAAGTGCAATGCAAAAGGACTCTAAATCTCAAGCAATATATTTGTAAGCCAACTTCTCTGCAATGGTTTGCATCTAGCATGATGCAAAACCCTGCACTGCTGCCAATCGGCAATAGCAATCACATCACTGTGGATCAGATTCCTGAAGTTTTATCATAAAGTAGTACTTCTGTGCATGTGTGCCTCTGTTTATGCAAGAAACTCATGACTTGGGATACAGCCTTTTCAGTGCTACCTAATTCAAGATTACCTATCAAAACTGGAGACAGTAGTAATAAACTGAAATAACAATATTGAGAAGAAATGAATGACTTATTAACACAAATAGGAAATAGGCTATGAAGACTAACGAAAGCGGGGGGATTACCCTCGGTGTTAAGTGCAGTGAAACACTCAGCACCAATGAAACTGTGATGGGCTCAGACTGCTGGCCCATGGATTAATGCCCGAGTTAGGTAACAGAGGAACCAAGAGCACAACTATATGAGCTTCTCAGTGGAGGGCACTTGTTTCCAAAATTCAGAATTGCTACATAATTATTCAAATTAGCAAGGCGAAATAGAACCAAAGGAAAAGGAAACAAAAGAAGAATCTATGAAGGGGAATGGCTTGTCTGAAAGATAATTATATATGATTAAAAAAAGTAAGAAAAAAGAATTGCATTTAGTATGCCTCTAGGTTAGCAATGTTCTATCCTTAAATGCAGTCTGCTCTGCTAATCTCCCCATTTCTTTTATTATAGGTGTTGCAAACATGATCTTACAGTTCACGACTGGTCTTAGCGGCAATGCTACACATCCTACAATATCGAATATGCCAAGATGGCCTCACTGTAATTCCAAACTCTAAAATAATCACTAATTAAAGCATAAAAAAGAAAAGAAGGAAAAAAAAATCTCATCTATTACTAGGGGCCCAGAGGAAACTTTCAAGCTGGCAGCGCTGTAACACTGTCTTCTCCTTTTCTCTTTCACTTCCTGCAGTCGTGGAAGTAACACATCCACTTTTTCAGCTAAAAATGACACTTGTCTGCTGGTGTTACCCAGTTTGTCCAATGGCGAATTTGACTGTGTATGCACAGAGTTCCCCTCCATGCTGATCAGAAGGGTGCAACCGTGAGAAACCAGAAAATTAACACAGAGGCAAAATTTAAAGGAAACAATGACAGTTGTAGCCATGAATGATTAAAAAATTTTCACAGTAGGGAGAGATGAAAACAAATATGCATTATGGGATGGTAGTCCTTCAATTTCTGTGAAAATAACAATCCCATAGAGCTAGTACAAGGCAAAGTCTGCTGTCTGACTGTTGCTGGAGGTGTTGCTGACAAACTAAAAGACATCTGAATTTTTCATAGGCAGGAAAAGGTGAAAGATAAAAAGTTATATGATGAAAATAAGCACAGCTGTATCAATGATTCTCCTCAAAAAGAGTATTACAAAATGGTTGGAGAGCCATTACTTGTAAAAAGCAGAATAAATGGCCTAGGAGAAATGAGGTGACTGCCATGAGTAGAGGTCATCAGATAAAAGTTAGTAAACAGCAGATTTTATTAAGTAAATGAGCTATCCCATTAGCTGCTGCTTGTCCCCAAACAAATCTTCATTAGCTAACCACTTCTGCCAAACATGCCTAACAGCTCAGGCTTGATTATTGTGGGGAGTCATCAGGGAGTGAGCCAGGGAAACTAGAGCGTAAATATAACTCCAGGAGAAGACAGGCCAGTTGTCTTCAGCAACATCAGCCAAGTATTAAAATATGGATTCAGTAGAGATAGAATCAGCAATCTGCAGTGACAGCAAAGATGAATCAAAGTGAAGGAAATTCAGAGTTCTTTACAGAGACATATCTGAAGCACACAAATGGATAAGAACCAGCAAAACAGCTAAAGTGAATAATGGAAAGGTGATTGGTGGGTGACTGGTGCACCAGCAGCATATGAAACATTTCCAGGCCTCATTCTACACAATGATTTAATTGACATTATCATTTTTGCAAGGTGAAGCGTCTTTCTACTTAAGCAAATTTGAGAAATGCAACACTTTCCCCCACCTCATGAAAAACCATCACTTTGTGATTTACTGCACTTTGAGGAAAATGTATGCCAATTTGCATCTTGCAAAATCTCTACAAACAACCCTGGTGAAAGGATGTAACCTTCCTTGCCCCCTTCTTCCTGCTACATTATCAAAAAGCAAACATGCACCAGTTTTATTTTACAAGTAAAATGTTTCTCATAACAATACGACTGAGCTAGATATTGCTGACAACTTGAATTAATAATTTCCCTTGGCTTCTTTCTCTCCCATAAGAAGCAGAATGTCATGCTCCAATAACAATAATAGATTTTTCAGGTGGAAAATTTAGATATAAAAGATGATGCCAGATGATGCCAATGCAGCCAGTGCACTTTAGTATCAGAAGCTGACAACGCCTTAAGCCCCAAAGAAGTAAATATCATGTTGAAAGTAAGAAAAGGAAAAGTGGTTTTGAAACTGGATGTCTAGATCAGGCGAGTATGCCTAATCCCATACTCATGATTTATATCACATGTCCAGAATCACTACACTGATATTGTCCGATAACCACACTGTATATTTTTAGAGATTAGTGATAGTAATTAGCAATATTTTGCAATTACACGGGTTCTGGCTTGGGATAAAAAGGCTTCCTCATGCTTCTGCATATAGGCATTGGCCAGAAGGCCACCTTAAGAGAGTCCCTAATTCCCCTCCATGCATGCTAGAGAGGTAGCCAGCTGAAGCTGGAATAATGTTTCCTTTTATTTTCAGCAGTAGCTAGAAAAGTTAGTTCTTGCAAGTTCTTCAAAGGTGATGCTAAGGATATACATGTATATCATGGAATAAGGAGGAGAAAGCACAGATGGCTGGAGGGAAGTGCACATGGCTGGAGCAGAAATGGACATAATCTTTTTAATGGAGACATCTTAGTCTTACAATTAGGTGCTCCTTTTGTGTTGTCAGTTAGCACATGTATATGCAATACGCTGGCAGTGGTCAGTTCAGTGAGGCATGAGGTGACAGACAACACAATGTTATGGACAACAGACACGAGGCACCCGCAATTGCTCCACTTCATCCCATTGAGCACGATCTCCTCACTAATGGTGGGGCGGACAGAGAAGGTAGAGCTGTCCCTTCTGTCTCTTCTGTTCATAAACACAAAAGAAAGCAATCTAGGCGTTGGTTAAAAATCAGTTGCTCCGGTGCTACAGAATTTTCTGCTCCCTACAATTTAGAGAAAGTGTCAATATTAACCTCACTGCCATTCCCCAGAATCACTTATTTTCTAGCTGCATAATGGATAACAAACGCCATCATTTTTAGAGATTGTCTAGAAATTATGTTTTACAAGCCATTTTTATATTAGTCTCTAGAATCTTGTTGTGAGATTTAAGTGCTCATCAGAAAAAGGACTAGAACTGCTTACATTTGTATCTTCTAAAAATATCATAAACTGGATTCTAACAGATTCATACCCCTGACCCAGACTCTTCTTGTAGTAAAGGCACCTGCAGTGAAATAGAGGAGCCGGATGCTTCTGTGACATGAGATGTATGGAAATTATGAGCTGATTCTACAGTGCTGGCAGCTGACACTCAGCAGCTTTTACAATTAGACCCTCAATTAGCAAAGTTTGCAACAAATTCTTAAAAAAATATCTGCCTTACTTTTGCAGCGTAACAGACTGCTCCGATCTTCAGTATTGTACTTAAAATACTAAAAAATGTATCTATAAAACAGACTGGGGAAAGAGAAAATGAGTGAGTGAACAAGTTACTCTTCACCTAACTTGCTGAAATTCCAACACTTTGCTGCTTCAGTCTCACACATTCCCAAAGCTATTTAAGATTTCTATCCTATGCCTACTCTTATCTGTCATGTTCATTATTTTCCATTCACTAGTTATGCCAGCCTTTTGAAAACAACAAAGGGATTTTGGAAGGCATTATGTTGATGACCATCTCACATTCCTCTTACATCCACTGCCTGCAGGGGAACTGGAGACTCATCACAAAGAGCAAACATATTCTAAAATAAGTGTTAAAATCTGGCTACACTGGTGGATTAAAACAGCATCAATAAAACATGCTAGATAGCATACCATCTCCATCTAGTCTCCACATCAGGTCATTCATGTTGAAGGAATAAAAAGAAGACAAAGCATCTTAGAAAAAATCAAGTAAAAGCTTTTGTGCATCTACTCTTCACCATCAACTATTCACACATGGAAAGGCATTACTGATCCTTCATTTTATTGCAATTAGTAATTTTTGAAGTGCAGGGCACATTTCTGTTTTACAGAACTAGTCGAGACCAACTTTGCTACTCAGAATTAGTTTCTTCTTTGTCCTGTCTCCCACACCGTCTTCCTTAACCATCAACTTCAATGAAAAAAGGACTGTTGATCTAGGAAAAAAGGAAGAATAAAAGTAAAAACTACTTTGACTCCTGCTGATTTCCAGCCATATGACTGCTCCCTTGGTGCATGTCCCCTGAGATCTGTAGGGACGGCTATTATTTTTTATTAAACCGAAAATCCCCCCCCACCCCCTCATGTGCTTGCAGGCTCAGTACCCCATCATCCTACAGCCATTACTCAACCAGAGCTCACAGGACATAAGACCGGTCTTTGTACTCAGTGTGAGCCTTCTCAACTACCTAAACTGTACATACTCTCTCTAAGGGGAATATATACTTACATTCTCAGCACGTCAGTCTCAACTGACAAAAATCAGAAAAAGGCCTTCAGGACTGTAGCACAGATTTGAAGTCTAGAAAGGGGGAGGACTGGGAAGATAAATCAGATTATGGGAGGGTGTTCTGGTTTATAATGCTAAATCTAATCTGTGAAAGTACACTGCATTAGAGCAGATGTCAATTTACACTGGGCTGGACAATCAGCGTGGATGATAACTGTCTAAGTATTAGGCCCACAGGTAGCTATCGTGAAGTTAAACACAAACTGTCCATTTAAACTGAATGTCACTATACTTTGTCCTAACCTGATGCAGCTCATCAGCTGTGGATAAAGTCTTAGAGGAAGGTCTGGGAAGGGTAAATGTTGGTATTAGAAACCTTAACTCAGAACTTCCTGCCCTTATTTGCCTCCCTTTTCCTGAAAAGAGAGTGAGCATTGGCCTTAGCTGTGCATTAACATCATGTTTTGCATGCTGTAGCTTCCCCACAGCAACATCCCAAAGAGGGGAAAATTGTTGTAAAGAGTGATTTGTACAATCAGAGCCAGCTCCCATGGAAGTCAATAAGACGACAACCAGTGACGTTGCCCATGCCAGAGCAGGAACCTGCAGACCACAGTACCAGAGCTTCCCACACAGGTACCACAGCCTTGTCAGCAGCGTGCTACAACCTACCTGAAACACAGAACATGTACTCCCCCTCACCCCACCTCTCTGTCTCTGTGCTAATACCTCCTCCTTCTACATAGTTTTTTTTTTTTTTAATGGCAAATGGTAAAATGTCACATAAGAGTGCGTGGAGCTGTGTGAGATAACACAGCATAAAGCTGCTGCACCAGGAGTCCGCTAATTCTATCACTTTGGTGAAAATCATGCTTCATGCAAAGTGGAAAGCTGCAGATTTTCTCAAGATTTTTGAGGCAGTCAGATTAATGCTAATAATTTCTGGTTGGGTTTGATTTTATACATAGCTTGTTTTTGATCTACTAAGACAACGGCTTCCCCCCCATCTTCCCCAGATGGGCACCATTTTATCCGACTCTTACCAAAGTTCAGAATTATGGGTAACATGCTCTGCTAACAGAGTTTAAAGAAATTGAGAGATCGAGGAATTTCAAAACAGAAATATCCTGGCTTGTTTAAACAAGAAGTCTGCCACCATTTATTTTGTTATACTATTATAACATTCTGACTTTCATCTAAACCTTCCCAGAGGGATAGAGATCTACATTTTACTTTAGCTAAACATAGAGTTTATTTGAAAAAAAAACATTACGGCAAAAGGAATGATTCTCAGGCCACCATTTTCTTGATTGTACTGATACAAAAAGTTGGTGTCTTTTGCAACAGAACTAACAAGAGATCTGTCAGAGTAGAAGGTTCGGGGATGCTATTTATTTTTTCTCCTCTGATAGCTTAGCTCAAATCCTTGATCAGAGCAACTACGACTTGTTCTGCCTAGATGGCTTACTGCATTTTAAGTGGGATGCAATTTAGTACTCTCCCATCTGACCAAAGTCAACTTAAGTAAGGGAAAGCAATTTCCAAAGACCAAAACATCCATTCCCCCCTCCAGAGGCCAGATAAAGGTTGCAGCATTAGAACTGATTATCAGCATCTGCCTACAGTGTGCCTTTGATAAAAAGTAGTATTAGACTGTAACGGCAGCTAGACTTTTCCTTTTTGAAAATAACGCTAGGTGTTTTCCAGATCCCTGTATTTGAGTTGTATTGTGCTTTGTTATTGAGCTTTGTAAGAAGCACTGCAATAAGATCTGTGTAATCACAAGAAATAATAAGGGCAAATTACATTTCTGCATATACTTTGGACTTTCTGTATTTTTTTTTTAATGTACAGATTTCTTTTCTGCCACATTTCCTTTGGCTTTATCCATGGTACTATTAAAGAAAAAAGGCAGCCTGTGTTTCAAAAAGTTGCTAATAATATATGCACCCCATAGTCCACCACAGCTTCAAAGAGCCAATTACTGCTGGAATATTGCATAAACACGTATTTAGCAAGCATAAAATGTGTAATTATTTACTGGATCCAGTACCTAATACATCATATCTGAACTCTGAAATGGGAATTACTGACATGATGAAGTATAATGGCTCCAGATGAGCTGCTCTAGTACAAGAGGGGCCCTGCAGAGTTGTACTCATTAAATAAACTTATTAAAAATTCTTAGTTTCTTAAAAAACCAAAATCACTCAGTCACTTAAAAAAGTCCACCATGGCCAAACAGCTCATCTGTAAGTTGGAAAACACTATGGCTCAAGAGAGCTCTGTAATTATTATCTGAGGACAACAAACATATTCAGGTTTGTCCTAAAGGAATTATGTGAAACTTACTGCAGGTGAGTGGCAACACGATGCTGAAGACTGGACAGTAGCACAGCCTAGAAAGCAAGACCGGAATTATTTTTATGCACTTATGGATTCCACATTAAGCGTAGCCACTCAGGAAAGAGGCCTAGGGCTGGCTTCCCAAAAGGCAACTGCAGTTAAAGCAACTACAATATTAGGCTGTTATAGGAAAATGGTAGGAATTATTACTGAAAATGTGATTGTGTTATATAAATTGGGGTATGTCTTTGGCTTACGGATTCAGTTCATTTCTGTCACCACCATCACAGAAACATTGCATTAGAAATAAGACAGAACAAGGAACAGATTCAGGTGGGTTTCTCTGTAAAGTGAAAATTGAATAATTTGCCCTTCATTTGTCATTGGTATCTCAGCTAAGGGAGAACGTATACCTAATGCTCAGAGTTCTGTTGTTTTAGAGCAGTCACCAGTCCCTGAGAAGAACATTTTGGGTAAAGGCTGTCCTGTCCTCCCAACTCACATGGTAAGTGGAAACAGACCACGGGGTTTATCTCATATTCTGCTTCACATTCTACACATCAGGGTGTAATTATAAGCCAACATGACTATGGGAAATCCTTGTGATGTAATTTCATTCATATTTCAAAGGTGTTGTCTACTTCTGCTTTCAAGTCAGGCAAGTCAGAAAACATTGTCCCCAGAAACACAGACACATGAGCCAGGAGAGTCAGGGCTATTGCTGGAACCACACGCCA
This sequence comes from Dromaius novaehollandiae, assembly GCF_036370855.1. NCBI lineage: Eukaryota > Metazoa > Chordata > Aves > Casuariiformes > Dromaiidae > Dromaius > Dromaius novaehollandiae. The sequence continues at coordinate 117,209,559 of NC_088099.1, read as the reverse complement.
TGAAGTCACATCAGCAGGGCCCTGCACCTAAGCTAACTTGTTAGGTTACAGGCTAAGCTGCTTTCAGACCAGAGCTAATATCACTGCGCTACTTGGGGTAGACCTATCAGCCAGCCCGAGCTTCACAGCATAGAGGAGACATGCCTTGTAGCAATGAGCAGAGAGGACAGATAATTTACCACAGCTTCTTGGTCTGTGGAAAAAATTGCTGAAGTTTCATGTTTGTTTTTAAGTTTAAAAACCAGTAATTCTCAGCTAATGAAACTTCAGGTATGCAAGAATACTCAGCCAACATAGCAAACTTCAAATTACTGTTTTGCTTGTTATACCTTTCGGTATGTTTGTTATGGTAAATCAAGTGTTATTTTGTCTCAGTCAGGCTTTGAACACCCATGTGAGCATGGCTGCAACAAGGGTAGAGATACAAAGTACATGCACACTGGTAGGAGTGGTGTGCAAGACCATGGGACCAGAGTCGCCTCACCACGTTCGACCAGCACTCAGCACAGGCAGTCTCCATCTAACTGGGCTCTGCATACACCAAAAACAATCTCTAGATACTGCTGCATCTGTGAATACCCACGCCAAGCCTGAAGCAAAAGCATACCTTAAACCCAAATATGATCCGTACTCCTTCAGTGAGAGACAATTACGTGAATATGTTTACCTTTAATGATGGTCACTTCAGTGCATGCAATACAATCAAAGCAAAGGAATTTATGGCAGAATGTATTTAAGCACATTCTATACAGACATATACAAAAGGCATCATTTTCCTTCATAAAAAGCTAATAAAATGCTGTAGCAAATAACAAAATATGGAAACTTTCATAAGTAAAGAATCACAGTGACCTCTTCATTTGTGCTGCCATTAGATAGATAAATTCCTTAAAAGGTCTTTTTATGGAACAGTATAGATTTCTGTTAAAGATCTTCTCCAGTGAGAACCATATTTTTTTTCTATTTCATTTTATACTGCCAAATCATCAAGTCTTATGGTCATTCTATTCCCAGCACCAGGAAAGGTCCCAGGGGTCCTGCTGCAGTACTAGCATAGCCAGCAGTTTGAGGGGTGTGATTCTTCCCCTCTACTCAGTGCTGGTGAGACCTCACCTGGAGTGCTGTGTCCAGTCTGGGGCTTCCCAGGACAAGACAGAGAGGGACATTGAGAGAGTTCAGGCACACCGTACATGGAGAGATTGAGAGAGCTAGATTTGTTGGGCCTGGAGAAGAGAGGGATAAGGGGGATGTAATCGCTATTTTCCGCTCCCTGCTGGATGGTTGCAGAGATGACTGAGCCACACTCTTGTCAGATGTGCACAGAGAAAGGACAAGAGATAACAGACACAAGACACACATGGGAAATTCCTCTTGATATAAGAAAATGTTTCATCAAACTGAGAGTAGTTAAGCCCTGGAAGAGGATGCCTGGAGACACTTGGAATTCTCAGCTTTGGAAATATTCAAAACCGCACCTGGACAAGTCGTTTGGACAACCAGAGAAGTCATCTGCACAAGTAAGCATTATCTGAGCAAAATAAATGGAAACGTCTGGAAAATAAGATTAACACATTCCTTCAAGACATTTTAAGATTATGGTTTTTAATGATTAAATCTTTCTCATATTCTTATCTCAGTAAGATTCTTAGTCCAAAAGTTTAGAAACATATTAAGCAAATGTAGAGTAAGAAGAAGAAGGAGCAAATACTAAATACCCAAGCATGTTACAGGTCTTTTATTTCCTGCATTTCTTTCCATTTTTTAACATTGGAGACCATCTGTAACTCCATAAAGCTTGACTTTTTTTCAGAGATGGAAAAAAACCCAAATAGGCCATACTCAACAAATTCTTTCTCTCACTCTTTCTCATTAGGAAGTTCTGAGCTTTCCCTATGCCCTGAAGTTCAGCATGTCACCTCAAACCTTATCTGAAATTGCAAAGACTGAGCACTTTCCTTAAGTGCTGATAGGGAAGTGGAATTATAAAGAAAACCCAGTTCTAGGCTGAATGCCTCAGGCAGTCTCTCTCCAAGACAGACAAGGACCAAACTGTTTAGAATTTTAGTTTAAATTCAATATTCTTAATCTCAGAGAGAAACAAGTATGAACAAGTGAAGATGATGAAGACTTGGTGGAATATTTTCCACTATCTGACACCACTTACCAAACAGTTCCATTGTGAACCAGCTATAACTACCAAGTCTTCTTAAAATATGGACTTGTATAATGTTTCTTGCAGTAATCCAAGCTTTTCAGGCCTCAAAGACATACAGATTTTACATCCAAAAAGTGAAATCCAAAAACTTACTAGGCTTATTTCAATTCCTGTTCTCAACTGGCATAAAACTGCACCACGTATTAACTGACCCAGTGCAACCTGTCAAAGGTTTGGGTATAACTGGCCTTATCATGTGGCTCTTCTCACATCTCACGTATGTTCCATCTCAGGCAACTCTATCAGAGCAACATCCATGAGTGCCTGCATCATGCTTTAAGTCAGTTAGAAATGTTCCAGCAAGAGCTCTGTTCTCAGTTGCTCTCATTAAAAAGCTCCATGAGTATCCTAAATGTGTGTGTTTGTGATATGGAGCTTAAAATTCATAAAACTGACTTCTGGGGCAGACAAGATGAAACTTGCTCTAGCTACAGTCAGATGCCTCTGAAATTAGAAACTGAGTTCTCCTTCAAGGTCAGCTCCTCATTAGTAAAGAAAAACATTTTAAAGTGCTGGTTTAAGCTGTTTGATAGTAGGTCCAAAAGCAGAATGTATTTCAGGATTACTCAGGGAAACAGAGGAAATGAACCATGTAAATTCTTTGTCAAATAGTTTTCTACACTCTTCACGTCTATTTTAAGATTCAACATCTGCATCAATGTTGAACATTTGCATGAAGACCTTAAGTTAGTCTTTCTTCAGGCCTTTGTAGCAATATCTTACTTTTCACACAGATGCAGAAACCTCTCCAGACATGAATCCTGGCTTCAACTGGAAATCAAACTTCAAATCCTAAATCCTTGTTTCTTTATGGACACAATGGTCTTTGAAAGGACAGCTCTAAGGAATCCAAGAAAGCTTGGAAACAGCTGGTATACAGTCAGTTCCAGTGTCCTTCTTCGCATGCTTTGATTTTATTTTTGAATTCTGCCTGGCACAAGTCTATTTTTAATGTTGTTTGCAGTTTCTTTTTATTGGCTAGGCAGCCCCTTAGAGATTTCCTATAAAATACCTGACCTCTCTTTGTCAGATGTTCCAAAGAATGGAAGAAACGCAGCTTGCTCAGCTGAAATACCATAATTAGTATATACTGCGATAACTCCCAGTCCCTTTCTAACCTGCTGGCTACACAGTATGGTTTGCTTGGGATTTTTGTTTGGTTTGCTTTTAATCAGAAGTGTAATATTATTGAGAATCACAAGATGGCATTGCTGCAGATAATTCTAATATTGCTGTTTACGTGACTGTATAGGAGTTCAATCCTGAGAAAAAACTTATTGCAAACTAGCGCAGAGCTTTTCTTAAGTGCTGATTTTACTGCTGGAGCTCAGTCACACAGGCAAGATCTTCATATTAAACATATGCAATCTCAACTATATCTTTGCATCCACACATACTAAATGCTTGCACCCTAAATGTCATAACGTTTGTTTGTGTTATTGCAAAGGAAGGTGTAAGGCTGCACCAGGAAGGTTTAACAACACGACCTGCCAAGTTTTCCTACATTGTACAAGTCAGACAGAAGCAATGGGGGATGAACATGGTCTTTACCATACTTCAGCATTTCACTGTTTCTAAATTACTGTATTTATTTAGTACAAGCAAGTGATTTAAAGACTTTAACTTCTTAAAAAGGTAACTTATTTAGTGACTGTTTAAATCCATTGGCTGAAGAGTTTCAGTTACAATGACTGCATCTGCAAATAATCTGGGATCAAACTATGTAAGAGCTCACACCTCATTAAATTCCTCTGAAGAGGCTGAATGACACGGACGGTGATTTTTAGTGCAGACAATGGTGCGCAGCATATGTTAGCACTTCAGAGCTGCTGTAAGCCCAGCCTTGCTACTCTTCCCACGTCCCCCTGCTCCCGGGAGCCAGCCGCTGCAGGCTGCTTGGCTGCGGGTGGGAACAGCCTCATGGGGCTGGGAGCTGGGGTCTGGCTGCCTCCGCAGCTCTGATCCACGTGGAAACCCAGGATGCTTCTTCCTCTCATGAGCAAACACTAAGGTAAATGCAGAATTCTTGCCACCTTTTTATCTTCAAGTGCAATTTATTTAGAAAAAGGAAAAAACTTTGGTGAAAAAACATATCCTCAAAATATAAAACTATGCCAGGCTTGGCTAGCCTCCTCCAAAAGCTTACGACTTTCATGGATTCTCATTCTTCACTAAAAAAAAATCTTCAACTTGCATCAACAGAAACAGCAGAATGAGAAGGTTCAGTGAAACGATCCATCTCAAAATGAAAGTTGAGTTTATCTACTTGAAAGGATTTTTGCTATTAAAACAATAATTTACGTAAATGAATAAAATCAGTTAAAGAAAGAAAACATGTCAAACACCTAAACAAAACATTCCCAAATCAGTGAAACATTTCTTATTAAACACTACCAAAAGACGACTACTTCATGAACATTTTTGAGATTTTGATTTTTCCCTCTGTGATTTGGGTCTAAAACATCTAAATCTTGAAAGCAAAATTATTTCTTGACACACTCTGTACCCTGCATTTCATGTCTGCTCTCCTCAAATCTATCTATTAAGTTATATCAGTACAATCACACAGGAAATTTTACTAACCTAATATCATTATATTCTAACTTAACTTCATTGATTAAGGCCCCTGCAACACTTATACCACAACTATACATATCACAATTCATAGTTTAATACTCCATAGATGATCACTGTTACATCTATTTATGTGACATTTAATACAGCATTATCCAGAAAAAGCACAATTTCAATCACTAATGATAATATTTACCTCTACCAGCTCGGTTCTTATTCATAGCTACACATTATTTAATTGGGAAGTAGAAAGTACAGTCTAAGTGCAATGTTGGTGTGTTTGTTAGGCTTTTGGTTTTATGATATTTTGTAGTTTACCAGGCATCATGAAGTTACGATGTGGTATTTATTTCCCAAATGACTCTATTTCCATTTAAAGGAGTAAAATCATGTTACCTCTTCCTTATTTTTAATTTTTTTGTTTAAAAACATGGATACAACATCATTTGATGTACAAAATTATCTCCTGAACAAAGAACTCTCCTCCCAGAAAATCTGCAGAAACTCTTTCACTTTGCTGACATTACAATTTTTTTCCAGTATAGCATTTAATCTTTTTGATGACAACAGGTTTGTGTTTACACTGCCATTTTTATAGTCGGGCTAGGTTTTAGCCAGGTACAGCACACCCCACAGTGCTGGCACAATAGCATGAAAACCAACGGCGGATGCAAAGGCATCAGCCGGGCCGTCATCCCTGCTGTGCTCGGTGCTACAACTACTGCATTAGTACTGCACTTAAAATTAGATTTAGTTCATCCTCAGGAACTAACAGCTACGTTGGTAGAGATGCATTCCTAATTTCAAAACTAAACCTCCAATGCTACGTGGCAAGAAGAAATTAAAACCTGAGGCTGCAACCACAGGCTAATAGGTAGAGGTAAGTGTGATTCTGCCCACAATACTTGCTTAATATTTTTATCTAGACTTCCTGGAAAGCTGTGGATCATTGCTCTAGGAAAATAATTTTGAGTCCAGAGGATAGGTAGCTCTCTCTCTCTTTTCCATCACCATCAAGTTGGTTTTCCTGGGCTTCCAGCAATCACAGAAATTCCCTCTATTAATGTATGATCACTGCTTTGTGTATTAGTGAATAAGAAGCCAAGTCACTAAGGAAATATCTAATGCTATTGATGAAAGGAATTTTCCTTGGCTGAAAAGGCAGAGGTGTTTTGGGAACCGGATAGCGCTCTAGTTTGGGGATGTTAAAATATGTAGTTCATATCATAACTGCACCTTATGTCTGCCACAAAAACATTTGAAACATCACTTAAGTGGAGATAAGTCCGAGGTACCCTTCTCCTTTCTTCATGCCTGTCATGTTATTGTCCCATTCCCCATTTTATAGAGGCCTATATTAACAGAAACCGTCAAAGATGCCTTTCGTGTTACTGCTTCTCTTCTACGAGCCAGCCACAGGCAACCACAAGGGAGTCAATATAGATGCTTTTGGATGGAATTAATTCAGCTCTAAGCCCCACTAAACAGATAGTAGTATGTAAATCAGGTAGAAAGAGAGACAAGTTGTCTCAAATGCTACCAATGCAAGGGATGGACCCTCAGGAGCCCAAGCATTAAAAAAAAAAAGTGAGAAATGTAACTCATTAAAATTCCTGTAACAGAAGACAAAATAGATACCTACAGCAGTCTTTAAATACTTCTACAGATGTCCAGAAAAAGGGCTGCAAATCATTCCTCTCTCAGGATTTTCAAGGGCTGACTACCGAAGCAGTAACCTGAGGTAGACCCACTGGATTGCATTTTCAATAACACGGCCTTGTTCATATGATTTTTTAATAAAGCCAGCTACCCAGAGAAGGGATCAGGACTCTGTTTGTGATTGTACTACAATAAAAGGAGCATGAACAAGGGGCAGCTTACAGGAAAAGATTTTTTTCTTATGGGCTTGCAAGTGTTTTGGGCTGATATATACAGCCACCCTTCTCCATTTATACACCACCATCCCCAAACAGATACACCATTTTTCTAAGTGAAAGAAACATTCTCTTATATAAAGATAATTAAAAAACAGACATTCTACTCTGGATTAATGACTACACTTATTTTTATGAAGGAAAAGTATTAACAAAGCCATTGTCAAAAGAACTGAAAAACCACTCAGATGTCCAAGCTGATCTAACAAAGGCAATTCAGACTGAAAACTCCCCGAAAACCATTCCTCAGAATTCGCCTCACAACACATTTGACATAAGCTAATATCATATGAGGAACGAATAAGCGCTTCATGTAAATCCTGTCTTTGTGGTGTGATACAAAGCTCATATGTACACAACTACTACTTTTACAGCAGAAATTTTGTCACATGAATAGTTTCTTAATGGTTAGTGATTTAAATGAGAATTTCACCATGGCATTTGTTCAAGATGCTCTGATGTTTGTGATGTACTGCCAAAGTATTTCCAACCGTCAGTATTTACACTTGTTGCTTTTAGAAAAAAATAATGAATTCAGCAGAACTTTTTTGGTAAAAGGACTGAAAGTGTCTTTTGATGAAATAAGCCAATTGACAAGAGGCTTTACAAAAAGACTGGAGTGAGAGATAGGGAACTTACAACGTACAAACAACTGCACCTGTGAGGTAACACACACACACAAAATTTAGAGACAAAAATTTAGAATATAGAAATTAGAGAACCTGGAAAAGAGATGGTAGGTATAGCAAAATACTTGTAACAGTAAATGAATGGATGTGGAGAAGTCAAAAGAAGAGGCCCTCTCTCATTTCCCCACAGAAAACAGTATGCATATGTGATATGCTTTCCTGAATGAATGTATGAAAAGACAGATTTGGGTTTTAGTTTCTGACTTGCATGTTCTCTCCCTCAAGCCTCAATTTTGGTTATTCATTATGGTTATTTCCAAAAGAAAGATTTTTTTTAAAAAAGCAACCTCAAACATTAAAAGAAGAGATTCAAAGGATGGTTTGTAAGTCTTATATATTTAGACTCAAACCTCTCTCTCTTGTAAGGCTTCAATAGTTTGAACTGCAGAAGGGGTGACAGCAGGAAATGACCATGGACATTTTGACCTGCAGACCTCCTCCCTCCTTCCCTTCCCTCTCTGAGATACACACTGGAGTGCTGCAGCAACCTCTCTGAGCCATCCATCAGCAAGTCCAGTAACTTCTAACTTTTCAAAAGGACAAAGTGGAGCAGTTCATGAAGAAAAACCCTGCAGAGGGCCCCTCCTCAGCTGCTAACGGTTAGCAGTTCTCCCGGGCCAGAGCCTTCACTTCCAGCCTTGCTAAACTGTGACTGCTCTTCTGAGGATGGGAGCAAGAGGAGATACAACCTCTGCCTTCTCTTCCATGTGATCCTGGCCCCAAATGAGCTAGTGTGAACACAGGAGGCATCACAGCTTGGCCCTGTGCCTTGTTTTAGGCTGACCAGTCCATGCAGCCCCCTTCTCCAGCTGCGTAAGGTGGCACTGCTGCTAAGCAGACAGAGCAACTTGCTTGGAGGCAACCTGGGGGTCTCCAGCAGTGATACGTGCTGGGTCTGAACATATTTTTATGCTGTTGGCTGTCACATTCCCAAGTAGATCAAAGCCTCACTGAGCTGGCCCCGGTACGTTAAAATAACACAGACTCTCTTATGGGCCTGATGTGTAACAGAGAAGAGCTCACAGCTGAGCTGATGGAGCTGTGCAGAAAGGTAACCTCCTACTGCCACCCCTCTGAGCTCCCCTTGTTGTTACTCACCAGTACTGCTCTGGATGGTCCTCACCGTCGTGGTTGTACGTGGGGGAGATGAGGACCGCAGCGATATGCACTCGTCGTCCTGGGAACAGCCCTTCTCAATGGCTCTCACGTAGCTGTGGCTCCTCATGCGGAAACAGCCGGGCACTGGCAGATCCAGGGCCTCCACGGCCTGAGACTCGAGTTCACTGAACACCGACTCGCAGACGGACTCAAACTGACCATTGACCTCCATCTCACTCACCTGCAGGCAAAGATCAGGCAGGTTCGGTACATCCCATAGAGCAGCCTGTCCTGTATTAACACTCAAAAGCAACAGCAGGAGTTGAACCTCAGACCATTATGTACATTATGCTGAAAACCAAAATCATCCATTCTTTGGGAAGAAGAAAAAAGGGGGGGGGGGGGGTTGCCTTAACCCTAGAGTACACAATGCAACCCACAGGCAAAAGTGTAGTGATAAAAGTGTGGGGCTGGGAAGCTCAAGTGTGGAAATGGTAACACGCAGTTGAAAGGGCTCTGCTGGTAACTGAACCAGCTCTGCTACAGGGGGAAAATGTTTGTGTAACCACGTCTCCTGGCTAACTCCTTCAGTTGAGAGATACAGGAATCCTTGGACCCTTTGATGAGCAGACACTAGGTGGTGACAAAGACTCGCAGCCACCCAGGTTAAAGAACATTCAAAAGCATCTGACTTTGCTGCAGATCTTATAAACCTGGGAGCCATTTGCCTCTGCTTATACGGTAACGGATGCCCATGGTTCTGAACTCAGACTTGAGGCCTGAGCTTGGCATTAAAGCATAATAATTAGCACTGTGGGAAGCATGCACACACAAACCATCATAGGAGGGTTTTGTTATTTTTCTGGCAGGCGAAAGGCTGAGATACCAGGAAAAGATAAGACTGTGTTATGATGGTAGAAGATGACATTAAAATGTCTATTCCAGGCTGGATTTCGGTAAGGAAAACACTGTGCTCTGCGCTTGGATGCATATCTGAAAAGGGAAATGTAAAAGGGTAGAAACTGCTCAAAGCAGCGTGGAAAAGCAGTGGATAATATACATCAATAAAGAGCAATCCTGCAGTGGCAGAGGATGGCCATATCTCCAAGTAAGTTCTCTCAGTTATTCTCTCTCAGTTAATGCTTTTTTTTTTTTTTTTTTTTTTTTTTTTTTTTTAAGAAAAAAGAAACACTTATTACTTGCATTGGCAAGTGAGGATCAGTGTTTGGTAGACAGCTGGGTCTAAGTGTTAGATGTCCAGTAACCTGACTAAGTAACCTAACCTAAAGTTATATAGCTGCATGTGAGACTTGCATTTTAATGCTGTTTCCACCCAGATACACCCTAACCCACTTTCTGTAGCATCAGCCCATACCCTGTGCAAAGTGGCCCACTCTATAATAAGCAGATGGCTGCTCTGAAGATGCAATACCCAAATACAGAATACCACAGAAGTTCAAATTATGGCTCTGCTCTGAATGGCGGATATATTTGTTATGGCTATAGCTGAAATCCTGACACCACTAATGCTGCACTCTCCTTTGGCATCCTAATGATTTAAAAGGGCCAGTATTCTGCACCACAAACCTTGCCTGCTATACTTCTGGACTTGTGGAATTACTTTCGTTCCTCCAAATGATTTATCTGAATGATCCACTTAAGCAAACAAGCCAAAATCATATCAGGAAGCTAGACAGACCTAAGAACTGCAGCTGCAGGATTTAGCAGATGAGCTGCTGGCCTACTGCTTCTCCTCTGCCCCTATCTGTCCACCTGGAGTGGTGCCACTTTTGCACTTGTGGCTGCATGGTGCCCCCCCATTTGAATCTGTCCTTGATCAATTCGATCCTAAAAAGCCTGTTTTGTGCAAGGACAAGTTATTTGGTGATGCTAAAACTCCTGATCTGAATGCATCAAAGTGGGCTTTTATTTTTCTTGAATTTTTACAGAGTGTTAGGTAAATAATACAGACCTTTGCACTTAATACATACACTGCAATATTTGTGTTACACAGGTGAAAAGTTCAGAGGTGCACAGAGTTAAGAATACATACAATAGGATAAAGAGATCTTTAAAAATTCTCATAAAATGCTAATAAAATCATGAAATACAAAACATCACAGACATCATTCATTTTCCCTTAGCATCACACTCTGCTTATGAACTTAAAACAAACCTTCATTGCTTCATAGGCATCTAGTGACTTCAGATATAAAGCATAAAAGCCTTAAGGGAACCCTATTTAAAGATATTGCTGAGCACCTGTTTTTGAAAAAACTCAGACTGCTCCTTCAGACATTGCCTGTTGTGCCGCTCATCCATTTGCAAAGGGCAGACAGGGCATTATCAAATCTCACACTTTCACGAAGTTGCGTGAAAACATTTCTGTCTCCTAAAATGTTTTGAAAACATGTAGTATGTAATGGCTTGATTCCATTTTAAGCAAAAATCAAGCTTCTCCTTCTGCATGTCACACACACATCTGATCTGGCTCTTGCTATCCTGGCTGCACACGTCACCCACCTGACTAATGGTGCTCATGGCTCTCATGTAGCTCTCGTTCCGGGAGCGAAACTTGGGGGACGTCAGCAGCCCTGCGGGGTCCAGACTGTCCAGACTCCTGTTGATGGAGACTTCACTCACTGCCCGCAGGTAGCTGTGGCTCCGGATCTGAAGCTTTGGTGAGTGCTCGCTGGATATCCTGGAGGTTAAAAAAAAAGTTTCATCAAATCCAAATGGCTTAGCTATGAGCAAGCAGAACCAGATGTTTTTCTGTGGGACAAGACTTGAACCCATGATGAAACAATCCTTGTATGTTTATAAATTAAGAATACTGTCAGTCCAGTTCTTTTATTTGGATTACCCCACCTTTTTATTTGGTGGGATGAAAGGCTGGGGGGAAGGATTTTTTTTTTTTTTAATTTGTAAACTGGGCCTAAGCAGAATGGCAAATTACCTCCATTGTATTTATTCACAGTGTAAGCACAGCAAGTTTTTATACTGTACTTACAACAGCAGCTTCCTGCCCCAGCAAACAGTGTGGTATGTGCAACTTTTGAAGGAGTTATACTGAAATGACTCCACATGTGAGTTTTAAAAGAGCAAGGGGAGCCACCGAGGTGAGCGCAATTGAAGAAAGCGCTGCGTCCTCATGGAGTTGAACACAGCAGTCATGAAAAAAAGCTGGGGAGCGGGATGAAAAAAGGAGAGGCCTGACAGTAAGATTGGCTGGGTTACCCCGAACACATCTACAGAACATCCACTTCTTGAAATACAATTCAGAAGAGCTGCAGGGGCTCTATTCCTCTGAAGGTGCTTCTCTCTGAGCAAACCTGATGCTGATCACAGCAGCACTATGAATCAGATACCCTGTTATATATGTAGCCGGGCTTCTTCTTAGGGAGCTTTCAAGGATGTATGGGCAAAGAAGGGTAGGTAGATCATACATAACGTGCAAAATGCACCCATAGCACAACTTAACTACGGAAAACATTCCAAGAACTTGGACTACCCAGTTAGGTTTGATATGCTTTAATTTTTTATTTTAATAAGGCAGAAGCTGCATATTAATAAAATGCAGGCAATCATTGTCAAAGAGCTGTTTTAATATTTGTGAGAAACATGGTAAATAGCATTACACAACTTGATGTCAAATTAGAAGTTTAAAAATCCGATTGTGTTTCGGTAGTGATAACATTCCCTACCTTTCCCAAACTAATGGCAGATGAGACTGGCAAGTAGTTAAAAACAAGCAAACAAAAAAATAGATAATTTGTACAGACTGTTCTCTTGACAAATGTGCTTACAGTCAGGTAGCAAAGATTACAATACCTAGATACAACCCTCTACCTTACTGTGAGATGTTTCCTCCTCTGAAAGTGCTGGAAAAGTGCTGTCTCCACAAACTAATCATCTAGAAAGTCAGGGTCAGTCTGACTCATGAGAGTCAGAGAAAGTGATTCGCACCATGCTGCTTTCACTATATGATTAGTTTTGGGGATTTTTTTCAGAACAATTAATGAATACATAAGTATGGAAGGGGTGGTTCTTCAATATTTATATTGACGTATCTTCAATATTCTCCAACTATTACAAAAGCCTACTAATTACAACATTAACTAAGCTCTGCATTTTGAAATGCAAATCTCACATGGATATTTCATGTATATGAAACATAAAAATCTGTAACCTTATTACAGATCTAATCTTGGTCCCTTAATATTTAGAAATACATACACAGCTGACCTGAAACAACAGAATCCATTTTATGTCTAATTCCTCAAGCATTTGCAGATATTTTGTGTTCAGGTAGCTAATGATGATAATTAGTATGAGCGATTTCCCAGTGGCATACACAATTCTGGCAACTGTCAATGTATTTTAGGAGGACAATTCCACTGTGTAATCCTACACCTAAGTAGTTCAGCAATTGGGTCTATTGCCAAATGTTACAGTACAGTAATAAAATCTAGGCCATATCTACAATACTGCACCCTCTGGCTGCTAATTACAGGTACCTGCCTAATAAAAATAGGTAAACTTATACTAATTACTAGATAGTCCTGTCACAAGATGCAGATAGAACTTTTTTTTGCCATTTTCACTGAGTGTACAGTGCATTTCTCACAGCAGCCATATCCACATTCGTGCAAGCTACTTCACCACTCTTTGTAGGTCTGTAAACTTATCAGCATTGCCTGAAGTGCATTTTAAAATTAATTCAAAATGCATTTTATTTTATTAATTTGTTGTGAACAGTTCGTTGCCAATATTTGACATGCAAAATTCAAATACACTTGATTAAGTGCCAATTAGTCAAATATGTTACCTGGTGCTGTTGCTATTTACTGATTAGCCGAGCCCACAAGCACAGATTATGGCACATGACAAAGTTCAGTGCACAAAAATTGCCAGTCAAGAATTTGCAAGTGCTGGGGCAGGTACCCATTAAAGATTGGGACCAATATAACAAGATGCAGGTACACATCACAGCAAGGTTTTGTAGTTGCAGCCAGCTTACAGAGATCAGAATAGATGTGCCAAATGTCACGGAAATCAACCCCAAAAGGTATATAAAATCATTTTCCATATGCATTAGCACTGTTTAACAATGTTTCCCCAACTCTGCATAAAACAAAGGCATCCATCCATTAGAGTAAACATTTTCTTATTGTTTCTGATGTAGGTGGTCAGCACAGGGGCCTTCTTTTTGTGCCTGGTTTTGTCAGTTTGGCACACATTTAGAACCACATTTTACAGGTGGCCACTTATAGTGTGGTTTGTTCAACAGATGGGAGATATGCACAGAGTAGGGTATTGGCAGGCTTTGGAGGAAGTGGCCTCTTCCTTCCTGATTGCTACAATCACTGTTTTACTAAATGTAGTGATGAAAAAAGCCCCCTAAAGCATAGACAAAGAAACATTTGAAGATTTGTGTTTATAATGATTACTACTACTTTTAGAAATTATCATTGTATTCTACAGTAGTCTTTAAAGAACAGCTGAAATGGCACTGGAAATTCTGAAAACATTCTGCTCAGGAATAAATCTAGCCATGCATTAGAGGGAAAGATCTGAAAGTCTAATTTGTCTTTTCAGAATTATTACCAGTAACCTGTAAGTGAAAATAATCTTTTCTTCCTTAAGGGTTCAACTCCATCTTCTGCTTATTCTGCATTCCTTAGTTTTTTGTCTGTGACACCACAATTTTCACAGCAACTATGTACCACACACAGAGGAGGGAGATTTTGGGACAGCTTGGGCACTGATAGAAAATGGTCTAGCTACTAGCTCTACTTGCTGCATTGGATACATTCACTGGCGGAAGGAAGGTGTGAATTATTAAAGATGTTGAACCCGATCGTCAGGTGCACTGCTCCATTTCTGTGCTGCAGGGCTTGCCTCTGTGGCATGGCATGAGCACTCGAGGCAGCCCCGAGCTGCGGGTCCCGGCACTTATGGGAACCACGGCACAAGGCGTAAGGAGGACACGATGGCTTCTGGTTTCTGCTGCGCCGCTGGCTGCTCCCCGCTGCCGTTGCCCCAAGGTGAACTTCCAGAAAAGGTCCCAGCCCTGAGCTGAGGTGGGCGAAAATGGAGTTTGCTGAGTCTCAGGAGAGAAATAAGGGCTCTCCTGGGTGAAGAAAGGCAAATGCCTCAGATTGACACCTCACCTCAGGTGCTTCAAGCACCTCACTTCGTCAGGCAAAACACACTACCGAAAACCCATGAGGGGCTCTTACGAGGAGGAGAGTATTCATTTAGGCAGAAAGCAAGTCTTAGCAAAGCATCTAAAACAGAGGATCATGATCTTTAAGCTACCTTTGTATACTGCCCTTTGATTTCTGCTATATATGTTTCGGGCATGCTGAGGTCGATTCTCTGTTTTCTTTCAAATATAGAAATGGTTTTAAATGCACACATCTAATCATCCCAACACTGTTGCAACATGTGTGTTAAGAAATACTTTTAACTTACTGTTACAGTTGTGTTCTTATTTACACCCTCTGAATTCAGATGGAAGCATGTTTTGCTCCCTAATTTGTTTAATTCATCATTTGAATAAAGATATGCATGTTTAAAATTCATTATAAGGGGTTGGTCAATGTAGCAGGTACAGGAGAACCTAGGCTAATGTGATTTTCTCTGATTTGCATAGGGAAGTCAGAGACAGAGGCAAGAGTGTATCTTAGCCTAGTGTCTGACTCAGATGACGCCCCAGGATCAAGGAATGGGGAAGAAAAGCTATTAACTGGCTTTACATACTACCTGGTCACTTCTGGCCATAACGTGGTTCATTCAAACATATATATTAAAGGGCTTATAATGTATGTTAGCAGATTAAATATGAAATGGCCTTGAAAATTATCCTGGAAGAGATTTTGCACCTTCAAAATGGCTTTGAAATGCCAAAGAGAAGATGGACAAGAGGGATTTACCTATTTACAAGAACAGGCAAGTTTTGTCTTGGAATATTTCCTCGTTATTTAGGAAGTCACAATGCATGCTGCTGTACGTGTGCTCTTTGTGAAGAAGACTTTTATTTATTATGTGTCATTTCCAAATGAAAAAAGGGAGAGACTGGACTGACAGGGGCTGCCTTTTTTCCCCCCTACGGCCAGACAAATAGAAAACAAAAATGTCACAATGAAAAATATTCCTAAAACTATACTGTCTTTTGCAAGTTCAGCATTCAGATTCCTAGCACAAAGCACAAGGTTGTGCCAGATGGGTACTGTGCTATGCCAATAGATAATGACATAGCAGAAAAAAAGCAAAAGTCCCGAATCATGCTCTGAATACTGTTAGAAGCCAGTAAAGGAGTATGTTAAAACTGACCTTAAAACAAACAAATCACTACCATGACCCCCCCAACGACACACCATACACAAAACCCAACAACAACCCCAAACTACCACTATTGCTAAGTATCCCAGCATTCATTTTTCTAGGCTGCAATGGAGACCATATCTTCCTGAGGGTTAATTATTCCAGGCCGAATGCCCCATTCCTAGCCTGGTTAGTGGGCATTTCCAGCATACACTTCTATGTTTAATTTTATTTGCATTTTAGCTTTGCTGGAAGGCAGAATGAGCAACTGCAGTCTGACACAAAGCAAACCCTGAAGGACATCAGCGAAGAGCATGTACAGAGCAGAGTAATTTGAGTGCACCTCTCGATTCCAGCCATGATATGGGTCACCTAACTGGGGTAATTTGATCATGCTGGCACCTATGTTGTGTTGCTTTTATCAATGCAGTGAACATGAGGCTGTCATCACATCGACAAAGACAAGCGCAGCACATAATCAGTTTTGAGCATTTTTCCCCCTCACCTGGGATCATTTCTATTTTGTTTCAAATCAAGGGAACCTCTTCACAGGGAATTCCTAGCTTGAAGCTAAAAATCTCTGTTCAAGTCCTTACTGTGTTACTAAAGAGCCAAGTGTGAGAAAGAAAAAATCTAAAACTTGAAGATAACCAGCAAAGCTCATTTGATGAGGAGAAATTCAATGTTATCAGCACAAAATTGGCATTTGCTTCCTTCTGTGTTTTAAAAGACCCTATTACTCAGATTACAAATCATCCTAGCTGCATGGACTGGCCAATGTACCACAGCACCACGTGGGACGTGCCTGCATTAATAATCTCTTGGAAGCTCTTTGAGAAGGCTTATATGTTAGTCACAGGGTGAGAAAAGGCAGAAACTGTGATACTGTGCATTTGTCTCTTTGCCATATTTTACAGATTCTAGTTGGGCTGAAGAGGAAAGCACATAAAAAAAGAAAAAAATCCAGAACTCTGCACAGTTTAATGGTATACAGCTCTCTAACATGTCTATCCTCAGCTGTTGTGTTTCTTTTTCTTTTTTCTTTCTTTCTTTTTTTTTGGGGGGGATAAGCACACGGTGTCCTGCCAGAGAGCTCCTGTTAGTTTTATAGAGGGCAGGAGGACCTTGATCAACACTTCACAGTTGCAAATGCTTCTAAAAAGCACAATATCCTTTAAAACTCTCCATGTATGGTTCCTGCCAGCTTCAGAAACAGCCTTGAAGCCACTTTTTTGCAATTTACTACAAACCTGTTTCCCTCTCAAAAGACACAGAAGCTTTGGGGCTTCTTCTTGTTTGTTTGTTTGTTTTTTTGAGGGTGGGGGACTTGAGGCTGTATGACCCTATTTCAAGAACATCTTTACCCCTTTTTAAGTGCCAGAACATTAGCAAACAAAGCTGACAACTGCATAAAAATTAACGCTTAAATTAAAACAAAGCTCCTTTTTAATCTCAAAGATCATTTCAAATACTGCATACAATCAAAAGAATAGGCTACTGAACCTAAGGAACCTTTCCCCTGCCACTGATGTGCCGTGTCTTCTCTGTGCTTTCTAGACACGGTGAAAGAATAGAGCATAGCAAGGAAGTGACACATAATGCCATATGCAACTGAGCTGGAAAGAGAAGCAGATGGAAGATGATGCAGACAGACATTATACAATTCTCTTTAATCAGAAATCTGGTCTACATGCTGGTGTTGATTCTTATGTGGGTGTGTGTGCGGGGAGCAGAGTTGTGAGAGTGCTCTTCTCTTCCACCCTGGAGAGTGAGAAGAGACACTGAAGCACAGAAACAGTTCAACCGAGATGAACCAGCTCAACCCAGTGAAGCCACGAAGAAAGCTGTTAGTGTGTAACAACATACAATTTTTATTTACGCTAGAAGAGAAATCCACCCTCTCTTGTCACTCCTAGCATGGTAAGATAGAACATCTTCTAGGATGACCAATTTGAGGAGAGTAGCTGCTTTCCTCTCCTCCAGTGAGGAAAGCTGTGAGCCTCCAAGATTTCATGTCCGCTCTTACCAGTTTTACCAAGCACATGCCCAAATACAGTTTTGGAGATGCTTGTTGGAGGAAGACCTCTCTGAATATTTCTTGCCTTTTTCAGCAGAAGTCTCTTTTGGGCCAGCAGAGCAATCTCAGGAACAAGTGCTGCTCACCAGCAGTGATATTTACCTAAGCTGGAAAAGCTTTTGGCTTGTATCAGGAATAGCACTAAGAATGAACTCTGCATGAGGGCCTGAGCCTATTAATAATTCCGTTAGCACTGCCTGGACCTCTTTGGCTCCTGCTGGGGTAAGGGCAAACTCTTTGCTGCTCTGATGGATAGTCTGGTTTGCTGTGGATTTCTGAGAGATCATTCGCAGGCAGCATGGATGTTTGATCTGCATCATGGGCTGCCTTCCTGAATCTCCTGCCTCAGTCCAGCCACTCTTCCCACTACACCCTCCATCACGGCTTTGATGAACTCTCCTCTCTCTCTCTGCTAGCACAAAAAAAAAAAAAAAAAAAAAAAAAAAATTAAACTACACTTTCCTTTCTGCAGAAGTCTTTCCTCCAGCTCCCCTCAGTGAGGCTCAAACTCACCCAAGTAATCCCACATCACTATGTGTTCTTGGTTGCTTCAGTAACCACCTGTTCTCTCTAGTGAAACTCAAAAGTCATCAGCAATCTGTTCAGATGACACACTCATTTTAGTAATTCAAGCACTTCAGTCTGCTAGCCAGCCACCTACACACATGTGTTTCAGGGCAAGCCTTTGAGAAATAAGGAAGGTGGCGCCTCCAGCTCTGCTCAGGCACAGCTTTAGGCATTGGACATGGACCACTTCACCGTTACCTCTGTAATTAGTGCTACTAATGTAAGGCAGTCAAATCATATACCGTCATTTCTTTCCTCCTTTCAGGTGTCTAGTAACACACTCAAGACATACTCTTGCATATATATGCAAATTTGCACCTTCTGAGACATTCGGTCAAAAAGTAGAGTCTGAGTCTCTTAGTTTGGATTAATATTAAACTTTCACCTAGACAGAATATTGATAGTCAGCTTTTTCACCTCAGTGTATCAGGGCAGTCCCCCAATCAACCCTTGTGCTATTCTAGAAAAATCACAACCTCCACGAGCTCAGACCCCACCTCCCTAATTTAATTTTCAGGTCTCCCTCATTCAGACATTAAAAATTTGATTAATTCTGCCAGCGGAAAAAAACCCTAAGAGTTACAGATCTCTGCCAAACCACAACAGGAAAGCTGTTACTTTTCAGGAATGTCACCCCAGACTTGTGCTGAGCTAGCTGCATAACCAGCCTTCTCCGCTTAGCACCACAATTTATGCAAGAGCACTGACTGGCTTGCTGCTGGCAGTGGGAGGATAGTGCTCCCACTCAGCTAAAAAGCATATTCTGGGCAGACTTCCCATCCCTGAAGGCCCTCCTGTGCTACACCAAGTTATGGTATCGGTCAGTATTTATCCACAAATAATGTTTTCTAGGTAAACAGTAAAACAGTATTCACTGTTGAATGTCAATGCAGTGTTTATTCAAGAGCAATTTTTCTGACTAACTGTACATACATTTCTGTTCAGCATCCTTAGCCCTGTGTGGGCCTGAAATCAGGTAATGGTGAGCCACACACTGCATGGCCACTGGCCTGCAGGCCTGCCACATGTCTGCTTCTGAGTCACCTATTTCAGAGAGACATTTCTAAATATCCAGGCTAGATCTGCATAAACATTGGCTGATGAGATTGGGAACACATCTTAGTTTTGCAAGTCACCATCACTACCGGAAACTTTAAGTAAATAAACAGCCATCTGCATTTTCCAAAAGTGCATTTTAAATACACAGATTTCTTCATTTCCTATTCACTCTTCCTCCATTTCAAATGTTTCAGGTATCTAGTAAAAAAGCAGATTCAGCACCAGCTGAACAGATGTGCAACACGAACCATCAATCAGACTATAAGAGAAGTTCTGACAAACATATATTTTGCTGCAGTCAGGAGGACAGGCTAATAACTCTCTACGGGAGAAGGGACAAAACAAAAAAAGCCCAAAGTCAGCTAAGAAGCTGAGCTCACCTTCTTCTATCTCTGAGTAATGTCACCACTTCCAAGCAAATGTTTGAGAGAGCAAGACTCAGCTGAGGGCCAAGCAGGCTCCATTACGAACACTTTGACAAGCTCCCCAGCTGTGAGCAGGCATTATTTCTTGTTAACACCTGCAAACTGCTGAATTGGACTGAAATATGTGCTGATGCTGACTGTGGATTTTCTGTCCTCTTTTCTCTTGATGGGTTCATTCTGAGAGATCGTATGTGCACTTTCACTAAGTGGCTGTTTTGGTACCCTTTATTTTAGCTTGTTTGTATTTGAAGAACACTAAGCAGTCTGAAGTGCCCAAAGAGAAGACTGCTTTCTCTTATTTTTTAAGCAAGTAGTTTCAACTTACTACATTTTGTTTCTCTGCAAACACCTGTGAGGTGTTGACCTGAAGTGGGATCCAGCTGCTCCTGAGAGCACCCGGGTTGGGAGGGTGATGAGGACACAGAGCAGTGACCTCCCAGAGAGCCTCACAGCCAGTTTCCCAAGCTGTGGCTGGGTAAGTATAGCTTGGAGCTCAGCTGGGTCTTGTACCTGCCTCTTCCCTAGAAATAAAGATTTAGGGGGAAACTGTTCAAATGGGAGTTTTCATTAAGGTAAAACCCCACAACTTCTCCTGCCATACCCCAAAATCTAGAACTACCTTGCTTCTATATTTTTATTTAAAATAAAACCTAGAATATAAGTAAATTAAAAAAATTATGGTGTGTAGCAGGGTTTCTGGTAAATTCCCTGGTGAGTCTCTAAGATGCAGTCTCTCCCGCTCTGGGAGACTTTGCCTTTTGTCAGAGATTTTGCACAGTCAAAAGCAATACCCCTGGAGCAGGGAGACTTACCCTCCATGTAATTTTACCAGAGTTATTCCTCAGAAAAAAGAGCTTTGACTACTTTCCCTTCAGCTGTTTATACATCAAAAAAAACCCTTGAAAGAAACCTAGATAATTCCAAAAACCCAGTTGTCTGTGTATATTCTATAATCCTCTCCTTCTTTGCCAAGGTCTTTCCAGCTTTGTTTTGTAGGAATTACAGCAACATCTGCTGTACTGAGATACCACATGAAGTGGTAACCTGCGATTTCAGATCTGCATGAAAGGTATTGCAGGTTGGGTAATTTTGTCTGTTGATGCTTTTATAAACCAGGCCAAACCACTGAATACCTTACACTGGAAGTGTGGAGTTGATTTCCATTCTGAATTTTTTTCTCGAAAACAGAAGTTTCTTCAAAAGATATAAAATTATGCTTACCAAAGTTTTCAAGAGTTTTTTTTTCCTTTTTTACCATGGATGCCGTCTATGCTACAGGCTAACCCTGGGCCAAGGTTGTACTGAACGAATTCTGATGAAGAAGAAACTTTGGGGTATGAGTGAACAAAGGAAAAAAATGTCTTGACAAGCCTGTATAAAAATGTCACATCCACCTGGGAACTGACTGTGTATTTTTTGGCAATTATTTAAAATAGGTATCTTTCAATCCTATGAAAAAGAAACACCCTAAAACATTTATTTGGTTCTGGAAGTAAAGGAATGGAGAACTAGCTACTATGCTGTTCATCATGCTGTTAAGCTCAAGTGTATCAATTCAGCTGGGGACAAAGAGAATGTAAAAAATATTTCCAAAGAGTGGATGCCTTTCGGGCCCGAGGATTTTTAAAGGGGTTGTACACCACATTTCAAAGGAAGAAAGCCTTTAGCTCCTGAAAAAGTCAGCTGGCATTTTGACCTGTAACAGTAGGCATTCTCAAATATTTCCAAATACTCATTTGAATTTAATTATCATACTTAGAATTAAAATATGTGCTTTACTGAATTGGGATGCTGGTCTTTTCTAAATGAGAAATTAAAGCAAAAATGCAGCAAAGACAGATGAAGAAGAAAAGAGGAAAATTATCCAAACTTCTGTGTTAATATAATGAAAAGAATAAAACTAGTTCTTTACAGAAGACTGATGAGCTGTGCCCACTCAGTCCTGTATAAATAAGAAATCAAACAACCCCTTGTGAGTGAGTTTAAAATAAAATCTCTTTTTCGGATGATGATAGGATAAGTGGCAAAGCTGAATATGGCCCTCTGTCCTACGCAGAAGATGAAAATTCCAGGATATCTATGCTTTTGTTTAAAACATCATAAAGAAAAAAAAATAAAAGAAAAATAAACTCTAAACATCCAGAATAAGGGAATTCTACATGCTATTTAAAAGCATGGGCAATGGACTATGACTCATGGGTTCAGATTTCGGTGTTGACAGAAATTTGCTGTGTGACCTGGGGGAGAAGTCATATAACCTTTCAAATTCAGCAAATAGGTATGGTAATACTTCCCTACAGCACATCTCAGGTGGGTTTGTGATAGTGAATTAAAGTTAGCAAATGTGACTGAGGTTTTTGGATGGAAGAGGATAGCAGTATAGCATTTTTATGACATTACTGGAAGCAAAGGTGGCAGAACGACTGAACTAATAAAATTCAACTCCAGAGACAGATGTAGTATATAAAGTGAACTAGCTGGCTAATAAAGAATAAAAAATGTTTGGTGTGATGGTCAAAAGGTGCTTTAGAAGAAATGCATTTTTAGATTGAAACCATTCCTGACTATGGATGTGGTGATTTATATCATCTTAATCAATGGTTTTGCTGAGGTAAGACAGCACTCTCTGAAAAGTTTAATAAAATTGCAGTAAGCTACGGCAAAGTTTAATGCCTAAAATGGCCATTTCAAGAAAAGCATAACGAGTCCTACTGCATTACTTTTTCATGTCTCACAGTTCTTACGAGCGGGGTGGCAACTTTGCCCTGCAGTCACATTATTTAATTGAGCCATATGAATAAGTAACTCTTTTCCTTAGATGACCTCTTCCTTAAATGGCTGTTGTATATGCATCAACTATTTTCACTGCACAGATTTTTGTCACCTTCATTAGGAAAACAGCAATATTATTAATCCACTTCTAATTGGCAGGAGCAACAGCAGAGAAACTGGTCTGACAACGTTTGAACACCAGCATTTCTGCGTGTGCTGGTGGGACTCAGAGCTACCTTTGAAAGTCAGTTCAGTGTCCCGAGACTCCTGCCTCGAAGCCCTGTGATATGCCAGGTGAGGGCCAATTTGTGGCCTGTGTCAACCCATCAAATTTTATCTCTCAAGCTAATTAGACAGGAGTTGCTGCTAAGCAATATTAACTTTCCAGCTCTGCAACACCTTTAAATTATCCTGACCTATCCATGAGGGGATGTGTTTGATCTCTCTTAATGACATGAACGGGCCCGAGCTGCCCAGTGGTATATAGACTGATGCAGCCAGGTAGACGCAGAAAGCACTAACACCCTGATTGCTGGCCAAACACAGTATTGCACCATGACTAGACAGTTCAGCTGCCTCAAATTAATCACTTTTTCAGTCTAACATACATCAGAGATCAGCCCTGTTGAATGGCCTTGATTTGGTGTAATGCACCCTATGGAGCCTTAGAAATGCAATAGAAGTGGGGGGACCATTTTTTACATGACTGATACTGAAAGTCATGTAATATAATGTACAGAAGAGACTGGCAAAGTGAGAAAACACTGTAGGTAGGTGGCCTTATAACACGTAAAGGCTAGTCACGTAACACAGCCACGGCCATGTACACAGAGGCACCACGGATTACCAAGCATGCATGGAGCTAGAGGATGTTAGCCTGAAAAACCTAAGTCCCCAGTGGCTAAGCTAATGGAATAATTCCATGCAATACTAATAAAGAGCTCCATTTATTCTCACTGGAGCCAGCTAGCCACTAGAGGGAGGAATAATCTAGTGCTGCCAATACTTGCAATTTATTATGCCTTTTGCAATGCAGTATGTTCTTCTTAAAGCTGTTCTCATGAGGCTTAAAGAGTCTTAGTTTTCAGTCAGAGGAAAAAGACCTCTAGTTTTTACAGCTGGTGAGGAAAACACACAAAGTTCAAGGGCTCAAGAAACAGAAAGCATATAAAAAAGAGTGCTGTACCTGTACTGTATCTTAGAATATATTCTGATTTTTACAGCCCAGATGAATTGTGGACCTGATTTCCAATTAATTAAGATTAGTAGGACAAATTGCCCTGGTAGCATTCATCGTGTTGTGACAAAAATTGTCGGATTTATAGCTTTTTTATGGGCTTTTCATGAAAGAAAGTTTTTTCCTTGATGACTAGAAAGGGTAGGTCAGCACTGTCGTTGAAAAAGCCATTTTCCTTCTGTACTGAAACTGGCAACTTGCTAAAAGATTACTTGCATTTTCTTTAAGAGTAAAGGTATTTGAAAATAGAAAACAAAGATAAGCCTAGCATAATAAATAGCATACTCTAACTATATTACCAGTCTTGCTTGTTTTGTTATAGATAATGGCTAAATATCCATTTATAGCAGCGAGGAAGCAATTTGGATTTGAATGTGAAGGCAAGTTTTTGTATGTACAGCTAACCACTATTCATTAATGAGAAGCTATTCAGTAACAAGAAAATAATAAATAAAATTTAAAAGGTGTATTTATCTGAAGATAGGCAAGGAATTAATTAGACGGATAACTGCTAGATGTTCACCAGACCAAATTATGAAGTTTGACTGAAGGGCTATCAATGGGAAACTCTGAGCCCCAGTTTTTCTTCAACTTTTAAACTCTGCTAAAATTAATGGACCCAGTCCTGTTCTTCTAAAGAGGAAAAAACAAGCTTAACCTCACCAGGAGAAAATAGATCAATACTCATCATAAGAAGACTTAGGCAAGCTCAGAGATAATATCAGTCCCGTTGCGCGTTCATTAAGATCTTGGCATGGAAGGAGAAACCTGCTCCTCCACAGGCTCTTATGGGTTTTACTTTCACTGCCAGCACCACCCTCTCAGTGGGTGTTCACGGGGCCATCAGTGCTGCCTTCTACCCTCTCCAAAGAAGAGAAATAAGACACAGGGACAAATGTTTCTTGAAGCCTTCCAAGAGGCTTTCATCAGAAAATTCACAGGTTTTCCAGGAATAGGCATGCACAGAGCACACAATGGGAACCCCCTCTGCTCAGCCAGACTGTGATTTTCAGCGTGTGGGGTATGCTTGCCTCTCTGTGAAGCACACACCGTGGCAGCTCCGTCCCGGAGATATTTTAAAATATCTTACCCTAGCTTGGAAGGCCTTCCTTGCAGGAAAAAAACAAACAAAAAAAAAAAAACAAAAAAAAACCCAAACCATTTTAAGATTCCCTTCTGCTCTAGTGTGAAGGCTAACAAATACAAAGAAAATTTATAGCGAGCTGAGTGGGAAGCGGTGTGTTAGTGTGCGGAGGTAGGGCGTGGAGGGAAGAGGAGAGGTAGGTTGAGCTGGAGGGAAGCAGGCCGATCTAGCATTGCCCCCCTGCGAAAGCATCTGAACCACCTCTGGGACATATGTTAGCAATGGGCGTAGGCTGCATGGTGGTAAGATAGGGGGAGATGTGTCAAGTTAGGAGAAGATTGTACTTAGGAATTTCAACAGCCACAGCAAAATGTAACATAAGTTCCTGTTACGCCAAGGAGCGGTATGCTCCCCTCTGGGCTTACACCCATCGCGGGGACATGCAAACACATGCAGCAGGTGGAAAGACAGACGCAACAGGACGCACGTGGGAAGCAGCTAACGAGGAACTGCGAGGACCGATCCCTTCACCCCAGGGACCTGTCGCCGCTGGCTCAGAAAAGCGTGCTCGCTGAGCGCTCCTCAGCTTCTGTAGCCCTTCCTCCAGCGGGGCAGGGTGGGGAAGATGCAACTCCTTCCCCAGGCTGTGCCTCATCTGCCCCTGCAATACGGTAGGGCTCTTCCCGTACATCATGGCAAACACAGGGAAATGTTGCTGCAAGTGTTACTGCAGGAGTGCAAAGCAGGAGCAAAGAGCAATAGTGCAGTGACTAATACTATTCTTTCAGCTTTTCTGTAGCCTCTTCTTTAGAGAGATCTGTAATTGCTGTAGGAACTTTAAAGAATCAATTCTCGTGACATCCTGATGTGCAGTAGATGAGCGTTATTATCCCCTTTTACCGAGAGCTGGAGGCACATCAAGTTCAGTTCTTGGTACCAGGCCAGGCAGAGAACGGCAGTAGCTGGGCAGCCGACGGCTCCTTGTTCTGCCGCTGCCCCCGAGCCCACGACCTGCCTGCCACAGGGACACAGCACATCCCCTTGGCAGGGATGGATGCTCACATCCCCCTGCTTTCCTCTGCTGGAACGAGCGGCACCCGAACTGAGGATTTTGCCCTTTCAGTTCTTTGTTTTAATTGCTCGACTGTTCTTCCCCTTCCCTGCACTAGCGATACAAGCCAAGTACCCATTCCAGGTGCACTCCTCATGCTCTTTTTGGATGCAAGAAACACTGAGCAGCCAAATAACACCTTAGAGTGCTTCTGGACTATAATTAACCTTAGTGTATCATTTTATGGAAGGGGAAGCTGTTAAATTTGTCTGAATTGAAAAGAAGTTGGAAGAACATTGGCAAGATAATGTTTTTAACAAGCAGCTTTATTCATTCATGGCAGAGGTTATCATCCAGTCGTGTTGGGTAGGAGGCTGACATTTAAAACTTCACATCTTCTTTGTTGCGAGAAAAATAGAGTCCATAGCTCAGAGTTTAAAACTACACTTGAGACTTGTAAACAACACACTGAAGAATACAGGACTGAGGACTCAGCTCCCAACTGCACAGGTCTCTCAAGGACTTTAAGAGAAACAGCCTGACAATCCTTTTTTATTCCTAATTTCTATTAATTCCTATGCCTTAGAAGAAGGCAGCTCAGCGGTGATTTTGAGTACAGCGCATGGAGTAAGAAGCCAGCGTAAACGGCATCTCAGGCCTGTCCTGGGGGCAGTGGGTAGACTATGGAACAGGGTAGAGGATTTGCATTCAAATCAGATCTAACCTAGAAAGCAATTTATCTTCCCACTCTGGTTTCTGTACTGCCCATGATAGAAACAGTGAGGGAGTAAATCACGAGATTTAAGATAGTCCAATAAAAACTGTAACACTCAGACAAGCCTTCCTCTGTTGTCGACTACAAAAAGCCTGGTTCTGTATTTCCTCTCTAGCAATCTACATAGTCTATTTACAAGAAGGGTTATATTGGTAATTGAAAATATTTTTAAACAGGCTTGCAAATAAGCATCAAGAAGCTCTGAAATCAGTGAGTTAAGTATTACTTTACATGTCAATTTTATTTCATCTTATTCTTTTAAAATACTCCTTAAAAGTAAAGATGTCTGTATAAACTGGAGGTCTTCTTTTATGCATTATTTATATTATTTACTTCTTATGAAATTATTATTATTTTCTATTATGTACATGCTTTAAAGGAGGTACATTAAGTAAAACATAGAAAACATGCAAAAGATGCACAATCTCTGTGATGTCAACATCTATCTGCGGTCTGTTATTAAAGAGACAGTTGTTCAGGTGATTTATTCTTTGTATGAATTTGAAATTGATTATTTTGTTGTGCTTTGAGCTGTTGCCCTTAAGTGAACTACTTACGTCAAATAAGAAACTACCGTTATGTGGACATCCTGATTTGTCGAACGGGAGAAAGAAATATAGTCGTAACATGTAATTTCAACAGAAAATTAAGGCTTGTCAATCTTCTGCCAGAGGCAAAACAGCCAGGCAGAATACCACGGTCACCACCAAGATGGAACGAATCTGATTAACTTCTCCGGGGAAGGGACAATTAGAGTTGATAGGATAAAGCCGCTCCGGACTTCACGCACGTTTTGACACAGGCCGGCGCACAAGGACACGGCCTGACCATCACGGCCCTAACGCGGCCCTCAGCCGCCAGGGCAGCCTCGTGCCATACTGCAGCAACTGCTGCATGGAAAACTGGGGCAGGGAACAAGCCAAAATCACTCCAAACACACCTCAAAGCACAACAGACTGAGTACAACTATCCAGCTGCTCCTGCGAGTGTGTTTAACAGCAGCAACAGAGCACCGAAGCGAAGGCATAGATGTTTTTCAATACAAACTGTATGCCCTTGGGCAAGAAAAGCACGCAAAGCGAAGGATGCAGGAACATTAGGAACAGCCCAGATCTAGTCAGGGCTGGAAACCGTGAAGTAAAAGAACTGTGAAGGACTCTCAATGATGATAAGAGATAACAGGAGTCGTGAGAAAGGTTAATAATTAAATCAGTGGTGAAGAAAGTCTCAGCAGGAGAGTTATCAGGATCGGGGTAATAATAATTGAAAACAGACTAGAATATTATGCACTTTATTTGCAAAGGTGTGAAATTCATTAAAAAGGGAAAGAAAACAGGAAGTGCGCTGGCTGAATACAGAAAGAGTTGACAGTCAGAAGGTCATTCTGTCACTGCTGGTGAGGCTAGGTTGGTATTTCTCATGCCAGTCTTGGCTCTTTTAATGGAAAAAGGATGCTTAACTGAGGACTAAGGATTGCTACTTAGGCCTGGTAAGGAATTACTTAAAAAGGAAAAAGAGGAAAAAGAAAAGAGAAAGGAAAGGGAAACCCGAAATAGTGATACAGGGCTAAAATTCATTCCAAGCACTATCCATGTAACATGCAATTTGCATATGGCATCATCCACTCCCTCTCAGTCCAAACTCCTTTGCTAATCACAGGTAAATAGCAATTAATTTGTGCCCAAAATCAAATGGCCTCTCAGAGGGGGAAAGTAACAGAGACAGAAGTACTGCTATGCCAGAAGTAGCATTCTGCCCAATGGTAAACGGCAGAACAACTGCAATGGCACAGCCTGACTCACCAGAAATTCAAACTGGCCTGAGCAACAAATCTCTGCCAAAGAGCTGTTGTCTCACAGCTCTTAGAGCTACATGACTGAGATGAGCCCTAGGGATTCTGCATCAGACTGAAATCTATAGCCAGAGACATTTAGATTGGACCTTTCTGGCTAAGCAGTGCCAATGTTACTGATATTTCTAACATCTTTGCCTGCAATGTCATAAGGATAGTTGAAAGATATGGTGGCCACATTCCCGCTAGAATCAGAGAACAGACCTTTTCGCAGTCAGAAACTGACCCCCCCATCAAATTCCACCTTGTATATACATAATTTTTATCACCACTATGAACATAAATATTATGAGATGAAATCTTGACTCAGTTGATGACGTCATTGACAGCATTTCAGCTAGTACAGTGGTAATCTTTGCGCTTTAGATGTGCATCACTGATTTTGGGATTTATGCAAAGTTTAGAAATAAATTATTTCTCTAAATTTGATATAAGTAAAGTGGCAGTTTTAAGTTTTGAAAAACAGAGTAAGAGAAATAGGTGAAGTGAGAACCTTGTATTATTTTGCATTCTGTTACATTTCTCAGTACTTGTAATGCAGACATTATTAGACACTGACTATTAAAACAGAGTTTTAATAAACTTCTATTTATTTATCCTACCACATTAGGCCTATTTTGGCGTGACAAAATCACAAATAGGTAGCAAGAACATTCCTGGGACTAGCTCAGGATTATGAAGGAATCTCCCAAAGGAAGTTTTTCAAGGTTTCCTTTCAAGTGCACAGTAATGAAAGCTTAGTGCAGATTTGCAATAGCAATTGTCAGTTATAAAACCGGAGAGATTTATGTACTAGCCCTGAAAGCTCCTGAGCTTGCCTTCAGCATGATACATCACTGTCACTGTGCAGAGCCACACAGACAAAACCCAAGCATGGCTGCCATTCCCGCATCACTAAAATGCAGGAAATGATTTGGGTGCTCTGCATGTGGCCACTGGCATTCGGGGATGACAAAGCCAGTTAGTGCTGTCTGGAGTCCATGGGCTTGCCCCCGGCCAAGCTGCTGGGCAGCTGGGTGCAGCCGTGTCAGCAATCACAGCCCTTCTGTGACGGGATGGGAGCTGGACATTGCCCTGCAACGCCACTGCGGATGTAACTACGGACATCTCTTGTAGGAAATCACTAGCTGCTGCAAAGCTGTTTTCAATAAAGATCTTTTTTCACACAGGTAAATAATGCAAGTGGCAATCATATGATGGTGCTGTATCTTTGCAGCATACAGTGAATAAGAAAGTGAGCACAGTGTAAGAAAGACTTGAAATGCTTTCCTTAATTTCTCTCCTCCAGAAAAGATATATAAACTAGTTAGGAGGAGAGGGGATTTTAAAAAGCCAAATCTGATCAGATAAACTTTCGTTCACATATCTCTCTGGGAGCAAAGTGGTCATTGATGCTGCCCAGCTTCAGCACCTGGACTACCACCAGTCATACACTTTCTTTGCTGCTGCCCCTTGCTTCTAACCTTCACCCAACACCTCACCCAAACTAGCTGAGGATGACTAAAAATAATTTGAAGGGTGCTTCAGCTTAGCAGTAAAATTAACATAATAAAATACAAGAAACAAATGACTGGCACAACATGACTTAGACACAGGTAGTTTGTTTTATTTGTAAGGGCAGAACAGTTTCTCACTTTCTTGTTTCTCCCTCTCATCCTAACATGATGCAAGTTAACAGAAGATACCAAAGCATGTCTGCAGAAGACATATACCAGTGTTTGTCTTGGAATTTTACATTAAAACAAAAACAAAATACACTATCCCAGCTTGTTCCATTTCAGTCTAAAAGGGCTCCAGCATTTTGCAATGAAAAAATATTGTATTTCTAGCTGATCAGAACAGAAAATTATAAGGAATAATTAACTTTATTATTGTTGCCTGTTTGCTTGTCTTGTTATGTTGGACATTAAGGACTCCACACTGAATTTTGTGTGACTGCACATCTCTCTTTATGCCTCTGAATTTTCTGCATGGCAGGTTTAATATATCAGCTGAGCTCCCCTTAGCAAACTAAGCCAGAGAGTACAAGATCACACACAGAGATTCAAGCATGGTATGGCTGGCAGCATTCAGCATTTCAAAATGCTAGCAATGAAAGAACATTTAAAGCACACAAAAGAATTCTGCAGGGTTGCTGTGGGTGGCGTACCTATATTTACTATTCAACAGCAGGCTTTCAGCAACAATGTGGTTTTGATGAGGGTTTTATTTTTAAAAGAAGTTAAAAAGGAAGTAAGAACAGTGTTGCTGGATATATTCAATAGCCTGAGAAACACAGAGAATCATAAAAGACAGGGCTGGAGGGGACTTCATGAGGTCATGTGGTCCCTCCTACCCTAAAGCAAGATCAGCAATACCTAAATTATTCCTGATACACATTTTCTACCCTGTTCTTGAAAACATCCAGTGAAGTGATTTCTCTTGGCAATCTACTCCAGTGCTTAACTATCATTACCATTAGAAAAATTTTCCTAACATTTAGCTTGTGCAAGCCCTTGCAGTCTAAAGCAGCATTTCTTATCCTGTCCCCACTGGACATTATTGACTTCCTTTCAGAGGCAGCCTTTTAAGTAGGTGGGCACAAGTATAAACCAATTTAGCCAGTTTTGCACACATACATGCAGGTTGGGTGTGTGAAAGCTATAACCTGAAAGATATGACTGAACAATTTTTTAATCATTTGCTCTGAGATGAATAAATGTTTACAGGATTTAACTGAGAGAAGCTGAAGCTAGGAGTCCTCAGGTTCACCTATAGCCTTGACTAGCATAACGCTAAATCTGGTGTAAAGCTGAGTTAGATGACAGGATACCCAAGGGTTTTCATTTCTGTGAGTGAGGTGACCATCTGAACAAGGTTACAGGTATTCTTTAACAAATTATCACTTTCCATCTTTAACAAATTATCACTTTCCAAAACACTACTCCAGTGTTGCCAATGGATGACACTTTGCTTAAGCTCCATGGGCCTATTTCCCAGGTGTGCTGAGAGGAAAAAGTATTTTCCAATGACTGGCAACAACTGGAAAAACTTTCTGGTGAATGACCAGAGGGAGCAGGCGTCAGTCATAGCAGCCCTGAAAGAGGTGGGGACACTCGGTCTTAAACCGGCCCTTGTCAACGCTTTCCTATATGCTCAACTCAAAGAACATCTGAAGTCCAGGAAGAACAACACAAGCGTATATACAAATCTACACAGGACCAAGACCTTTAACTGCTATGATTCTGGAAGAGACTGAAGCAGAAAACATTTCCTGATATACTACTGTGAAATTACTTCTGGCGATCCCTTTGAGCTGGGGTTGAAAGGATGATAAATCCCAAAGGAAAATGTGAAAGGCATCACAGAATACTGAGAACACCCGAAGTGGTAGCTGGGCCAAGGACCCCAGGGGGTCACATCACCAACGGTGTTTTAAGGACTCCAAAAGAAAAGAGCACAGGTAGGAACCCAAAGAGCCATGGTCCACTGTATATGGCTGGAACAGGGATCGAAATTTTTGTAATACCAAACAAAGAGTATCAGTAACCAGAAAAACAAACATCTCTTACAGGGAGATATCTATCTATTCTGTGCAAATGGAGGAGTTCGGGGAGAAGCATCGCAAAACAACAGCATACATTTGGTAAATGTTATAGGATTGAAAACCTGGCAACTTCACACCCTTACTCTCTACTGAGATTGAGATATAGAGAAAAAGCAAGTCCATGTTGATATTCTATGAAGTATAATTGCATTTTGATTTTCTTCATAACAACATCTTTTGCTCAGAAAGAATAGGTGAGCATTTTTAATAGTATTTTTGTCAACATTAGTAAAACCTTTGAAAAATATTTTTAAAGTCCAAAACTTCTTTTATGAAAAAGAAAAGCAGGTCAGTTTCTGAATGCTTAAAAAAATGATCTTTGAAATTATGTGGATTTTTAAATCAAGTATCTCCCCCCATGTTTTAAACCAGTTTTACTGCAACCATTGTTCATTTTAATTTCCTAATATAATCTTCCAAATAACTATTATTTTGTAACATTACGGTTGGAACAAATCAAAGACCTCTTCAAGAAAGAATGTGAGAATTAGATTGGGAAGGGGAAAGAAGAAAAGATGAAGGACTCTCTCAAGTTTGACAAATCATTCTTATGAATCAGGCTAAATGGGAAATCCAATGATACCACTGTGGGAGGAGTATCTCATTACTAATTTCTGCAGCAGGAGACATAGTTCATATTCATTACAGTTATCGTGAAATATTCATAACATTTTCCCCTAGCACTTAGCTTAGAAATGTAGGCAGCAAAACTTGAATGGGAAGCTGGACTTGAGTTACTGTTTGAGACCACTTCTGCAGTCTCATTTCAACTGCTCCTCAGGCATATGGGAATGTTACCTGATAATCAAACTTTAGCTGAAATACTTAACGGAAAACATTGCCTCCCAGAAGTTGTGCATGCCTTTTCTCTGCAACTAAAGGAATAACAGAAAAATGGTTATCCAGTTTTTTATTAGGATTTATTTTAAAGTAATTGTTATTCAAGTTTATTGGATTAATCTCAAAGCTTTTGATGGAAATTGAAAATATAAGATATTAAGATTGGAACTGAAGTGCTTTGTACTAATTTTTCAGATAACTTGCACACTACTGGTTACGTCCCCTAATGTGAACAAAAGCTCACGTCATAAATAGTTGTACAAAAATTTTTCACATGTATGCACAAATACGCTATCCAAATTTTTTGGAAGAATTTTTTGTTCAGATATTTCCTGAAAGGAAATTCAAAAACAAGCAGGAGGAAGATGAATTTTATTTATTAAAAAAGTCTACCCGATATCCATGTAAGTGATGTTACAGTATTCTTACCTCCAGCCTTAAAAGCAATGATGTTAATAAAGAACTGACTACACCAGCCTCCAGACAGGAAATATCTTCCTTGAGACACCAGTTAAATAAACTTTTTATATCTCTTTAGTCTATAGGAGATGTTGCTCTACCTCAGAAATGACATCATCATCAAAATTCCCATTTGGCAGATTCAGTAAGTGAAAATTAAAGGCTGTGGCAACTTACAAAGCTGCATCTCTGCCATGAGGAAGCACATGGCTGAGGACCCTGTGCCTGCAAGCTACCTGCTCTGAAGGTGAACAGGTGACTTCAGATTCCAGCACTGCTGGCCTATAACTTTCACAGACCCGAACCAATGCCTAGCAAATGCAATTTTTTTTCAGTGTGTATTCTAATGTAAGTTGATTGTTACTGTTCTATAGCCTGAAATTTTAACAAGTAAAAATAAAAAGGTGAAGGTGAGACAACAACTGTAGCATAGGCCAATTCATAGATCACAACAAAATTCTGACTTCTCATCTTAGGGAAGTAAAAAAAAATCAGACTATTTTCATAACTGTGACAATACTGACTTAACAAGGGACATGAGCAAATGGAGCTGGGTCTGGAGTGACACAAAGGAAGATGTTATGATGCCCTGCTGGTGACGGGGCACTTCAGTTTCATTGCAAGATAGACTAGGGAGGATTATCAGGGAAGCAGAGAGGAGGAGCACTGATCCCACCTATGCACTATGCAGTACATTAGGGAATGACCTGCCTTCGGGGAGGATTTTACAGTGAGATGAATGGGTTCATTATTGTCCTTTGTGTGAGGGGATGCAAAGCCCATACGGGAAGCTGCCCTGGGGCACAAGCTTCTCCACATACGCCTCAGTGCTGCTGCATATTAACTGACCAAATGTGCTTTATATAGCCATCAGTGGGAAGCTGCAATTGTTAGTTTCCTATTGCCTAAGCTGTCTTGCTCTAAGTTCCTGCAATAAATCAATATCCTCTGCTCCTTAAATATCGCATATACAAAACTGATGTGAGCTGCCATGAGAAAACCACTGGCTCCAGAGCTGTGCCCACCTACTACTTTGAAATATTTTTTAGTGCCTTGCCTTCAGATTTTCTTCTGACTTATAAATTATCCACTGACCTTAATCATACGAGACGCATGAGTCTGAAAAGTGAGAAACCTGGCCAACAGCCTCTTCCCAGCTTTCAGAGAGAAGAGATGATAACAAGAAGAATAAAATGCTAAGTAATAGATCATGTGTTAGTGACTGCAGGCTGGGAAAGTTATTATACAGGCCAACAATAGCTCCAGAATACTATTCCTTCAGCCGCATATCCAAAATTCATTGAGCTGCTCCAGTCTCTTGCATGGGAAATCCAAAAGAAAAAAAAATCCCTCAAATAAACAAACAAAAACCACCTCAAGGAAAACGGGAACAATTCTTTCATTAGCTGAAGGTTTGATGAAAACGAAACAGACTGTAACATGAAACAACGAAACACACTGCACTGGAAACATACTGTAAAACACTACTAATAAAAGACTCATCAGACTTATTCCTCTTGTACTAATTAGGAAACTTATTGTTCCCTAATTGGAAGTCACTCAACAAGAAAGAAAATTAACAAGCTTCTCTGCACTTGTCTAAAAATATTCACCAAAAGGAAGACAGAGACATTTGCATCACCTTAAATTTTGCTTCTCCCCTCCCCCAGGTGTGATCTGGGTCACTGAAGATAACGTGACATTTTCATTAATTTTAGCAGAATGAGGACAGCACTTCCAGTTAAAAAGAGTATATTTTTGTTTATGCAACACCCTTTTCTGGGGATATTTTTGAGCATGTTATAGTAATGCAGGAACACATGAAAACAGATGGGACTTCATTCCTAAGATAAAGATGTTTCTCATATCGAAGGATGTATACAATGCTATACACTGAAGTGCAGCGTAAGGACATCAGACCCAGCTTCAATTTGCCCAAATGCCAGAGGCAGCCTAGCCAGTGCACCAGGCTATATTGATCCCTATCTTCCGTATCATTGTCCCCAGTGTAGATACTTCCCAAGAACAGTGATTTAGAAAAGCTGACAACATGGGAGAACGACCTCTAGAATGTACCTTATTCCACAGTTTTCTAAGAGCTAGATGTATCAGTTTGTGAAGCTGTGAGGATATCTATGTGTATAAATGCATGTGTTGCACCACTGTACGAAAATCAAAGCTAGAACGACCTCTAGCCTTGTGCATAACATTTAACAACATCCTGGCCGTGAGACGTGTCACTTGCTGTGTCTTTAAAAAAGCTTTTTGACCTTTTCGCATCCTTTCATTCACATCATTCTTAGCATCACCATGTTTTCTCATGTTTTTCATGTTTGAACACAGACTTTATGTAGCTACACCATTCATTTTTTGAGCGTAGATGAAGCACTCTACCTTCCCACCAAACAGTCTAAAAGGCTAAGCTCAGGTGGGCATATTGCCTCCTTCTGACCTCCACAAGTTACTGACCAGACAAAATTATTTAACAGCTTTATAGATTATAGAACTTCTTTGATTTTAATTTCTTTAATTTTTACTAGAATTGCAGGATTTTCTATCTGAAATGTCTTTTAAAAATGTAACAATAGGATGGTTGGAGTTTTTCTGCAAATCTTCCCAGCAGGTCCTGCAACTCTTTCAAGGTTTGATTAGTAATGAAGGTTGGCCCTAGCGTGCAGGCTTGTTATCCAGGAACTGACTATAGATCGATCCTCAGATAGCTGGTGAAAAGCTTGAATTCATGATGTGTACAACAGATGTACCTCTTCTTCTTCTTGCTTTTGTTACTGTCATTAAGGTTACTATTAGATTCTCCCACTCAATTTAGCATGACCATTTACTATGACTTTATAGGACATTAAGAAAAATAATGCAGAGGCTTTCAAAACAATTTCATCCCGTTTTGAGATTATGTCCTAAACCAGATTCCTATTCACATACAGGTAGAAGGTGCTTACACTTTTTGTAGTAGTATATACAAAAATACAAGTCTGGGTACATATACGTACATACATACATACATACATACACATGGGTACATATATATACATACATATTTTGAAATATTGTTTTTGGATTGTCCCTGATTAGCTTTATG
Source organism: Dromaius novaehollandiae (assembly GCF_036370855.1). Classification (NCBI taxonomy): domain Eukaryota; kingdom Metazoa; phylum Chordata; class Aves; order Casuariiformes; family Dromaiidae; genus Dromaius; species Dromaius novaehollandiae. The sequence continues at coordinate 117,172,839 of NC_088099.1, read as the reverse complement.
GTGGGAAATTCGTTGGCTTATTCTATTTACAGGTATCACTCATCTGTGATAGAGTAAGCCACAGGAAGGGACACAGCGACCACAGAAGTTAAACTGATGAATTCTGTAACGTGGAAACTGTCTAACGCTTTTTACTCATATCTGACTACTTTTTTAGCCATCATTGCTGTAACTTTGCGCCTATAAAGCGGTGTTTACACTGTTTAAAACAGCTTCTCCAGTCTACAGTTGAGTGGAAAAGCATGATATGCCTATTAAAATACCTTCAAAATAAAGGTTCGTTAAGAAAAAAATTACTTTGCTTGTCTCTCTCTGCTTTCTGCACAACTTCTATAACTGTATCTCCATGTATCCAGATCACTGAAATGGTCAATACATTAGTGATCACTGAATACAACTTCTCTCAGAAAAAAGCGTGTGTGATCGAATACCAGTGCAAAGCTACAACTCTGCAGTGTTATCCAAAATCTATGCCAAATGTCCACAAATGGATGACCACGGATTGAGCAACTGTTCTATTTTAGAAAATAAAAATAAAAAAAACGAAACACAAAGACTGAAGTGGCCCAAAGTCCCCAAAGTAGCAAATATTTTGAGTTAGGAAGCAGAATCTGAACCCATACTTTAAACAATGAATGTGCATGCAGTGGAGAAGAGGAGAGGGACAGAATGAAAAGAAATATAAAAGGTATGGTAATGGGATACCTTGTTTAGACCTCTTGTCCTCAACAGAGTTTTACAGTCCCTTCCACATTCCTCATCTTTCAGGCTGGCAAAGTGCTGCCATTTGTGGTTTCGAGCTATACTTTGTGCTGACTTGTCAGCTACTGTGCAGATACTCCTTCAAGTAATCCTAAGGGACTAGTTCAGATCTTTCTCTGCCTTATCCAGCTACAGATCTTCATGAAACTTGTTGGCACTTCATATCTTTCAGACTTAATCTCTCTAACAAAATTGGCAAAAGTTGGCCAAAAGATTCAAAAGTTATTAGGGGGTACAAGTGACAGACTGGCGTGTGGACAGACAATGCAATTACATGCCTTTACCTCCAATGAAAACCAGGCTAAACACAACAAAAGTACATACAGAGAGTGAAGGAAGACATCCTGAATCAATCTCAGCTATACTAAAAGTGTCAGTTATCTGTTGTCTGCACCTTCTTTAGAAGTGAATTAACCAGTCCTGTTTGTATCTGCTTAAGAATGCAAGACAAACTTTTGCCACTTTTTAGGAATGGGCAAGAAAATACCACTTATTTCACCTGGATCAGTTTATCTGGACTGTGAAAGATTAAACACCAAGAGGACACTGCCAGCAAAGAGAGAGAGAGAGAGAAAGCTGCTCACTTCCTGGTAGGATAATGAGAGTGCAGCAGCGGAGGTGTGGATTTTAAGATCACAGCAAGCTGTGCTTTATTCAGAATGGTACCCACAGCATTTGAAACATGTTCTGTAATCACATGGAAACCATGGCATGGGAGGAATACTGTAGGAGGTAGATTGTGAGGTATAGCAAGAAAAAAATTCAGCAAAAACAGGAAAATAAATTTGCATTACGTAAAGGGGATATGACACAGTTCTGCTGTTCAAAAGTTATTCCTTATATAAAAAGAAACATCGGTAATAATGAAAAACTCTTTTTTAGAAGAGTAGGTGCATGAGCAACGGCAGTTAGGTAGGTGGGAGGGAGAGTGTGGGTAATGAGACCAATATTAGACTTAAAGTATTTAGAGAGGAAAAGTCCTACGAGATGAAAAATCCCTCCAAAAACAACAGTGAAAGCAAAAGAAGACACATTTTAAGCTGTTTTCCTGTCAAAGATGAAAGTGAAGCCAACTACCTGCCACGCTGGAGACTGCATATAGAAAACAGAGAAAGAGAGTAGCAGAAAGAAATGCAGAAGGTCTCTGACAGTAACCACCGCTGTTTCTTTAGAAACGCCAGTTTCTGTTTTCAGAAATACAGAACAAGGAACCTTGTGCTTCACTGACAAAACCCCTCCATAATTAAAGAAGTGAATATCACTCAGCTCTAAGGTGTTAATAATGTCCTATAAGGTCAGATAGAAAGTCCACTAGTGTCAGTAAAAGGCTGTCTGCTTACTGAAATGACTTTTGGCTCATTTCCATTAAGCCCTTATTCAGGTGCAAATTGAGCTCAAGCCAACAGTAAGTCAAGGAAATAACTTGTTATCACACATTACACAATTGCTTGATGGCCTCTATTCAGTGAGTTCAGGGCCCTACTTTAGTCTGGCCAACAGCTGGCAGAACTCTGTCACAGCTTGCAGAGGAATCAATCAGGGTAGCTGTGGGATGAATAAGCAATCCTGTCTAGGTCAAGGTCAAGTCATGCTACTGGGAAGGTATGAAGAAATCTGCATAGCCTCTTGACAGGCCAAAGCTGTACTTAGCAGAAGACCCAGCTTAACAGAAGACTTCAATCTTTAGCTACTTCTTACAAAAAAACATTATCATGTTCAGCAGAAAAGAATAATACAATTCATAATTACATTTCATACAGATCAGCTCTGAAAGAGGAAAGGTGTCCCAGCAAGAGTGTCTAAAGTATTATCCTAGACTGTAAGAAATAATTCTCCTTCATGCCAATTCATGCTGAAAAGTCATTGAAAAAGAAAAGTAATTTTATATTTTGTCCTCTTTTTTGTTCTACTATTTTCCCCTTCCATCTACTACTCTATGCTTTACATCCTACTTCTGCACAGCTTCTAAGCTTACATGAGTTTTACCAAGTGAAGCTTATAATTAAGCATATTCCTAAAAGCTTTCCTGAATAGGAAGGGACTTAAGAAACATATGTAAAATGAAGTATTCATACAAGTACTTTGCTGAATAACAACAACTTCAAAGCTAAACCCCATAGCTTCTGCTGCCTAGCCCCTCTGATCTAACTAACATCCTCTGTGAGTGAGCAGTGATATGCAGGACTTTTTATTTTTAATAATTCCATATTCTTTTGCAAATATAGTGTCAACAGAGAACAGAAATGAAGGTATGACCAAAAGCAAATATACTCTCTGTGAAATATTTTGCCTTACATACATATTATAGAACTATGAAACAAATATTTCTTAAGTTTCAGCAAGAACAAGCTCCACACCTGATGGCCCTGTGGAGTTTGTGGTGGTACATAACATTCATGTCCACCTTTCCAGATGACTCTGCATAAGTCACCGTAACTGTTCTCAGATGAGGAGTTTTGGCTCAGGAAAGGATGTGCTAAAGACTGTGGGATGATGAGAGGAATCACTGGATCCCTTGAGCAACCTCCAGCAGATTATGAAAATCCCTGCAGAAAATGACAGAAAAAAGACTGCTTTCTCCTTTGGAAACTTATGAAAGGACTGAGCAGAAGCAATTCCTGGCCTCTCCTGAGACGAAGTCAGACAGGCTGCTATGGGGAGTTGTGATAAGCATGTTCTTGTCTTCTGTGCTATTCATCCTGATGTCAAGAGCATGACATTCTTAACAAGGATCAAACATTTTTTCTCTACAATCTATTTCTCAGATAAGGTCTCTGGGAAAACATGGGGTAGAGGAGAACACGGAAGGAGAGGAAATTAATGAAGAAATGCAGAAGGATTCTTGTCACTAATCATGGATACTAGAAGAGATATAGAGGGTTTTTTTTTTCCATTTTAAAGCTACTGCCTTAGGCAAGTTATACTAAAATTAGGTTATTTTTGTTCAGTAAACTATGAGTCACTATTATAGCTATGGTATTTTGCAGGAGACACACAGAAACAATTGTTGAATTAAATCCACATTTTCTTTTATGGATAAAATTGATTCTATTATTTTAGGGGAGCTCTCCATTTTAGAATCATTTAAAAAATGCTAATTCCAAAGTTGTCAATTCTTGCAATTTTTCTGAGAATCTGGGCTCTTTTAAAAGGCTTTAGCAATACAAATACAAAGTGTCATAAACCCCCCTAAATTTATCATTCCTCTTGACCAAAGCTCTCATAAACGATCTTTAAAATTTCATTTTTGGTTATAATTTTCCACAAAAAGCAGTGTAATTCGGAGTGAACGAAAGAGTGGAAACCATGGATTTGTCTCTTTTCAGAGTCATTGTTCTTTTTAATTAAATGTCGGATTCTCTCTGATGAGTTGCAAACATTAGCTTTAGGCTAATTTCACATGTGCTGTTCATGTTGAGTATAAATAAATACACAATTACGTAAAGCTTATTCAGTCCTAAGCTATAATTCTGCAAACTATTTAAAGAACAGACTTATTTTATATACTTGAACAGTTTCACTTAATACTAACAGGTTGAAACACTTAGCAAATTCCAAGCACAGGTAAAAGGGTCCCTTTTCAGGACAACATTGAAACATATGCCCAAATCTACCCTGCTTCAGAAAACCCCGTACTAAAAATAAGTGTGATTGAACACAGTTGTTTGGTAGGTAGAAATGAAGAAAGACAGAAACAAATAAGAACAGAAAATCTATGTCTTAACGGAGACCGCTCAATGATGCAGTAAACCACTGACTCACTTGAGGGTGGTGAGCTCTGTAAGCGATGGCTGGGTGGCCTTGAGATAGCTCTCCCTTCGTGCCGCAATCTTTGGAGACGGCTTCGGACTTGTGTCTGAGTCTCCACTGTCATCGTCCCCCATGGCTTTAATGTAACTGCCGCTACGCATTCGCCGGCAGGGAATCTCATCATCTTTCCCTCGTGGAGTGTACCCAGTCCATTCATCTTGAGGAACCTGCAGTTGTAAATATAGTTCCCTTATTAGTACACTTTTCCCTGATGTAATTGCACAGCGAGATTTGCACGGGCTAAACCACAACAGAGCCAGAACAGAAATTCCCATGGATGGGGGCCCAGCTCCAGCTGCAGGCTGCGGTTTGGAGCATGGGCCCACTTGTCTCCCTGTAGAGTCACAAGCACCTCTGGAGTTGTCTCTTATTTGCCTCAATTGGCAAGGCACAAAAGATAAAATATAGATCCCTAACCAAAGTGTATTCAGACCGTGCATACATGGCCCTGCACTCTCCAGAATGACTTTGGTTCAAGATACATTCCTAAGCAGTTTAGCTGCTTACTAAGTGTCACAAAAGTAGGTCTGCAACTGTGAAACTATAATACTAATGCTTCTATAACATACTTAGTGCTAGTGGACACCCATTAGCTTGCAGGAATCCTTCTTTTGAATTATGCTAGCCTGCGTGTCTGAGTCATACACCTCTTTTCTTCCCTTCTTTGTCTTCTTTCTCTTCATCTTCTTCTTCATGCTCATTATTTCTCTTGATGTGAAGTAAAAGTCACCCAACCTTTGCTGTGGTAGTAGGGAGCACTACCAATGTGTGCTCGCAAGATTTGGGGCACAGCCCACCCATTCCCTCCCTTCTTCTGCTCTTGGGGCTTCTGATCATCCTTTTCACCCATCACAAAACAACACCCGTCCCTGTAATAGTGGAAACAATACGCAGCAGAGCTGGGTTCTTGAAGGAGTTACCTTGAAGTTATTTTGCAGAACCCCATTTTTATAGTAAAGGTGAAACTGCAAAAGCATTTAAAAATATTGTATGCAAGTTTTTAAATAAAAGTAGTTGTCAGTTTCCTCTTTGGTTTCCTGTTTTTCTGATTATCCTTATTGAATCAATTATATAAGGCAAGCTATAGGTGCAATGCCCAGAAACCATTACAAGCTGTATTAAACAGACAATATCAAATCTAGGGTGCTAAAATTTGTCCTACAGCTTACGAATACTAGCATCTGCCAGGAAAATCACTGTTTCTTTTCTATGAAGAGTTTGTTCTCCCACAATACTTAACTTCTGCTAAGTATTTTGTATATCTATTTCTTTTAAACTTCAACCACAGGCACTTACATGCCAGTTTGTTTAGACAATCAAAACTGAAATACTGGACTGTTTGCTAACAGCCTAGCTCTTGACTCCCACTACAAATATAAGCCTGGGTCCACAAATGTTGCTGCCAATGTAGGTCAAATTCTATGGCATAAAATCAGACTATGTTGCTGTAAACTTTAATCCAAAACCACTATGCTAAACAAAGGAACAAAGGCATTTAATGGTCCGAAGCATTCATGGGATTATTGCTGCTTACAATTAATTAACTAAACTATTCATAAGCCAAGCCACTGCTTTGTTTCATTCTGATTTCAAGCCCAAGACATCACCAACTTTCTCTCTCACTGACTCTTTTTTTCCTGCTGCTGACATTATGATTTACAGCCTTCTTTGAACTTCCAGACTCGAGAAAGTACTTGTTTTCTCCTGTGCTAAATCTAAGCTCTCTTTCCTCCCCCAGACCTCTCTTGGTCAAGGCTGGCCCTGATAAACTCACTAGGAGTGCTGACATTTTCCTCAGTGGACTCAAGATTTAATCCTAGAAGTGTACTTACAGTTTATGCTGCATCAACATTTCTTTTTATTACTCAGTTTTCCTTCTTAGCACTCAGACTTCCTTCCTGGCTGCTCCTTGTTTTCTTTAACCAATTCCTTCCTTGTGCCTCTTTTAACCATCGTTCTGTGTTTTTTCTAAATACCCTTTGGTTAATGATCTTGGTTAATGATCCTGACTCCACTTGAGTGTATAAAATTTGTTGCTTTTCATCCTTTCTTCCTTTCCTTCTTTCTTTCTCTCTCTTTTTTTCTTTGCATTTCCCTGGACTTCAAGAATGTAAGTTTCTTAAGGCAGGGAAATATTTCTATGTCCAGTTTTCTTACTGAACCACGGCATGCAGAATTGCATACCTATAGGAAGTAATTAAATAAATACACTTAAATACAGTTTAAAATATCTTTCTTCTAATAAAGGGGAAGCATCTAATTAAGGACTAGAGCAGAACAGGCAGAGGATAATAAATATGAAGAAAACCCACTGGAGGAACAGAATTGAACACAAGGCCCTGATAAGTTTCCATTTCAAAAGAAAAAAACCCGTAAGCAATGTTGCAATTCTGTGGCTTTTAAACTTATGCCTAGACCCCAAATACGTGAAGTTGTTGAGGCCCATTCCTGGTGTGTACATGTATGTGACGTGCTGATGAATGTAGCAGCTTTGATTTTTCATTTGTGACATACAGGAATATGGATCATTTTAAACTCCTCCTCCAGCACACTTATGAAAGATACAGAATAATCTTTTTTTTCAGCTCTGATTCTTGCATTGGTTTTAGGGCTACAGGATCAGAAAAAAGAAAAGAAAAGAAAAGAAAATGTAGTCTGTTTTCACAACATCCATCATACACACCTAGGAACCTACACCTGCCACTTGTCTGGAATACTGGAAAACCTTGATTTTTCAAATCACTCAAGTTCAAGAAAGAAGTTAACACAGGATTAGTGAAATCCAACTTGATGAAATGCTGGGACTTCAGCCAGAACTTTAAAGTGTATTTCCAGTCACTTTTAAGGCAGATATTTAATATCTAAGTAAGAGTATGTAAAGTATCTGTGAAACCTCAGTGGACATGCTTTTCTATCTGTTTAATATTTTACTTACCAAATTAGTTAAGGATCTGTGTTTTTCTTATTAAAATAAAAAAGGGAATGAATCCATTAATACACTAAATAAAATGTCCTATGGTAATATAACATTAAGGTTGGTGTTTTTAACTAAGTAAAAGTCAGAGGATTTAAAGTTATAATGCTCACACAGCACTCATAATTGAGGCAAGCTGAACACTTGTAGTTTTATTAAACAACAGACATACTGTTAAATTTAACGCTCTAGTCCATAGCTGCAATACAGATGAGATACAGCTGCTGTGGGCATCATAACTCTGAAATTCTTGAGTTGTGTTGTCAATAGGACCACATGTAAGTACAATACCTTTCATCCCAAAGCTTCTCAGAATGGTTTAAATATGATAGACTGAGTTTTGAAAGCTGGTTGCAATGAATGTGCCACAAAACTTACTATTTACAGACGCGAATACTGCAGCTGGAACTGTATCGTGATGTGCTCTGAAAGCATTGCTCTGGCTGCACAGTTCGTATGAGGTGCTCATGAGGAAGCCCCTGCTTGAGCTCTGCTTGCTCAGTGAGGTAGGGTAATTAAGGACACACAACACGCTCTTATTAATACTTCTGCCTTTCTACGCTCTAATTGCGAAAAAAAAGCTGAGCTGTTCATGTAGAGACGGGGGACAAAGCAGTCTCAGGGAGTGCCGCAGACCCGCTGGTTGTTCTCCTTTCGGGTCCTGGAACTTGCATGTGCAAAAACGATGAAAATGATACAAATGCAATCCAAGTTCCATGACCGTGTTACAGTTTTAAGGGTAAACCCTCTACATGCCGAAGACAGAAGGACAGCTGTGGTTAGGAAAAACACCCAGATTTGGAAAGCAACCTAAAATATCAACCCAGGTATACTTCTGATTTCAGTTTAGGCATTGAGGAAGTCTGAGGGTCGTACAAACAGTCCTACTTGCATAGACAAAGCTGCAGTAAGAGAATGGTTTGGATATTTGATTAAAAAGGGGTGGTATCAGCTATAGTCTTTTTTCTTTTGTTAAACAGTTTGCTTAGTTTTCTTGCAGATATTTGAGTGATTTCTGGTTTTGTCAGAAAGGTTTCAATATTTAAGAGAATATTAGGAAAAGAAATTTGGGTCAACTTCCCTCTATCTTACTTCAGTTTCACAAGAGTTGGAAATCCTGATTTCAGAAGATAGAGCAGAAGAAAACAGTTAGCTATGGTGAAACTGGTAGACAGCACTTGCAAGGTAAAGAAATGCTTTAGCAGTATTACATGTTTGGCTCTCTTAATAGTTATTATGATACTTTTTATGAAAGGATCTCAGAGCGTTGTCTGTGTATTACTTGAGTAGGGCATACAACCCTTCAAACTCAGCATTACTATCTTTATATCCATTTTGCTGTTTAGAGAACGGAGGCAGATAATCTAATATCAACATTTTAATACTTCTGTGCCTATAGGTAAATGCCTAAAGTAATACGAACTAAAACAAGTGACCTGATTTTCAGAGCTTCTTTGTTTGGTGCCTAATAGGAACGGCTGTAGCAGCTCATAGTAGACAATGCAATTTACTGCTACAATAAAGTGTGCTGTATCATGGGAAAGAAATGACACACCAAGCCCTCTCAAAACCACAAATTAGGAAAATAATATTGATCACAGTTTCCTACACTCTGTTTCTACACATACGGTACTAAACACACTGCAGTGCCTTGCTTTCTGTTGGTCTGGAAAAAGTGCCTATGTGAACTTCCAGCTCTTTTAACATTTTTTTTAGTCAGGAGGTCTGTACGAATTTTCCCACAGGCTCTTGCTATGTTTGAATGGCCAACACTACACTATATGGCCGTGACTTGCAAGGTCACCTACTATGCTGCATGCAAGTGCATATGCACCGTAACTGCTGCCTTGGAGGATTAATGGCATTAAGATTGACATACGTGTGATAAAGCTGTTTAATGTTTTCAAGAAAATCATATTATCCAATTACCTTGGCAATATCATTTTTTCAGTAGCAGAATATCAAGCAGAAACATCACTTGCATAATTATTTTTACTCTCATGAAGGAGAGAACTGAGTAGTTAAAAAGAAAACTCAGATCAAACAATGAACATCATTGTTTTTACTAAAATAGAGCTATTCTTATTCACACTGTTGAAGTAATGGAGAGCCTGGAGACATTTCATTTTGCAAATGATCTTTAAGATCATGTACAATTCTTTCTTTACATGCTTAATAATCAAGAGCATACTTTAATTATACAAAAAGCCTAGTGAAACAAGAAACCATTATTAATTGAAAAAAAAACATTTAAAATACTTAGCAAAGGCCTCAGAACTGGGCAGGTTATTGAAACTTTCAACTTCAGTCCTTCAACATACACATAAAAATAGACTATTTGTTACAAGTATGAAAACTCACATTGACTGTACTTTCTTTCTTCTGACTGAATGACAGGTATAACATTTACTGTAAACAGAACAGACCATATACATAACGCACTGTCACCAGCCAGCCTCTTACTTGGATTCTGCTTCATCTACTGAATCCGTTACCTGTCCTGACCATTATCTGAATTTATGTTGCTCTGCAACTGTTCACACTTTGTCATCAGCCAGCCTGAACTGCCTGGTCTGTTCCTTTCAGCATTCT